>NC_139392.1:10430000-11055000 GCF_054392235.1 Sus scrofa | reverse complement strand
TTTTTTAAAAGACACCAATCCTTGGATGGACACAGAGCTGCATCCTCCGCTCAACCAGCATTACAGTGCTCTCCCCTCAGAGGAAGGCTCCACCAGTTCAAAATCACATTGCGATTCATCCTGCTTCAAGGCTCGGTTGTGCATCTGCCATTGTTGTCAAAGGAACGTGACTTCCTCCTTGTATTCCCATTAGAGGAATAATGGAAGGCGTTCGGCTTCTTGGCCATTTGCACTCCAGCTTTTCACAAGCTCTTAAGGGAAATGAGAGCAAATGATGGATGACATATTAAAGGAGACGGATGATGAGTCAATGAGAACGTCAGCTAGGTTTTCATACTCTACAGGGCATGGTAAATGCGGTGTTTGGTTTGCATTTTTTTAAAAAGCACATCCATCTGGTGAGGTTCAGAAATTGATGCATGAACCTCTAGGCACCATGCTGATGTTTTTGAGGTCAGGCTGATGAAATTGAATGGGACTTCAGATTTAGTGTTAAGAGCCATGAGGGCCAAACTTACACTCTTTAAATCTGTCACGTTTAGCAACTATCAGCAGAAAAATGAACTTTCAGTTGTCTCATTGAGACAATTAACTTGTTTTCACTGCCCCAGAATACCTTCCTCCCTCCAAGCAGCCAAACAGTATCTACTCTGCAGCCTTCTCTGCAAAACACGGCAGCCCAGAGCAATCTTCCCTCTTCCACACGTCTATTGTTTGATTTCCACAGTACTAGAAATTAACCTTCAAGCCTTGTTTTGATTCTTATATTATTTAGATTGCTTGACACTTTTAACCATTTAACTCTTTGTATATTCATGTTTCGTCTCCTCCACCAAATTGTGAGTTCTTCAAGGGACCTAACAAAATCTACCCTACTAGTTCAATAACTTAGTGTTATCTGACATTCATGTGTTTTGTATTTATATGTTTGTTTGTTTATAATCTTCCTCAGTGGAATTTAAGCTTTAAGAAGGCATTGACTTTGTCTTCCATCTCTGTATTTTCAGAAGCATCAAGAACAGTGCTTGGCATTACTTATAATAGCCAAGATATGGAAACATCCTAAAGATCCATACGACCGTCCACAGAGTGAATAAAGAAGATGTGGTATGTGTATACTGAAATGCTACTCGGCTATAAAAAAGAATGGAGTGATGCCATTTCCAGCAACATGGATGAACCTAGGGATTTTGTCATATTAAGTGAAGTCAGAAAGGTAAATATCATATGATAGCATTTGTATGTGGAATCTAAAAAAAGGATATAAATGAACTTATTTACAAAACAGAAACAGATTCGCAGACATAAAAAACAAACTTATGGTTACCAAAGGGGGCCGGGGGGAGGGATAAATCAGGAGTTTGGGGGATTATCAGATACACACTACTACATATAAAATAGACCACAAAGTCTTCCTGCAGAGCACAGGGAACTATATTCAATATCCTATAATAACCATAATGAAAAAGAAAAAATAAACAGAAACAGTGCCTAACAAATAGTAGGGGTTCAATAGATTTGTTAAATGGGTAAATGAATAATGAGTGAATTACTAACTTGTGTTTTCCCCTTTAATTTAAATCATAAAGCATTTGCTTTAACAGAGTGTACAGCATTAAGAACCTGCTGTTAAAGGGTTAAAAGTCTAGGCTTTATAGTCACACCGGTGCAGATTCAAATCTGCTTTCTTGCTTACTGTGATGCTCTGGCTCTCTGATATTAGGCAAACCACTAAACTCCTCTGTGTCTCAGATTTATCTCCTTTATGATAAGATAACTGTATGTCCTTCATAAAGTTGATGCATTAAATAGGAGTTGGTCAATACAATTCTTGGCATGTAATAACTGCTCAACTGTTCATTGTCCAAACCTGTACGGATTATTACAATGCTAAGAGGATGGCAGTGAAAAACAAAACGAAACAAAAAAACTAATAATTAATTCTTCTATTATAATTAGATACTCTCTGGCAACAAGTTTTCTCCCGAACATACCCACTGTGATTTTTTTTTTTTTTTTTTTTTTTTTGCTTTTTAGTGTCCCACCCACAGCATATGGAAGTTCCCAGGCTAGGGGTCGAATCAAAGCTACAGCTGCCGGCCTACACCACAGCCACGCAGGATCCGAGCTTCACTGGCGATGTACACCACAGCTCATGGCAACGCCGGATCCTTAACCCACTGAGCGAGGCCAGGGATTGAACCCACAACCTCATGGTTCCTAGTTGGATTCGTTTCTGCTGCGCCACGACGGGAACTCCCCCACTGTGATTTTTCAGGTGGATCATTCAAACATGGGTTCAATGCCAGGTAGAATCATCAGAAAAACCAGAACTAGCAGAGATGTATTTCATGACACCAATTAGATGAACTGGAATGCCACTGGTGGTAAACTGAAGTTATGGTATTAAGGCAAAAATCTGGATCAGATGATGTATTAAGAGTGCAGGATTACTAAACTGAGTGGCACGACATACCTATTCAGAGCATCAAGCAGATCAAGGGTGAGAACCAAGTAAGAAACAGAGGTAATGAAGACATTAAGGGGGAAGCACTGGGAAGACCAGAGGACCAAATACAGGAAGAAAAATAAAGATCAAGAGAGAAGAATATAAATACTTATCACGTCAGCATGCCAACAGAGTCAGCGACGTCTACACAGACAGAAGACCACTTATCTGATGCAACTGATATTTCTCAATCCAAAAATGTCATGTAAAGTAAAACAAACAAGGTTTTACAATTGTATATTTACCTAAAACCTTATTTTGAAATTTTATTCTAACCAAAACGTATTAATGTACCAGTCTTTGAAATAGAACTAAGACCTCGTGCATGTGGATCTATTGTCTATTCTTTCTCGTATAAACCACATACTGCTTTTATAATCTATGGGCTGTGATTCCAAGTTTGGCTTTCTTCAAAGGGAAGCAAGAGTTTTGAGTTAAATACCAAATAATGTATGAATTTTTGAAGATTTTTAAAAATTTGTTTCCCAACCTTTGTTTCACATTCACCAACTGATTGGAAGCATTTTACCCACCAGTTTTTTTTCAAATCTTTCTGAAACTTGACATTCAGATTTCACCAAAACAACAATTCTCTATCTTTTGTAGTTTATTTCATGAGGTTGCATAAAAGTTCATTAAATTGTATAACCACCTAAATGAGTATAACTTGCATAAACTCACGTTTGGGAAGAAACAAGACTAAATCTTGGTAACTATGGGGCAGGAGTCCATGGAGTTGACTGTATACTCTAGATAACTTACTAGCTGTGAACTTTGGCACACCTTGGCCTTAACAGGAGGAGGAAGTGTGTCAGTTTATCTAACAAGTTGGTTAAATCGATGCCTGTTAACAAGTCTTCTGTTCTACCTGGGGGCATGCACGTTGGTTGATTTTCCCTTGAAAATAAAATAATTTAAAAAGGAAATATGTATCGAGAACTTGCTGATTTCCAGGCACCATCTTAGTTGTTTTTTTTTTTTTTTTTTTAATTTAAGCCTCACAATTGCCTTATGAAATGGGTATAGCCTTGTCATATGACAGTGAAATAGATGCAAATTCAGGAGAATCAGAGCCAGGACTGACACCCAGGCCTGCTAATGGCTGAGTCACGGTCTTTCTCTCCAGGAGAGGAAGCTGATGAGATTCTGTCAACAGGACCAGGCAAGCAGGAGCTGGAAGTGCGTGCTTCTGTGTTTCTCTGCACTTTCTCACATAAAGCTAATAGCTAAAAGGCTGGGTTTTCTTCCATACCCAAGGAAAAACTAATTTGCTTTTCTTATATTTGTACAATTGAAGATGATTTTCAAAAATCTCATACTGGACTGCTGTACTCCTGTAGTCTGAAATAAAGTAAAATAACGAGCCTTGATGGAAAGCAGTTGAGGAAGGCATTTGCTGTTGCAATTTTTAAAAATCACCCTGGGCTTACCCAGAACGAGTTTCCACAGAGACCATCATCTTCAGTACTGAAGAAAAATATACATCTTCTTTTAAAATGTCTCCTGTGACTTAATTGACATTTTTAATATTTTACCTTGAAAAGTTTCAAATTAACACAAAGTTAAAAAGAGTAAGGTAGTGACTCCTATGCCCTAATCACCCAGGTTCAGAAATTGCCCACTCATGGCCATCTTTCAACTACCCTTCACCCACGACCCTCCTCTTGGATGGTTGTGAAGCAAATAGGCATCGTACTATTTTATTTGTAAATATTCTAGCATGTTTCTCCAAAAGATGGAGACTTTAAAAAATAATACTCAAAGTGGAAGTTCCCACATGGCACAGTGAGTTAAGGATCCGGGGTGGCCACGGCTGTGGCGCAGGTTGCAGCTGTGGTGCGGGTTCAGTCCTTGGCCTGGGAACTTCCACATGTTGTGGGTATGGTAAGAAAAGAAAAATAAATAAATAAATAAATATGGAATTGCAGCTAAAAAACTGATAATGCTTTAATATCCAATGTCCAATTATTGCCGCCCAATCATAATGCTAATACGAACATCGAAAATATACTTCCAAAACATTTTTCAAAGTTAAAGAATGTTTGGCAGCTCCGTCTTTAAGCTCTGTCCCACGTGGCGTGTACAAGGACACCCCTGCGCCTTCGGTCCTCAGCTCTTCTCTGTAAGGATGTGCCACCAACGCTGTGCGGAGTCAGTGCCACGTGGTTCATTTTCCTTTCCAGTTTGAAGGATTCCTTTTCAGTTTTGTTGAAGGATTATGTAAGCCGTGCATACGTTTCAATGTCAGATCTGCAACATGAGGTCACTGAAGAGACGCTGAGTTTCTGTCCCTGGAACCTTCACCTCGTTCTCTACGCCCCTCTAAGAAACCAATCTTTAAATGTTTGTTTTTCCTTCGATTTTTAAAAGATAAGCAAATACATATATGGACTTATGTAGGCCCCCATTTTAGCTACATGATGGCTACGTTACATGCATTTCTCTAGTCTGTATATTTTATTGAATGTATTCTAGAGATTCCCCCACAGTAAAATATTGAAATCTGACATATTCAGTTTACAGCATAAGACTCTTCGTGTGGATGTTTTATCACTTTTAAACAAGTCCCCTATTGCTTTAATGAATAGTGACATTCAAAAAAAATTGTACAAATTTTGCACTTTTTTGAAGGTTCTTAATAAATCATGACTTTTTTTGAACCATCCAAATTTTTTTTTTTTGCTTTTTAGGGCCGCACCCATAGCATATGGAGGTTCCCAGGCTAGAGGTCCAATCGGAGCTACAGCTGCCGGCCTACACCACAGCCACAGCAACGCAGGATCTGAGCCACGTCTTCGACCTACACCACAGCTCATGGCAAGGCTGGATCCTTAACTCACTGAGCGAGGCCAGGGATCAAACCCGAAACTTCATGGTTCCTAGTCCAATTCATTTCTGCTGAGCCATGATGTGAACTCCCCAGCCACGACAGGAACTCCCCCCAAATTTTATATATTTATATATATATGCATTATATGAACACACATATATAATGTGTGTGTGTGTATATATATATATGCATACCCATGTAGTTCATATGTACTATCATGGCTAAAAAGACATAGAAAGGTTTCAGAATTTGCTTATCTATTTATATGAAAGGGTGAGAATATCCGCATCTTAGTTTTGTTCCTGAACTGCCTTTCTTTCTCCAAAAAAAACTTCTGATTTGAGGCCTAAGTAAATTCCAACATGGATAATATAAAATGAGAAATTTTAAAAATATGATTGAAACTTTTTGAGGAAAAAGTAGATTTATTACTTTTTGCATATTTTCAACTGTTATTGTCTTTTCTAGGCTTAGACCTGGAAGAAACTGCTGTTGCTGCTATAACAATAAAGCCAAAGGAATTTGAGACCAGGCTCTGAGGTTTGCCGTGTGTTTTGGTAGCATTTACCTCTGCTCTCCTTCTCACTCTCTTATAATTATATTCATTTTTTTAAAAGCAAGCAGAATACTTATTAAAAATTTCTATCATACGTGAATTTCTAAATGAGTTACCAATGCATTTCCACGACAGCCAAATTTTTTTTTTTGGTATTTTTTTTAGGGCCGCACCCTCAGCATATGTAAGTTCCCAGGCTAAGGGTCAAAAGGGAGCTGTAGCTGCTGGCCTACACCACAGCCATAGCAATGATGGATCCTTAACCCACTGAGCGAGGCCAGGGATGGAACCCGCATTCCCTCATGGATACTAGACAGATTCATAACCCGCCGAGCCGCAATGGGAACTCCCTGTGTTCCTAGCTTCTTATGCATTGTTTTGGAACTAATGCTTTTATTCCCAGCAGAAATAAATACATCCTTATTAACAATACACGCTGCGATCTCAAACTGAGTCCAGCAAATGACTTTTCTTTGAACTTCTTATCTTGAAAGAATTCCGTGTTCACCGAAAGTGGCAGGAATATCGAGCAAGTTGGTCTCACACACCCTTCGACCTGTACTTTCAGTGGTGACATCTCGCAAAACTGTAGTAAAATATTACAACCGGGAGAATGAAAATGGCACAATCTAGGAAGCTTACTCAAATTTCCTAAGTTTTACAAGCACTCGTGTGTGGTGGTGGGGCGACAGGGCGCCGTACACGCCAGTGTATCAATGTATTGGGTGTGATTTTATCACGTGGGTAGATTCATGTAGCCGTCACTGCGGATCCAGACACAAAAATCAATATCCTTTTGTTACCCCTGCACAGCCACACCTCTATCCTTCCTTGTCTGACCTTTGTCAAGCATTTCCATCTCTACAGAGACCACCTCTCTAATTTTTGTCATTTCTGGAATGTTGGTAAATGAGATTTTATAAAGCAGCATTTTGAGGCTGGTTTTTTAAAACTCAGCCTTATTTCCTTTAGATGGACCCCAGCTTTTGCCCGTCCTGCTCGATAACAGTCTTGTTATGCTCGCATCACAGGTTTTTTTGGTTTTTTTTTCCCCCAGTCACTTGTTGAAATACATTTGGGTTGTTTCCAGTTCGAGGCTATTACCAATAAAGCTCCTATGAACATTCATGTACAGGTTTTTGTGTGAAAATTAGTTTTCATTTCTCTGGGATAAATGCCCAAAGCTACAATGGCTAAATTGTGCAGTAAGTGCACGCTGCGTTTTTAAAGAAACTGCCACACTATTTTCTAGAGTGACTGTGACATTTTCATTCCCACCAGCATGTAAGCGATCTGCTTTCTGCGTTCCCAGCAGCATTTGGCGCTGTCACTGCTTCTTATTTTAAGGGCTGATAGGATGGAGTGACGTCCATGGTTTTAATTTTCATCACCTGGATGGTAAACAATGTTGATCGCCTTGTCATGTGTTTGGTGCCCATCTGTAGGTCCTTCTCTGTGAAATGTGAAATCCTTTGCTCATTCCCTGATTGACTATTCATGTTATTACTATTGAGTTTGGGGAGTTCTTTACAGATTCTAGACATAAGACCTTTATTGGATATGTGGTTAGCAAAGGTTTTCTCCCAATATATAGCTTCATCTTTTTCTTTTTCTTTTTTTTTCTTTTCTTTTTTTTTTTTTTTTTTTTTATCTTTTGTCTTTTTAAGGGCCACACCCGCGGCATATGGAGCTTCCCAGGCTAGGGATTGAATCGGAGCTACAGCTGCCGGCCTACACCACAGCCACAGCAATGCGAGATCCGAGCCATGTCTGCAACCTACACCACAGCTCACGGCAACGCCGGATCCTTAACCCACAGAGCGAGGCTGGGGATCGAACCCGAAACCTCATGGTTCCTAGTCGGATTCGTTTCCGCTGTGCCACGATGGGAACTCCAGCTTCATCTTTTTTATTCTCCTCACAGGGTCTTCCAGAGAGTTAAAGTTCTTAATTTTGATGAAGTCTAATTTATCAGTTTTACTTTTTTATGGATTTTACTTTATTTGGTGTCAAGTCTAAAAACGCTTCACCTAGCTCTAGGTACCAAAGATTTTCTTCTGTTTTTTTCCCCAAAAGTTGTAGTGCATTTACATTTAACATCGAAGTCCCCATGACATGTTTTGAGTTAATTTTATGTAAGGCATAAAGTTTCAGTTGAGGTTCATTTGCACCTTTTTTTTTAACCCTCAGAGTGAAAGGTCAGAAATACATGCCTAGAGTTGGAAAGTAGAAACCAAAGTGAAATTCTCCAAAGCTTAGTGCCTTTTGAACATCCAGAAATGAAGATAACATATAGATGATGGGTTTTTGAATGACTCAAACAAATCATCTAGCTGTTTTGCCACTTTCTAGTCATGGTCCTAATATCATCTAGACATAGGAGAAATGCCTATAAGGATAACTAGTTAAACATTTAAGCTAGCTGCAGTCTTGTCTAGCCCGATGGTAGGAAATGCTGACAGTTAAAAAAAGCCTCCTTTGGGAGTTCTCATTGTGGCTCAGCAGAAATAAACCCTGATTAGTATCCGTGAGGATGCAAGTTTGATCCCTGGCCTCGCTCAGTGGGTTAAGGATCTGGCGTTACCCCGAGCTGAGGCATAGTTTGCAGATGCAGCTTGGATCCATTGTCCCTGTGACTGGGGCTAAGCCTCAACTACATATGCCGTGGATACGGCTGTAAAAAGAAAAAAAAAAAAATCACACTTCTGAGAAAATTGTGTTTTCCAGTTCCCTATTCTTCATGACAAACCAAGTAGCTCTTATTCCAAGTTGTAACTCTAGGGATGTTGTCTAGATTCTGGATATTAAACCAAAGACTTAATTATAATCTTATTATACACAGGGGATATTCCTAACAAGCAAAGGTCAATGCCATCGACCTTGGATGAAGTCTTTTTGGCTTCCCTCATGTAAACAACAGATTGCATTATGTGGACTCCCCCACTGAGAAAACACCCATGATGCTTGGTGAGGCAGGACGCTGCTGGAGAAGGGGCGAAGGCGCTCGAGGAAAGTGTACAAACACACGTTTTCCTTTTATGACAATTTTCGACAGTTAAGAAGCATTTAGTGGCGTGATCTAACTCGGTCCAAAGTGCCTTGTAAAACTAGGGTGAGAGAAAGTTAACTACACTCGGTGGGAGCTGATGTTTCCTCTGGTGATGGGTCTCGTCCTGAAAGAAGAGAAAACAAGGCAGAGGGACCCAGAGACAAGAGACCGTTTCTCTTGAAAAATAAATAGCACCAGGAAATGAAGCGAATATCTGGTCCTCATTTGGGTGAGAGGTTGGGATTCAGGAAGATCTCTTCTGGCTCATGTTTGAGAATTTCAAGGAGGTTTGCCCTTTCTTAGAAAAGAACATAAGAAATGTGTTTGGAATATGGAGCTTCGCGTTTAAAATAACAACAACAACAACAATAATAAGCTGTTCTGTTGTGAAAGTCTGTTTAACCCTTTGCTGTGTTTTAAGACACACAAGCCCCAGTCTTGGAAATGCAGGTTAGAATTTAGATTGTCTCATTCACAGAAGACATCTCTCCAGCAATTAAATCCAGCCTCAAGAAAACTACGGTGAAACACTATCAGTTGGGCTTTGATTCAAATTAAGAATATAAAATAAGGAGTTCCCGGAGTTCCTGTTGTGGCTCAACAGAAATAAACCCCCAACTAGTACCCATGAGGATTTGGGTTCGACTCCCGGCCTTGCTCAGTAGGTTAAGGATCAGGCATTACTGTGAGCTGTGGTGTAGCTCGCAGCTGCAACTCGGATCTGGTATTGCTGTGGCTGTGGTGTAGGCTGGCTGGTAGCTGCAGCCCCTATTAGACCCCGAACCTAGGAACTTCCATATACCACAAGTGTGGCCATAAAAAGGAAAGAAAAGAAAATAGTAAAACCCTATGAGGTGTTTTGAAGATGAATTTCATTTCTATTGTTATTAGCAAGGCCAATCTCCAAATGTTGTGTGATTGTTATGGACCAAAAGCCATGAATTGGGGATGGGAGATGGGTTATATGAGTCACTACTACCAGGGTATAAATGATTGCTGTCCACTCTTGGGAATGCGTATTATCTATACACTTCAGCCAGTAGACATAACTAAACATCACTTGTTCGGACTTTTCTGCTACTTACTTACTCCCCACGGAGAATGAACATAAAGTGCCCAAAATGGTCTATCGTGATAGAGTATATTTTCCAAAATAGATAAAATAATATCTTCTATTCCATATTCGCTTCTGGCCCCCACATTTTATATCCAGAGATGGGGTCTAGGTTTCCTCCTCATTAAACTGGATGCGGTGTGGCTGCGTGGCGGTCCTGAGGCTGTGTGACCTCCAAGGCTGGGTCACAAAAGGCAGACAACAGAAACTTTTGATTTGTTAGAATTCTTGCTCTGGTCACTTTCAACAGCAGTGTGTCTATCAGAACGTCCTGAGGCCACCACGATGGAAGGAAGTCCAAACGAACCTGTGTGGGGAGACCTCGTGATCTGTTGGCTCTCAGAATCCATGAAGTAGGTGCCTGGCCAACCCCCAAGCTCTTTAGCCTCCCTCATCCCTGCTTCAGGTGCTCCAGGCAACACCTGCAATCACAGGAGAGACCCCCAAGCCAGAATTACCAGAGATTATAATTACACAGTATTATTTTAAGACACTAAATTTGGCGGCGATTTATTATATGTCAGTAATCAGAGCACCTGTTGACGTGTGCATTTAATCGAGCAGCTTGTTGATGTGGTGAATGAGAAACTTTGAACCAGTATGTAGAAAGAAGATTATGAAGAATGTGGATTCGATTCTTCATGTCCTTTCTCTGACCTTTATTAAAGGTCTTTTCTTTGATCAAGAGACTTCAGGTCATTTCTCTGACCCTTTTTTTTTAGGGCCACACCCACGGCATATAGAGGTTCCCAGGCTAGGGGTCCAGTCGGAGCTGCAGCTGCCGGTCTACACCACAGCCATGGCAACTCGGGATCCAAGCCTTGTCCGAGACCTACACGACAGCTCATGGCAATGCTGGATCTTTAACCCATGGAGTGAGGCCAGGGATCGAACCGGCAAGCTCACGGTTCCTAGTCGGATTTGTTTCCGCTATGCCATGTCGGGAACTCCTCTCTGAGCCTTTATTAAAGCCCTGTCTTTCTTCCTTGTTCTGCTGTTGCTACATGCTTCCTCCGTGAGAGGAATAGGGGCTCGTTTTATCGTCTCCGCCCCTCCCTCTTCAGCTCCGCGAATTGTTTCATCGCTGAGGCCCCTCTCAAGTCCCTCATCCTCTTAGCCCTCAGGGACCTTTCCAAACTTCTCTCCCCTTCTGGTGACATTCACTTGCTATCTCAAGTCCATCTCGTGTGTGTGCATGTGTGTGAACCCACGTAGCCTCCCCGAGTAGACTGTAAATTTTTTGTTGTCCTAGCATTTTAGGTTATATGCCTCTATATCCCATTGAACTGTAGCAGAGTGCTTGACAAAACCCCATGATTAATTTATTGGATACACCGTTTTGATGGCTGTGATACTGTGACGTCATAAGAAATATACATTTGGGAGTTCCCATCTTGGCTCAGCAGAAACAAACCCGACTGGTACCCATGAGGCCTCGTTCAGCAGGCTAAGGAGCCAGCGTTGCTCTGAGCTGTGGTGTTGGTCGCAGATGCAGCTTAGATCCTGTGCTACCGTGGCTGTGGTATAGGCCGGCAGCTGCAGTTCCTATTCCACCCCTAGCCTGGGAACTTCCGTATGCTGCGGGTGTGGCCCTAAAAAGCAAAAAAAAAAAAAAATGTGTATATATATATAAATTTTTAAAAAGGAAATATATATTTGGCCTTTGTTCCCATTCCTGGCACAGAGCTACTAAAACTCTTGGAATTTCCTGCAATAAATCGTAAAGGTGTCTTTTGTTATGGTAATGGGATGGCTTCGGAAAGCACCTAAAGATGGGAGTTGGTTGCCAGTGGAGTCCACAGTATACTGTGAGGTTGAAAGTTTCAGTTTTACTGATCATCTCCCTGAGACGCGAGAGGGCTCTGAGATTTGAGTTCCATCACTAGCCAATGATTTAATCAATCAAGCTTGTGTACAGAATTCTCCATAACCCAAAGGACCCAGCCCAGCGAGGCTCCAGGTTGGTGAACGCGTGGAGGTCCTGGGAGAGAAGGCACTCTAGACAGGGCGTCTCTTCCATCTGGTTGGTCTTGAGTTACATCCTTCTATTATAAGACAATAATCTAGTAGGTAAAATGTTTCTCCAGGTTCTGCGAGCTGCTCCACAAAATTAATTGAAGGCAAGGAGGGACTGTGAAAATATCTGATTTATAGCTGAAAGGTCAGAAGCACAGGTGACAACCTGGACTTGTGATCGGCATCTGAAGGGGACTGCAGTCTTGTGGGCCTGAATGAACCCTTAACCTCCAAGATCTGGCAATATCCCCAGGTTGATATTGAGTTGGGTTGCAGGGCACCCAGCTGGCGTTGGATATTTGCATGGTAGAATAGAAAAAACACACACATCAGAACTGCTGTCAGAATCATAACCACCAATTCCTTTTTTCTAACATCAAAATAGATGCTCACCAATCAACTTGACCCGGTCATTTGAAAAGACAGATTTCCATGCATAAATCTGTCCATTTATAAAGTCAAAATAACACATTGAAAAATTATAATGTGGGAGTTCCCATTGTAGCTCAGCAGGTTACAAGCCTGATTAGTATTGCTCAGTGGGCAAAGGATGTGAGCTGTGGTGTAGGTTGCAGGTGCAGTTCAGATCCCGCATCGGTGTGGCAGCCGCAGCTCTGATTCAACCCTTAACCTTAACACACGAGTGCCACAGGTGGTCCTAAAAAAAGCAAAATAAAAATAATAATAATAATAATATAATAATAATACTTCCTGAGTTTTTTCTCATAAATATGCAAATCATTATAATAAAGGTAAAATCAGTATAATATTCTTGTATTTTCATGGTCCACCACTATACTACTGGTTAAGAAGCTCAGTCTTTGATCTAATGAAAAAAATATGATTGAGGCTGTAGACATATTTTCTCTTGTTAAAGGCTCTTATTACTAAGGTGATTCCGATCCTTAAAAACTTTATCTCGTTTAGGTTACACATGACATGGAAATTAAAATTCGATTTAAATCTATCCCTTCAAATTTAAGCTGGTTATTTTAATTTGAGTCAATACACAAAAGTCATACATTATTTTCTCATATGACTCTCTTGACCACACAAGATAATCAAAGCAAGCATGCTGTGTTTTGTTGTATAATAGCTTCAAACCCACATAATTAAGTTTGAAAAGAACAACCACTCAAACTGGTTAATCAGTAGACAAAAGCGCTCCAGGACGCTTGAATTTTTCACTTTTCAACTAGCTGATTTTGTATTATTTGAGCCAATCTAAGACTGAGCCTCATCAAAGCATGTTTGAAAAAAACCTTCAGCTGACATGCTCAGTCTTTGACTTGGTGCCTGGGACAGCAACCGCAACCAGGCAGAATGACCCTCATGGCCGGAGTGCCCCACTCAGGACCGCGTGCTGCACTGTGAGCCTGGAGTCATTCTTGGAGGGGCAAAGAGAAGCTCAGCTCCAGATGGAAAGCAAAAGTCAGTGACTAGGAGAATGAAAGGTCCTCAGGGCAAAGGCTTAGTCACACTCAATGTCAACAATCTAGGAGCCAAAAACCAAGTCATATTAGCAAATAAAAAAGGAAGTGAGCAGTAATAGAAAGTTATAACAGCCCCACCAGTTTGGTATTTTCTTCCACTGGAGTCCATGTGATATTTAACTAGGTTGCTTATGATAGCTATTTATAGATGCTGTTATAAAGAATTGTGTGAGTTTACATACACATAAATAAATACACAGTTGTAATCACTTAGGACAAATAAAAATTCAAAACAAGAACCAAAGAATTCATACTTTCATCTCATGTTTGTATAGGCTTTCATGAATTGGAGTGTTGGCAATGATGTTGAAAAAGCCATATGACCACCCAGAACTAGAAACATCATTGCCCATGTCAATGTCCAGTGTTCTCCCTTTCGGTGACTGTGTACATTATCCGTTTGTAGTCACCTATCTCATCCTCTGCTTATCAAAGGCCTCCAAGTTGTGTCGAAGGGAAAAACAGTCATTAGTTTTTAATCAATGATCAACAGAGGGACCTAAGATGTATAGCTGGTCCTACAAGATCTGAAATGGTTGCTCATTCCAAACCCCTTTAAGTAGACATGTAGCACTACAAAGATATCAGACAGGTTCACTGTTTACCTTTGAGGACCCCATCGAGCACCTAGTCCAGACGAATTAAACTGAACCAAACTGAATTAAACTGGATTGAACTACATTGAAGACATCAACAAGACAAATGGTGGAGAACACTTCATAGCTGCCTACCCGCAAATAACTTCAGGTTGCAATGTCAACATAGCATTATTATTCAAAACCAGCAGCAAAGCAACATTCCCAGGGTACAAGCACAGCAACAAGAATGTCGTCCATCCAAAAATAGTTTGCTCAAATCCTACCATTAATGTATCAGTCCAGACCCTTTCACTTCCAAGTACCATAAACCTTGAATCAACTTAGTTCAAGACCCAATCCCCATTCTCACCAAAAGCAAGCTAGATATTGATGGGAAGCCTGATTCACATACTCATCCCTGGCACTGAGCAGAAGTGTGGTTCCATACCCTAAGGAAGGTTGGTGTGAACCGTATATGCTTATAACATACACACACATTCACACACGCAGGCCATTTGAGCCGTACAGTTAAGGCTAATCTCAGGTATGGTTAGATTAGCTGGAAGTGAGTCACAAAGGCAGAGCTGTCTATCCATCTTTCAGTTCTTTCAGAGGGCTAACTTTATCCTTTTCCACTGCATAGAATTTTCTTCTCTGGGGCCAAAATGATTGCCTGGGCACTTAACTTTCATACTCACCTGTTTCAGCACCTCCGGCAGAAAGAACAATTCTCTCCCTCCATCTCTATGTTGATTTCAAGAAAGGACTTTGAACTTAGTTGGCTCAAGCACAGAAGCCTTGAGCTAATCTCTACTGCCAAGGAGAGGAAGCATCGATAATCAGCCCATATGGTTCACATGCCCATTCCTGGCATGGAGTCAGAGAAGAAGCCTTTCCCAAAGTGAGGGATTTAAAGACACACACACATACCTGTAGCATTTGGCTAGTACAATTAGTCCTTTATAACTGTGAAATAATTATTGATCTTCTCCCTAGGTGTTTTCTTTTAAGATAAAGCAAATAAACACTACTGGGAAGAATGTTACTAATTTTGAAACGCTTTCATATGAATGAGTTTATTGAATATTTTATCCTGGATAGATGACAAGGAAATATGACACCATCGGGCAGTGGTAATAGAAATTAATGAAAAGGCCAAGAATGGGGGTTGGGGATGAGGCAATTAGATGGTGTCAAGGATAAACTTCACCATGTTTGCAGTTTTGCCCCTAGCATAATTTCGCCCTTCAATTCAAAGAAGCAACTCTTAGTTAAATATAAACAATGAGTTGCAAACTTTTTCAAGATACAAAATAAAGAAGTGTTGGGACTTGTAGATGAAGAATGCAAAGAAAAAGACCACAGCTAATATGCTCAGAGGCTGTGCATGTGAGAACTTCTGAAATCCTATCCAGGTATTGAATCTGATTTTGCAAAAATGGCATCGCTAATTATTTTTTAACATTTTCCCTCAAAGCCACATTTGGAACCTAAGGGCAATTAATTTGTCCAGTAAATGTATCATACTGTAGTGATAAAGTAGTGACTATGTTTAGTTAAATTCTCAAACCTAGCAAGCAATTTACAAGGAAATGAATGTCAAGTGTACAGATGGCTCCTGGAATCCCCAGCTTCTGAGCCTGTCTGCATTCAAGCCAGTCTTCCAGATGAGATTTTATTGGAAAACAGGCAAAATTTTTTTTTAAATCTCAAATGAGAGATTCTACAGCTTCTTCTAAATTCATAACCACAGAAGTAGATCAATGAAATATAGTGAAAGAAAATAATAACTAACAGCTACCTCTACCACCAGGGTAACTGACTGGGACCAGCGTGGACAGAAGGTTCTAGTGGAACACGGGGCTTTGGAGCGAGGCAGACCTAATTTAAACCTTACTTTCCCTGAATATTAGGCCTCCAATCATAGGCAGTCTACTTAAATTCTCTTTCAGTCCCAGTGTCCTCATAAGAGTGCACGAATAATGGATTAAATCTGATAACCTGTAAACCGTCATCGTGTTAATGGAGTAGATGTTCGTAGAAACAGGTGGCACTGTTACTGATAAAACTGTCTGAACGGTTCCCCTGGGAGACCTTCGACGGGCTTTAGGGGAAGCCCGCGTCCCCGCGTCACAGTCACAGTGGAGAAATCATCTCTTGCAATCCAGGGGGCCAGAACCTCAAAAGCAAGTAGACAGATGCCAGGCCTAGATGGAGAAGCTGCTTCTGTAGAACTTATAAACAGTTGGCATGAGTGAGAGGTTCTTGTGACTTTCACTGGCCGCCGATTTGCCTCCTCACTCTGCTTTAGGCCACCCTCCGTGCTATGAGAAAGAGGATTCCACTGTGTGTGCTTGGGAACTCAGTGAGACCTCATCGCACCCCTAGGCACCCCCCCCCCAAAAAAAGCATTATCTAGATACCATAAATCACAAACCACTTCTGGAATATTTTAAGGACCCCTTAGCCATTACACAGGTCTAGGCAGCATAGAAGAAGGTGATTTAATGACAACTTTGATTATGTAATACTTCTAATGACTTTCAAGACAGTGCAAAGTCGGGTTCCATTAGCTAGCCCTACAAAAAACGATATCTCCCTGTCTAATGGCAGAGTGACAAGGAATTGTTTCACACTAAAGACTTATGGCCTTCTTTTTTAATGCATTCAAAATGGGGAACTCACGGCGTAGACGGTATTTCATTCCCTGTTACACAGGCCTGACACTGAACCCTAATATTTTTTAGGGCAGTAAAAAAACAACCAACCAACAACATAAGCAGACACCAACAATTAAACAATCTTCATACTTATGTTCACCAACCCTGAGGTTCTAACCCATTTAACTCTGCTTTCTCCCACTGTCCTCTAAAACCCTTTTTATTTTGATTTTGTTTTACTTATTTATTTGTCTTTATAGGACCACAGCCATGGCATGTGGAACTTCCCAGCCTAGGGGCTGAATCAGAGCTATGGCTTCGGGCCTCCGCCACAGCCAGAGCAATGCAGCTACACCACAGCTCTGTGACCTACACCACAGCTCATGGCAACACCAGATCCTTAACCCCCTGAGCGAGGCCAGGGATCGAACCCACATCCTCAAGGATACCAGTCGGATTCGTTTCTGCAGTGCCACAACAGGAATTCCCCAAACCCTTATTAAAAGTATGTGTTTCAGGCTCAACCCCTTATTAAAAGTATGTGTTTCAAGTGTGAGGCTCAGCAGTACCCCTCTGGATCGTGGGGCTGCTGACTACAGTGGTGAAGGAAGGTCAACTTCAGGTTTCATCTCCTCAATATTTTAGAGTTCAAGAAAATAATGCTTAGGCAATTAGGCTTCTCCCCACCCCCAGCCCCAAGTACAAGGTCAGTTTGACACTCTGAATGGTTAAATCATCCTTGGCAAAGAGTCTGGACTTGGCAGAAGCTCCATAATGAGAAATTCAGATGACTGGTGTCATTTGCAACGTGAGTGTTCTGCGTTTAATCCAGCCCGGCTTTGTTTTTGTAAGGAACAGCTCTGGCTTAAAAGAAGCCAGGAGCATATTGCAGATTGTCACTGCTTTGACATTAGATGTGGTCCTTACCTTTAAGGGCGCCTTTTAGCATTAAACTCTACACAGAAATAAGCAGTGCCGGCCTTCTCGAGTCCTTCTGCTGCCTAGTACCCCGAGGATTCCCTCTGCTTCTTGCTCTGGTTATGAAAAATGCAGAACTTTCTCTAAGGGAGAGGTTGGATTTCATTGAGGAAAACAGAAAACTCATTGGCTCACCTACCCTGTGTCTTCTGGATTTTCAACTATCCCTTAAATGATAAAAATACAGATTTTCAGAGGGTTTTGATCAGATTAAGATTTGCAGGCTCTCCAGCAATTTGTCTGCTGGGTCAATACACACACAAAAATAATTGTCAAAGATCTCATGACCAGGCTTTACAGTACACATCATTGGATTCACCCAGGTCCATGTGACTTTAAGCTTGAGCTTTTTTTATACAGTCTTCTTATCAGTTGAGGGGGGACAGGAAAACCATCATTTTTTCCCAAGTTGATCATTATATGAAAATTGTCCAGTGAGTTCAAAAAAATATTGCCTTCAATCTTAATTAAATCCCTTTACTCTCCTAATTCTTTCAAACTTGCTCAAAGTCAACAGAGAAATATAACAAATTATACAGAGTGAGAAATTTTGTAATAAGAGGATTTCGTAAGTAGAATATACTTTTTGTTTTTCATTTTAGTTGTATTGCCAAAAATGTTATGAGAAGTCCAGGGAATCTTAGATTTAACTCTGACACTATAAGGGAGGAGAAATTTTCTTCTATCCTCTTGGATCCTGTCACTGGGGTCTGCAAATTAAACTCCTGGCAGCAGATTAACAGGAGAAAATGTGCATGTTTCTTTATTGGTTTTAATATTTTTATATGCACTTGACGTCGCAGAAAAGAAGTGAAAACTCAGAGAAGTGGTTAGACTTAGATGTTCATATACCATCTTGATATAGGGTGATAAATTTTGGAGCAGTGACTAGATGAGTAGAAAGGGATCTTTTGGGTTTGGGGGACAGTAAATTGTGGGAAGGTAAATACGGGGAAACAAATGGAAAGTAAGAGTTATTTTAGTAAGGTTTATTTGTGCGGACTAATCTCAGTGCTGATTTTCCAGCTTCCTCATGGCCATAAAACTCTTCTGGAGAAGGGATTTAGGAGCGTCCTCATTTCTCAGAAGTTTCTGCTTTTAGTCAGATAAGGGAAGTTCCCATATGTCTTCTTTATACCTCAGCAGATTCTCAATTGCCTTCAGTTCAAAATAATCCATATATCAAAGTGACATATCTTGGTGTGATGTGTTCTAATCCCCTTCACTGCTATATTCCTCAGGATATTTGTTAGTCAATTCATGTCTCTGGGATTCCATTTCTACACCAATGGATTAAAGACATTGGCATAAATTCCTAAATTTTTTCATCCTTTGATTTTCCTTTTTTTTTTTTTTCCTGGATGGTCATTGTGGGTTTCATTTGCAAAAGCTCCACCATTCAGTTATGTGCTATACAGCTGTAATCACTCTTAGCAGAAAAAAAAAAAAAAGTGCAAATTTAACACCAAAGAGAATGGACTGATACAGTTTCCCTAAATTTACTCATCTATTCAAAACTGTATTGAGCACATGATATGGACACAGAAAGATGGGTAAGAAAAATGCAGTCAGGTCCAAAGATGAGACTCCTTTACATGGAAAGGAACCAGCAAGGGTAAATAGAACACTGTTTGAAGGCAAGTTGAAAGCTTGGAGGGTTTCTCAGGATCTAATACATTAATTCTAGTCTCCTGATGGGCTGCTTTCCCCCACAGTTTAGTGACACTTCTGGGGATGGTAGAAAGTTAAACTGAGTTGTATGTTTCTCTATATCCAAGGACCGCATCCTATGATCAAGTTCTACCCAACACCTTGGCCCCTTTGACCCTGAAGGGCTTAATAAAGGACCCAAGAGAGTCCCTCAAAAAGAATGTGTCTGTAGCATCCCTCCAGTTTCTTGTAGGCAGAACTGGGGAGGAGAAGATGCCAGACCCAGCTTCAGGGGAGATGTGCAGATCCAAAAGGCAGCAGCAGTGGGTACTTGGCAGGTTCCTTGGATGCTCTTAATGAAGAGCGATGACTTTGTAAAATCAGGATCGGTGTGATTCTTCCACCAAAAGATCAACCGAATGGAGGACGCCCTTTCGTGAAAGAGCAAAGGAAACTTGTTTTCAAAGTACTGGCCGCACACCAGAGAGGAAAAGTTAGCTGTAAGGTCCTGTGATGCAGGCATTCCCAGCTCTATTTATATTCCACAATGACAGAAAATGCATCTGTCTAATGCTGGAAAGACACTCGAGAACTTAATTATCTGAATCCCCTCTCCAGTGGTTGAATAAGAAGGGCGTATCCTCGCATTACTACTCCCTGAACGCCAACCAAGACCTGGTCAGAAGGCAGTAGGTCTGCTTGGGGAGCCAACAGGAAGCTTTCCCCGACGTGAGCCAGTTGGATAGGGATGAAGCTTGCTTCAGCTGGAAGTCATTTGTACTTTTCCTCAGACTAATCAGAATCAGTGGCTTATAAGAGCAACCAAAGGTGATCTCGCTACTCTGAGCTGGTGTAGGTGCTCAAGCCCAGCTGCTACAATATTTAAGGGAAGTACCTGGAGTTGTCTCATTTGTGTGATGAAGAACAGGGTCAGAAAGAAAGAACTGCCCACAGAGTGGAAAAATGAGCATTCGAGGCGTGGTACATTTCCAAAAGGTCCTCAGCGCTTTCCAAAATTCCACTAGGAAGACTGGGTAAGGATGGGTGGGGGCTCCGCCACATCAGAAAATTTCCTTTGGGTTACCTAGTCAAACAGGTTCACCAAGATTGTGTCTACGCAGCAAGGAAACTGGGAGGAGGGAAAAATTTCTATCAGTTGGGCAAACAGTTATTCCAACCTTGGATCACAAAAAGTCTAGGAAGTTACCAGCTATTCAAGATAAGTAATTAAGTCACCAAACACAGTTCTAAAAGGTGTTCCATGTGTTTGGGGGTGGGAGGAGAGCCCTTGGTTTGCTAAATGTCTCTCAAGAAGGGGCATCCTTCTTGAACGTGTTTGGGTTGTCACTCAGTAACTTGATGTTTGCACTTTCTCAGAGTTTGGAAGGAGTAGTGCTGGCTGGTGCCGACTCCTCCCTGGAAATCGGATCTCGAGTGGTTCCAACAGTCCAACGACGTGGAGATTTGCTCTGCCTTCTAAGGGAAGGTAATCTAACGCTGGCCTTTCCCACAGAGAGAATTGATGCTTTGCTCCATAACGTTTACCTGTAACATAGGCACTGAGACGTGCGAACAGTGATCATTTCAGAGCAGACAGGTGCACCAGTCTCGGCTGTGAACCTCACCAGGGAGGGGAGCAGGACTGTCCAAGAGCAAAGACCACTGGCCCGGAGGCAGACGTGACTGAAGAAACAGAATCATACGTAGAAACCGCACCACCACCCCCTCGTCAGACAGGTCCCAAGAGTAAACGTATACAGACCTTCACAAATATTCAAGAAATTCTGCAGTCTATCATGCCGGCTGGATACAGGGTTTTGGTTACTTTATTTTTTTTTTAGTAATTTTTTTTTTTCCCACTGTACAGCAAGGGGGTCAGGTTATTCTTACATGTATACATTACAATTACATTTTTTTCCCCACCCTTTGTTCTGTTGCAACATGAGTATCTAGACAAAGTTCTCAATGCTATTCAGCAGGATCTCCTTGTAAATCTATTCTAAGTTGTGTCTGATAAGCCCAAGCTCCCGATCCCTCCCACTCCCTCCCCCTCCCATCAGGCAGCCACAAGTCTCTTCTCCAAGTCCATGATTTTCTTTTCTGAGGAGATGTTCATTTGTGGTGGATATTAGATTCCAGTTATAAGTGATATCATATGGTATTTGTCTTTGTCTTTCTGGCTCATTTCACTCAGGATGAGATTCTCTAGTTCCATCCATGTTGCTGCAAATGGCATTATGTCATTCTTTTTTATTGCTGAGTAGTATTCCATTGTGTATATATACCACATCTTCCGAATCCAATCATCTGTCGATGGACATTTGGGTTGTTTCCAAGGGTTACTTTATTTTTTTTTAATTTTCAGGGTATCACCTTTGGGCCAAGCATATTTGTTGGGTAAACTATACCTGCCATTATGGAGTTCGAGGGAGAAGAGACAGAGACTCCCTAAGCGTGAAGAACTCCGTAACTGAGGACGATGAACGGAGGACAACAGAATAAAAGAAGATAGCTAGAAACATCATTGGGAAGAATCGAAATTTGGGGCTTTGTTGTCTTTAAATACTTTGCTCCTTGGGAGTCCCCACTGTGGCTCAGCAGTAATGAACCTGACTAGTAACCATGAGGATGCAGGTTGGTTCCTCGGCCTCACTCAGTGGGCTAAGAATCTGGCGTTGTCATGAGCTGTGGTGTAGGTTGCAGATGCGGCTCGGATCTTGAGTTGCAGTGGCTGTGGTGTGGGCCAGCTTTGGCAGCTCCCATTCTACCCCTGGCCTGGGAACTCCCATATGCAGCAGGTGTGGTCCCCAAAAGCAAAAAAAAGAAAAAGGAAGTAAGAAAGAAAGAAAACACCTTGATCCAAATAGTCTCTGCTGTTTGCTAGAAAAAATCAGTTTAATCCAATGTTCGCCAGGCTAGCCTTTTGAGAAAATTCAGCCAGGCTGAGACAGGTGCCCTCTGAGCCCAGGTCCCCTGCCTTCCTGGGTCCCTCCACGCTCCTGTGTTCCAGGCCAAACTGTTCCTGGCAGAGAAGCCTGAGTCCCTCACGCATCACATCTTGAAATATGCAACCTGGGAATTTAGCAAAACAGGTCCCCTCAGGCAAACTGCCAGTAATACTGCTGTGACTGGAAGGAGGAGAGCAAGGGAAAGAAGAACCAGGAACGGGGAAGAGAACAAGGAAGACAGAAGGAGGAGGAGAAGGGGAAGGAAAGAGCGAGGAGAAAGGAGCTCCCTGGGGAGGAGGCAAAGGAGGGCATGGAGGAGGGAAGGGGCAGGGGAGGAGCAAGAAAGAATGGCCAGAAAAAGGAAAAGAAGGCCTGGGGGAGAGGAGGGGGAGGGGGAAGGAGAAGCGGGGAGGGGAGAGGAAGAGAGAAAAGTTGGAGAGGGAGGGGAAGAAGACTCTAAAATTAAAAAGAAAAAATGGCCTGGCCGACTTTGCTTGTTCTCATTAACCTTGATGCTATACCACGGGAAACAAACAAACCGAAAGGAAAAAAGAAAAGAAGAAAAAAAATAGGGTGTGTACAATTCTAGGAAAAAAAAAAAAAAAAAAGTTTCTTCCTTCTGAAAGGTGAGGGTTTAAATTACTCCCAGGACAGCTGCTCTATATACCCAGCACTACCTTCTCATGGGAAAGCCACCTCGTGTGCCGTGAAAACACAGAGACCACCGGAGGGCAAACAAAACCCGAGGAGGACAAGGAAGTGACCTGAATTTGGCTTTTTCAGGTAACAGAAATCATGTTATCTCTGATCATGCAAATTGGCCTTTTTTTTTTTTTTTTTTTTTTTTTTTTTTTTTTTTTTGTAGAGCAGTCTTTCTAAACCCCTTTTTCTGCTGTCTTCCAAGTAAGATATAAACACATAGTTTGTTACCAAGACCAAGCTCCTATTGCCTGTCACACAACAGGCCACTAAATTGAGAAACCAAGTTTGAGGCCAAGGGAAAGAGACTTTTTCTGGAAGACCAGCAGATGGAGAAGGTGGGGGACTGGTGTCCCGAAGAATCATCCTACCCAGTGAGGAGTCAGAGTTCTATACCAAAAGAGGAGGGAGTGTGGGTGGTTATTGCACATTTCTTGGTGCTGGAATCCTTTGTTCTTGCAGGTGTGCGTTTCCTGTAAACCTCCCAAAAGACAAAGATTATTCTCTGTTCTGCAATTTTTATCTCTATAGGAACGGAAAAGTGTTACACTTTTAAACGTCAGAGCCTTGAGAATGGGCTATCCTGTATAATTCAGGCTTTAGGCAACATTCTTTTACGAAAAGGACAGAGCCCGCCTAACTAAGCATAGGCAACAGAGCACAAGGGTTAGAGCTAAAGGAATAGATCCAATATGGAGTCAGGTTTGTTCTTCTCTGTTACAGGCTGTTTGCTGACTGTATTTTATTTTATTATTTTTTTTTCTTTTCACGGCCACACATGCGCAAATGGAAGTTCCCAGGCTGGAGGATGAATCAGAGCCGTAGCTGCCAGCCTACACCAGAGCCGCAGCAATGCCAGAGCCAAGCCACATCTTCCCTTCCACGGCTCAGGGCAACACCAGATCCTTAACCCACTGAGCCAGGCCAGGGTTCAAACCTGCAAATCCTCATGGACACCAGTCGGGTTTGTTTCTGCTGAGCCACAACAGGAATTCCTGCCTGTATTCTAAAGCCAGTTTTGTGCTATTGGGTTTACTTTTGTTACTGTATAGGAAATATTATTAAATACCCTTGTTCGATAGTTATATAGTTTTACAGACGTGTGTTTGTGAGGCTAGAACGGCAAACAATTCTAGCAACATCCCCTTGATTGTAACTGAATGAGTATTCATTGCAGCTTAATTTTAATTCAGTCTTTACTGAAGAACTCACCTTCCATTGATCAGCTTCTGATAGTTACTCTCATACCCAGAATACTGTTGAGTCTGGCCTCACGGTATGTCCTGCTTTTATTGGCCAATTCCTTCATTTCACTTGTCTCTTCAGCTAGAGGTACATAAAAGTGAAAAACGTCTTGGAAAATGTCTTGAAAATTTTTTTTGGCTGCCCAGGAACCATCATCAAGGCCGATTACCCTGATGTTTCAGTGAACGCATAGCCTTTGATGCGAAGTACGTCTAAACACGAGTGAGGTCAGTGGTCTTTTCACAACGTGGGCCCCTCTCCTGGCAAAGTTAAGCTCAAAATTATTTTGTTGAATTTTCAATTTTCATTATACTCATTTGACTTGACTCTGTGCCACTGAAAATATATTAGGAATAAATCAGTTGATTGTTTGACATTATCATTCACATACTTCTCCAAACTCCCCACCAAAAAGAAAAAGAAAAAGGAAAAAGAGAAAAACGATTCTTTTGTTGAATATTTCATTTTTAAAATCATCCGTGTTGGCTTCTGCAAGACATGGGCTTGGGTTGGCATGCAATGCAAGCAAAAGCAGAAGTCTGGGTAAATTGCTATTGTGCAATAATACATATTTGTGTGTGTTTGTGTATAAATGTCTGTTTACATACACATGAAATGTTATACAACATTGAAGCCCAAACTAATCCTTGGCACCTATAATTTAGAGTAATGTTCCAACGGAAAAGTTTCCAATTCCTTCATTTCACTTGTCTCTTCCTTTTAAGTCAAAACTTACTTTTGCTCCCTGCAGGGGATCGTAATTCATGATCTGCTATTTGTGTCTCCACACTTCTTGGACACTTCAAGGGAATTGTTTTGTTGGACCTTGATACCACAAAAGGCGTAATAATGAAAATAGAGTTGAATTTATTCATTCTCAATGAATGAGACACTGGAGAGCACTTTGTGCTCTAGGATGAGAATGCTCTCCCCACACCTGGAGAAACGGGAATCCCTCTACCAACCTCTTATCTTTTCTGCACATTTATTTCCTCGGGCGAAAGGACCACAAGCTGGCTTCCGCAGTGAGCTACGACTCACTGTGAAGTAACAGCCAGCAATACGAGGTGTTATACAGTATACAGTTATACAGTTATACAGTATATGGTGTGCCAGGAAAGCCCACTTCTAATTCACAGACGTTAAGACAAGTCTCAGAGGAAGGTGTGAGTTCCTGTGGACCCTTCCCTGTCCCGGAGACCTACCATGAAGGATAGACAGACAGACAGACAGACAGACAGACAGACAGAAGATAGATAGATAGATAGATAGATAGATAGATAGATAGATAGATGATAGAGGATAGATGATAGATAGAGGATAGATAATAGATGCTAGATAGATAGATAGACAGACAGACAGAAGATAGATAGATAGATAGATAGATAGATGATAGAGGATAGATAGAGGATAGATAGAGGATAGATAATAGATGCTAGATAGATAGACAGACAGACAGACAGATAGATAGACAGATAGACAGATAGAGGATAGACAGAGGATAGACAGAAGATGATAGATAGATAGATAGATAGATAGATAGATAGATAGATAGATAGATGATAGAGGATAGATGATAGAGGATAGATAATAGATGCTAGATAGATAGATAGACAGACAGATAGATAGATAGATAGATAGAGGATAGACAGTAGATAGATAGATAGATGATAGATGATAGGTAGATAGATGATAGATGATAGGTAGATAGATAACAGATGATAGATAATAGATGATAGATAGAGGATAGGTAGATAGAAAATCTAAAGATATGAATAGCTTTGCTGCCAATGAACTATTATGCCACTGAAGGGTATACATATATGTGGATGTTTATCAGCCTCCTTAGCCTTACCCACTGGATGCCAATGGTACCTCCTCTGCTGTAACAACTCACATTGTCTACAGATGTTGCTGAAACTCATCCTTGAGTGGGGAAAATATTATCTTCAGATGAGAAGCCCTGGCCTGAAGGTCAAAGGCCAAATCGTTTACCTGACTTCCCTGAGTTGCCACAAGCTAAACCAAGGCTCTCCACCTACTTCATCTCCCTCCTTCTCCTCCGCTCACCTCCGACACAAAGCCAGGTCCTTTCGTGCCTTAGCTCTTCCTCCAGCATGCGTGCATGGCCGTCCGCCAGCTTCTGCAGGTAACACCCTCTCCTTTTCATCCCACACCAAACCTCAATTGTCACCTCTTCCCAGGGTCTCTACGTTCATTTGGCACCTACTGATTTTATTTGATATGTTTCATCTTGCTCAGTACCGGCTGTGTCTGTTCACAAGCCTATTTTACCTCCCCTTCCTGTACCGTTAACTTCTAAAAAACAGAAATGTAGTTTATTCTCCTTTGTCTCTCCATAGTTGATAATATGGAATCTAGCCCATCAGGGATGTTTCATAAGTATTTTACTTATTTATTTATTTTTGCTTATTTTTTAAATTTTTTTTTAGGGCCACACCCTTGGCATACGGAAGTTCCCAGGCTAGGGGTCAAATTGGAGCTGCAGCTGCTGGCCTAGGCCACAGCCACAGCAGTGCCAGATCCAAGCTGCATCTGCAATCTACACCACAGCTCATGGCAACAAGGGATCCTTAACCCACTGAGTGAGGCCAGGGATCGAACCCACATTCTCATGGTTCCTAGTCAGGCTCGTTTCTGCTGAGCCACGATGGGAACGTCACTCATTAAATATTTTGAAACAAATGTGACGCTTGTATGTCCTCCTAAGTCCCCTCTGCGTGGTAAGTAATTTATTCCACAAAGGATGTGCTGAATTTCCCTTTACCCACCGAAATAGTCTCCTCTCAGTTGTCATTGGGACGGAGCCCTTTGTGTCAGCTAAAGGAAACCTAATCCTCTCTTGGGCAGTGCATGTTTGGGACACAGGGGAGTCTCCATCCCAGAAGCCCACTGCTCGGGCAGGAAACCGGGATTACACCCACAAGCCCTGCAGACAGCTTCCCTGGGTTCGACTTTGTCTTAGTGGTTTTCTTATTATTATTATTACTATTGGTAAAAGGAGAATGTTGATGGCATCTGCGTCCAAGCATGATTTTTAGATTAAGTGAGTTAATAAATCTCAAGCATGTGAGACTATCTGCTGAAAATTGGCTAGATTGGTAAATGGCTACACTCACGTAAGACTCTATGGAAATAATGCCTTTTTAACGTGGTAAGACTCTTAAGGAAGGCTGGTGACAGCAGGGGTTTTAGGATCTCCAACATCATTCGTATACGAATATGAGCCACCTCATATTTTAGACCTGGGGCAGTCCCACGTCGACCGTAGTACAGGTGCCAGGAAACACCGCCCCTGTTTCTTCCACGCCTTCTTCTTGTGCAGATTCCGACATGGAACAGATATGCCTAAGGCTAACATACGGAGCCTCCCCCATGTGTACTTTCCACCTGCGTCTCTACATGGAGAGAGACTGGGTACGGACCCGCACCTGTGCGTACATAGTCCTTGAAGTGCTCACCTTTCTCACGTACTTACATGCCCCTTGCCCTCCCCCTAAAGGTCAGGAAGAAGCTGGCCTCTGGCAGGAGCTGCTGGGCAAGTTCGATGCCAGACATCTCAGCATTTAGAGGTGTCTCCTCTTTGGGCTCTGGAAGAGCAGTGGGCGAACTGCGCTGGCCCAGTTTTACAAGCGAGCCCTTCCAGTTATATCCTGCAAACCCTGAGGGTTCGTCGAGGCGGAGTGCATAACTCAGACTGACGGCTGTGTGTCCTACTTCTATCATTTTCCTGGTCTGTTTCAGGGGGGAACACCTATCAGCAAGGATAGTTGTGATGCAACTTATTCCAGGGCGCTGCTCACGCTCACTTTACTGTGTATTGTTTCTGGAAGCAGTGCCTCCTACAGTGTCTTTACTTCATAAGTATCCTTCATGTTATCTTTCTTCAGAGAGTTTCAGTCTTTGTGTAGAAAAGCAGAGCCGGTTTGGATGGACGTTAGTAGATCCGGACTTCTCAGTGGTCTTGGGCTGCATTAGAAAGTCACGTGGTCAGCGACATCACCTGCCCTTCAACAATTACATCGGGGAGGGCTGTAGGACACAGAATGGCCCGAACAAAATTGCTGAACTGGGAGTCAACCCTTGAGTCCGATTAGGCTTCTAAGTATCTGTATCACCATGTGCAAGTTACTTTGCTTCCCTGCATGAGTTTTGTCATTTTTCAAATGGGATTAATAGTAACATCCACTCTATTTTGCTTGCTTATTTTAAAAACCAAATAAGATACCATATGTAAAAGCTCACGAGGTTTTACAGTTTTAAATATTACTGTGACTCTCGCTTCTGAAACAACCTGGCAGCAGAAAAGTAAAGCTGCTAAAATTTTCTATGACATAGTTTTCATCCTGCAGGAGTTTTCTCAACTTAGATTTGCCATGCAAATTTGCCATTTGCCAGGGCCTAGTTCCATATGACAGACCCCACGCCAAGCCTTGGCGTCGCAAAGAAAGGACACATGTTGTCTTGAGCTTATAGACTGATAGGAAGAAACACACACACACAACAATTACGTTGAGTTGTGTGAAGAACCTTAACAGAGACAGTGCAGGATGTGCAACAGTAACACAAAGACAGAAGCACCTAATACCTGATTTGTCCTGTCCTTAGCCATGCATGTATACACACAACTCCAGAATGTCCAGGTTGATGGGCTTTCAGGCTCTCTTCCTGGAGCTGGGTGAAAATATACTCGCGCTGAGCTCAGAGTTCAGATGGACCGTGTTCGGAGGCTGTACTTAATAGCCAATACTGATCCCAGCAGAGCTTGCATAACAGCGTTTTAAAAACATTTCTTGGTTTAAAATCAAAATGGATGACTCTATCTTGACTCTGAAGGTTTCAGATTTTAGATTTATTTGCTGAACATTTACTATGTCCCAGACACGGAACTGGATGTTTTCACTGCATTATCACATTTAAAAGCTAAATAAAGATGGAGGTAGTTTTAATTTAATCCCATTATAAGCTTCTGTTCTCCATCATGAAGCCGCTTCTATATCCTGGCTCACGGCCCATACTCACACTACTTTGCTGGAATTCCGTTGAAGAAGAAATCTGTTCTAACCAAAATATTCCAAATAATGTAGCCGCCAGCCTGTGAATGAAACTAAAATCTCTTTGGTAAATGGATTTTTTTTTTTTTTTGAGTAACTGGCCTTGACTATCCACACAATGTAACTTTTCTTTATAAACGTGTACCTGCTCGTGGTTGAGTCAGCACATTTGTAAATGGAAGATGGGGAGTTATTGGTATAGAAGTTTGGGGGGGCCGCCATAGCCAAGGACTGTAAATTAATGGCTTCAATAGCAGAAAGGTATCGACGTGTGATTCTGAAGGCTACAAGTTCAAGACCGAAGTGTCGGCAGCCACGGCTCCTGCTAACAGCAGGTCCCATGCTCCTTCCTACCTTCTGGTGGTTTGCTGGCAACCGCTGGTGCTCCTCGGCCTACGGAGCCATCCCTTCATCTCTGCCTTCATCTTCTCATGTTCTCCCTGCGTACGTGTCTGTCTCCAAATTGCCTATTTTTTTAAACCTAAGGACACCAGTCACACTGGATGAAGGCTCATCCTAATAACCTAATGTTTTTTAATGATTTTTTTTCCATTATAGTTGGTTTACAGTGTTCTTTGTTTTTTAATGATTTTGATTTTTTTCCATTATAGTTGGTTTACCGTGTTCTGTCCATTTCTACTGTTTAGCAAAGTGACCTAGTCTCACACACACACACACACACACACACACACACACACACACACACATTCTTTTTCTCACATTATCCTCCATCATGCTCCACCATAAGTGACTAGACATAGTTCCCAGTGCTATACAGCAGGATCTCATTGCTTATCCATTCCAAAGGCAATAGTCTGCATCTCTGAACCCCAAATTCCCAGTCCATCCTGCTCCCTTCCCCTCCCCCTTGGCAACTAAGTCTGTTCTCCACATCCATGAGTTTCTTTTCTGTGGAAGGTTCCTTTGTGCCATGGGTTAGAGTCCAGATCTAATAACCTGTGATAACTTGACTGCCTCTGTAAAGATCCGACTCCAGGTGAGGTCACATTCAGAGGTACCGGAGGTCAAGATTTCTGCACATAAATTGTGAAGCCACGCAAGGCAATTCCGAAGAGTTGGTAAGGATGGTGCCTTCTCAGTACTGACCCTGGACAGGATTCAGGGGCGGTTCAGGACAGAGGCAAATTAAAGAGCTAAAACACGCTTCTTGGAGAGGGTTGCTATTGCTGAAGGCAAACCCCCTGGAGAAAATGTTAATACCTTTTTAATTTCAATTTACCAATTCAATTAAAATTAGTTGTGATCACTCAACTACTTTCACACTTCACACCTGAGTAGGGACAGCAAATGGCAGCCAACCCTAGGAAACCGTAGCTGCACAGTCACGTGAGTGTGTGTGTGTGTGTGTGTGTGTGTGTGTGTGTGTGCTTGTTAACTTTTTACAGGAAACATATTTACATTCAAATAAAGCTTTGCCAAATGGTCACCCAATATTTATTTTCTCACTGACACCTTTTTTCGCATAATTGTAAGGTCTTTTGCAAATGTAATGTGTACCAAATATTAGATTTGCCTAACACTTAAAATGGATTCCACTGTAATTTCACATTTACTATCTTATTTTTCTGCTAACACTATGAGATAGGGCACAGGGTATTATAATCTTTAATTAATGGGTAAAAAGGAAGCTCCAATAAAGATAAATTGTGTATCTCCCATCACAGAACTTGCTGGGGAGAAACCAGGGCTCCAGCCAGTAATCCTGCCACTTAATGCAAACAAAACACAGCAGTAAACTTCCTGGGAGATAGAGAAGTGCACAAACCACACTAAAGTGCCCAGCGCTGACATTAAAACCAAATTGTCTGTTTGGTTTCACCTTACACCTTCCTCACTCTGACCTGAGTAATTACGAGTGAGAAGCAACCTACAGAGAAGTCATGCTGCAGATTTTTTTTTTTTCATCATATTGAAGATTTTGATGAAGGAATTTCTCCCACGCCAGAAGGAATTCGTTTCAGCACAATACAGCTCAGTGATGAGACTCAGTGGCCTTTGCTTTCTTAGGTAGTAACAGACCTTTCTTACTTTAGTATATGAAGCGAATTTCCTGGATAAGATAACCTATGACAAGTTACCATACCAATGCCCAAGGCCAAGGCCAGTGGTTTTCACCACACAAGAAGAAGAAGAACCTCTGAATTGTGTTGCTCAGAAATCTGACGGCACTCGGGTGGAAAGCATGTTTCATTTTAAAAAGATCTGTGCCTTTATCATCTATTCGTGACCTGAGCCTAACTTCATTCACAGTCACCGACTGTCTCAGTTGGTATCCAGAATGATTCACCAAGTTTATCATTACATACTTTGTGGCTTCCGTACCCAATCCCAGCACCTCTCCTGCGTTTTCCTCCAGCAGCTGGACACGGCCCCAAACGTCCTGCCATTTGTTCTCCTGCGACTCAAAACCAAACTCACCATCTTCCATCTAAACCAGCTTCCCCTCCTACGTGCATTTTTGATAGACGTTCTATCATTTTCTTGACACCTTCTGCTTCAAAACATTGTCATTTTTTTTTTTACCTTTACTTCTGTCTTGACCCCCGACTTTAAACACTCCCAGGTACTGGCAATCCTTTCTTCTTGGTGGTTCTTTCCTTCCTCGGCACGGGGCAGGGTCTCAGTTCAGGCTTGTGTCCTCTGATTCCTCCAAGAGCATAATGGCCTCCTACCAGCGCCCCCTGTGGGCTGGGCCTCTAGGAACAAGTCCCAGGTCGTTCACGATTTATCGAAAATCACACCGCCACCCACCTCGGCAGACCCTTCTCCCTACACCATTGGTGATACTCGGTTCTCCACAACTCCTAAAGCCTGCAGACCTGCTTTCTTTCCATGATAAATTAGGTGGGACAACTCTCTCATCAGGCACATTTTTTTTTTATCAGCCTCGTCCAGCTCCCTAAGAGATTATCAATCCAAACATGAGCTTTTCTGATGGTTAGAGCACAGGACTCCATCCTAACAAACCTCACAGAATGTTTTCAAGCGACATCTCCTCAAACTCATGGCTTTTCTCTGCACTTAGCAACCTCTCAGAACCTCAAAATTATATTTATAGCCTCTTTTGTTATTACAGCTTATTGTGGTTGAAAACAAAAGATTTTTCACAACATTGTAAATCAACTATACTTCAAAAAGAAGGCTTTTAGGCTTATTTCTAGTTATGAAATTAATACCTTCTGTACCAATCTGGAAAACATAGGGTTTTTTAATTAGTATCTTAAAAGAGAATAATGGGTGGAAAAGCATGCTTCTATCTCTTAACATTTTCTATGGAAAAAGCACTTAAAACCACAAGATAGAAAGTTTCATTTTTCAAAGGTGACAGCATTTCCTTTAAAGTGCCTAAGAGAAAAAATTTCACCCGGAGGACAGACTGGGGAAAGGAGGAAAAAAAAAAAAACCAAAAACCTAGTCCTGAAGATAGCAGTAGTCGCACAACCATATTAGTTTTCTATTGCTGCTGTAATAAATTACCATAAACTTAGTGGCTTCACATAACACAGCTCATTCCCTTACAGTGCTGGAGGTCAGGAGCCCAAAATGGGTATCGCCGGGCTGAAATCAGTGTTGGCAAAGTGGTGTCCTGCCTGGAGACCACAGAGGAGAATCCATTTCATCACTTTTTCCAGTTTCCAGCCATCATCTTCAAGTGTAGCATTTTTACACCTCTGTCTCCCTCCTTTTCCTGTCTCTTTCCCCTCCAAGGACTCTCATGATTACGCTGGGCTCATCTGGAGAGTCCAGGATAATCTACCACTACGGTCTGTGTGGTGTCATGGGTACCTTAGAAGTTTGTTGAAATTCCTCATTGGGTGATAAAACACATAGCTAGGCAGGGCCACCTTCTCTGTTGTTGATTTAAGAACAAAAGCAAAATTAAAACCGTAGGAGTTCCCATCCTGGCGCAGTGGGTAACGAACCCGACCAGTATCCATGAGGACGTGGGTTCAATCCCTGGTCTCACTCAGTGGGTTAGGGATCTGGGGTTGCTGTGGCTGTGGTGTAGGCCGGAAGCTGCAGCTCTGATTCGACCCGTAGCCTGGGAATTTCCACATGCCTAGGGTCTTGCCCTAAAAAGACCAAAAAAAAAAAAAAAATTTAAAACTATGTACTTTATGTATAATTTACATGCTGATTTTTTTAATCCATGTGTTCTTTTTAAATTTTATGTATTTTTTTAAATTTTTCTTTTCTATTATAGTTGCCGTATCCACATGTTCTTAATATGCTAAAGTGGAGAGCAGCAAAAGCAGAGGGAATCCGCTCTGTAGCAGAACTGAGATTGAAACCCTTGCACAAGGCTTTAAAAAGGCTATTAATTCAAAGTCGTGTCCGGCCCTGAAAACAGCCAAGCCAACTCTGCCTTATTATCAGCCCCTAAGAAGTATGAGGCTTCCATGTCTCTGTTTTGCCCAGAGCCCCCGTCCTAACTGGTTGTACTCCTCGGCTAAGCTTTGATGTTCCCCTTTTGACTTCTTCCACTCTCTGCCATGGTTTTTTATCTTTCCTCTTATTTCCTTTTTTTGGCTGCACCACAGCATGTGGACGTTCCCAGACCAGGGATCAAACCCATACCACCGCAGTGTGACTAGAGCCACCGCAGTGACAACACCAGGTCCCTAACCCACTGAGCCACCATGGAACTCCCTCCGCCTTCTTGAACTTGCCCTTTTGTGCTAGTGCTTGACATGGTCTCTCCACCTTGTCTCCTTACTTAATTCTGGGTTTCCTCTCAGCCCCGGGAAGTCGTCTGCTTCCGACCTTTTCTGGGTCCTGAGCTACAGGAGCCCTTCCCTGTGCACCATTCCCTGGAAGCTGTGGGTGGGAATCAGTCATAAACGTCCTTTCTGACGTTTAGTTGAAAATTGAATCACGTTTTTGCTTTTGCAGGGAGTCCTTTCAGGAAAATGCCAGACACAGGACCAACTTCAACTACAGAGGTCCTTCATTATCCACAAGGCATTGGTTCCAGGACCCCCAGAGATACCAACAGCAATCCCAGGAGGCTCACATCCCTTTACGTAACATGCAGGAATATGGCCAGCCCTCTGGTTTCCACATCTACTTGGATTCAGAAGACTGACTATGCTTCAAAAAGGCCATGGGACCGCTTTTATTTTATTTATTTATTTATTTATTTATTTTTGTTGTTGTTGTTGTTGTTTGTCTTTTTGCCATTTCTTGGGCCGCTCCCGCGGCATATGGAGGTTCCCAGGCTAGGGGTCGAATCGGAGCTGTAGCTGCCAGCCTACGCCAGAGCCACAGCAACTCAGGATCCGAGCCGCATCTGCAACCTACACCACAGCTCACGGCAACGCCGGATCGTTAGCCCACTGAGCAAGGGCAGGGACCGAACCCACAACCTCATGGTTCCTAGTCGGATTCGTTAACCACTGCGCCACGACGGGAACTCCCATGGGACTGCTTTTAGCGATAGTTTCTTCCCCCTCCCCCCGACACTTGATGAACTTTTCCGATGGCCTACGATATGCATCACTCTGTACCAAACAGCATCTGTCTCCACCTACCAGCCAGGTGGTAGAGAGAGTGGCCGGAGTGAATTTTTTAAGAACGGCCTGTCAAATATCTTAGCCATTTACATAGGAAGGTTCCCGCCCTTCTACCGTCAGAAGTTCATTCTCTGAGTCCTGACCCTTTTCCCTCCGGAGTGAACACAGGATAAGACCACAGCTGGGGACACGAGAAGCTGGGGACAGACAGGCAGGAAAACCCCCTGGATTAGGACCAAAGGAGCCAGCAAACCACACGTACAGAAGGTCAGACTCCACAGGGAAAGAGAGCCCAGTCAAAGCTCAGAAGAAAAATCCACCAGTTTGTCTGCTACGGTGGATGACAACACTGAAAACAGAATTCAGAACAACCGCAATAATCAGAATGGAAACTCACAGCTTCTTGCCTAGGGACTGGGCTAAATAGTTCGCAGGCTGATTTTCGGGGTAATTTTCATACAGACAGAGTGAGCCCCAGATACTGTTAGTATCCCCATCTCGCAGGCAAGGCAGGTGAGGCTTGGATAGATTTAAGGCACAAAGCCAGGAAGTGTCAAAGCCCCACTGTGAAATCAGGATTCAGAGTCAGTTCTGTCTGCCGCAGCAGTCGGAGCTCGTAACCAGCACATCACCCTTCAGGGGGTGACAAGTGCCGGGGGGATGGGGGAACTGCTCTGGGACTTCGGCCACAGGTAGGGCCTACTCGGGTGATGGTGACCTATTACAGGGATGAGGTGGCTCAGGTTAAAGGCTCAAGACGGGACTGGCTTCTTTGAAGATTCCCTATGAAAATGCAAAACACTCAGAGGATTAGCCAAGCTCTAACCAACTGTGGGTTAACAGTGTAGCAGGAATGACATATCTCATTAGAAGAGGTCTGATGGGGTGTTCCCCTTGTAGTGCAGAGGAAACAACTCTGACTTGGAACCATGAGGCTGCAGGTTCGATTCCTGGCCTTGCTCAGTGGGTTAAGGATCCGGCGTTGCCATGAGCTGTGGTGTAGGTCGCAGACACGGCTCAGAACCTGCATTGCTGTGGCTGTGGTGGGCAGCTATAGCTCCAATTGGACCCCTAGCCTGGGAACCTCCATATGCCACAGGTGCAGGCCTAAAAAGCAAAAAAAAAAAAAAAAAAAAAAAATTCTGATGAGAAGAGGAATCAAGACAGATACCTAGATATTTCTAGAAAGGTGCCTAGAGAGGAAACTAGAGAAAGAAAGTTCCCATCACGAGGCTGAAGCACTCAGATCAGCAGCTATACTGTATCTGGTTTAAGCTGCCAGTTCCTCCCATAGGTAGGTGGCTATTAAATATGAAGAGAGGAAAGAGAAACGCCGGGGCAGGGGGCAAGCTTGAGACTTTGAGAGCACTTTTATTCAACGAGTAGACTATTACTCTGGGGATTGGGGATTAATGGTCTTTAAGGCCCTGGACACTGCAATGGGACCCGAAGAAACTGATGGCTGTGGATCCTTGGCCGTGTCAGGGTGGAGAGCAAATGAGCAAAGAAACAAGGGCCACAGTGAAAGAGTCACAAGCAGCTGGTTGTAGCATCAGCTTCCGGGGGTGGGGGGTGGAGAAGGACTGGAAAGCTCTGGGAGGCGGCAGCTATCGCGAGATGATGAGCGGCACCCCCTGGGATGGAGACAGACTCACTGACAGTTCTGATCTCCAGGCTGGTGCCGTGAACACCGAGGGAGAAGGTGAAGCAGAGCATCACCGGTTCCAGGCTCGTGTGTGTCGGCTGCCACTGTGTGCGTGTCAGGCTCGTTCCATCGTGGACGTCCAGGTGACTGTGGACGTCTATACGTCCTGATAGGGACCAGGGTCCGAGCGGCGTCCTCTGGCCACTAAGGACCGCTCCCTTATCTGAGCAGCACCCACACGACCACACGGTCTGTCCTGCCAGATGGAGTACATTTTTCACGTAATGCGCTTGGCAGGAAAAGAAAATCTATTTTCAGCTGACTGTTCATTTTTCACGACGTGCATTACAAAAGCACTGGTAGAGCCCAATTTATTTATAAGTGGACTTAAAACACTTTCAAATACAATGAAGCCATTGGGCTAAATGCTGACTCTTGGGAGTTGGGTTCCTGTATGGGAGAGCAGGATTTCATCTCTCCCGACCGACCTTCAAAATGTACAAAACAGGCAGGATTCGGGTTGAAGGAGAACAGACTCAGTGGGGTCCTAACCCACGGAACGGAGAGACCACACAGCCGAGGGGTTGGAACTTATTAGTGGGGATGGATGAGCCGCTCTGTGGTTTCGGCTGAAGCGCCTGGGACTGCTTCTCGAATGTTTTAAATTTGATAATATATATATACATAGGCAGACACACACACATATATTAAAAGAGCCAGCATGTTTGCCAAAAGCTTTCCCCCGTCTCCATTCTTCAGCCCATATGGATTTTCAATGTTTGTAATCCATACGTCTCTGATGTGTTCACACGAGGCCCTCTGAGGACTGGCTCATGAAAGATTGGCCTCCGAGGAAATTTCTAGACAAACTTTTGCCCTAAAAGCTGCCACTCGCTGCCCAAGCTCACGTCCCAACCCTTTGCCTTACTCTTCTCTGAGTGATGGGGAGTAAACAGAAAAGCAGGGATTTGGAGGTCAGACTTTGATTCACTTTAAGTCTCTGCTTGGAGCAGTGCGGCTCTGGACAAGCCACCTAGCCTCTCTGTGTCTCTTTCTTTTCTCGTTCCAGAGCTGGGACGCAGGCGCTGAGGACTCTAATCTAGTGGCCCTTCTAGTTCTGAGTCTAGAACACCAATGTTCCCAACCAACGGAATTTCAGTAACTCCTGGGTTTGCTCCTAACCCAAAGCTGCTTCTTTATGCGTGTAAGGAATTACTGAAGGAACCAACCCCAGTAAGGAGCCTCAGGTCCCAAGTAGGCAGCACTTCACTCTGGTTCCTGGAAGGGGGATGATAAAAGGAAAAGGCGATAACCAGCTGGCCAGTGAAGGGACAGGCGACCTAACCCTCCAAGCTTCCCATCTCAGCCTGTTTGAAGCTAAAAGCAGCAAGGAAGAAATGCCAGAGGGAGGAGGTGGGCAACAAACGTGAAGCCGGTGATGCTCATTCTTGGCTGCATTATGGAAACCCTGCATGGACCAGGAGCTTTAGAAATACAGCCTGCAGAACTCCTGCTGCCACACGGGCTATCTATCTGCTTTAGGGAGAACCAGTGCAATGCCAGGGTTTAGACCTAGGGCGCTGATCTCAGAGAGGTTCAGGTTCAAATCCATTTACTTTACCCCCTACTAGCTAGCAGGACTTAGAATTGTAACTTAAAGATGCTTCGAAAAACAAGATGGGAGTTCCCGCTGTGGCTCAGCAGATTAAGAACCTGACATCTTGTGGGTGAGGATGCAGGTTCCATTCTCTGGCCTCTTTCAGTGGTGTAGGTTGTAAATGTGGCTCGGATTCCTCATGGCTGTGGCTGTAGTGTAGGCTGACAACTACCGCTCTGATTTGACCCCTAGCCTGGGAGCTTCCATATGCTGTAGGTGCAGCCATTAAAAAAATTAAAATTAAAAAAAAGAAAAAACAAACAAAAAAAAACAGAAGATGGAGAATGAAAATATGGAGGCCAGCTCAGTTCAGGAGATTGGTCCAACATACTCTCTGGGGAAAGCTCAGATGCTCTCAGCAGGTGCCTAAAGCTGCAGATCTGGGACTGACCTCTGTCTGGGTCTCCTGGCTGCTTCCTGACCCGCCCAGCGAAACCAAGCTGTGAGGTGCATTTAGGGCAGGTTTGAAGTCACAAGAAACAACTTGCAAGAGAGAAAGGAAAACAGAGGACAGGTCATGCAACTCCTTTCCCCTTAGTGGCTGGGAAAGCCGAGCCAAGGGGCTGATGTAATTCACAGGAAATTCAGATCCCTGCAAGCACCCCTGGACGATGCTCTTCCGCTCGCTTCTCCCATGGCTTTCCAGCCGCCAGCACCAGAGGCTGGGGAACCCGGAGAAGGGCAGGCGGGGGTAAATAACCAGGTCTAGAGCAGAGCCCTTGCCTCTCGGCCTCCGTGAGGTCTGCAGGGCAGCCATGGTTCCCTCGGCCATTTGTGGATTTCACGGACTGCAAAATATCCAGAAAGCACACGCGAGGGCGTAGAGAAGCGGGCTGGAATCTCTGCCCGATCGGTCGTGGCTTGTATGCATTCCTCTCTGAAGCTTCAGGAAAGTGGGATGAGGCAGGGGAGTGGCGAGAACAAAGTGTCTTGCCACTAGGAACTAGGGGGTCCCCAGTTCGCCCTGTTAACATCAAAAAAGTTTTGCTTTTAGCGGTTGGAGGCCACCTCCTGACATTGTATTTGGGGGAAGAAAAAAGATGCAGCTAATCATCATCATCCATTTTTCAGAAAAGGCTCTTGGGGACCGTGCAGCCGTGTTCCACAAGGCTGGTTCCCTGGCAGCGGCCCTTGGCGGGGACGTGGGAGCCCGTGCGGGGGTGCCGTCCACCCTCGCAGCCGCAGAGGAGGGACTGGCAGCAGAGGCCGCAGCAGGCCTGCAGCAGCAGGAGCAGCAGCAGCAGCAGCAGCAGCAGCAGCGGCGGGAGGCTGGTCCCAGCGCAGACCCCAGGCCAGCGAAGCCCGGGAGGCAGAGCTACAGACGACAAGGGCGGTGGAAAGATTTCCGTCTGTCTGCGAAGGGTTGAGGGGGAGCCTCCCAGAGGGCAGGGAAAAGAGCTCAATTACTCACCGCCCTCGGCCGCTCTGACTGATTTCTGCCTTCGCTTCTGCTCTTTAATTGATTATAAACTAACCAGAAATCCCCAGGGAGCCCTCAGCCTCTGCTGAGGTAGCCGTTGGGTTGGGGCACCGTCACAAGCCGAGGATTTTGTGGCTGAAAGGTATAGCGAGTGACCCGGGGCTGGCCGGCTGTGTGACGCACTCCAGCATACATCGGATGACTCATAGAAGTCAGATGGAAAAGACCCATTAGGTCATTTTTTCCATCTCCCAGCCATTGCAGGTTTGCTCTCTGCCAAGGTGGGATTATATTCAAATATTTGGTCCAGTCTCGTTTGAACGGATTCGAGTAATAGGCTCCCACAACCTCCCCTGGGACCTTAATTCCACAGGATCATTGATCTCAGTCTTCGGAAAATGTTCCTGAGGTTCGCTTTAAATTTTCCTTTGCTCAATTTCATCCCATTAATCCTACTTATTACCCCTCAGGCCACCCTAAATAATATCCCTTCTTCTTTCATGTTGACAGTCCTCCAAACCTGGGGTGGGGGGCGGGGGGCAGATACAAAAATGTCTTCTTGGCTGGGCTCGCGGCCCTAAGTATGAAATGAAGACTAGAAGTATTCTGAATAATAGCTTACCGTGTTGGGGGGACGATGTGTGTCCGATGAGAAAGGGTTTTCCAGATTGCCCAAGAATTGTTCAGACAATCAATGGCAGGTGTTTCTGGGTCTGACTTTACATTCGAAAGAGTCTGAGCAGGACAGCAGCAAAGGAGAGAGCCCGGGACCTGTCATACTGTCCCCCAACGTGGATAATGGGCCACTGTCCTCATAGCCTGGGGGGAGATGATTCTGTATAATCCTCTGATTATTTTTCTGCTGAGGGCAGGAATCACTTCAAAGAGCAAACATCTACCTGAGTCAACTTCTCTGAGCATAAATGTCCCTCCCTCTGGCCCGGGTCGTGGCAGACGTGACAGCTGGGGAGTCAGCCGCAACCCGAGTGGCCGCCAGGGTGGGAACCTGCCGCCAGGGTGGGGCTACCGACAATACAAATTCTCGGGGTCCATCTCAGACCCACTGTGATTCAGAATCGATGTCCAAAGCCTAGCGACCTACGTTTTTAACAAGTTTCATAACATTTGAAAGGCACAGACCTTGGGGTAACTCTAATCCCACAGCATTTGAGAGCATCTTGGATGAAACTGGGGAACCTCAGCTTTTGCATCCGAAGTGCAAGAGTTCGGCTGGCGATGAGACAGAAGTCAGGAGTCAGGGAGGAAGTCAGTCCACAACTGAGAGCAGGAGTTGGCACTGTGGCTCGGGGCGTTAAGAACCCAACACGGTGTCTGTGGGGATACGGGTTCAATCTCTGGCCTTGCCCAGTGTGTTACGGATCCAGTGTTGCTGCAAGCTGCAGCCTAGCTCACAGATGCAGCTCAGATCTGGCGTGACTGTGGCTGTGGTGTAGGCAGCTCTGATTTGACCCCTCGCCTGGGAACTTCCATATCTGCACATGAGGCCTTAAAAAGGAAAAAAAAGAAAAGAAAAAGAAAGAAGAGAAAAAAAGAAAAAGACTGAGAGCCAAGTGGAGAGGGCGAGCAATTGTTGTTAGAAACCAAAGTGGGAGTTCCCGTCGTGGCGCAGTGGTTAACGAATCCGACTAGGAACCATGAGGTTGCGGGTTCGGTCCCTGCCCTTGCTCAGTGGGTTAAGGATCCGGCGTTGCCGTGAGCTGTGGTGTAGGTTGCAGACGCGGCTCGGATCCTGCGTTGCTGTGGCTCTGGCGTAGGCTGGTGGCTACAGCTCCGATTCGACCCCTAGCCTGGGAACCTCCATATGCCGTGGGAGCGGCCCAAAGAAATAGCAAAAAGACAAAAAAAAAAAAAAGAAACCAAAGTGGAGCATGCAGGGTCTGAACGCATTGGCTCATCAGGGCATGGCCATTAACAGGATACAAGGTCTGGCTGGACCCTGGCCTGTTTGAATGGGGGTCTGTGCTAGAATTGCCCACTTCTTCACTTGTTGTTTGAGGGTTAAGGCAAATGCATCATACAGGTGTCCCTTGCTTTATTGCACTTTGCTGCATGGCGCCTCACAGACAGTGAGTCTTTGACAAAGTGAAGGTTTGTGGCCAGTCTCTCGGTGCCATGTTTTCAACAACATTTGCTGACAGTGTATCTCCGTGTCAGCACCTGATAATTTTGGAGATACTTCCGATGTTTTCATTATTATTGTCTTTGTTGTAGTGCTGTGAGATTAGTGATCTTTGATTCGTTTCTATTGCAACTGTTTTGGGGAGCCCCACACAAGGCACTCACAGAAGACAGCAAATGGAATCCGTCGTTGACAGCACAGAATTTAGACTGTGACACTCAAGGTTGTATTCGTTGATATGATAATATAATTATGAAATTAGTTGATATAATAATAATTGACAATCAACAATGTATGAGTTGATAAGGCAGAGACAGGGTTTGAGAGCACTGACTGCACTTTTGAAAGAAGTCCCGCTGAGGTGAAGTGGTACAAATCACCACTGCGCATTACAGAGGGCAGGGCAGGCCAAGATTTCACAGGACGCCAGAAAAGTACCAGCCATTAAAGGCAAAAAAAGTTGATTACTAAGCTACCAGCAAGTACCACTATAAATACCATTATAAGAGCTAAAATAAAAAGACCATTTCAAATTTGAACAAAGATGCAAAATGACTGGAACTCTCAGATCTTTCTGGGGGCATAGCCACTTTGGAACCAGTTTGACAGTTTCTTAAAGTTAAACCTCAGACATCTGTAAATGACCCCTCAGCTCTACTTCTCGATACTTACCCAAGAGAAAGGAAACATAGCCACCTGAATATATACGTATGTACATGAGCATTCATGTCACAAATTCATGTGTATTACTTAAAAACTGAAAACAAAGGTCCAAAAAGCAAATGGATACCACAAACTGTGGTCTATTCGTCTAGTGAAATACTACCCAACAAGAAAAAGACCTGAATCATTGATGCAGTCCACAACCTAGACGAAGTTCCAAGCTATTGTATGTTCAAAAGTCAGACACAAACAAGGACATACTAAGTGACTCCATTTATAGGAAGTTCTAAAGGTGGAAGATCTGATCTTAAATTAGAATCTGAATGGGATCAATGGATGGCTAGGGGCAAGGACTAGCAGTTTACTGGAGAAAAGACAGAGGAAATTTTTGAAGAAATGGAAATGCCTTTTATCTTGATTGGGTTCATGGTTACACCGTAGTGTGAAAGTGTCAAAACCCATGAAACTATTAGTTTTAAAAGGCTGTATTTATGAAATTCCCATGGTATTCGAAAGGTTAAGAACCCGAAATAGTCTCTCTCATGATGCAGGTTCGATCCCTGGCCTCCCTCAGTGCGCTGGAACCAGCATTGCTGAAAGCTGCAGCTGCTCATACCTGGCTAGAGCCCCCACTGCTTTTCAGCTTGCCTGTTCCACCTGTGCTCCCATTTTCCATGGCTTTTGTTGGAAACTTCTGGGTCTCCCTGCAGTACAGCACAGGGAACTATGCCTAGTCACTTGTGACAGAACATGCGGATAATGTGAGAAAAAGAATATATATATATATATATGCCTGGGGTCACTTGGCTGTACAGTAGAAATTGACCCAACACTGCAAATCAACTGTAATAACAAAATTAAAATCTTTTAAAAAAAGAAAAGAAACTTCTGGATCTTTTTTCTTCCTTACCTGGGCCCCAGGGCGTGGCTGTAAATCAGATTCTTATTACCTGAAAACTGGGTTTGCTTCCGGGTGGGTGTCAAGCCAAGACACAACCAAGTCAAAGATGGGGAGAAGGATTTGTCACTTGCAGCAAATAAGAAAAACACCAGGATCTTTCCCAAAGCAGCCTCTCCCTGAACAGCACCTTGGGGAAGTTTTGAGCGGAGGGCACGGGGATATTCAAGAAGGTGTTCGAGCCGTAGGCAGGGTCCAAGTTGAAGTCACACGAGTCAGAAATTCTCGAGCAACATCCTCACCCCTTAGGTTCCAGGAGATGTGGTGCTGGAGAGCTTCTGGCTAAACTTGAAACAGAACTCGGAGAGTTGACCATGACGCGTTATCTTTGCTGCTGTTTGTTCTCTTGGCTGATGACAGTGGTTTTTTTCCTGAAGGTCATTAATAACTGAGACCTGTTCCTGGGCAAGCACCGTGACCAGGCTTAGCTCACAGGCCAAAGATGGCTTCTCTTAGGTCAAGAAACCCATGCCTGGTTCTCTTTCTCTGGAGAGCCCTTACCCTGTCTGCATTCCTTCCAAGAGCTTTGCTGGCTTTGGGCCTCTCTCAAATGCAGACATCATTTTAGGCTGATTCGGGAGATGGCTCTTGCAAAAGGAAGAGTTCCTACCTCTCAGAGCCTTTCCCGTTCAAGGTGAGGCCACAAGACAGGATAAAAATAAAGACAGGAATATTTGCAGGAAATAAACTAAATGTCTAAGAAGGAGAACTATGTGTAATATACAAATAAATATATACAGATACAATATATCTCAAGAGGCGCTATTGGACTTGTATCTTCTTTTTCCTCACCCCCCCCCCACCCCAAACATATACACACACACACAAAGACATAAAGCTGAGCTGAACGTCTGAAAGTTAATACAGCATATTGAATAGAAAAAAAGAATCTATCCTAAAGAGCCTCTTGGTGATACAGTTTGTCAGCCTCAGTATTTATTTGGAGGCTGTCTTATGTTCCAGGAATTAGACCAGGTGCTTTCCCACACATCATCTCTCAACCATCCCCCGAGGTAGGCACGACCTTCCCCCCAGCGTGCACGAGATGCACAGAGATTAAAAAAAGACCTGCCCGGAGCCACCACATTCAATAAATGACCAAATCAGGCCTGAACGTCTGTCCTTCTTTCTAACTCCCAGGGATAATTGCCCCAGACTTTTTTCTGTCAGGCTGCAAGAGAAGATGTTCGTGACCATTTAAGAACAAAGACATTTTATAACTGAGAGGGTATTATTTTTTAGCCTCTGCTTACAGCAAACCAAAACAATGTGTGTGATTGTTGGAGAGGAGATCTACCCAATGTAACCAACTGGGGAGGCAGAACTCTTAAGGGGGGGCCGTATTTATATCGTAAATGAACTCGCAGTGCCTCGTGCGTGTCCTCTCAACCTTCCCTCTGCTGCAGCGTCTCGTTTCAAGCCCCACTCTCTGACAGGCAGCCCTTAGGAACCGTCCCTAAAAGGCCATCTGTGTCCCAAAGAGCTGAAACCTCCCTCTGGTCATGGGGACACATCCCTCCCTCTTCCAGGCAGGAGGTGTATCCAGGTGAAGCGTTGCTCAACTTTTAGTCCTGATTCCTGAGATGAAGGTGGGGTCCGGTAGGTGCACGGATTGTCCTCTCGGATTTAAGGGGAAGTTGGCCCCTGGTCACAGAAGCCCCCCTCCCACCTAAAAGGGTGCTTGTCAACCTAGGGAGGGCCTGAGCCTGGGGCAGGTGTGCTTGACCAAATCAGAGATTTCGTAATGCTTTTATTTCTCTGGGAAAACCAGCTCCTTATGATGTATAAATCATTCTTTTGTTTGACATCTGAATTTCAATCACGCAAATACAATTTGCGTCAGAGACTCTATGGTCAACTCCACAAAGAATGTTTACCAGTGACTGACCCATCGTAGATGTTTTCTGATGATTTTTCTAGACGTAAGTTTCCAGAGAAATCCGAATCACGGCAATTAAGCATTAAAGGAGTATATTATTAAAGGAACTACTGGTTACTCTATAATACTATAAAAGCACTTAAAGATATAAAATCATATTGTGCCTAATTGATTTTATGTGTAAATACGAATTTTTTTTAGATCTCGGACCGCCTTAAAGTGAAATTATCACCCTTGATGGCCTGGTACCAACGAGAACACTCTACCAGATTTACTCTGGGGCGTCTTTGTCATGGCCCATTATGATTTTGACTTGGCCGGCCACACCGAGATGGAAAACATACCCAGGACCAGAGCTGAACGTTTATTCACGTGGGACAAGAGAAGGCACAAGTGTTGAACACATACGCTAAGACCTGCCAATAGCTTTCACTTACAAGTTTCTGAAAGGATGGGATTTCACCCTGGACTGGGTAAAGAGAAAGGGGCCAGGCCAGATTTTCTTCTCTAATGTAAACGTGTGGCTTCCAGGAATTCCAACAGGAGCCACCCCCATGATGCTGAGGTCAAAACCCACAACTCAGGGACTCCTGTGACAGCAAAGCCAGGTGAGAGTGAGTGCTTTCACTTTCTGGAAGTTGTTTGAGTTTTGGAAGTCAAGACCCCCACAGACACTCAGGAATCTTGAGATTCTTAAGACAAATCAAGCTTCTCAAATTCAAGATTCATCTAATTACATAATTTGAAAAGAACCCAAGGGATTTTTTCCTTTTTTTTTTTTTTTTTTGCATTTTTTTTTTCCCCATCTCCTTCTGCTTAAACACCCAAGGATGCCAGAAGTTAAAAGAATTTCTTCCAGGAATGAAGATTCTTCCATTCTTCCTCTTCTCTGTCTTGTAACCAATTCCTTGTTCCATGCCCCAAGGGCCAACTTCCAAGGTTTCCCTGGATGTTGTTGATTTCACCCTGCTTAGGTAAACAAACATGGTACCTCATTATATGGCCCATTCAGTTGGACATCATTTTCTGCAAATGGCTTGCATTAAGATCCAAATCGACCATCTGGAATCTGGAACACGCTCTCCTACGGGGCCTCTCCTTCTAGGCCAGATCTGGCCTGAGCTGGAGAAACAAAATCAACTGTACGAGAGCTATTTCAGCCCAGATTTTTCCTCTTCTCTGGAAAATTCGGGGAACTGGAGGCACCATTCCCCACTGACCCAATGCAGGAAATTATGACTGTCAATGATAGCGTGAACTCACAGACGATGTCTGAACTGGGATTAACACACACTAATGCTTGGTGGGCTAGTGTGGTCCAAATTCAATAGCTACAATTTATTAAAAGAAAGGGCCATTGGGGAGGAAAAGACTGAGGAGCCCAGGCAACTAACTGAGCAGTGTTTGAACTTTTCCCTCCAACAAGGGTCTGTTTTTCTGAAAATCCAACTCTCTCAAATTAGTTGGGTCATTGTTCCTCGGGAATTTTATTTCTCCACGGGGAGAATTTCCAACACACAGTATTACTTCTTTTCATCCTTAATTGTGATGCCCTCTGCTAATTGAAAGCTTGGCCTTGTGGTTTCCAAAACACTAATTTGTGATGGTAAAATCTTTACCCATCATAAATTCTTTCATTGTTCAGCAAGGATGTAAAATAATTAATTGGTTATTTGGCAGATGAGTTCAGCATTTGCAGGATCTGTTTTATAAGAAATTTTATTGATGAAAATGTGTCTAAAGCTTTAGCAATGCACTTGGCTTTAGCGTTTGGCAGCAAGGAGACCAAAGTCTCAAAGCCAAAAACCTCCCTCGGGCACAAGGCAAAGTACAACTTTGCATCTAAATCCCTGCTGTAGGTCACTGGGGGTCTCCTTTTACAGACAATTGGCAGAAGGTTTCAGTGGCTGTTTTATGATCCGTTTTGATTTTGTGTGTGAGCAAAGCGCACATTTCGACCGTGAGACATACCCACGTTTTACCGCGTTGCCCTTAAATGATTTTTCAAGACGTTCACATTAACTCTTAAAATTGACAAAAATAAATAGAGGCACCATAAATGTTTAAAGTTGAAGTCACAGACATCATATGTAACTTACTTATTGTTCAGCTGTTGGGAAAGGGGGTGAGGGGCGTTGTTTTTAGACAGAGAGAAAACAAATGCTCCAAGGCATTGTCACGGATATACTTGGCTCTCCTGACGCTACCATTCTTAGGGAATTAAATTGGGTCTATATGACACCCATCCAACCGGCCAGGTCCAATAAACGTCTCAAAAGAAAATCCCTGAAGCTGACTGGTTACTGATGAATGAACAAAAAGAGCCAAGCTCGTATTGCAGCTGAGAGTAGATGCATGGCCACTGACCGTCTTCTTCCTTTGTCAGCCCTTCGGTGCTACGTACAAAGCCGGCTCAGAGGGACGCTATGAAAGTGCCCCTTTACTGAGTTTCTGCTTTCAATAAGCCCTCCATTCTGTTTCAGACAGAACATCAAGACAGGCAAAAGGGATACGAGCAAGTGCTTGCTCCCCGAAGGGGGGCCACTGGCCGTAACAATATGTGTGGGTGATAAAAGCTTCCAGAGTACAGTGGCTCTTGGCACATTCCAAGGTCCTCTTCAAAATTAGCCTGATATAGGGAAAATGCTGCTGGGAAACAGCACGTTCAAAAACTGCAAACGAGGAGTTCCCACTGTGGCACAGCAGAAACGAATTCGACTAGGAACCATGAGGTTGCGGGTTCAATCCCTGGCCTCCCTCAGTGGGTTAAGGATCCGGCATTGCCTCGAGCTGTTGTGTTAGGTCGCAGACCTGGCTTGGATCCTGCATGGCTGTGGCTGGGGTGTAGGCTGGCAGCTGCAGCTCTGATTCGACCCCTAGCCTTGGAATCTCCATATGCCACAGGTACGACCCTAAAACTCAGAAAAAAAGATAAAAATGAAAATAAAATACAAGAAATGAAATGAAAAAATTAAGTCTCAGGAAAGGAAAAAATTAATTTGGAAAAAGCACTATTTCTGTTGTTGCCGTTACAATACATAGTGTTTATACACTTACGGAGCACCTTCTATAATACCAGAAGTAAGGGTCGTGGGTCCTCCTGTTCTCACTCTTTAAATATTTTAATGTTATAATCCTTCAGCTGCTCTCTTATCCCTAAACACACAAGAGCCTTGCTGTCTTACAGCTTATAAACTCTAGCATTGTTGGTGTGCTTTTTACTCTCTTCATTAAGAGGTGTCTAAGCTTAAGATAATTCTCCTAGGGGATGGGTCAGATATGCTCTACTTTCAGGTCGATGGTGTGACAGTGGAGGGGGGGTGCGGGGGGGACAGATTCATCAACCATGAGTGACCTGATGGCCACACACCAGTGAGTCTAATATACATAATTAAATCTAAACACTGTAAAAGTGAATGAAGGAATTGTTTTTAAGGTAGAATTTGGGTGGCAAAGTCCGAAGGTTATTGGGGGGGCTGGAATGATAGAGATAGGTTTTAAAAAAAGAAAAAAAGAATGAGTTGTATTAGTCAGGGTTCTCCAGAGAAACAGAACCCACCAACGGGATAGATAAAGAGGTAGAGAAAAAGAATATTAGGATAGAAAGACAGACTGTATATGGTAGATGGATTGATAAGATAGATGATAGATAATATCTCTGTGTGTGTATACATATATTATATATATATATAATACATTATCTACTTATCTATGTATATATGTATCTATCTTCCTAAATAGATAGAAATTTATTTTAAGGGAAGAGATTTATTGTAAGGAATTGACTCACCCAGTAACGGGGGCTGGCAAGTCTGGAGTCTGTACGGGCAGGCTGGCAAGCTGGAAACCCAAGCGGGATTTCCATGTTACAGTGCTAAGGTCAAATTCCCTCTCCGAACAGCCGATTTTTGCTGTCACAGCCCTCATCTGATTGGACGAGGCCAGTTTACATGACCAAGGGTCATCTCTTTCACTTAATGTCAGCTACGGGTGAATCTTAGCCACATTTAAAGATACCTTCCCAGCAACACGCAGTGCTTGACCCAACCCTTGGGCACCAGAGCTTAACCAAGTTGACACAAAACATCAACCATCACACCAGTATTTCTTCTTTTTTTTTTCTTTTCACATTGCACCTGCAGCCTATGGAAATTTCCAGGCTAGAAGTCACATCGGAGCTGCAGCTGCAGGCCTATGCCCCAGCCCTGGCAACACCAGGTCCGAGCCATGTCTGTGACCTACACCCTAGCAAGGCCAGGGATCGAACCGGCACTCTCTTGGACACCATAGCATGGCCTTAACCTGCTGAGCCACAGGGGGACCTGCAGCTGTCGCAGGAGCACTGAGGGGGCTTTTTAAATGCAGTTAAAGAAGAAGAAAGACTGCAAACGAAGGGCAGAAAGTCCCTGCGTTTTTGCACAGTTCGTGTGGAAGAGTCAGAGGTGTGAGTCAGCTGTGCTGTAACCAGTCGTCCTGGTTGAGGCCATTGAAGGAAAGAGATCTGAGTTAAATTAAGGTTTTGCTCCAGGAAACACTCCGCCAAGGACTGTGGGTTCAGGAAATCACTCTTCTTCTTTCCATTGGTCTCAAAGACAGGTTCTGTTTCTGCTGTGTGGCCCCTGGGGGAATTCTCTGGGGTGTATTAACCGCCTCTGACCAATGGCTCCCTCACTGTGTCTAAGGGAGGGAACCGCAGGGCTATGGCTGTGCCTGGACCCACACGCATGAATCACTCTAATGAAGCGGAGCCAGTCACCCTTGTCAAATCAATGGGCAATCAACGCTGAACTGTCAGAACAAAGGAGTTGGACGGGGGCTCTCACACTTCAGGGAGCAAATGGACTTGACTGGTTCGTGTAGGAAAGAACTTTGAAATGTGCTCCGTCTTAGTCATGGGCTGTGGACGGTGTTTTCCTTGTAAAGTCCTCTGCACAGAGGACGTTTCCAGAAATGCAGGAGGCGTGTGGGCAAAATGACACTAGTCCCTGAGTTCATTGCCGCGCTGACTTTTCTATGAGTAAAATATTATAAAGTCAAATAATCTCTTTGGGGCATTTGAGGTGCAGGAAGTGAGTCATAGAAAGAACCTCCTGCAGCCTCTAGATGTTGGCAAAACTTAAAAAAAAAAAAATTAATTAGTGGGAAGGTAAACTTCAAAAATCTGAGTTAATATTATTTTGAAAAGCAATATCATTTATGACTTTCTTGTTCTTTCCAGTATAATGACTTCAAAGTATTTCCTAATCCAGTTCTTTTGTGAAGGTGTTATTTTTTTCTTAATACACAAGAATAAAATGAAGTCATGTGCATGGAAAGTAAGCTGCTGCAGCTAAACAAACTATTGTAATGTAATTACTTCATGTTTTGTCGGTATTTGCTTGTTAGCGAAAGAAGGAAGAAGAAATTTTCTACTAAAGCAATTGAAAGCAAATAGTAACATTTTAAAATGTGGTTTGTCCAGTTATATACCCAGGAGTGGGATGCTGGATTGCATGGTAGTTCTATCTTTAGTTTTTTGAGGAAGCCTCATCGTGCTTTCCATAGTGGTTGCACCAATTTACATTCCCACCAACAGGGTAGGAATTTTCCCTTTTCTCCACATCCCCTCTGGCATTTGTTATTTGTAGACTTTTTCATGATGGCCATGCTGACTAGTGTGAGGTGGTAGCTCACTGTAGTTTTGATTTGCATTTCTCAATAATTAGCGATTTGGGCATCTTTTCATGTGCCCCCTGGCCATCTATACGTCTTCTTTGGAGAAATGTAACCCCAAACTCCCCGTTTCTCCCACTCCCTCCCCTCCCCCTTGGCGACCACAAGTCTATTCTCCACGTCTGCGAGTCTGTTTCTGTTTCATAGATAGGTTCGTTTGTGTCATATTTTAGATTCCACCTATAAGTGATAACATATGGTATTTGTCCTCTTTCTGACCTACTTCACTCAGTATGAGGATCTCTAGTTGCATCCATGTTGCTGCAAATGGCATTATCTTGTTCTTTCTGATGGCTGCATAGTATTCCACTGCGTATATGTACCACATCTTCTTAATCCAATCATCTGTCCATGGACATTTAGGTTGTTTCCATGGTCATTACCAAGGGGGAAGGGGAAGGGAGGGAGATGGACTGGGAGTTTGAAGTTAGTAGATGCAAACTACCACATTTAGAATATGGATAAACCATGAGGTCCTACTGTACAGCACAGGGAACCATATATAATCTCCTAGACCATGATGGAAAATAATATTTTAAAAAAGAATGTGCATATATATATGACTGAATCACTTTGCTATACAGCAGAAGTTGGTACAACATTGTAAATAACTATAATTTAATAAAAATTTTTAAAAATTGAAATGGATGTGCCCTGCATTAACCTCTCTCCTTTGCGCATGTGGACTGTACTTCAAAATTTCAAAATTAAAAATTTAAATGAACTTTCCTCATGAGGAGGACAGCCGGATATTCTAAAGTCCTGGGATTTTATCCCCAAGGGAGTGTTTGATACAGTTGGGAGGGGGGGTGTTTGTTTTTGTTTTGTTTTGTTGCATAGGGACAGAAAGAATCCATCTTGTAAATACCCCTTATGCTCGTCTGGGTTCTCCAGAGACACTGCACCAAAAGGATGTGGGGATATAAACGAAAGAGTAGCAGTGTCAGGAACTGGCTCTCACGGTTTTGGAAGCAGAGAAGCCTTGGTGATTGACAAGTTGGAGACCCAGGAGAGTCAATGGAAACGCCAGTCCAAGGGCAGGAAAAGCCTGACATCCCAACTCAGAGAGTCAGGCACAAAGGGTGAGTTTCTGTTTGCTCCACCTTTTGTTCTATTCAGGCCTTCAATGGACTGCGTGAGGTTCACCCATTAGGGAGGGGGCCACGTTCTTTGCTCAGTCTGCGACTCAGATGCAGTCTCGGCCAGAAACACCCTCAGACATATCCAGAGGGTTTGAGGAAACATCTGGGCACCCAGCAGCCCAGTCGGCTTGGCACGTAAAATTAACCCTCCCACTTCCCTTACCATCACAACACACACACGCACACACACACACACACACACAACACACACACATACAATACACACACACACACACACACACATATAATACACACACACACACAGAGACACCACACAGCATGGTAGGGGCTTACAGACAATCAGAGGAGCTAGGCTTTTAACAAGAAACTAGAACACAACACACTAAGTACTGAGCTTGAAGCAGCATGAGATAGGTTAGAGTCACACAGAAGGAACCCCCTCCTCAGACCTGGGGACAGAGGAGGCGACGGGGAAGAAAGGCATCTCACAATAAATCCAGCTGAAGCCAAGGCTTGAGTAGGAAAAGGGTTTAGTTTCACAAACTTTCTAGCAGAGTAGGAAGCATAGAAAGGAAAAACCTTCTAGGTAGGAGTAAAAGCCTAGGAGTTCCTGCTGCGGCTGGGAGAGTTAGGGACTCAATGTTTTCTCTGTGAGGATGTAGGTTTGATCCCTGGCCTCCCTCAGAAGGTTAAGGATCCAGCTTTGCCATAAGCTGTGGCGTAGGTCGCAGATGCGGCTGGGATCCAGTGTGGCCATGGTAGTGAGGTAGGTCAAAGCTGCAGCTCCAGTTGGACCCCTGGCTCTGGGGAACGTCCGTATGCCTGCAGGTGCAGCTTAAGAATAAATAAATATAAGCCTGCGCAAAACAAAACCACCTGCAAGTTAAAGGGAGGGGCGCATCAAAAGACTGTGGCGCCTGCGGTGGAGAAGGTCAAGGGCTACAGCTGGAGGGCACAGCCGGGGCCAGATCCAGACGGGCTCTGCCAGACAGATTTAAGAGTCTGCGTTTATTCTCGTGGCCACAGAAAGCCACAGAAAGCTTTTGAGCAGGCAAGTGGCACCATCAGATTTACACAGCAGACAGATCACTCAGGCTAACCTGTGAAGCGTGGAGCCGAGGGGAACGCGGCCAGCAACTGTTTTAGCAATTAGGTGGCATGATGTCACTGAGAAAACGGAGAGCAAGTAAGTGAATGAATTCTAGCGCTATTTAGGAGGTGAAGTCGCCGGGACAGGATGATTTATTGAACGGGGGGATGAGAAGGAAGCAGAACACACAGGAGGGGAGCGGCTCATTGTGTCGCTGAAGGCTCCTCAACTTACCTTTGTCTGGTGGTTTCCCCCTGGTCGGTGTCAGGTTATGCGTTTTCGGCAGGAATATGACATAAGTGATCTGCGTCTTTCATCAGGAGCCACGTGATCTCAGATAGTCATTTTTGTGATATTGACTCAGGGAAGGCAGCAAGTCTTTCCAGTCTAAAGGCACCCCCCTTTTAACCTGCTAATTAATACGTAGGTACCCCTCTTAACCTGCTAATTAATATGTAGCCACGGCAAGATGTTCTGAGACGAAGTAACCGACCACCCCGACAAACGCAATGGCTTTAGTATTGTTAGTCTCTACCGAGGATTCCTGCCCAAATACATTATTCTTATGATGGCTGCAAAATAGTAATTTTCTATTTCTGTCTTTCCTTCTAAATGTATTAGTTATCTGACGGTCAATAGAATACAAAGTAAATAAATAAAGCTTCGTCTTCACTTTATTAGTTGTTTTGCAGCGTCACCTTGGATTCTTGATTATCTCATTCAAGGGACTACAATTCATTAGGATGAGCAATCATTCTGATGCTCAGCGTTTCCCTGACTTCACTGGCGGAAGCCCCTTTAAGCAGAGGCTTTAATGACATTTTCATATGGACCGCTTTCTGATGTTCTCCCACAAAAAGATGTTTCAGACTAATGTTTACTTTCCCTGCTTCAGGCCTGGGACCAGCTATTTCCCCACTGAATCCTATTTCCTTTAAGAAAGAAATAGTGGTGTGCAGAAACCCAGATCGGAGTACCTTTTTGACTGTGAGATGCTCAGGTTCTTTGAAAATGTACTGAGGTCTGGGGAAGAGGTGCGTGCATCCGGAGAGAATTTGCATTGGCTTTGGTTAAGAATCTAGACAGGTTAATCGTAAATGCAGGAAATTTCCATTGGCTTTTGTTAAGAATCTAGAACAGGTAATCATAGACTGAGAAGGGGAACTCGGTTTTAGGGGAACTCAGTTTCACTCTGTTTTAAATACAACCAGCTCCTGGGAGTCTGAGGTTAAGAGCGCTAAACTATTGCATCTGGAGTGAATAAGCCATGAGATCCTGTTGTATAGCACAGGGAACTATATCTAGTCGCTTGTGATGGAACATGATAAGGACATGTAGGACATGTCAAGGACAGACTATAGCTTATTATCATCTGGATAAGGTGAGAAAAAGAGGATAATGTGAGAAAAAAGAATACATATGTGTGTGTGTGTGTGACTGGGTCACTTTGCTGTACAGTAGAAATGGACAGAACACAGTAAACCGACCATAATGAAAATAAAAAAACCATTATAAATAAATAAATACAACCAGTTCCTTCAAGGAGAGCTTCAAAGCTCTCAGTGTACTGCCCAGCCCTCTTGGCAAAATTTCTGAGCCACTCTTCTGGGCACTGGGTGGGATGGTAGCCAGTGGCCTTGACGGCTTCCTCTGCTCTCAGATCCCTGTGCAACTTTGAGCAAACTGAGGTGAGGCCCATTGGGGCCCCAGAATTCCCCACACACCACATCTGAGGCAGAGCCTCTATCCTATGAGCAGGAGCTGGGTGGAGGAAGGTAGCCCCAGGCTCCCCAGGCATTCCATCTCTTCTTCTCAGGGTTGAAGGGAATAAGAAAGCTATCAACTGGCTCTTCTTGGGGAGATGTCATGTGTCTTGATCGGGAGCTGAGGGGACAGGGAGCCAGGGAAGCCTGTGCTTTGGGGCACATCTGCCCAGTATGAGGCTTCCATCAAGTTGAGCTTGGGAAAGAGGAGAGAGAGAGAGAGGAGGGAGAGCTAGACAGTCGTGGTTCAAATGCCACAGACTCTTGCTGTTTTTAATGAGTTTAGTAGATTTTCTTGAATAAATGTTTCTTCATTTGCTCTGTGTTTTAGGACAATTCCCAAAGACTTAGATGGTTAGGATGGATAGATAGATAAATAGATAGATGGTTGCAAAATGGAAATTTTCTGTTTCTGCCTTGCCTTCTAAATGTATTAGTTATCTGACAGTCAATCAAATACCAAGTAAATAAATAAAGCTTCTTCTTCACTTTATTATTTACGTTTTTCAGTATCAACTTGGACTCTTGATTTTCTTATTCAAGGGACTACAATTCATTACTATGGTGAATCATTTTGATGCTCGGGTTATGCATTTTTGGCAGGAATCTGACATTAGGTGACCTGCATCTTTCATCAAGAGACATGTGATCTCAGCTGGTCATAGAAAGATAAAAAGATAGAGAATAGAGAATAAATATAAATAAACATACATATATAGTTTTCACCAATCATGCTCGTTTCATTGGAGAGTGGGTCCCACAATTATTTTGCTTTTGATGGCTCATGCTGACATCCCTGAACTGGAGCTCCCATATTCCTTTTAATTTCTATTTCGTATGTTTGACATAGAAAAGTCATAAAGTTGTATAATCAAATCTATTCATATTCTCTTATTTCTTTTCCTGGTTTTATGCTTGGAAATTCATCCCCATCCAGAAAATCTGACATATACTCACCTCTTTTAGGTTTTCCTAGTTTGACACCTAATTTTTAGCACACTCAAAATGTATCTTAATAAAAGACATATGACCGCTACAGAAATTATTTTTTTTTCTAAATAGTAAATATCCTAACACAATTTATTGAATGATCTATTCTCTCAATTTTCATTTCTTTATAATTTATTGAGTTGTTACATATGCTATTGGTCTGTCTATACTTTTACATATACCACACTGTATGAAAATTTTATTTTTATACTATATTGTAAAATCTAAAGCCCTCGTTATTCTAATTTTTCAAAATTATCTTAGCTGTCAGGTGAATTTAGAATTATTTTGCTAATGCATAAAATTCCAATACAGAATGACATAGCCCTTAAATTAATTTGGAAAAGCCAACACTTCTGCAACATTGTGTTCCATAAAAGAACATGACATGTCTTTCCATTAATTTAACTCATCCTTTAATACTCTCAGAAGATCTGCAATTTTCTTCCTGAAAATCAGTATATTTATTGTTGGAGTTACTCTTAATTTTTAAAATTGTTTTGCTTTTGATGGCTAACACACATAAGTTTTTTTCCACCATGTCATATGATTATGTTTGAGGAAACTACCCATATTTGTAACTGTATCCTGTCTGTCCATCTTAATGAACTCTGAATAAATTTCACAGCTTTTCAGTTAGTTTTCTTGGGATGTTGAGCAGTGAAGTCAAATTATCTACAAATAATCATTTTCTACCTTTCCTGCTGCCATTTATCTTCAAGGACAAAGTATAGAGCTTATTAGCATCTTATTTGCAATGTTGAATATAGAATTGAGGGATTTTGCAAATACCGGAAATCCAAAATCCCTTTATCTAAAAGAGCCAAAGAAATGTTAAGTGGTTACATTGTTGGAATTGTGGGTGCACTGCCATGTGGTCCCCAGCAAATCAGCTTCGGTGTGCAAACACAGACCCTCACAAAGTCAAAGAGCAAATCCTTCCTGCAGTGTTCCCTTCAGCAGCAGCAGAAGGCAGATGGAAATCACTATTATGCAAATCTAGTTTTTCAAAGCTTTGATGTACGTTATGCACATTGTCTAAGCATCTGCAACAAAAACTGAAGGTCCACGTGGCCTTTGGATGTCCCTTCCTCCTGCCAAAAACTGTGGCTCTGTGCTTGGGGTATAGAACTCTGCTCGGCAGCAGCCAGAGTCAAAAGTAATTAGAAAGACAGACTAACGGGAAACAAGGTATCAGCCATGTTGCAGGATCAAGTAATACCTTTGTTGAATACCTGGATTTGAAGAGCCAGAGGCCTTTCTTCATTCCTAGGCTTAGTACAATACTGTGCTGATGCATGAGCCCTCTCTAGTCAGGCAAAGCCGTCTTCGAACCCCGGCTACCACTCACTGGCTATGTGACCCAGCACAGTGTAGCCATGCTGGTTAAGACTCGGTTTGATCCTCACCCAAAGTATCAGGGGCATAAACCAGACAAGCCTATGTCTCCCTCATCGAAAAGCCTGGACTTAGTCATCCAGGGAGTGATGTGGAGATTCAGCCCTACAGTGGCTTCAGGACATTACTGTCCCTAGAATGTGGGTCAAGAGGCCATCTAGGGTCTCAGACATCAGACCTGCCTTTCCAGACGGACAGAAAAAAAATAAATAAATAAAGCAAAGGAAGAGGGCAACTGGCTTTTAAGGAAGGCTCCCTGAAGCTGCACCGCAATGCTTTCATTTGTATGGTGGGTGAAATATGTCACCTGCCAGATCAGTAAACAAAGGACATGGCCGGCCAGCCAGCAGCCACGGCACCCACTCCCAAGGGTGCAGCCTAGAAAAGCAAGATACTGGCCCCTGACAGCACAGGAATGATTTCAATGAGCCCAGACTCTTGCATCTTCCCATATATAGAGGAGCATTAAATTCATTAGGTTGAGACGTCTGACTTTTTAAATTAATCTTTCGATGTTCCACTGACTGCCTGGTTTTTGTAGCCAAACTCCTGTATATTCGGGTTCCTCCCTTACCTTTTCAGAGCCGTCCCCCAGACTGATCTGAAAGGCTGTCTTCTGGGCTTCAGACTCCACGGCCAGCCAAGAAGAAAACCCAACTGTTCCAGAAGCACATGCCTTGGCCAGAATCCTCCAAATCACAGAATTCCAGAGAAACCTGCTGAGACACAGAGAAGAAGCCTAGGACACGGAAACATAACGGATAAATTAACTCTGTTTTCAGTAATACACCTTTCAGTTATGAAATGGAACATCCAAAGGAAATGGACATTGCCTTTAAAAATGATCAGATGTGATTCGTAAACTCCTCAAAATTCTATCTATGTCCAAGGTACTGAATAAATGAAAATAATAAATAAATAAATGTTTGATGATGACAATGATGATAGTCTAACAAACATGTATTTGTCAGACACGCACACATATGTATGCATATGTATGTGTGTATATACATATATATATATATATATATATATATATATGTTTAACCTGCACATAAAGAGTTGTTCCATAAAGTGTTTCAAAATCCTTAATGTATTTGTGTGAATACAGTTCCAAGCATCAGTTCCTTTATATCAAATAGGACTGGTCCAAAAAGCCATACTGATACAGGATGCCTTTTTCATGGACGGATGACCTCCTGGATGTCTCTAGCCCAGAAAACCAGTTGTTTTTCTCTAAATCAGTGGAATTCCTGGTGAAAAAATTAAATTTTTCCTCCCATCCTATGGTTAATCTGCCACTCTACAACGACCACTTAGTGTACAGTGTTTAGTGAAGATGCTTGAAGCTGTATTGGAAAACGGAGGCCCACTAGGAAATATAAAACACAAATTACACTCAAAGATAAGAGAACGTGGCAAAAATAAATTGTGCAGAGTCAAAAGCAAAGAAAGAACAGAAAATCACAATGTCATTAAATGCTTGAACAACATGTAAAGTAAATATAATTTCCCATTTATTCATACGGTGATGCAATACTTAAAAAAAAAAAAAAACAACTCCCTATTTTAAAAGGGAGTTGTAAAAGAAGCAACAAGAAGAAACACAGGCTAGATGGCTCACTGAATAGGAGGATATAGTAAAACACAGAAGATGAATAAAATGGGACAGTGAAATCCACAGCTTATCAGAGTTGCAGTGAGGGCACAAAGCTCCATAAAAAGATCCTTACAATGACTAGGACATGCCCCGAGGGACCGGAAAGCCCCATACAACATCCAGGAACTGATAACGGAGAGAACAAAGAGGGGACAAGAAAAAGGCAAAGAAAAGAACTTCAGACTGCGGAGAGAATGAGTAAATTAGTGACTGGAAAAGTGTATCCTTGAATAAATGAATCAGCCAATCCATGAAGTGGTTAGTTAGTACCTAATTCTGATCTAGCACCTATAAGAAGCTCTACCTGGAGAACCACGTTCAGTTTCCTACCTGATCTATGACTGGCAGTCAAGACTCACCCACACCTGCAGAGTCCCATACTAGTCAGCGGGTTTGCCATCCCTGTCCCTATGTAGAGGGCTGTTTATGCCATCTCTGTGACCAAGCTTCTTCTTTTTTTCATTTTCATTTGCAAGCAATAAGAAATTTACTGTTGGGGAGTTCCTGTTGTGGCTCAGCCTACCCAACTCTGACTAGCATCCATGAGGACACAGGTTCAATTCCTGGACTTGCTCAGTGGATTAAGGATCTGGTGTTGCCGTGAGCTGTGGTGTAGGTCACCGACGCAGCTTGGATCTGGCATGGCTGTGGCTGTGGCTGTGGTGTAGACCAGCAGCTACAGCTCTGATCCAACCCCTGGCCTGGGAACTTCTATATGCCTTGGGTGTGGCCCTAAAGAGACAGACAGACAGACAGACTGAAAGAAGGAAAGAAAGAAACTTACTGTTGGTTACCTTAGAACAAACAAAATCTGGAACAAAACAGAAGCAGATTCAGAGGTCTAGTATGGGTCCAAGTCCAGGAGTAGCGGGTTTGAGGAAGGGAAAGAGAAACCGGAAGCCACACTATAGAAAAGTGTTTTGAGTCATTTGCTTTGAGCTGAGCAGAGACCTAGGACTAACGGGAGAAATGGTTTTTTTTATTTTTTTTAATGGACGAAAAAGGAAGTTTTATGCAGTAAGGAAGATGCATTAGAGAGGGGGAAATAGTGCAGGAAGGGAGAACTGCTAAAATAATGACCTTGAGCTGCTAAGAGGGAGAGGGTTCCAAGAAGGGAGAGCTGGGTGCGTGGGAGGACGGGCACTGGACGAGACCTCTTCTGGGGCTTCCTGTTGGCTCCATGCAATAGTAAGTGAGGTCTGAGCGCAAGGAGTGGGGAGGAGGTATTAAAGATTTGAAGAAGGGGGCACAAAACCGTTATCTGGAAGAGTGCAAGAGAGCAAATGGGATAGGCAACTCCAGTACGATTTCCATCTGGGGCATCCGGTTCCACTTAACACTCATGGTCGTGAAGTTAACATGAGACCGGTCAACAGAGTTGCACCGTTTTTCTCGTCCTCATTTAATGAAGCAGGGGATAGAGAAGTGTGATAGGCAGAGTGTTGTAATTACCCGGGTTTGAGATTTTTGCCAAGTTGAGTATGGTGAAGAAACGGAGGGCAAGGCTAGGGGGCTGGAATTGGCAGAGACATCACAGGGTAGAGAATGGGTGACTGCCAAGGACCTGCTGTAGGGCACAGGGGAATCTACTCAATAGTGTGTAATAACCTCTATGTGAGAAAAGAATGGACATAAACGTGTGTACCAGATTCACTTTACTGTACACTTGAAACGAATACAACTATGTTCCTTCACCCTCCAAGAATCAACTTTTGCCCCCTTGGGGGCGATATCTCTCCTGTTGAGGATGCCTGCTGGAGGGTAAGGGCTGCTGTTATATTACACTCAACTTACAAATGACTCTTAGAACCCACCCTTCTACCTTTCCTGTTTATTCCTCATTGCAGCACAAATACACCACCATGCACCAAGTGCTGCTGCAAGTAAACAAGATCGGTTAAGAGTTTTACAACCATCCTTCATTCACTACCAGGAATTTGATCATCATTTTAAAAGCAGAAGGTTTTTAATGCCCAGGCATCTGCATATCGACTTTCCTTTTGTTCCTTCCCTAGTCAACCACAATGGTTCTCAAATTTTAATGAACAGAAGATTTTCTGTGCAGGATTGCACACACAGTATCATATGTACCCTCCATTATGCGTTAGTGGAGGGCTTTTGCAAGGGTAATTTTAGCTCTGCTCAATTTTCACCTTGCTTGCAGATCTTAGAACCTAACCATTGTATAATTAAACACAACTCCGTGCATTCGTCAGACCCTAACGTGGTCCGTATTCAGTTCTGGACAGCAGTTTTAAGAGAAAGAATGACAAACTAAATTATGCTTTTCCAGCAGATCACAACCACAGCATGAGAGAGGAAAAAAAAAAAAAAAAAAGGTTACATTAACTGGGGAGAGTTAGCTGGGGAAAAGAATGCTAAGAGAAGCCCCAATAACTGTCCTCAAGTATTTGAATAACTAGCAAGAAGGATTAAGCATTGATACACACCAGTCAGGAGCTCAGATGCTGGTTTGAACCCTTTGATCTTGGGAAGATAATATAACTAACCTCTGCTTGCATTTCCTTATCTAAAAACTCGGGATATTAATAGCATTTACTTTATTATGTGACCATATTACCCATGGGGTTAAAGAGGTGACGTAAGTTAACATATGGATAAAGTGCTAAGAACAGTGGCTATTAGTAAGATCCACTCTCCCAGGGTTAGTTTGAGGAAATCGTTAACAGTCCTGAGATACTGATTGCTAACTTCAGAGAGGACTTTTCCCAGTACACTGATCACTCCTGTGCTGGAAGCAATCAAGCAGGAACTAGCTGGGTATTTGTCCGTTACTCTGGAAAGCAGAAGGGATCATAGCTGGGGGGCTGAGCTCGGTAATCTCTTAAGACACTGTCAGGTCCAGGACTCAGTGTGTGTGTAAAACCACGTAATTACCTCCAAGCTTAAGCTACTTGAACACTTGGTTCTGAGGGAAGTTGTTTGCAAACTTGACCCATAAACAAAATCCCACACACCAGGGGCCTGAAACTTCTTCCCCCTGCGGTCGGCGATGTGTCTTCATTCCTGTTCAACCACAACGCCGAGCCCACTGGCTCCCTGAATGCTGGGGCCGAGTGATCAACCCCCTTGGTCCTTACACTGAAAATCCTTTGTTAGTCACCCCATGCGTGAATGACTGCCAGTTCCTGCTGAAAATACGTCCCGACCTTAGATGGACTGTGTTTTCCTTGGTGCTAACAATGGAGAGCCTTCACTGCTGAGAAAGGGACAGTATATCAAAATTCTTGTTGTGATACAGCTACCCAAATGTCAATACAGCATATTGAAAACCACAGACCAAACAGCTTTATTTGAAGACACATCCATGCCTCCAGATATCTGCGGGGCTGGCAATTATTCCTACTTCATTTGCAGGACTGATTTGATTGGTCATCCATGAGTCACATGTGCATGGCCCCAGACATACATTTTATAAATCCAGTTTGACCACTCTTAATCCACGGCCTTTTCTTAACTTTTTTTTCATTGTTGTTGTTGTTGTTTCACCTTTCTTTAGTACTGACCATCCTTATTGCCTCCTTCTCCTTGAAAGTCTCTTTTCTCCTGACTCAGTGACTTGCAAATCTTCTTACGCACTCAGCGTTTTAAATGCACCATGTCTGTTTTGTCTGTTTCCACCTCTCCTCACGCCCCCACCCCGAGGGGTGCTGTTCTTAGGGTTCTGCTCTTTCCACTCTTCTCCTTGTGAATTTATCTCTTTTTAATCCCAAATACCCATCCCTCTCAGGCTGTCCAAAGAACACACTCCAGAGTGGCAGCCACACAAGAGGAACCCAATAAATCCTCAGTGGAAAATGTGGAAAATTCTCATATTTATGTAGACTTAGTGAATATCCCTTGAGCAACCTGACACTGCTGATTCTTCCTAGAGGGGCGTTGAGTCAGAGGACCTGGGTCGCAAACGTTCTTTTTTTTTTTTTTTTTTTTTTTTTTTTTTTTTTTTTTTTTTTTTTTGGTCTTTTGTCTTTTTTTGTCTTTTTGTTGTTGTTGTTGTTGCTATTTCTTGGGCCGCTCCCGCGGCATATGGAGGTTCCCAGGCTAGGGGTTGAATCGGAGCTGTAGCCACCGGCCTATGCCAGAGACACAGCAACACGGGATCCGAGCCGCGTCTGCAACCTACACCACAGCTCACGGCAACGCCGGACCCTTAACCTACTGAGCAAGGGCAGGGACCGAACCCACAACCTCATGGTTCCTAGTCGGATTCGTTAACCACTGCGCCACGACGGGAACTCCCCGCAAACGTTCTTAGCATCACAGTGTACGTAGTGAAAAGAGTTCCGTGGGGGCCACTGTGAGTGCCTCACACGACCGTGTTCATGCTTCCAGCGCCCTTCCAGTTTGCCACGGCACCAAGGACAAAGTCATGGGGATGTGAGAGGAATAAAGGCGTTCTTATTCTTGTTATTTATTTGCCTAGCCCATACCTCCACATGGGGTCAGGCTTACAAATGAAAGAAGTATGGAGTGGGTTTTTTCTCGGGGCTCATCAAAAAAAGTCTTTGACCAAAAATATATCACCTTCTGGGCCAACCTCAGAGTGAAACTCACAAGTTAGTGTTGGGACTAAAACATCAAGCGCTCAGCCTGAAATGTCATCAGGGAAGGGACATACTAAACCAGGGTGGGCCTTTCAGTCCTTGCTACCAATTAAGCTGCGTTCAACAACACTCCAATTCTTCTATAGGCTTTCATACGTCGTGTCTTGCTTTTCAGTCCTGAAGCTGTCACTCTAGGCCAGGTCCCATCAGGGCTAGCAGGTGGGTCTGTGCAGGTTGAACACTGAATATCTCTAGGGGGGACCATTGCCAGGGACCACACAGCAGTCCTCACTACCCAATCGGCTTTTCCTTCTCTCATTCCCATCCTATTAAAAAAAAAGAAAGAAAAGAAAAGATTCACCCCCTAGTATGATTTCTGTAGAGGACATTACAAACGATAGTCCTGGTCTTTCTAAATGAAATTTCATTATATAATATTGGTCCTCCCATCTCTCAAGTTCTCTCTCTCTCTCTCGGTCTTTTTTTTTTTTTTTTTTCCTGTCTTTTTTCTTTTTAGGGCTGCACCTACAGAATATGGAGGTTCCCAGGATAGGGGTCTAATCAGAGCTGTAGCCGCCAGCCTACCTCAGAGCCACAGCAACACCAGATCCAAGCTGCATCTGCAAACTACACCACAGCTCATGGCAACGCCGGATCCTTAGCCCACTGAGCAAGGCCAAGGATCGAACCCGCGTCCTCATGGTTTCTAGTTGGATTCGTTTCTGCTGCGCCACAACGGGACTCCCATCCCTAAGTTCTAATTACTGTTCACCCACTGGCCTAACGTTGAATACAGTGACACTTTATCACGCTGTTACTTCAATCAAAACTTTGATCCTCCAACCAAAATTTTCTTTTCTTCTTTTTTTTCCAATTCTTTGCCATTCTCAAACCTAGCCTAAATTCTGAGTTGCATGAACTCATCTCAGATTCTTCTAGCTCAATTTTTCTCTCTCCTCTGAACTCTTCTAACAAATATCCCTTCATTTGGCTCATGTCCTTTGCAGAATTAATTTCGTATTACATCATTTCTTTTAAAGAGATTGTAAATTTCTCAGTGATGGGAATAAGATCTACTCTTATTTGTGTATCTTTCATTAAAAACCAGATGATTTCTCATTTTTGAGAAAATGCAGGACGCTTAGGCATTTGTGAGCACCTTTCTCGGTGTATATGTGTTATCATTCATCAATGCTTTCTCAAAAGAGAGCAATACATACAACAAACACATTGACCAAGTCACTGGAGGAAATATAAAAACACTGAACACGCAGTAGGTAACATCCAGTTGAAGGTGGATGCTGAATGGATGAATTGACTATAGATAATCTGCTGCTTGGAAACAACCTAAATGTCCATGGACAGATGAATGGATTAAGATATGGTACATATACACAATGGAATAGTATTCAGCCATAAAAAAGAACAAAATATGCCATTTACAGCAACATGGGTGTAATTAGAGATTCTCATACAAAGTGAAGTCAGAAAGAGAAAGACAAATATAACATGATATCACTTATATGTGGAATCTAAAATATGGCACAAATGAGCCTATTTCTAGAACAGAAATAGACTTCCAGACCTGGAAAACAGATTTGTGGTTGCCAAGGGGGAGGGAGTAGGATGGACAAAGAGTTTGAGATTAATACTATTCCATTTAGAATGGATAAGCAATGAGGTCCTGCTGTATAGCACAGGGAACTGTATCTAATCACTTGTGACAGAAAAAAGATGGAAAACGGTGTGTAAAAAAGACTGTATTACATGTATGACTGGGTCACTTTGCTATACAGCAGAAATGGACAGAACATTGTTAATCAACTGTAATTTAAAATTTTTTTAATAAAAAAATAAAAGAAGAAAGTTTGCTGCTAGGAGAGCGGTATTACTGAGTTGCTAAACTGGACAAGTCAGAGAGACAGGGGAAGAACTTACTGGAAAAATATTTGTTGGGTACCTACTATGTGCAAGTACTTGGCGAGGCCCTTACAAGACAGGACAGGAACAGGAGAGCCGTAATGAATTACAAATAGGGCCTATGACAAAACATGCTCTAGAGTTTCATGGGCTCTCAATCAATGGCTCTTTTTTGCGTTTAGCCAAACCGTGTATTTGGATATTCACAATCATCACTGAAAACATTAGACCGTTTAAGCCAACTTCATACACTTCTTAAGGGTTTAGACTAAACGTTGCACTATAACAACATCAAGAACAAAAAGCAACAACTTGATTGCAATTCAGAAGTTTCTAGTGTACGAGGGCTGAAAGAAACCGCCCCTCTCCAAGAAAGGAGTCAAAGGTGCCAAGCATGGAAAAACGGCCGCTCTTATCTTAGTTCCGATTCAAACCAGCCCTGAGACCATGGAAAGGGCGTCCAACCTCTCCCGGCCACATCTCTCTCTCTCTCTCTCTCTCTCTCTCTCTCTCTCTCTCTCTCTCTCTCTCTCTCTCTCTGGATGTGGAAACTGGACCAAATAATTTCAAAGACAACTTCTAATGTTCTGGGACTCTGTCACTGCTCGGGGATGGAATTTAGTACAGGCTCCTCTGTCTCAGATCCTACCTCTCTGGAGTGAAAGGGGAGCCAAAAAGTCCTCCTCGAAGATGAGATTTCCCAGGAAGTCAGGGTTGAGTGAATCCACCAAGGGCAGAAGACTGGCCTTTCTCCTCTAGAATCTGCATCCCTCTATTGAGTTTGCAGTGAGCATTTGAGCAGCCAGAGGTAAGAACATGAACACATCTTCTTTCTCCAGCCTTACAGTGGTACCAAGGTGCCCTCCGGCTAGGGGTCAAAGAAGACAAAAAAGAGTTTATAGCACTCGTCACCTCCCTTAAGGTGTCTGCTTTGAGCCCTTGGCAGGAAAGACATAGATGGCCTGGCACATCTACGAGCCCTCACCAATGTCCATGTTGAAGGCTCTATAGGAATTCTGAACCCAAGGGTAGCACTTGGCTCAATGAGGCTATAGGCCATGTCCCCATATAATGTTCCTGTATTTGAAAAATAGCAATGCAAAAACTGAAACTTCTGCTCTTGAGTTGGCAGCAAAATTGTGGGAAAAGTTTTAGATGAAAGGAAACTCAGTGAATATTGGTCTTTTGGCTCTGCCTTTTCATAAAAGGCAAAAATGACTCTTCCCTTAATGAAGGTTGGCTGGGGGAAGCTTAGAAGATTCACTGATTTGGTTTCATTCTAGTTGGCTTATCTAAACCAGATCCAAATGATCTAAGACTTTTGGGGTTATAAAATGGGACTGGAATTCTTAGGGCAGACGTGTAAACTTTCCAAGGCTCCCCATTTCTTGTCATCCTTTCAGCAAAGTGGTGCCAGCAAAAACCAGCTAATAGAATCTCATGATCCAAAATTAATTTGGAAAAAAAAATAAGCAGCCAGAATTTTTTCAACCTAAAAAACAGGGTGGCAATTTAGGTTGGATCTGCATTTTCGGCAACGTTTCACGTCCATTTTGCCTTTGTATTTGTATATTCACTCACATCTATTTTTTTTTTTTTTGACAAACACGATTTGTATCTATTTAAGGTATATGGCATGATGTTTTGATATATGTACATATTGCGAGATGATGCACGCACTGAGATTAATTGATATTCGTCTCCCATCAGGTTGACCTTCACTGAGGTCAGTTTTGTAGACCTGGGGGCCTATCTAACCTGATTCATGGGCACCAACAAGGCTGGGAGAGTCTTAGGGTCCAATCAGTGTCCCCAGAGGGTCACCCAGGCTTCAATCTGAAAGCAGAGAGCTTCCTTCTTCCACTCTTCTCTAGGACGAGGGAGAAGAAACTGAAAAGAAAGGAGTATTTTCAAAAATAAGACTTAGCTTTTAGTAAGCTAGAGAAGGATTAACTTCTACCATGGAGCATATTCCCTGACTCCAATTCAAAATCTCCCTTTCCTTCTCTAAACTATAATATTGGCCAGAGATTTTGCTCTTAGAATTGGTAATGCAACTCTTTTTGTCCGTGAAAGACAGTCTAATAGAAACAGATCAATTCGAGTTTGTGTGGAGAAATGTGAAGCTTAGATGGTTGAAAGTCAAATGCAACAGACACACCATGCATTACATTATAGTTGCTATGATTTACCAACAGCGAAGAGTGCTTACCTTTAAAGTATGTCAGAATCATCATTTCGTAATTCAATGGTTAATGTTTTTAAATTTCTGAAGAGAAACATGGTTTTATTTTTGCTTTTTGAAATAACGGCAATTTAAAGCCAGCTATTGCATTAATTTCCAGTTTAGGTTTTTACAAAATATTTCAGCTCTGGTAACAAATGAAGGCGTGCAAATTTGATAAAATTCTGATTTCATGTTTTGAAAAGCTTACATGTGAAATAGTGTGATTTATATTACCCCCCAAAATTAAAAAATCCAAACAGGTAAAAATGTAACTTTTTTCTTGACACACACAATAGCTTTTTATCACATTAAAATAGCATTTAAATTCTATGTACTTAAATTAATCTTAAAATAAGCATCCTGATTTGCCTAGGATCTAGCTACATTTTAGACACATCTTAGTTATTATCTAGATCAAATACAAAAGTGTCTCCTTTAAGGGAATAAGTAAAACTATACTTTAGTTCTTTGAACATCCAGTTCTATCAAATTCATGCTCATACCTTTAACCACACACATACACATGTGTAAACACACACACACACACACACACACACACACACCAATCAAGAAAACTCAAATAAGAGTTTACCATTCTAACTGGCTTAAACTTACTATTCTCTGATCTAATACAGCTGTGATATGAAGAAATATTCTCAAGACATAATTGCAAAACATGTAGAGAAAAATACAAAGAAACAAAAATTATAAATCTACTCATGTATTGGAATCTCAGAATTTCTTGATCTAAAGTACGAAGAGATGGTTTACCACATATTTCTTGCTTAGTTCTCATTTTAACTCATCCTTTAGTTATCTAGGGTGTGTTGGGGGGCAGTTTTTGTGGCAGTCAACCTGATGAGTGTCAATTTGGCTATTTGTAAAATTCTAAGATTAGTTTCCTTTTGGCAAAGACACTGTGGATATTGTGCCATGTTTGGTTGTTTCAGAAAAGATGCCTGAGGTCACTTAGGACCACTGTGCTTTGTTTTGATTTTATAATAAGTATTCTTTCCTCCTTATAGTGGTTTGAGTCTCCATTTATAATCAAAGCTTTTATTTATTTATTTTTATTTATTTTACTATGTCAGATACTTACAACGCAGCACGACATGGGAAAAAAAATTATGTATACATATATGTGTAACTGGGTCCCCATGCTGTACAGTGGGAAAAAAATATGTGTTGGGGGAAATATAATTGAAGCTTTTAAATGTTTATCAAGGAGTTCCTGTTGTGGCTTAGGCGCCAATGAACCCAACGAGTATCCATAAGGTTGCAGGTTCGATGCCTGGCTCTGCTCACTGGGTTAAGGATCTGGCATTGGCCCGAGCTGTGCTCGGACCCCTCATTGCTGCGGCTGTAGTGTAGGCCGGCAGCTGCAGCTCTGATTCAACCCCTAGCCTGAGGAACTCCCATATGCCGCAGATGTGGCCCAAAAAAGAAAAAAGGTTTATCAATATATTTTATTGTGTGAATCTCTATTTACTAGTACAAGCTGGGAAAGAGCAAATCTATTAATATCAGATCATTTTTTATATCTGGGAAGTTTATTTTTTTTCCTAAATGGGAATACTTTTATTCAGGACTTGAGTCTTCATGAATTGCCCTTCATATGTGCTAACGATTCTCTCATATTTTTATCTTGAGAGCTTGTTTGGAGGTTCTAGCAGGGGGATGCGGCTATTCGTATACTCTTGACCAAAGAACAGTCCTCTCCTATCCGGGATGTTCATTCTCTTCTCCCAAGTGTGCAGCTTCAAGAAGGATGCACGTGGAGTGGTGAGGAAAGAAGGGGACACCTGCCTAGCCAGCTACATCAGCCTGATCAACCCTGGGGATCTACGGTGTGACAGATGTCACAGCCAGATTGCCCTACATCCTCATATTTTTATCCTTATGGCACCAATTTCTTCCAGTTCTGGGATTTTTTTTTTTTTTTTTTTGCCAATGTGCAGTCTATCTCATTCATCAAATTTTCTATAATGAGTCTGCTTTTTCGTATTTTAAAACATAGTTTACTTTGATTACTGTTTTTGTATCCTCATGGAGAACACGATGTTCTCAGAATATTTCTTCTATGTCATGAAATGAATCTTTTCATTTTCTCTAAATAACGAATGCTTTGTGCAGCTCATGCTGCAAAAGATTTTCTCGTGTTTATTTTTCTGTTTATTCAGAATAAATAACATATAGAAAATAAATAAATGGTGTGACACCCACGTCTAATATTCTTCTCGTATATAAGAGAGAGACTCATGTCTGGTATTGGAAGACAGTACGTTTAAAGGAAGTAATTTCACCAATGCCTAGGTGCTATAGCCGTTTCCGCTGCAAGAACCCGTAGCTGGGGAGTCAGCGGTTGTCCAATGGATGGCAAACAAAGAGCAGACCAGAGGTGACCACGCTTCTTATCATTCAGCCGTACAAATAGAATCTGTTCCGTAGACCCATTTGAATCCAAGAATAAGCAGAAAAGGAAGGATAAAGAGTGCCTGGTGCCATAGAATGGAGCCCACTATGCCCTTCCTGGCCTTTGCCCCTAACTACAGAGACATTTTTCCTTGATTTTTCTGAAGCTTACACATCAAGCCCTCTCACTTCCACAAGACCCTTTCAAGGCTTGTGAAGACCTCCAATAATGTGTTTTTTTTTTGGGGGGGGGGGTGGTTTACGGCCACACCCACGGCATATGGAAGTTCCCAGGCTCGGGATGGAATTGGAGTTACAGCTGCCGGCCTCCACCACAGCCACAGCAACACAGGATCCAAGTCACTCCCGTGACCTACACAAAAGCTCACAGCAACGCTGGATGGGGATCCTGAACCCACTGAGCCGAGCCAGGATGGAGCCCGCATCCTCATGGACACTGGTCATGTTCATTCCCGCTGAGCCACAATGGGAACTCCTCTAACAATGTATTTGACGTGTTCTAATCTGTTTGCAAAATTTACGAAACTCAGCTGTATCACCCACTCTATTTTTTCCCTTCCGTCAGGTGACAATGAGGTACTCAGAGGCATTTTTGAGTTTTGGAAAAGAAGAAAGTGAGTTTAAAATCAATTTAGGTTGCTATTAGCGAAATATATTTGTGCAGCTCCCAGCCACTTCCCTGCGCAGTGAAATTATTTCTATTAATGCTGGTGCAGGAATAGGTCCAAGAGTATTCCTCCTGGTCATGGTAATTATTCACCCCAAGTTGTGACCAAAAGATGCAGGACCACAATAGGAACACACAGTAAAGCACTCAGCACAAGAAGTGTGCGGGCAGCAGAGGAGACATGAGGTTTAAAAGGGGTGGAATTCAAAACTCATCTATGGAAGCCTCTCCTCTAATAATGCAAACAGGAAACAAACATTTTCCCAAAGTTGGCAGCAATTCTAAAAGCTAACATTATGAATGAGTTGTGAATCTGAAAGGGGTGTCATTAAAATGTCATTATTAAAAATAATTTTGGGAATCCCTGCTGTGGCACAGTTGGTTAAGAATCCTACTACAGTGGCTTGGGTTGCTGTGGAGGCACGGGTTCAATCCCCAGCCAGCACAGTGGGTTAAAGGATCCAGTGTTGCCACAGCTGTGGCATAGGTCAAAGCTGTGGCTCAGATTCAGGGAAACTTCCATGTGCCATGGGTGTGGCCATAAAAAACTTCAAAATTTTTAAAAGTTAATTTTAAAAATAAATAAAAATAGTTTAGGATCGACCATGAAAAAGGAAAGACTGAATTATCTTTCTATGTCTGGCATAGAAAAAAGTATTACTGGAGTTCCCTGTCGTGGTGCAATGGAAAGGAATTCAACTAGGAACCATGAGGTTTCAGGTTCGATCCCTGGCCTCACTCGTTGGGTTAAGGATCCGGCATTGCCGTGAACCGTGGTGTAAGTCGCAGACGTGGCTCTGGCATAGGCCTGTGGCTACAGCTCCGATTAGACCCCTAGCCTGGGAGCCTCCATATGCCGCAGGTGTGGCCCTTATAAGACAAGAAGACCAAAAAAAAAAAAAGGAAAAAGAAAAAAGTATTATTAAATTATTATTTAAAGAGGCACTCAATGATTATGCAACCAAAGATTAATTTCAATGAATGATTGTTAGTTATTTTTAAAAATCATGTTCTTTTAAACATTTTTATTGTGTTTTTTTATTTTTAAAAAACATTTTTAACTTGTGGTCATTTCTTTTCTCATTCTAAATAAATACTCATCTTCACACCAAAATGTTCTGTTTCTAGTCTTGCATTATTTTTCTGTAAGAGAATCGTAATATTTTATAACTTTCAGGTCCACCAAACCTGGATTCATGTCTGATTTCTGATTCACTGGAAAAAAGAGTTTGTGTAACTTCTGTCCCTGGACCCCCATTTTATGGTCAGTCTTGTACCCAACTTCCCCTCCCCTCATGTCTCAGTCCTAAAACGGCTCACTCCCAGGGCTACGTTTGTAGCCAAAACTGAACTCACCATCTTTCTTCTCAAGCCTGCCCTTTCTTCTGTGTTTGATTTTGGGCAATGACGTTGCCATCCTTTGAGTCACCTTAAGTCACAAACCTCAGGTCTCCGTCTCATGGACACTTAGGTCTCATCAATCACCAGCCCCGTTACCCTTCACTCCCCGCTGTCTTCTCTCCAGCCACTGCTTTTGCGAGCAGTTTCAGTAACGACTGCTTGAGATAACACACGTTTTCAACTGCTTGGCTTCATTCCCTCCTCTACACTAGCTGCCAGGATAAACCAATGTAAACCCATGCATTCTTGCTCTTCCGTGGTGCCCTTTCAAATTCAGGATAAATTCCAAATGCCTCGGATGGAATATTAGGTCTTCAGGTTATGAACCTGTCCACCCACCAGCCTCCTCCTCAGCTACGCCCCTCTTCCCACCCCGGGGTCCCCTGCCTGCTGCGCTTCAGACTGCTGCTCCCAGCACATTCGTTTCCTGCTTCCACCCCTTGCTTTCCCCTCTGTCTGAACGTTCTCTATCCCTAAGCCCCTGCAGCCGCTCAGCCCTCCCCAGTCCTGCTCAGACACCACTCTGAGCATCTCTTGACTCCTGCAAAGGGAGGTCATCAGTCCGTTTTCCACACTGACTTGGGACTTTCAGTTCAAAACGTTGGCGTTGCGCACACATTATTGTGAGCGCTTGAGGGCATGCCTTTCTTTCTCAGTAGACAACGGGATCTTCAAAGTCATAAAAGATTGATCTCAGTTGATATTGGCAGGAATCAGGTTAAGCCACCCCAAAATATGATACTTGGGCGTAAGGAGTGTTTTGAACTGAAGGCGATTAAGAAGTAGCAGACGGAGAAATTGCTCTCTGCTTCCCTCCACCTGCTGGAAACAGGACAGAAATTCCCCTTTGGGAAGGTACCCCCTCCCCAGGGCCAGGAAGAGAAAAACCCTTTTCTCTGGACCCAAAATGTCAGCACTGAGACGGGTCTGCACAGACAAACCTCACCAACACAGCCCTTATCTTCCATTAGTTCCCCGTATAGATTGACCTTCCTGCTGCCTGCTCCCCACCCCCGGAAGCTCAAACCCCTTTGTTCCGAAGGTACACAGGCCCCCAAGTCTAACCTCTTTGGATACCCATTTGTTTTCTACGAGGCCTTCATGCGGATGAAAATATTAAAATATTGACACAAAGATGTACGTTTTTTTCTCCTGTGAATCTTCCTTTCATCTGCTTCATTCACAAGCTCCAGTTACTGAAGCTGAGAGGGTAGAGTGTTTTTCCTCCCCTGCAATATTCAGGAAACTGTGCTGAGTTATGTAAATGATGTTAAGTACATATTTTATGATGTGTACATTGAGGTTAAGCAGACAGTCGATGATCATGGATTAGAATAAGGCTAATGGGCTCACTGAGGGGGAACCTCGTCCACAGCCCCATTAACCTCAGACTGAGCTAACTCACTGAATTGGACCAAGCCAGGACCACTGATTAGGAATGCGAGTGTGACTGGCTTCTGATCTAAGCAACACGGTACCACTTTGAACCCAGATTACATCACCACATCGCCGGAACACCACGCAACTTGCAAATAAGCCTCACATTATTCAAAGAGGCCAAGCTGCCGTTACCTCTGAAATTGCCATTATCACAGGAAATGTGGAGCTCTTTTCCCTAACCTCAAGTTAGTAACTTCCTCAAACTCTCGGGGGTTTAGAGAAGCTGACACTCATTTTTGCCATTGGGTTTTCCTCAATGTTAACAATCTCTATTTACTTTAAAAGCAAATGTACTCCATATGTTCCAGAATCATTTGTACTAAAATGACCACATGGGAGTCATAAATAAATATCACATATACATATGTATAAACGTTTTTAGATGTGGAAGAGACTGCTTTTGTCTTGAAAATGAGCAGTTCTCATTTTGATCTCCGAGAAGGAAAAAAGAAGCTGTGCATTCTCTCCCTGTTTTGGCTACACATTCTATACAGAATCTCAGCACTGGGAAGGTGTCCTCCCATTGAACCTGAGTCATTATAGCAAATCCTTCTGAGTACAGTCGAACCACAAGTTAATTTAGGAAGAAGGAGTTCAATCTCCTCGTCTCATGCCTTTAGCCCCTCTGACGACCAAGGGATTAAATCTTCTGCACCCTAATTCAAAGGCAGGAACTGTATATTTGGCCCAAAAGTAGTGAGTCTCTGTTCTTCTGACTTGTGCTGCTGGGTGGGTTAGTTGACTTTGGAGAAGCAGTCTGCTCTGAGATTCAGTTTGTTCAGTGATACAAGAATGGTGCAGCCTCTTCCACTTTGATCTTTTTAAAGTATGAATTGAGAGAATAAACGTTCTTTACAAAGGCACTAGTCCAGGGAATTTCCATCTCTTTTGTATGGCTTCTATTACATTGTCATCATCACCACCACCATCATCACAATCATCACCACCATCAACATCATCATCATCATCATGACCATCATCATGACCATCAGCGCCATCACCATCATCATATCGTCATCGTCACCATCATGACCATCACCATCATGACCATCATGTCATCATCGTCACCATGACCATCATGATATCATCATCATCATCATGACCATCATCATGTCATCATCGTCACCATCATCATCATGACCATCATCATATCATCATCATCACCATCATGACCATCATCATGTCATCAACATCACCATCATCACCACCATCATCATCACAATCATCATTATCACAATCATCACCACCATCAACATCACCATCATCATCATGACGATCAGCACCATCACCATCATCATATCATCATCATCACCATCATGACCATCATCATGTCATCATCGTCACCATCATCATCATGACCATCATCATATCATCATCGTCACCATCATCACCATCATCATCATGACCATCATCATGTCATCGTCACCATGACCATCATCATGTCATCAACATCACCATCATCATCATCATGACCATCATCATTTCATCAACATCACCATCATCATCACCATCATCATCACAATCATCATTATCACAATCATCACCACCATCAACATCATCATCATCATCATGACCATCACCACCATCATCACCACCATCATCATCACCATCATCATGCTCAGTGAGGCTTTGTGGGTGAAATGTTAGATTGAGGAAAGGTGAGCACTTTAGCCTCCAGGAGGATGGTTTTGTTACACAAGCAACAGCATAAAGTCCCTAACGGTTGTAAAGCGAGGACCCAGGAGACTACTGCTCACACACTGCCCCTGATATGGACTAATCTTATATCTCTCAGCAGAGAATAATGGATCCAGACTTTGTGAGGCCTCATCTTTCTCCTGCCCCACAGCATACCCCCATCTGTTCATGCTAGCCCAGCAGAAAGCTACTGGAGCCTTCTGCCTTTTTTTGTTGCTGGTGATTGAACCACGCCAATTTCCAGATCAACAAATTATACTTGACATCTCCTAGATTTTTAAAAAGATATCAAAAATTCAGCCTATCAAAATGCACTCTTGATTCTCTCCCAAATTCTAGTCTTCCCCATGTTTTCCATGCCAGAAAATGTTACCACCACTCACCTCCTTAATAGCAAAACCCAGTAGTTACACAGAGTTCCCTCTATTTCATCACCTATATCCAATCTCTAGATCCTGTTGTTTAACCCCCTGTGTAACTCTAATGTATTTGCAGCATCCAGGAAGGAGCCCCATATGCTATATGTCTAAATATTTAAACTCTATAATAAAAATGAACAAGCTGTTAGATAAGATAGATCCATTCTCCTACCTTGACAAATACACCTCCACAATGACCCAGCAAGAAGGGTTCACATGAAAAATTCTTCATCTCCTTGCCATTCCTTGTCCTTAATTAGGGACTCAGGAAGAGCTGGCCTTCACACCCCCGTGATCCCATCCCAACTGCAAGGGACCTTGTGGACACACATGGGCACTCAGGAGGCATGTCTATGTTCTACAAACTTTCGTTACAACACCTACACATAGCTGCCCCTTGGCTGCCCTGGAGCCTAGGGCCATACATCCTGTATATTCTGGGGACACACTGGAAAGAAGCCAACACAGGCCCTGGAAGAAGACACATGGCCATTTGGACCAAGGATTCCAGGGCTCAATATAGTCTAGAAAGGGGTGGGCATGGGGTCTCAGGAGGTTGGCAGAAGTAGGCCCAAATGAAGCCCTGTAAGAGAAGGAAGAGCCAATAGAGTAAGTGCTGGAAAAATGACTCACCTTGATTTGCAAAAATGATGCAAAATGATCTCATAAAAGCAAAAGTAGGGCTTTCACTTTGATATAAATTGTTCCTTTTTGTTGCTGCTATTGTTGTGTGTCATCCTCGCTCTCTAATTTTATGTAAACGTATATGTGTACAGAGAGAGACAAACATGTACACACTTCTATTTTTTAGGGGAGCGATCACTCAGAAAATACAAGTGTATAATCTATTTTTTTCCAGTTAACACCACATCATGAAATCTTCTTTTGATACATCATTTTTCCAACACCACAATAGGCATTCTGTAATTTATTTAACCATTATAAATAAATTTTGTTATTTTGGACGTCGTTGCTATGAACGTTCCTATAACTAAATGCCCAAACCATTAACTCTTTAAGAAAACTCCTAAAATGGGATTGCTGCCATATATCTTGCTAACTTGCCTTTCCAAAAAGCTATATCAATTTTCTTTCCCACCAGTAAGGGTTCCTATTCTCCTCCTTGGCCGAAATCCTTGGTTTCATTTTTGTGCTAATCTTTGTCCAAGTAATGGTCACAGATGGTATCTCCACTGTGCTAACTTACTTTCTGTATTATATGTGAGATTGAACTGTTTCTTATATTTTATCAGCTATTTGTACTCCCTCTGACAAAAAGGAATTTGAAAAATATAAGGTTTTACATTTGTTTCTCCAAAACTCAATAATATAATAGTCAAATTGGGAAACTTGGCTTGACAGCAGATTGCATGAAAAGGAAAATTTTAAAAATGCGAGAGAAATGTGATAGCTGTCTTTAAATATTTGAACCATTAACGTATAGAAAAAGAATCATGTTTAGTTTACATTTTTTTCTGAAGGGAAAAAAGTAGGGCAAGCAGATGGAAAATTCAGGAAAGCAGATTTTAGCTCATCTTAAGAAAGAACTTTTCAACTGCCTCAGCTGTACAAAGGCGGGAATGGATTGTCCCAGAAAGTGAGATCCCGCTGCTAAAGGAGTCTGAGCATAAATAACATTACCAGGAAGTCATAGAAAGAAGGGCTTTCAGTACTGGGTTAACGGGATAACTCTGAATGTCTCTTCAAACTTGATGATTCTTTGCTTCTGTGAACATGAGCTCAAAGTAATTTCTTTAAAATAAATATTACTACCCATTTATTTATTATCTTTTTTTTTAATGGTCACACCCACAGCATATGAAAGTTCCTGGGCCAGGGATTGAATCCAACCTGCAGCCATGACCTATGCTGTAGCTGTCACAGTGTTGGATCCTTTGACCCAGTGCACTGGACTAGGGATCGAACCTGTGCCTCAGAGATGACCTGAGCTGCTGCCGTCAGCTTCTTAATCCACTGTGCCACAGTGGGAGCTCCTCCACTTAGTTAATATCAATTACCAAGAAAATGACAATGGAAGTGACTTTTTTTTTTTAAGTGCCATTTTAATTTCTATTTTTTGGCCACACGTGGCATGTGGAATTTCCCAGGCCAGGGATCAAACCCGTGCCACAACAGTCTCCAGAGCCGCTGTAGTGACAAAGCTGGATACCTAACCTGCTGAGCCACCAGGGAACTCCTAAAATTGCCATTTCTATAGCATCTAATGAAAAGATGTTACAGCGGGTTGGGTTTGGGTTTTTTTTTTTTTTTCTTTACTCTTCTAATTACAAAAACTTAAACTCAATTTTATTTAGATTTTTATCTACTTAACCTCAAATATGTTTATATTATACTATAAACAAGATTACCGAGGGTGCTAAACTTTAAATCATTAAACTGCAGGAACAGTTCAATAAGAGTCTAACAGCAATGAAAAGGGTTGTTTAGGTAACAGACCTGCTAGAATCTGGGAACCCTCTGTTGACATTTGGCTTAAGTAACACTGTCCCTTAAAAGTAGTAGAACCAACGAAAGAGGACATTTAATGAAAACTAGCTAATCTATAGATCGTTTCCCTGAATCAGGTGTGCCCCCCATGCTGAGTACCAGGTTTCTAGTTGTGGAGGCTGGGCTGAGTTGGAAATCTACAGGCAAGAAGATGAAAATCAGGAAACACTGTCATCCTGTATTCACTGGGTTCCCTCTCCTTTCTGCTTCTGGTTCACAGGGTAAAGGAACAATTGTACCCCTTCCAATCGCTTCCAAGTTCATGGAACACATCTTATGCCAGCCCAGAGGGGTATCACTCCATGGAGGCAGCCCTCTTGACCGCATTCAGCTGGAGAAATCAGCCTTCAACTTTGGTTTATAAGAGCAGGCATCACATTTGAGCACGGGGATTCTGAATCAATTAGTCAGATCTAAAGCTCTAATTCATCATAATACGCTAATAAACAAGGCATGCTGTGGTATATGCATCAACGCCCAACTCTTTCCAATATTCCACTCCGGTTTTTTTCTGTGTGTGTGCGCATGTGTGTTTTTAAGCCCAGCTTGGTGAGTGATACCAGCCTACGTTGTGTTATACGATCTTGCTGATACTGCAGATAAAATATAGCTGCTATTTATTTGGGTAATTTAATATGGTAGAAAGACTTTGAGAAAATTACCCTGTTCACATGCTATTTCAGGGTAACAGTGACCCACCCTGATCCAGAGAAATCAAGTTAAACTGGGCCCGGTGTTTTCCATTCTGTTTTGTAGCAACGTGTTTCTGGGCTATGTTTAACCCCAAGGAAGCTGACAGCGCTGACCAGGTCAGGGAAGAAAGCCCGCAAATGGACAGGGATGTAAAATAGGACCCACTTCTAGCATCAGTGCCGTGTGTATTTTTGTCATTTATGGTTTTCCTACTCCCGTTGCCAATTTAGGGAACTAATAGCTTCTCTTAGGAATGCTTTCTTTCTAAAATTATGTGGGCTGGGGGAAGGGTGGGAGTGGTGAGACTTTATCTGAGCTTCTTCACTTGTCTTATGATGGAGGTGCTTCCAACCACTGTCACGAAATTCCAGGTGGAGTTCCCGTTGTGGCGCAGCAGAAATGAATCTGACTAGCATCCATGAGGACGTAAGTTCGATCCCTGGCCTCACTCAGTGGGTAAAGGATCCAGCGTTGCCGTGAGCTATGGTGTACATACTAGATGCGGCTTGGATCCCGTGTTGCTATGGCTGTGGCGTAGGCTGGCAGCCACAGCTCCGGTTTGACCCCTAGCCTGGAAACCTCCATGTGCTGTGGGTGCAGCCCTCAAAAGACAGACAGACAGAAGAAAGGAAGGAAGGAAGGAAGGAAGGAAGGAAGGAAGGAAGGAAGGAAGGAAGGAAGAGAAAGAGAATGAAAGGAAAGAAAGAAAGAAAGAAAGAAAGAAAGAAAGAAAGAAAGAAAGAAAGAAAGAAAGGAAGGAAGGAAGGAAGGAAGGAAGGAAGGAAGGAAGGAAGAGAGAGAGAAATTCCAGGTGGTAGAAGAATTTAGATGCATCCTAAGAGCTTTTCTGCCTTGTCTAGCAGAGTCTAATGAACTAAGTGTTTGGGAGTAAAAAAAATGGCAAAGAGATAGGCAAACAGGGCTAGCTGAACTTTTCCCAAATGCTGCACTTGCGCACTTTCATGCCTCTGTAAATGCAATTCTCTTTGCCAGGAATGTCAGTCAAAACCTTTGGGGAGAGAGTTGCGGATCTCCACTGGTTCTAATCTACATAAAGAAGAGAGAGCTACATCATTATCCCCTGGAGAATTTTCCAAATTTTTGTGCCTTTTCCCTCTATACTGCCTGCTCACTCCCACTGGGAACCATGCGGGCTTTTTTTTGTTTGTTTGTTTTTCGGCTGTGCGCGTGGCATGAGGAAGAGGCCAGGGATCAAACCCACACCACAGCAGTGACCTGAGCCACTGCAATGACAATGCCAGATCCTCAACCTGCTGAGCCACCAGGGAACTCTGGAACCACAGTTTATAAAGTACCAAGCAAATATGACTGGGTTGACGTTTCTATACCTTTGATGGAAAGAAAGGTAAGTGAAATGCTGGATATTTGCAGTAACTCCAACTAACTCCTCCCTTCTTCCTTTTTTTCCATCTACCCTTCTTTCCTAGTATTTCTGGTGGAATTCTCTCTGCCAGAACCTCTGCTGAGCCCTGGAGATGGGGAAATAAATCAGACTTCGTTCCTACGGGTCTCATGAAGATCTAGTTAGGGAAGCAAAAACAGACATACAGAATCCACTTAGCGGGGGAAGAAATAGAGGTAGGGTGCTTCACGGACATGGTCTAATTATGACTTGAGTAAAACATACTATAAAAGCCCAAAGCAGCAAATGACAGGGGCAAATGCGTGGAGATGGACTTCTGTTCATATCGTCTGATTGGCCTGCTGAACTCAAAACTTACACAGCATCTCGGAGTGCCTCCAGTGCTTCTTCACTCCTTCTTGGGGTCCTGGGCCAGGCTGCCCCGCCCCTTCCTGAGCTGGAATACCACCCAGTGGACATGAGATCTGGCTTCCTGAGAGGATGCCAAGAGGCAGCTCTTACCAGCGAGAACTTCAGGAAAATTAACCCCCCAGAGGCTGAACCTTGACTAATGAGAAACAAGAGAGCAGAGGAAACTCAGCACAGAAGCCCTCTCTCCGTTGTCCTCACCCTGCATGGGCTGTGCGTGCGAGCGTGGACTGCTCTGAGGTGCGGTTCTCTTTGCAAACCCAGCACAAATGTCTTCCCCATGGGGTGAGGGAACACACCCGTGGAACAGCCTTCCGTGTATCTTGGCGACTTATGGTGAAGCCACCGCCAGTGGAGGAGACTCTAACATCACCAGCTTCCCACCTTTCCTCATCTTTGGCGCCTTTTCCCCACAAGGCCAGCATCCTCGGTCCCCTGAACCGCTCTTATCTGCCTTTCAACTCAACTTCTTGCCAGTCAGGGCACAGTTTACATGACTTTTCAGATTATTCCCTTTGGAAGTGCACGATAATTCTAACTTTTGTTTGAAGTTTTATGTATGCATACTTAATCTTTATTCTGTGTCTTTAATTTTTTTCTTTTTTGACCACACCCATGCCATGCAGAAGTTCCCCAGGGGTGGGGGTGGGGGGGGCAAGGATCAAACCAACACCACCGCAGTGACCTAAGCCACAGTGGTGACAATGCTAGATCCTTAACCTACGGTGCCACCAGGGAACTCCTATTCAGTATCTTTCTTGACATCTGTCTAAAATCTTCCAATAGCCACAAGCCAATCAAGCTGGAAAGACAAATTTTCTAAACTTGCCACAAATATCCACAGTTCAAAGACAACAGATGTTTGATGAAAATAAAAAGTCCAAATACAACCTCCACCACACACCCTCATCCTGCCAGAGAGATATTGGACAAGTTCACTGCTCTATCCCCAGAACCTAGAACACGTGCAGCAAAATCAACATCTGTCAAAAAAGTGAACAAGTAAATCAGTGGGCAGAACTCTACTTAAAATTCATGCAAACCTACTCGGGATCTGGAGCGTGTCTCAATCCTAACAAACCTTAAAAGGTGCAGCTTAAATGCTACCCCTCCAGGAAGAATTTCTTGGGCTCCTTCCCATCCCTGTCATTCTCCATCCTTTGAATTCCATTGTTTTATCTGCCATCTTTTGTGCCATTTATCGCTTTCTACTTAGAAGCACGCTTATACTCATACTTATGTCTTTGAGTTCTAGTTCATCTTCCTGTTCTTTGGTGCACCCAGCACAATGCCTGGCCAACTTTCATGTTGTCAAACAGGAAGCTTGTGTGTGTGTGTGTGTGTGTGTGTGTGTGTGGATTATGGGTCGTAAAACCAATTCAAACCATTACCTTTGGAAATACCATAATTATCCCAATCAAAATAAAATGCACAGATAACTGGAAATTAGTCCTGATAATACCCTAAGCAACAGGACACATTTTTCCTCATCCACTCAGCAACAGCTTCCTAAGTCATGTCATCCATCCTAGAGGTTTGAGGGGGGAGAATATTACATCAATATCGTATTTCCCCAGAGTAAGCGCCATAGGCCTTTATCGGCAGATTTATCTTCCACCATGCACACACCTAAGACAAATCGCATTATTATCATTACTTATTAAAGGAAAACACAGGATTTCCCCCTCATACATTTCTTCTGGTTGACCCCACATTTGCTTTGAGTGCGTTGCCCTAACACTCACTCTGATTTTCCTCTAAACCTCTGGATCATAATTCAACCAGATCATTAGCAATTTTCTTTCCTTATTGCATGATTTCTGTCTGCCCCTGGGTGGCTTTATTTTAATTAGGGGGAAAAAAAGTCGAATGGAAAAGTTTCAATTGTAAATACACGGAGGTTCTGTTGGCAAATATGAGTTTGGCAGCAGAAAGGCCCGTGGTCGGCGTAGCTGCACTTTATTGGCTCAAAAACAAGAACAATTTCGAAGGAAATTAGTATAGTTCTATTTTTTAAAGTGACACTTTTCTCCATCCAGGTAGATTACACTACTTCCTGTTATTTTATGATACTGATATTTCACTTACACATTTTCTCCCGCTCCCATAAAATTTTCCATCTGGAGTATACTTTTCTAATCCCTTTGTAAGCCTCTGGATGTAGTTTCTCCTTGTCTTTCTTCCCCTCTCTCTCTCTCTTTTCGTTTCTTTCTTTTTTTTTTGTGTGTGTGTGTGTGTGTGTGTGTGTGTGTGTGTGTGTGTTGGTCTCCAGCAAACTTTATCAGATACCAGAGAACCTGAGTTTATCTCTTAAGTAAGGAGTTCATCCACTCACACAAAGCTCCCCATGTAGTCCTGGAGGGCAGACGGCACGGGTGGAAACCAACTGCTAAAGCTCCCTGTGCCTGAAACCTTAGCTCATGCCTTGAACGGCTTACAGCTAAAATCCTTGAAAATTAAGACTCCCAGGGATTCCAGCCGATAGGCATTTTTCCGCACTGGAGCTGAAGGACCCAGAGCAGACAGAGTGTCTTTCAAAGGGGAGGAACAGCAGTTGGCTGGGGTCTGTAGGAAAAGAAAAATAAAGTGAATGTTCTTGAAAAGCTTAAATAGGACCCAGCAGGTGTCTTTCTCTCCCAGTGGACCTATAAAGTTCTCCCAGGCTGAGGCCAGGCAGAGGAAAAGAAGGAGCCAGAACAAAGGCTGGAGCATCACGTGGATCAAGTTACGCACTGATTACGACGCAGGCAATATGATTTTATTACTGATGGAACAAAACTGGGAAACGTTTCTTTCTTTATGGACATGGTTTCCTGTTTCTGGAAAACAGGGTGTTGCTTCTTTCATTCCCCCAACATGGCAGGTCAGTTGGCTTCCCCTTGGTCCTCTCTGTTTATTGGCCGGGCAGTGGTTTCACTTCCCACCCTGGACAGACCCTTGTCCTCCACCCTCCTTCTTCCTGGTGGCCCCATTCCAGTAGTTTTGCCATGACTTCTGGAATTTTACTAGCATCCCAGGAATGTTTGTTTAAAGCAAAACATGGGAATGATAATGAACAATGAGTGTTGACTGGAACTTTGGAGGAGGAAAGCTGGGGATGAAGACGGAATTCTAAAAGGTGAATCGTTTCCTCCAAGACCCTCTTGTAGGGAAGATGCTGTGGCATTAAGGACCAGTAACATCTCCCTCTTCCTTCTCAGTATTTTGGAGTCTAATTCCATGGTGAGGATTCAGGCTGTCTGCTTCACTCTACAGGCTTAGATAATTATTTAGATAATTCATACCGAAGAAAAGCTACCGGGGAAGAGTTCCCACTGTGGCTCAGCAAGTTAAGAAACCAACATCGTGTCCATGAGAACATGGGTTCCATCCCTTGCCTCACTCAGGTGCACAAGGACCCGGTATTGCTGTAAACTGTGGCATAGGTACCACATGAGGCTTGGATCCAGCATTGTTGTGCCTGTGGCATAGGCCTCAGCTGCAGTTCCAGTTCGACCCCTAGCCCTGGGAACTTCCATATGCCACAGTCACAGCCATGAACAGAAAAGGAAAAAGAAAAAACTACTGGGGAAACAAAAACTTCACTGTGTTTCCATTCAAAGTGTACCTTGATGGTTCGCCTTTGCAAATCAAAATTCAAAACACTGCCTGGCATCTTAAAGACGTTGTTTCATATTTGACCAGTGAAACAATGAAGGAGTAAATGAGAAAACTATGGGCTTCTATCTCCTTCTGTCCTTTGCCTAAATCAAGAGCACCTCAGCATCTGAATTGAAATATTTTGTATTGAACATTTTATGTATCTCCTCCAAATATTTTACACAAAAGCCTAAAAGTTGTCAGCTATTTAGAGACTCAGGGTCTACTTTTTCTTTTTTTTTTTTTGGCCATGCTCATGGCCTGCAGAAGTTCCCAGGCCAGGCATCAAACCTGTGCCAAAGCAATAACCAGAGCTATAGCGATGACAACACAAGATACTTAACCCACTGAGCCACCAGGGAACTCCTCTGGGTCTACTTTTTTGCCACTGATTCTTACCAAGGCAAAACTACCTCTTGAAATTATGGTGCTGGCCAAGGAATCACCCAGTCTTCGGCTGCAAAAAATATCAAAATTGAGTTTTTTTCTAGGGACTGAAATTATCTCTTGGAGAAAAGTTTCAGGTGGAATTAGCTGGAGAACAACTTACTAAAAGGGGGCTATGAGCCCCCTGTTGAAAACATCATTTAGGAAAACAGCATATTCATCTCTTAGAATTCCAATAATGACTTATTTATTAATTTAAATTGACATTTTTATCATTGCTCTGAAGAGCGGTTATATTTGATGTCTGATTTTTGCCAACTTTTCATTCCCCCGTTTAAAAGTTACCGATTTTTCTGGCTTTCTCTGCAAAAATAATGCAAGTGAGCAAATATCAGCAGATGCACGAGGAACGTGGACCAGTTTTATTTTGCACGGCCCCTCCTAAGGTGCTGATTTACATCTGTTCTCCCGCATGCTCTCAGGAATTCTTATCCACACATCTCGCTTATTACTCTAATTTGTCAACCTTTCACTTCCAAATGATGCATAACTAGGGAAGATTTTTTTCCCCCTCTCTTTGCATCCAAATTATCACAGAAACACGTTTGCTAGCTCTGAGATGCAAGAAATCCAACCACCAAGGAAAAGATGAGGTCAAAGTTCAGGAGGCAAGAATGGAAAAGTTCCCTGAGACTGATTTTCTACCTGAACTGAGTAATCAGCGGACCTCATCTGGCCAGTGAGTTTTCAGTGGGGGCAGAGAAGTTAATAGTGCACTTGGGGCTGTTCCCGTCGTGGCTCAGCTGTAAGGAACCCAACTAGTATCCACGAGGTTGCGGGTTTGATCCCGGCCTCCCTCAGTGGGTTAAGGATCCAGTGTTGCCATGAGCTGTGGTGGAGGTCGCAGACACGGCTTGGATCCTGCGTTGCTGTGGCTGTGGGGTAGGCCGGCAGCTATAGCTCCAATTCGACCCCTAGCCTGGGAACATCCATATGCCATGCGTGTGGCCCTAAAAAGACAAAAAAGTCAAATTAACGCTTTTAGAGAGCAGTAGGAGGAAAAAAACCAATCAAGAAGCTGGGTTAGTCTGTTTTAATTGTGGTAAAACCAACAGAATACAAAATGTACTATTTTAACCACTTTTTGAGTGTACAGTGGAGAAATGTTTAGTATAAGGAGTTCTCGGGTGACCTGCTGGTAAAGGATCAGTGTTGTCACTACTAGGGCTCCCGTTGCTTCTGTGGTGGGGGTTCCACCCCTGGCCCGGGAACTTCCACAGGCCTTGGCACAGAAAAAAAAACAAAAAAAAAAAAACAAAAAAAAACAGCGTTAGGTATAGTCCATCGTTGCTCAACAGATGTCCAGAATTTTTTCTCACCCATTAAACAGCTTCCCTCCTCCTTGCCCCTGGTAGCTAAGATTCTGCTTTCTCTTTCTCTGAACTTGACCTGTGTACAACCCTCACGTAAGTGGAATCATACAGTATTTTCCATTGTGACGTGCTCATTTCACTTTGCATAAGTGGATCCTCAGACTCATTCATGTTAAAACACGGTAGACTCTCCTTCCTTTTAAGGGAGCCAGTGTTCCTGTGTGTGCACGGAACACTTGTTGTTTATCCATTCATCCCTGGGAAAGCTGTTTGTTTTTACTGACAGATTTTTGCAAAGATGCTTTCTAATCTCTTGTTACCATGTAGACACATTGTCTCCTTCCCCTAAAATAAGTGATATTTTTAGATCAGAAAGGGAAAATGGGAAATGATGGCTTTGACTGAGTTTCCCATGAAATGATCCTGTCTGACCCCATCAGTACATAAATATTTAGATTTTCAAAAATTTAGATATCCAAATGATTATATTCTACCCCCATTTGATCTGAATAAAAAGTGGTTAGAGGGAGTTCCCGTGGTGGCTCCGTGGAAACGAACCCAACCAGGATCCATGAGGATGCAGGTTCAATCCCTGGCCTCATTCAGTGGGTCAAGGATCCAGTGTTGCCTTGAGCTGTGGTGTAGGTTGCAGACGTAGCTTGGATCCTGAGTTGCTGTGGCTGTGGTGTAGGCCAGCAGCTGCAGCTCCAATTCAACCCTAGCTTGGGAACTTCCATAAGCTGCATCTGCAGCCCTAAAAAGATGAAACAAACAAACAAACAAAGTGCTGGGGAGTTCCTATCATGGCTCAGTGGTTAACAAATCCAACGAGGAACCATGAGGTTGAGGATTTGATCCCTGGCCTCACTCAGTGGGTTAAGGATCCAGCGTTGCCATGAGCTGTGGTGTAGGTTGCAGATGTGGCTTGGATCTGGCATTGCTGTGGCTGTTGTGTAGGCTGGCAGATACAGCTCCGATGAGACCCCTAGCCTGGGAACCTCCATATGCCATGGGTGCAGCCCTCAAAAGACAAAATAATAATTAAAAAGAAAACAAGAAAGAAAGTGCTTAGAATCTAAAGTTTTATTTGTAGGTCAAACTCAAAGTCCATGCTTTTGGAAATTCAGGCTGTAATGCTATAGAGTTCGCTGGGGATGTCAATCCTTAAAGGAAAACGTACCTTTTACGAGTACTTTAACTCAGCCCTGGTCCATCTCTGCAGTGCCCAGAGCAAGCCCCTTATAAATGCACTCTCTTGTGGCAGCTAATAGGCCTAAGAAAAGGAGCCGTTTCTTTCTTTTCCACCTAATCTATTAGCCAAGTTACATCATAAGAGTGATAAGGGGCCTGGAGGTGGAAATTCATTTGGAGCGAATCCTTTCAGGGTTATCAGGTAAAATACAGGCCACCCCAGTTAAATTTGCATCTGGTGCAGGTATGTTCCGTGTGACATTTGGAACATACTTGTGCTGAAACGTTCTTCATTTGGTCGTCTGAAATTCATATTTTAACCGGGCATCCTCTATCTTTATTTGCTAAATCAGACAATCCTTGGTGATCCCTCATCTGCAGGAACTTGAACTTCAAGAGGCGCACAGTGGTGACAATCAAATGAAGTGTCTTAACACTAGGGGGCGCTGCAAGAAACTGAGACAGGCTGTGATCAGAATTACTTCAAGGTCTGGAATCCTGGGTTAGAAGAGGGCCTTCCCTCCCTGCCACAGGCCACAGTGCCAGTGAGGACCAGGTGGGGATGGGCCTGACCCAGCAGGGACAGGGCACAGCCAAGCAGGCCAGGATGCTGGTGACCAGGAGACCCCCAGGCCACCAGCCAGAGCAACAGAAGCCGTGACGTTGTCCACCAGCAGCTGATCAGACACTGGCCTTTGCAACCACAGTGAAAGAATTTTACCAGCTTCCAAGAAAGGACATCCGAGCCTCCCAGATACTCTGCCAAAGAGGGGAGAGTGGCTGTTTGGGAGCGCTGACAAATTCTGGGGTTGGGGGCTTGTTTCAAAACCTCTCTTTAATCTCATTGCCTTGGCCCCTGTGTTGGCCACCCCCTGCCTCCCCCAACACACACACACACACACACACACACACTCTCCCAGAGTGAGGTTCGCAAAAGCCAACGCTAACTAGGCTTCTCCAGAGCAGAAAATATCATCTGCCTCCCCCACCAGCTCCCCAAAGCAGCTGACCCCAGGTCCGCCTGGCCCTCAGCGTCTTCCCTTCCACTGTGGGCACCTCCACCAACTCAGACACTTCGCTGTGCTCCCCAGCCTTTCAGGTACAAAGGGAAGTACTCCAAAGTTAAGGAGACATCAGTGATTCCAAAAATCATAAAGCCAGTCAATGCCAAAAAATATATATACATGGAACATACTGTTCTATTTTTGAGGCACTTTCCTTTCTGAATCCTTAAGAGAAATGTGGGACTCGTAAGTAACAGAGTGTAAAAGTCAACCGCCTCTTTGCATCCTTTCCCGGGCTTCAGACTTCATTCCCCTTCTCTATTCAGGAAGCTGGAGTGTGTGGACACCAGGCACTAAGGGTCTGAGATGTCATCCAGGCATGACACAGGTCTTTCTTTAGAAGTCACCAACTCCACGGTAAATGCTTCTGATGAGTGAAGCATTTCTACAGGTTCCAGACACTTACCTGTTCTGGGTCACTCTGATCAGAGCAAGAAAATATGAAAATAATCTTCAGCTCACCCAGGGATCCGAGTCACCTCCTATGTGCAAAAAATCCCTGGGCTTTAGTTTCTTTGAACCGAGCAGGAACCCTGGGGGGCTATTCCAAAGAAAGCTGCTCTCGAAACCATTCCTGAAATTTTTTCTTCTTGGGAACAAAACCGAAAAGAGTGAATTGAATTGGGACCTAAAAAGTAAATAAACAGCTAACTGAAGCCTGACTCAGCTCTCCCCGGGGAGGATCTAGAATTGATGGTGACAGAGCAGAGAGCCATTGCCCTGGGAGGTTCTAAGTGGGAAGCGTCTCTTAGGCTGGTCTGCTTCGGGTGCCTGACCTTGCTGATGTTGATGCATAAAGACGTCGGGGAAGATGCTTAAGGAGGCAGAAAACAAATTCGCAAACACCCTAGAGCACTGGCAGTTTGCAAATTTATTCAAAAAGATCCCCAGAGCATGGAAATGTACAAAAGCTCGACGCTCCTGGTGAAGGAAAGCAAAGGCTACTCCCAGTACCTTGGGTTGCGTGTCCAGTCTCTGCACGGCGCTTCGTGGATGACAAAACGGTTTGGCAAACATGTTCTCCTGTGATTCTCAGATTTCCCATCACCTGCCCCTTAACCCTGCCCTCTCACCTCCCCAAACCCCCAGCCACCTTCCTCACTCCTCTCCGTTCCCAGCGAACTGAAATTCTCTGAATTGTGATCACACTTGAGGCTTTCTGGTCTCCCTGGCCAGGAAGAGGCAGTTTCTTCTTTGCAAAACACTCTTTTCTCACACATTCATTTAACCTTGGAAGTCTCAGCTTAAAGGGCAAGAAAGCTTTATCTGCGGCTTTGGGCTCCTGCTCTGGGCCCCACCGGCTCCTGCGTGTCCTCTAAAGTAGACTCAAGGCACTTGATTATAATGACGGGTTTAATGCAGCTTTAAATTCTGTGAAAGCAGAACTCACGCCCAGCACTGAAAACAGTGCCTGCTGCAGGGGCCTAGAAGCCTTTCTTAGAAGGACAAATGAAGTGACTTCCCCACAGGGTCACGGAGAGATGAATGCCATCCCTGGAACCAGAATTCAGTCTCTGATTCCAGCAAATGGCCAGTGGTTCGTGTGGTTGGACTGATTTATGTGTTTTCACGATGAAAGAGAACAGGAACCAAGTCAGAGGATGTTCTAAGTAACTAGAACGAGAAGTCTCGGTAAATATTAATCAATGAAATGTTAAAATTCACTTGACAAACCTTGGCTCCCTCCCCACACTGTTCACGGTTTACTAAAGTCAGACTCTTGACCTTACCCTAGTGGAAACTGGAGCTCCACCATGAAAGACACAGCAGGTAATTTAAACACGAGCCATAAGGTGCCTTAAAAAAGTGTCCAACTGGGAGTTCCCGTTGTGGTTCGGCAGGTTAAGAACCTGACTAGTATCCATGAGGATGTGGGTTTGATCCCTGGGTTCACTCAGTGGGTTAAGGATCCGGCATTGCTACAGCTTTGGTGTAGGTCCAAGATGTGGCTCAAATCTGGTGTTAGCTGTGGTATAGGCCAGCGGCTTGTCGCTCCAATTGGATCCCTAGCCTGGGAACTTCCACATGCTGCAGGTGAAACCCTAAAAAACAAACAAAAAACAAGAGTCCGCTGGAACTCTGCTATCATCCCCCCCCACCCTCAATTAAGCCTCTTTGCTGTGAAATTCGAAGATGTTGCAGCTGGCTCACATGTGTGTGAACTTGTGAATTCATCCTTAACAAGGAAAAAAATATTTCTGATGTGGTCTCATCAAGGATTGGACCAAATTAGCACCTTCTACCCATAGCCAGGTCAGCCTTAACTTGTGTATCTGTCTGAGGATGTTACATCATCTTTTAAAATATTGAACGCTTTCCTGTTTGCTGTAATTTTGTGTTCAGTTAGAGTAGCATGCAAACCCTCGTTCTCAAATAAATGTTCCCGATGGGTTTCTTTTTTCCACCTTGGAACAGAAGCAAATGACATACATCTGACATCCACCACTCTCATTTCTTTTTTAGTCAATCCAGTTAAGTCACTGGCTTCATTGCTTTCACCCACTGACATCGCTGGCTGTTTCAGCTGAGTACCCAAAGGGGAGAGTTACAGCACTCCGAGCAGATGTGCTGACATTAATTTTTTTTTTTTTTTTTTTTGCAATTCACAAACCAGAGCATTGCTTATGATCACAAAATCCGCAGGCTTACAAATACACTCAGCTCAACCAGAAGCAACCTTAAATCTTTTTTTCAAATTCAAAACAGAAACTTCTCGAAAGATAATTTCATGACTTTTGGGGGGGAACTTCAAGCTCTAGATCTTCTTGTTTCCTTGGGAGGGAGGAAGATTGCATTTCACTCCCAAAAAGGGAAAAAGGAGAGAAATGTTTTTGTCCTTTCTTTCATTCACTCCCTAAGAGAGAAAGAGTGAGTTATCAGATGGGCAAGAATGGAAGAGGGAACGGAATATACCTACCGAGGCCCTTCCAGCAGAGTCGAGCATGCTCTCCATCCCTGCCCCTTTGCGTGGCAAGAAACCCCGGGCAGGATTTGCCCCTGCCAGGCACAGAGTTTGCCCCTTACCAGAGCTGTCAAAAAACTGGTTCAACTTATGGGGAAACAATTAGGAAACCGGTTTACAGCTTCCTTCTTCAGACGCCAATCTGCAATTTCCAATCCAAAAGCTGGAATGCATTTATCTTATCTTATTCATGTGTCTATCTGGTTAATAAGACAGAGGAAGACCAGGGTAGGATTAATTACGAAATCTCAACAAGTGTCCAATTTTCTCTTTCCTCTCAGAGCCCTTGGCTGGTTTCGTTGCTTATGTCTCCTGCCACCAGGAAAAGTGCAGGCATTTGTAATCTTCCGTACGAGTAGGAATCCTGCTGCGTACAAGATTCGTGACCTTGGGCTAAACAAATTAGCATCTCTCTCCACCTCCATTCGCTCACTTCAGAACAGGACCAAAAAGAGTTACCTCCTTCGGCTTTTATGAGAATGCAATGAGTTAATTATACGCAGCTTTTAGCACAGTATCTGGCATGGAGGGGTCTTGGTTTGAATCCTAGCTCTGTCACTTGCACATGTTAAGATGTTTCCCCAAAGTGCCCATAAAGATAAAGCTCAGCAGAGAACAGAGGGTGTTATCCGCCCAAAGCCTTAAGGTTTATCAGAAGAGAGAGTGCATTATCTAAAATAAACAAGTGAACGTCTATAGCAAAACAGAAACAGACGCACAGATATAGAAAACAAACTTGGTGGTTCCCAGTGGGAAGAGGGGAGCGGGGGAGGGGCAAGATAGGGGTGGGGGATTAAGCGATACAAACTACTGTGCATAACAGATAAGCAACAAGGATGTATCACAGAGCACAGGAAATTATAGCCATTATCTTGTAATAACCTTTAATGGAGATTAAGGAAGATTCTATTTCCCAGAAAAAAAAAAAAAAATACTGGTTCACGATGCCATACACATGAAACTAACATATCGTGAATCAACTATACTTCAATAAAAACTAAGGAAATAAAAAATAATAGTAAAATAAACATCTCAGGTGTTTAGATTCACCAAATAGGGTTCAGCTGTCCCTGTCTTTCTTCCTGGGAGAGGGGCGGTCCCTCCCCATACACACTGCTGAGAAAGGTGTGTCTAAGAAGCTCCTATTTACCGACAAGCCGGAAGAAAAAGCACGTGGCCACCCATTCCCGTGGTAACCGAACAGAGAGCTATGGTCCTCCCGTCAAGCCAGCAGCAGAGTCTTTTGAAAACCTCACCAGGAGGGTGGCTGATTTTCAGCTCTCCTGAGCAAATCCAAGGGCGTTCCATGCAGAGATGAAGAACTCACATTGGCCAAGTGGGCCATTGTGTTTGAACAAACACCTTTGAAAGGTGAGGATAGTCTTTGAATTTTTTCTGCTCCTAGAAACTGAAACTAGGGCTGTTTGGGATTTCTTTATCCCGCGCTCTTGTACCACTTCCTTTTCACTCTCGACTTCATTTTCTTCTCCTTGTCATCACTTCATCATCTGTGGACTGTAGAAGCTCTCCTTTGCCGCTGCTATTTCAAGCTTCCTGCTTATCCGGGGACTGATACGGGTTTCTTCCTTGCTCTGTGGTCTCAGCATCAGGTTGGAAATCCCTAGACATCCTGGAGCCACACTGCTGAATCCCAGGAGAGCTAATGGGGTCTTTTTTCGGTCCTGAGGTGTTTGCAGTTTCTTCTCTGAGGTTCAAGCGGGAAAAACCAACAAGGTAGTTCATCTGATTAGGGCTCTCAGAGCGCTTTTATCCTGACAAAATACTATATCCTCTTCATGGAAGCTGGGGGCAGGGCCCTGAAGCTTTCTTTTTATGATTGTTGTTTTTTTGGTTTTTTGCCTTTTCTTGAGCCGCTCCCGTGGCATATGGAGGTTCCCAGGCTAGGGGCTGAATCAGAGCTGGAGCCACCGGCCTCCACCACAGCCACAGCAACGCAGGATCCGAGCCCGAGTCTGCGACCCATATCACAGCTCACAGCAACACCAGATCCTTAACCCACTGAGCAGGGGCAGGGATCGAACCCGCAACCTCATGGTTCCTAGTCAGATTTGTTTCCCCTGTGCCATGACGGGAACTCTAATTTTAATGTGAATTTGAACCCAGAGCCAATCCTATCCACATGGCGACTGGGGAGCTGCTTAAGACCCTTTAGACTTTAGTCTTAGATCCTCACCTGCTCTTTGATGCCTGAAATTACTTCTGTAGAGGAGAGAGGCTTTTAGTTGTCAAGGAAAGATGAGAATCAACATGAAAACGCAACTGTTTAGTAGAGAAACATCCCGATTGAGATGGTAGTTCTCCGTCTGGTTTATTTCCACCTCCGGAACCTAAAGGGTCTGACAGATGCCTCTATGACAGGTGCTCTCAGGGGCGGTCACTAGGCTGAGGAGCAGAAGGGTTTGAGAATCACTGATTCTTTTGCAAAGAATAGGATTTGATAGAGGGATAGACACGGGGGGGAAAGAGCCCCAGGATCGGGGAGTCAAGAGCACTGATGATAAACTGGGAGGATTTCTTTAGCCTGCCCACACTTGACCCGGTCAAGTGCCAAAGGCAAGACCTCTCGTGTGTGGTGCTAGAGCACTGCCGAGGCACCCTTGCTATGCACCACGGGTACTCCCCGGTCATACTTCTGTACTGATTCTTCCAAACCAGTGCCCTTATATCTACTCTTAAGTGGCTCTGACAAAGGCGGGAGTGCGCAGCGCCCCCTGCCTTCTGCGATGTATAACAAGCCCGGCGGTCTCTGCAGGACCAATAGAGAACTGGAGAAGCACCGGGTGTGATGTACAGTCGGTAAATAAGAAGGTATGAAGACAGGAACCTCGTCACTGTACCAAAGGAGAGATTTCATGCATGTCTAATTCTTCTACCTTCTCTCTCAGGTGCCAATGTACTATTTTTAAAAAGAAGAAATGGAGGGAATTCCTGTTGTGGCTCATTGGGTTAAGAACCTGCCTAGTATCCATGAGGATGTGGGTTCCACCCCTGGTCTCCGTCAGTAGGTGAAGGATCCAGGGCTGCCACAAGCTGCGGTGAAGGTCACAGATGCAGCTCAGATCCAGCATCACTGTGGCTGTGGCGTAGGCGGTGGCTGCAGCTCCCATTCTACCTTTAACCCCGGATCTTCCATATGCCACGAGTGTGGGCCTAAAAAAGAAGAAGAAAAAGGAGAAGGAGCAGAGGAAAGGGGAACGTGGAGCCTTTAAATAACTTGACTGCACAGCCACTGACTCCAAAAGCCTTCGTCTTTCTATATCATCACATTATCCCCTCTTTTTCATATCCTGCAAAAATCTTCAAGATCCACAGGTAAATTTCCCAGCTACTGGACAAATGGACAATCCTAGACCAATTGCTGGGGCGGGGTTCTTTTCCAGTGGTGACCTATTTGGAAGCAGTCCTGGGACTTCAAGCTGGGGACCCAAAACATGATAATCAAGTCTATTAAGTGTGACTCAGAGGTGAACTGATAAAGTACTCATGAAACAGACAAAAGCGCTGGCTCATGCCATAGACTTAAAGGATGGAGATAGGACCACCACTCTCTAGGTGGTGAGAGTCACCTCCCCAAGGAAAAGCTGAATTTCAAGTATTGTCTTCAGCAGGGATTCTTAAAGCGTGATCCTCAGAGGGGTGGTGGCAACAGACCCTGGGGATTTGTTGGAAATGCAAATCCTGGGAGTTCCCACTGTGGTGCAGCAGGTTAAGGAGTGGGCATTGTCTCTGCAGTGGCTTGGGTTGCTGCAGAGGCATGGGTTCAATCTCTGGCTTGGGGACTTCCATATGCCATGGGTGCAGCCAAAAAGAAAAAAAAAAAAAGGAAATGCAAATCTTCCAACCAAACCCAGACCTTGTGAACCCCAAACTCTGAGGGTAGAGCCTGGCAATCAGTGTTTTAACAGGTGCTTCTAAAGCATACCCAAGTTTGAGAACCACTGGCTTTTCCCTCCTGTACCTTGGATAATGCCATCCATCCTTCTCTGGCCCAAACCGTCTGCTAAGCCACAACGATCTGGCCATCTCCAGCTGTACTAGACTTGGTAGGACTAGAAAATAACCTTTTCTACCCCCAAGGAGTTACAGACAGATGTGAAGCAAATACCAAACAATTCACGTTATCTCACCATACATACCATCCTGCATTGTACAATTTAGACTCGGGAACAAGCGTGTGGCTCTCACATATGGTGAGCAGAGATCGGCCACTTACTTCCGGTGTGCAGAGAAAATGCACATACTCACACAGCACTGCAAACAACGCCAAAGGTCTGGGGGTTACTAAAAAGCCATGGCAGGCAAACGGCTGGCGTGAGGCTAGTCCCTTAGCAATGGGGTGGCTCTTGGAGAGAAGCACAAAGGCCACAAAACCAAGAATCACAAACAGGTCCAGATTGTCCATGTAATTGCCTTTGGCTGGAAACCAAAGGCTTTCGTGCTCAGCATGGAAAGTCCTCTCACTCATACGCCCACTCAGACTTGTGCCCACAGATAGGGATCTCCCCACCAAAGGATTCCAAGCTCGGGGTCTGAGCAGATGGCTGTGCAGACCTGTCAGCTGTAGTAGATGAGACAGTTGTGTTTGGGGCTTGGCCCAGGCGGGAAGATGGGAGTGTCACACTTGATCGGCAGAGACCTGGCCGTCGATGAGCCATTGGCCGAGTGCCTCCTGTATGCAGAACACTTATTGGACAGAGGAGGGATAAACAGTACCCACTTCTTAACTTTTGAGAAGTCAAAACAATGCCATAGAAATGCCAAAAGACAACAAATGAACAATGAAAAAGCCCCAGAGCAGAACCAGGTAAATACAGACAGCGCTGTCTGAACGGAGCAGTTATCTAAGGAGTGACTGGACCCAGATTCTGAGAGCAAAGGAAAACGCAACTCGAGCTTGGAGGATGAGCAGAGCGCAAAGCTCTAATACAACAAAAGGAACATGGAATGGAGCGTGGCTGGAGGCAGGAGGGGACGAGCATAACGAAGACGGGGAGCCTCGGTTTGTCTGAGGGTAAAAACAGAGGCCACGTGGAAGGAGGGCTGGGGAAGGCAGGGGGCTTGAAATCTGTGGCCTAGGAACTTCACTCGGCGGTGTCTTGAAAGTTTATATTTAGAAGTCACTGCGGAATTCGGGGAAGAATAATGCCAAAGTAGCAGCTATGCCTCAGGACAAATTCCTTTTTGATGCACAGCAGTGCTGAGAGCAGGGGGTTCCCCATCTTGTTCTGTGGTTGTGGAGTTAGAGGCAGAGGCGAGATTTAAAAAGATACAGCCCAGGGGACGATGGAGAGGAGGCAACGGAGGGGTAGCCAGCACTCAGGGCTGGGGTAGGTTTTCTCAACACTGGCCGTGATGTAGAATCACAAACATCCAACCGAATCAATGGAATTCACAATTCAACTCTGATCTCTCCAAGCTGACAAGACATTGGCACTTTTATTTTATTTGTGTTTTTATGTCCACACCTGTGGCCTATGGGGTTAAGGGTCGAATCAGAGCTGCAGTTGCAGGCCTGCACCACAGCCGATGTGACCCTGGATCCCAGCCACGTCTATGACCTAAGCTGCAGCTTGTGGCCACGCCAGATCCTTAACCCACTAAGCAAGGCCAGGAATCGAACCTGCATCTTCTCAGAGATCATCAGGTCCTTAACAGGGAACTCCAACACTGGCACTTTTCAAAACCTCTTCCAACATTTTGATTCTACAGCCATAGTTAAAAGCCACTAAAATACTGGTTCCAGGAGTTCCCATTGTGGCTCAGTGGTTAACAAACCTGACCAGTATGTATGAGGATGTGGTTTCAAACCCTGGCCTCGCTCAGTGGGTCAGGGACCCAGTGTTTCCATGAGCGTGGTGTAGACTGTAGACGTGGCTCGAATCCCACGTGGCTGTGGCTGTGGTGTAGACCAGCAGCTGCAGCTCCTATTCAGCCCCTAGCCTGGGAACCTCCATATGCCATGGGTTCAGCCCTAAAAAGACAAAACATAATTAATTAATTAAAATTGGGGGGGTCAAAACGAAATTTTTAAAACGTGAAAAATCTCAAAAAAATATTTAACCCCTTAAGCATTCATATTCTAAAATCCTGCTTAAGTCGTTCTTAGTTAAGTAAGTGGTAATAGCAACAGGTTACTGATCACTTGCAGTATGAAAAGTTGGCCAATCAGCCACAATGACCGCTGTGCCGGTCAGACTCTGGCTGGTCCTCACTGTCACAGGTGATGCTTGGCAGGTTTCTCCAATATCACTTTCACTGACTTTATGAAAGCTTTCATATTTTGCAAAACTTACCAAGCCACTCTGTATGTACGTGGAATTGTAAAGAACTGACAGTGAGAGGCAGACAGACAGGGATGGAGCAGCAGTGATGGAAACCAGAGTCCAGGGTGACTTCCTGAGAGACCGTTGCAAGGGTTTCTTTGCTACATGGTCAATTCATTAGTAAATACTTGTATGTTGTGATTATTCTCGCTCCCCAGGCATATGTCGTAACTTCTGAGGCCCACACAGTTCGTTTTCTGAGGCAAATGTACTTACATCTTCATATATCTTGTAGTATTTGCCTTGCCGAGTATATATTTCTTTATTCTCTTGTTGATTTCATCAGACATATCTTTTTGTTATGACCTTTGTTTTTGTTCATTTCCTGATCTGTTTTTTAAGTGAAACTTAGAAACACAGATCTGACCAATTCACCTCCCAGTTCAAAACATTTTAGGAGTTCCCGTTGTGGCACAGAGGAAATGAATCTGACTAGGGACCATGAGGTTGCGGGTTTGATCCCTGGCCTTGCTCAGTGGATTAAGGATCCGGCATTGCCGTGAGCTGTGGCATGGGTCACAGATGTGCCTCAGATTCAGCATTGCTGTGGCTGTGGTGTAGGCCGGCAGCTATATCTCCCATTGGACCCCTAGCCTGGGAACCTCCATATGCCATGGATGCGGCACAAAAAAAAAAAAAATTTGTGGTTTCTCATTGCTTTTAGGATAAAGACCAAAATTCCTAGTCGGGTCTTAGGGACAGATGATGAATAAAGAAATCATGGCAGGAGTTCCCGTCGTGGCGCAGTGGTTAACGAATCCGACTAGGAACCATGAGGTTGCGGGTTCGGTCCCTGCCCTTGCTCAGTGGGTTAAGGATCCGGCGTTGCCGTGAGCTGTGGTGTAGGTTGCAGACGCGGCTCGGATCCCGCGTTGCTGTGGCTCTAGCGTAGGCCGGTGGCTACAGCTCCGATTCGACCCCTAGCCTGGGAACCTCCATATGCCACGGGAGCGGCCCAAGAAATAGCAAAAAGAAAAAAAAGAAAGAAATCATGGCATATACATTTGTCCCTTTGTTTCCCTAGGGGATTGGCTCCAGGACTCCTGTGGATACCAACATCCCTGGGTGCTCAAGTCTCTTATATAAAATGGCCCTATGTATGCACAAAGGAGGAAACCAGGGCTGACTGTATATACAATGGGACATTATTCAGCCAGGAGAAGGAGGAGGTCCTGCCACTGGCAACAACTTGGATGAGGCTGAGGGCATCATGCTGGGCGAGTAAGTCTGACAGAGAAAGACGGAAGCTGTGTGAGTCCACTTATGTGCGGAAGATAAAAACAAAACAAAACCTCACGCATAAAGAGATGAGAGGAATTCCCTTCTTGGCACAGTGGAAACGAACCCAACTAGTATCCATGAGAGTGAGGGTTCCATCTGTTTCGACCCCTAGCCTGGGAACCTCCCTATGCCGCAGGTGCAGCCCTAAAAAGGGAAAAAAAGAACCTGACATAAGTGTCCTTGAGGATACAGGTTCAATCCCTGGCCTCACTCAGTGAGTTAAGGATCCGGTATTGCTGTGGCTGTCGTATGGGCCACACACACAACTCTGATTCAACCCCTAGCCCAGGAACTTCCGTATGCCACTGGTGCGGCTGTAAAAAAAAAAAAAAAAAAAAAAAGGCCATTTTGGGCTTCCTGGTGGCCCAGCACTTAGGAATCAGTACTGTCACTGCTGTGGCATGGGTTCGATCCTCCAGCATGGAAATTTCCACGAGCTGTGGGTGTGGCCAAAAAATAAAATAAAATGTCACATTTTTTTCTTTGCCAAATATGTTTTTAATGCCTCTCCCCTGCTAACCTGTTGTGACCCCCGCCTGCCATTTCCCACTTTTCATCAAACCTCCAGTATTCAAACTGGCTCTTAAAATGTGGTGTCAGGGCTTGACCAAATCTTCTGTGAATCGCCAACAGATGTTGCTACGTTTTGAATTCTAAAGTCTGAGCCCAGGTGACATCTTTTCTCTTAGGCCTCCTTTTTCAGTGATACCAGACTGGGACAGGGGACAATATCTGTTTCCTCTGAGGACACGATAATGTACATTTTGTAGAAGATGAGCAAAGCCCGGAAATGTAGAAAGAAGCAGAAAAACGGGCCCGCATCTGGACACTCAGAGGGAGTCGGCCTGAGAGTCCTCGGCCATCCTCGTCCTGCCCCAGGATCTGGCAGCTGCCCTTTGGGCTGCTCCGTTTCATAAACAAGCCAAGCAGTGCCTGTGGCTTCTGCCCTCCTGTGCAGAAGTGGCTTTGCCCAGAGGGAGGCACGGTTCCCCCACTAAGTTCCTTCAGGTCTCTGCTCAAATAGCCCCTTATCAGAGACCCCGTCCCTAAGCAGCTCATGATAAAACAGCACCCCACCCACCCCTCCGCAGCGCTCCTTGTCCTCTCACCTGCTTTTCTTGACTTCTGAGCACTTAGCACTATTCAGTGTGTGTGTGTGTGTGTGTGTGTGTGTGTGTGTGTGTGTTACTGGCACGTGATCTGGCTCCTCCACAGAGTAGAAGCTCCGTGAGAGCAGGGACTTGGCTTTTATAACAGCAGGCAGGTGGCCAGCCCTCCGTAAATATTTGTTACCCAAGTGGGGATGAATAGATGTGTTGCCATTTGGATCACCACGCCTCCTTTCCAAACGGCTTGGCCTGTCTGTGCCCCTCCACTGGTTTCGAGCCTGCCTGGAAGTCTGGGCTGCATTCGCACCGCCTGCAGAGTTAGGTGCTCCAGATCAGCAAATGGGCTGATTTCCACATGGGCTGATCACGAATAGAGTCGACCTTCGGTGCAGGTCTTAATGCAAAGTAGTCACTGTTCTCTGCATCTTCCTGTCGGAAGCGAGGCTCAGGAGCTTTACAACAGAAAGAACCAAAGAAATCAGCAACCAGAGTGGCAACACCCAGTACTGAGCCCTCAAGGGCAACAGGCTTATTTCCACGCATCTTTTCCGGAATTCCTGAGCACACCCCACCCTCCACCCGAGCCTTCATTCTTCCCCCTGCACTCTTCCAGCTCTTGGCCACTTCATTTTAAAACTAATCTTTAACCAAACCTTCTCCACTAATAAACACTGTAATGAGGCTGTGGACAATGGGGATGCCACAGGCGACGTCGTGCTCTTGCTCTGAACGGACATCCGCTGGCGGATGCAGCTTAGGCAACACACTACTGACCCTGGGGTAGAGTACAGCGTGCCAGGTGCTAAGGGAACCAATAACAGTTTGTGTTACAAAGTAATTGCCTAGGCCGCGGAAAACACTCAAGAAACATGTGTTGAGTGATTTGTTATGGAGCTCTTTGGGTTCTGTAGTCACACGCTGATTCAGTTCTTCTTCTGTTCATGTTTATGCTAAATCCGAGGCATATTTTATTAAAAAAAACCTTTATTACAAACCCAATGAAAATAATGAATGGCACAAATTGGGACTAAAAGCAAACCCAGATAATATAAGAAGTAGACTAAGATTTCATCTGAAGGCATAAAATAACTGGGAAACTGGTTCACTCCCACCAAAAAGAACCTTCTGGGGGCTGCAGCCACCCAAAAGAAGTAAAATATTATCTGTTCCCCTCGTAGAGTCGCATTCTGTAATTCAGACTCAACTTATTTAGACCATGTGATCATTCAAACACGCCTGGGTTGGACGGAATTCTTGCCCTACGTATGTTTTAATAAGTTTTTGAGGGGACGACGAATGGTTTAAATGAGAGTTGAAGCGAATAGTTAACCTCCTTAAGGGAACGTGGCAGACAGTGCTGGCTGCCTACCCAGTGTGCATTCTTTTACTCCTCGTTACTAACAGAGCCCAGATTCTGTTTAGGGCAGCAGTTCAGCCCAGGAAAAGCAGTCACCTTCCCAGAATCTTTGCAGATCCAGATGGTTGTATCACCCAGCACGGGACAAGGAGATAAAGTGGAAGAGGATGAGATTGTTTTCTAATGAAAAGGGCCAGAGTCAGCTGGCCTGCATCTCTTGCCCTCTCCTCTCCTCCCTTTCACTCAGTCTTGAAGGTAGACGGGCTCCCTGGAGGTCAAAGCCATCATCTTGCAACCATGAGTATGCAAACCACATGCTCAGAATTGTGGGATTGGAAGCTAGAAAAAGCCTGTGCCCTCAGTGGCTTCTTTGAGTGCCTACGTCAGCCCCAAACCTCCACTTTAATGCCACAAAAGTGTACGACAGTACCTGGTTTCTGTTACATGCAGCCCAAAGCCAGCCTAACTGACCAAAGAAACTTCCCAAGGCCCCATCAAAGGGCAATTTGTTACAGATATTATAGGCACACCACACATGATTCTTACTTTGTATCTGGTTGTATGGTTTAGTCTTTAGCCTTCTATTAGCCTGGTTCCTGACACTATTTTTGGGGGGGGGGGAATCTTTTTTTTAGGGCCACACCCACAGCATATGGAGGTTCCCAGGCTAGGGGTCGAATCAGAGCTACGGCTGCCAACCTACAACACAGCCACAGCAACTCGGGATCCAAGCTGCATCTGTGAACTACACCAGGGTTTACGGAAATGCCAGATCCTTAATCCACTGAGCAAGGCCAAGAATCAAAGCTACATCCTCACGGATACTTGTCAGGTTACTGCTGAACCACAACAGGAACTCCTAAGGATCATTTCTTAGATATCTATTAAAATCTTTGATGCAGGCAACTGAGGAAAGAGGTATATATCTTAATGTGTAAGAATCCATAGTCAGAGAAACCCGGCTTGAATCCTGTCTCCACCCCTTTCAAGCTTTCTGACCTGGGACCCATGATTTGTCTCTTCTCTCTCTGCCCATCATCCCAGAAATTCTTTGCTACTGCCTTCATCCCAGCCCTTGCCACCCCACTCTTAAATCACTCATTTACTTTTTCTCTTTAACTTTACTGCAAACATTTTGAAATAAGGGAGAGCATCTTAAATGACTCTCATCCCAAGACCTGGCATGGTGCCTGCCACCTTGAGACTAGTCAATAAGGATTTGCTGAACGCATGAGTAAACCATTCTGAAACCATAACTGATGACTCAGCTTTCCAAATATAGTATCTTCCTACAAAGGGAGTTTAGGAAACCTAGAATTTGAAGCCATGAGATGTGACCCGAATGTGGCCATCATGAGAAATTAGAAAGAATAGCCATCAGAAAGTGTTGCATCTGGAATGCAAAGGGAATATGCCCTCTCAATCCCTCATTCACCACTTCGTGGGGATCTCAGTGGCTACTCAGTGGAATTCTATGTCAGTTGGAAACAAAATAATCCCTTGGTCCATCGCATTCCTCAGACTTGGCTTGCTTCCTTCTCATCTGCAGAGGACTCCCTGTACCCTGGACTGGATGGAGTGGAGAGGGGAGAAGCGCCTCTCCATGCATCTAACTGCTGTGGTAGCTGAGTGGAGCTGGGGCCCTCTGCACCTGGGCCTTCAGAAGGGAAGTGGGGCAGATCTGCTGGCCCAGTGAGTGGATGGCTTCTCTGAAATAAGAATCCACATGCCACCATGAGTCAGAGACTCCACAACACAGATGGAAGGCCTACTTGATTTAAAAACAAAAAAACAAAATCTCAAACTCCTCTAGGAACTGTGCAGAGGAGAGCTCTCCAATAATAATACTCAAGATTTTGTTTTGGTTTGTTTTGTTGCTTTTTGAGGCTGCACCTGTGGCATATGGAGGTTCCCAGGGGTCAAATTGGAGCTGTTGCCACTGGCCTACACCACAACCACAGCAAATCAGGATCTAAACCTCATCTGCGACCTACACCGCAGCTCATGCTGACACCAGATCCTTAACCCACTGAGCAAGGCCAGGGACTGAACCCGCATCCTCATGGATAATAGCCAGGTTTGTTTCCGCTAAGCCACAACAAGAACTGTGATTGATACCCAGCATTTTGATTGAGAGCTTTTGATACTGGGCGCTGTGCAAATCACACCCCAGGTCCTATCTCTTAACACCCTTAGGAGATGGGTGCTGCTACTATTCCATTCACAGATGAAGACACTGAGACCCAGAAAGATGAAGCAACCTGTCGGAGATTATTCAGGTAGAGGGTGACAGCCTCTGGGTTTAACCTTTGGTCGTGATTCCAAAGTCCCTGCCTTTGAGTATTCTGATCAGCTACCCTGACGAGCTGATTAAAAGGAAAGATACTCACCATGCACACGCAGATATGCATACCCACTCATACCCATGTGCACTCACACTCACATACATGCATATGTTCACACACATATCCACACACACACACACACACATGCGCGCACACATGCACAGCCCCACACAGAGCAGACCAGGGCTGCCCTTCTCTTCCTCCTCCTCCCCCTCCTCGACCTCACAGAGGTCCTTGGAATTAGCCATGGACTCTTCCTTACAGAAAATACAAGGTGCTTAAGGCTCCTGCGAAGATGGAGGTCCCATCAGCTGCGTATCTGCAGCACCAGGATGCTGGTTCGATCCCAGCCCCTGGCACAGAAGGTTAAAAGACCTGGCATTGCTGCAGCTGTGGTACAGATCTGATCCCTGGCCTGGGAACTCCACAGGCTGTAGGGTGGCCAAAAACTTTTTTAAAGAAGGGGGGAAAAACGTTTCTGCAAAGAGCAGAGGGCTAAAAATAGTGGGCAATAGGTTCTTGCGCAGGGCTTTTGAAATGATCGGTTAAGTTATCTTATGAGGACCTCCTAAAAACACTTCTTAATCTAAGGAGGTTGTTTGCTTGGTTGGTTTGGTTAAAAGTCAAAAGAATGAAGACAGAGACCTGACCTTCTATTTCAGGCTTTAAAAAAAAAAAAATCCCATCTTATTCTGTGGAATTTCCGCCCCCCCATCTTTTTGATCCAAACAGAACGGACTCTTTTTGTTACACGTGATGTCAGAGACGGTGAGAAGATCATCCCGAGAGAGCTTCTATTTGAAGTGGTTCAATTAAAAGATGAGTCGCAGTCTCAATACTCTTTTCCAGGTTCTGAGACATTTTCCACCTTTTTTTTTTTCTTTCCCACAGCCAACACAAGGAAAACGGACGGCGGGTCAGGTAATGTAAGCAACAGACTGCGAGATGACGGCCAAAAATGTAACCACCCAATTGGCTCCAAAGGAAAATATTCATTTAAGTGACACATGTTAACAGTATTGAATTCAAAACATTTGTTTGGACATCCAGATGTTGGAAAGTGCCATATCCTGATTAGCTGAAATATTCTCGGTTCTTTCAGATCTTCCTTCCTTCTTTTGATTACAAGTCAAGTTTCGGGGAAATTCTTTCCCACTACTGTCCACTGATCACATCGCTCAAGCATTTAAAAATCTCTCTTGTTTCCTATAAGAAGAAGTGGAAAGCACAACCACAAATATTTGTGTAAATGTCACCGTGTATTATTGGAAGCTTTGTTCAGGCAGCTGGAGACTTCACAGGCAGCAAGTTCCCCTAGAGCTGAACTGCTCTCAGTCTCTTCCTACGTGAGCCACGGAGCCCGCACCCCAGACACACCCACACACACTCAGGCTCTCTCTGTCTCACTTTCCCTAAAGAGGGAATGATTTCCACTTCTTGTTGCCTCTCTCTGCAATCTTTAGATAGAGGGTATCTGCTCATTACCAGTGGTTTAAAGTCAAGGGGAAGAGGCCAGGCCAGAGAGTTCTCTTCCACAGAAAGCAGGGGGGGTGAAAAAAAAAACAAAAAACCCACAGAAGGAAGAGGACCCGTTCAGCATCCAAGCCTGTCATTCACCGAAAAGGAAGACCCGCGCGTGAGGCGCTAAGATTCAAAGTTAACTCTTTCCTGGAAGGCTCGGAAGCGGAGGCCCGGAGTTTCATTTTTACAGAATTAGATCATAAATGGGACCCAGCTCGCTGTTCAGTCATTTGTCACCAAATAGCAAGAATGTGGTGTCCTAACACGGAAAGAATGTCATGCCCTAAACGTTTATTTCTGGCCGCGTCTTTCCCAGCCTTGCGATCAAAACTTGGGCTGATAGATAAGCATGGGTCGCAGACCCCTTCCGCTCCCCACCCCTCACCTCCCCGAAAGACTGCACCCTGCCCGCCCAGCCTGGCACATCCAACCCCCCATATTTTAGCCTGGCTGGGGCTGCTGTGATCTTTGACCTCGGGTATGTTTATACAGTCTCCCTTGCACTTTCTCACACCCACCCCTCCCTCCCCTAGAATCAAGAAGCCTCTGCTGGCTTCCTTTGTCGTGTGATGTTTCTATGAAACAGACTCGATCTTTTACTAACTGAGGGAACCTTGGCCATTTCTCCAAGCCTGTCACTGCTCATGGCTGTTTCTCGTGGGAGGCACCTGTGCGAGGGAAGAGGGAGCCCCTGGATTCTCCAGCCTGCAGGTGCCGGCCCTGATTATCCCTGTAGTATTATGGAGCGAAGGTTCCAGCAAATCCTGAGAAGGGGCAGCCAGCGGGAGGGGGGGGGGGGTGTGTCAGAGGAGCATGAAACAGTGATGTCAGAGCACCCAGTTGGGGAGCGTTTGGAGAAACAGTGAAACCAACTGAGTCACATGCAGCTGCGTCTCACCTGGAAGAGGTCTGAAAGGGGACCATCAGTCTGGGTCACGAGCATCGTCTTGGTGAGTTTGGCAAGAGCATCTTTAGAAAAAGAAGAAAACCTGATCGGAGAGCCTCGAAGATCAAGTGAAGGAAGGAAAGAAGGTCATGAGTGGAAAAACTCAAAAACCAGGAATTTTGCTCTAAAGAAAGGAACTAGAGCAGGGTAGGCAGCAGGAAACCCTAGCATAAAGGAATGATGTTGGTTTTATTTTTTAAGTAGGATGACATAACACAGTATGTTTTCATAGGAATGAGAAAAAATCTAGGGGAGTTCCTGTTGTGGCACGGCAGAAGAGAATCCTACTAATATCCGTGGAGATGTGGCTTCCATCCCTGGCCTCGCTCAGTGGGCTAAGGATCCAGCATTGCCATGAGCTGAGGTGTAGGTCACAGATGCGGCTCAGATCCCACGTTGCTGTGGCTGTGTTGTAGGCGGGTGGCTACAGCTCTGATTGGACCCCTAGCCTGGAAACCTCCATATGCCACAGGTGCAGCCCTAAAAAGCAAAACAAAACAAAATAATCTAGTAGAAAAGGAAAAATTGATAAAGTGAGACAAAGACTAAATCCACCACGTTTGAAATTGATATCCACCTGTGAAGGGGCTCAGAACACGTTCTGTCTTATGTAGGGCTGATCTCTACCTCTATGTCAGGGTAACATATTTAGGCATCATGCTCAGTGGATACAGCATAGGAGCCGGGTCGATATCCCACCAATACACACCGGCACGAACACAGAAGTTGCCTGTGGTCACTGCCTCTTCTGACTGTTAGATGCAATTCCGGTTTCCAATATTCTGATGGCCATCCCAGCTCAGAATTCTTCAGGAGAATCATAATTTTAGCACATAATCGTTGTTTACATAATCCAAATTTCTTAAGACTCTGCTCTTCTACAGACATCACCCACACAATTATAAAACAATTAGATTTATTTATTTAATTTTTTTAATTTTATGGCTTTTTAGGGCCACATCCACGGCATATGGACGTTCCCAGGCTAGGAGCTGAATCGGAGCTACAGCTGCCGGCCTACCCCACAGCCACAGCAACGCTGGATCCCTGACCCACTGATCGAGGCCAGGGATCAAACCTGCATCCTCCTGGGTACTAGTCGGATTTGCTCCTGCTGTGCCACAATGGGAACTCCCTAAAACAATTATATTTAAAACAGTAGGCAGAGCTTAGCACGTTCTGAGTCCTGGCTGCTTGGAGCCAAAACACATCTCTCTCTTCCTCTAGGTACATTTTGATTCATCATTCTGAGTTGCTCGATGTGGGCATTTTTAGACGTCTTCGGCCATCTCCAAGTAGGATGACATCTCACACACGAGCCATTGTGTTTGTGGGTTCCTTCACCTAATCTGCGGGTGATGCAGGCACAGAGCAAATCGGCTTCTGCCCTTGGAAGGATAGACGGACGGTCTCAAGGAGCCCAACCGCAATGAGGATTTCCGCAGAGTTCATGACATTGGACCTGCTGGAAGCGCAGCCACCACGGGCTACATTCCTAAGATGCAAAATGCCTTTGGAGGAAATTCCAGGATCATCTCCAAATTCCCAGGTCTAGAGACGAAATCAAAAATTAATTAGACAGCATCCTCAAAATCCTATTAGGAATATATAAAGAATAATGCCAGATTTCCTTTAAGATGTTTTCCATGCAGCTTTGTCTCATTCTGTTTTATGCGGTGGAACATACAAATTTCGTGTAAAAGGGGGGAAACTGGAGTATGTTCCCGAGCTCTGTAAAGGCAGTCACGCTGACATCTGCGTATCCCACCAAACGGCACCCGGCAGGTGCTGGATGGGTGAGTGAGTGAATGAATGAATGAATGAGAGGTCAGGGTGACCTGCCACAGTGCCTGTGTTTTTTCTACCGCATAATTTCTTCTTCTTGAGTCTCAGCCCTAAGTAATTCAAGTTCAATTTCTCAGGCCCGATTTAGTGAACAAAGCCTTTAATGATAACTTAAAGAGGAAGAATTGGGGTATTTTTTGTTGTGCTAGTCATTTCTTGTTTTCTATCTTTTCTTTCTGCTTTTACTAAGACATCTATACTTGCTTAGCCATCGGGCCATTCATTCATTCATATACTGACTTCTGTGAGCTGTATCAGTGTCCTTCCTGCGGGGGGAGAAGGGGCCACAGTTCTGTGAGCTCACTGGCTGAAGGCTGAGGCCATGACAGAGCACAGGGTTATTTTAATAAGAGCTCACTTCTCCATCATCCCAGTCACTGTCTGAATCCTGAATCCTGCTGCTTTAACTTTGAAAGTATCTCTTTCGTGTTCATCAGCAAAGGAACTGACCAGTAGCTGTAGCATCATTAGACAACCCTCATGAGGGCAGAGACCCAAGGCTCCTTCATCTTCTCCAGGCTTCACCCAAAGATACGGTAAGCTACATGCTGACCTGGAAAGAGAGACTTCTGCTCCTGATCCTGACAGCTCCGGGGTCTCCCCAAAAGTCAGGACCCCCCTAAACTTCAGTTTCCTTGAATATAAAATAGTATCACTGGAGCTAATCGTCCTAAGATCTTTTCTAAGATCCAATGACGGTGATTATTTAATACTAAAGAAATGTTCATTACTCAGCTAGAAGGAATCTGGCACCTAACAGTATATTTTGAAGGAAGTGCAGTTTAATAGTGAAGTTTGACCTCTAAAGTACCCTGAAGAACCGGGGACAGGCTTTTAGATGCAAATATCCACTTTAATACAAATGACATAAATTTAAGAGCTCTTGAGGGGCTGCTATGAAATAAAAAGGATACCACTTTTGCTAAACATTGCACCCAATTTTCCTAAGCCAGAGACAAACAAGTACTTAAATCTGGTCAGTCTTTTTTTTTTTTAATCTGATCTTCCTATTCTGGGAAAGTCAAGGCAGCAAGTTCTAGCAAATGAGCCCTGGACTCAGAGCACAAACCCTTGCCCCCAGGTCCTGCTCCAGTAGTAACAGCTGGTGACACTAGGCATTTCCCTGGTCCTGCTTTCTTCCCCATGAAATTAAATAGTCAGAGCCAGCGACTGCAGAAAGTCCACCCAGCTCCAGGGCAACGTGCTTTCACAAGGTCTGTGACGCTAGCATGGTCATATATACTCCCGAAAAAATCCTGAGATTTTAGAAGTCCTCTATAGCATCAATTCAGCAACTTGAGATACTTAATGCTCCAGAAACCTGTAATTCCAATTTCAGTCTAAATTACAGCAAACTCATAGCTTCGTGTTACCATGGAAAACCAGGAGGCAGGTCAATTCATTTGGTAATTAAGCTGCCTATGGCTGCATGGAACCAGCTAGACACTACATGGGCCATGGATCGATAGAGCAGAGACTCAGTGCTCAGGAAACACGAGAGGTGCCTGCAAGATACAATTCATTCGTTCCTTCGCAATTCTGAGCCCAACAGTCACAGTGCCAGACACTTTCTGTTCCAGGCTGAAAAAACTGAAATTTGTTTTGACAGATAGTGTTGTGGATACGCATCGGGGCAAGGCATGCATTTTAGGAAAATTGTCTGGCAGCTGCTCTCATTGTAGTTGGGAGTCGGGAGAGATAGAAAAGAGGAAACAAGAAGAGGTTGTTGCCAGAGAATCCTTGAGGCACAAGGATGTTTATTGCATAATTATTGCTATTAAGTACGAAGTAAGAAATCACTGGCAGGACTGATTGTAGAGGCCATTTGCAATAGTCCATCCTCATTAAAATACATTTGCCAGTGAAACTACTGTGTGTGATACCATAAGGGGAGATACGCATCATCACAGAACATCAATACTAGTTTATGTCCCTAAGATAAACTATGGACCGTGGGTGATTATGATGTGTCACGGTAGGGTCATCAAATGTCAGGGTTAGGGGCTAGGGGTTGGGGGTAGCATGCTGGTGGGGAATGTGGATAATCGGGACAGGCTATACATGTGTGGAGGAGGGGATATATGGGAAATATCTGCACCTTCCTCTCAATTTTGCTATGAACCTAAAACTGTTCTTAAAAAAATAAAATCTATTAAAAAATATTTTTCCAGGAGTTTGTAATAACTTGAGGAAGTTTTTATTTTATCAAGTTAAATAAAAAGGTGTAAGACCAAAAATATATATGCATAGATATGCACACATATGTACGTATGTATATGTATATATGCATACCTCTAAAATACACATAGAGGAGTTCCCTGGTGGCTCAGCAGGTTAAGGATCCAGCATTGTCACAGCTGTGGCTTGGATTCGAGCCCTGGCCTGGGAACTTCTACATGCTGCAGGCGTGGCCAAAAAATAATAGTAAATAAAATAAAATACACATCAAAAAGTAGCTTTAAAATAAAGCATAGAGCTCTTTCTAATTAGGGAGGCTATAGGTGATGTTTGCGCTAATGTTTCCCTTATTTTCCATAACTTTTACCATGCATATAGAATGATATTGTAAATAGCAAGAAAGACATTCAAATAAGAAATAAGAAAGACATTCAAATAAGGGGCGATGGTGACTTGAGATCTAGTTTCAGCCATGAGAGTGAAAAAGCAGGTGGAAGAGGTGCTTTTGGAATCCCAGGATTCTTCAACTGCTTTCTCCCTCTTGACCAGTGACGTGACTCCTGTCTGGCACTAGAGCTTTGTCCTTCCCTGTGTGAGGGGAGTTTAAGACCAGGGCTCTGACCCTGGAGTCAGAGCCCTGGGGTTGGAGCTCTGTTTTGCCACCGACTAGCTTTGCAGCCTTGGGCGAGTCACCCTCTGGGCCTCAGTCTCCTCATCTTTAAAATTGGATTAGTAATCCCAAGTGCCTAAAACTGGTGAAAGGACTCAATGAGGTACTACCTTTAACTATGGAATAACAGGCTTTCTCCACAGCAAGGACTCAGTAGAGGTTAATTGCTATTTTTATGATTATGATTGGTCCTGTCCTCCCTCTAAGCAGAGATCAAGAGGAAAAGGAAGCTAGTGAACTAGTTTCCTCCATCTCTGGGGTCACTGGAGATAGAGAGCATCCAGGCAAATATGCTATCACTCATATCTGGAATCTAACATGTGGCACAGATGAACCTATCTACAGGAAAACAAAAACAAAAAACCTCATGGACTTGGAGAAGAGACTTGTAGTTGCCAAGGGGGAGGCAGTGGGAGTGGGATGGATTGGGAGTTGGGGGTTAGTAGATGCAAACTATTGCACTGAGATCCTGCTGTGGCGCACAGGGAGCTCTTCTCTAGTCACTTGTGATGGAACAGGATGGAGGATAACGGGAGGAAAAGAACATACGTATTGCTTTATGTGTATATAACATGTATATATGACTGGGTCCCTTTGCTGTACAGTAGAAATTGACAGAACATTGTAAATCAACTATAAGAAAAAAATTAAAAAAGAAAAAGAAAACCACTATCCACCAGAGTGGCTTATGGGCACATGCCACAAGTGAAGACCCTTGCCTTGTCCCCAGCATGGATCCAGTTATGCGCCTCTGTTCTTGGCTGGGGTGGTGCCCGGACTTCAGCTCTCTAATCCCTCCTGAAGCACAGGGATGGTGCGCCCCCCCGCCCCCCAACCCTTCCACGTTATAAACCGACTGCGATTCCTGACTGTACACTCAGCCCTGGCAGCACCCTGCGACCCTGCTCCTGCCCAGCCTTACCCCCCAAGCTGTTACTGGGCTGCATGCGTGTTCGCCACGAAAAGGCAGAGCCGCAGCGTGGCTTTAGCGATCTTCCCAAAGATGCCAAAAGGAAGGGCAATGCCTTCCCCTTGGGACCATCTTGCGTGACAACGTGTGCTCCAGGAATTAAAACAGAAGCTTTGTTTATTGTAAACGGGAAAACTGGCCAAAAGGAAGTAGTGCCTTTGCACTGTGATTCTTCTGCACCGTAAAGTGTTCTTCGTTATGCATGATTACGAAACAGAGGCATTTCTTTTGTTATTGCTGAAGAATTGTGGAGCTATCATCCCAAATATATGATGGACCTTCATCTACCCCAAGGAGCAAGTCCATTCCTTTTCAACTGCTGTTTCAAATTCTTCTCTTCCGCTACCCCATTCCCCTGCCCTTGCTTCTCTCCATGTGAACCTATGTTGGAGAGGCAGGAAGGACAATCAAATAGAATATCCAATGATAACAGCAATCCATTTTAAAATGTCTAAATAAAATCCCCTATGTGCATGTAAATCCCCTATTTGCACATGTAGGCAAATATTCAGACTACTTATATAGGACCGTGGTTAAATTCTGCTTCCCTGAGTCAATACATAAAGAAACGCATCGAAAGAGAAACCAGAAAAATTACCCATGGTACAGTAACAGCCGGGCAATTGCAGAGCTGAGAACAGAAGACGGGAGCCCTCCTGGCCTATTCTATTTCATTCTTTCTGCACATTATCCCCTTCCGAGCAAAGATAACACCCAACCTTTCTTGGAAAGCAGCTCGTTTTTCAGGCTATGTTTCTTTTGGAGTTGTTCTGGAGACAACAACATCATTAGAATTTGAGGTGAGGGACAGACATAATGTCTCTCTGGTTGCTATTAGTGCTTCTTTCCAGTTAGCAACTAGAAGGTGTTGATCAAACAATAGCTCCCCAGCCAACCCTAAAACCGGATGTACCCGAATGACTTTGCACTGGAGCATTAAAACTCGAGGGTCTGGCTAGAGCTTGACCACCTGTGGTATTGACCTTAGACCTTAGCAGAGCCATGGAGGAGTGGGCTTACTGTGCCAAGGAGCCCAACACACGCATGACCAAAAGGTTCATATACAGCGTTTGAGGCATGCTGGAGAGAGTCACTCCACGTGACATTACCGAATTCATGACCTAAAGCAACTCTGATCCAATGTCCTAAGCCGTCAGAGTCCATGGTAATCTACTGGATAATTATTCTCACAACCGCTCGTGTGCTCCGTTTTGCAAACTTAGACTATAATCCAGGCATGAAAACATGGGAAAGCATTCAGAGACGAATGGCTGAAACAACTACAAGGAAATCTCGCTGCACACACACGAGTTATGTTGACATGGAAGAGACTATCTCCCCATCAGTCTGAGTAAACTATTACATAACAGCTAAGCTATAATAAAATCCTGATTCCAAATCAAATAAGTCTCCCAGACTTCTCAAATGAGTCACCAACAGCTTTATAAACATACAAAATACTTGACAAGGAAGTCTCTGATAATTTTTTAGTAATTATGTCTGCAAATTGCTCCTTGCTGACATCACCATCCGAAATGGTTTCCCATAAGTTTGCATTTGCCTCTTCACATCTGTTCATTAATCACCCATGCTTTGAATACTTCTATCATTATTAGGTAATTCGCAGGGTCTAAAAGATTCCACAGCCCCCTCCTCGGTGGAATGTTTAATTAGAGGAATAGGTATGATCAAAGCCGGGGTAGCATCCTGGTCTCATGCCCCTTGCAGTATTTTCTTTTAACTGCAGATATGCAATATTGACGTACTTTTATCCCAAGATCCCGTTTCACAAACAAAGATGACACAACTTCTAAACATCTCCAAGAAAATGTGAAGAAGAAAGGCAGGGGCAGGGTTGGTGGGGGGGAGGTCACTGAATTGACATATTTTGTGTTAAAAGACATTTCGAAGCCCTGGCGTCATCTCTCTTTGTGTTGGACGTGAGATTTAAAACTCTGCTCTGACATGTGATTCACGGACCAGCCCTGAGCCAAATACGAGTGTCAGAGACTGGGTTCCGCATACTGGATTGTCTGGCAGAGACGGCGGGAGGGAGAGAGGGAGCACCGCTGCTTTAGAACAAAGAAAACGTGGTCACGGGAGTTCCCGTTGCCGCTCAGTGGGTTAAGGACCTGAACAGTATCCGCGAGGATACAGGTTCGATCCCTGGCCCTGCTCAGTGCATTAAGGATCCAGCATTGCTGTGAGCCGGGGTGCTCGGGTCACACGTTGCTGTGGTTGTGGCGTGGGCCAGTAGCTGCAGCTCCGATTGGCTCCCTAGCCCCGGAACGTCCATATGCCGCAGGTGCAGCCCTTAAAAAAAAGAAAAGGAAAAGAAAAAGCAGTCACAGCCTGGGCACATGGGATCCTCCTGGGAGTGAGGACGACGTGGCAGAAGATTACAGTCGAAGACCCAAGAAAGTGGTTGGGAACAAGAGGACTCCTTGGTCTAAACTAGGCCATTAGAATGGATGTGACCCAGAATAAACTAAGTCCTTGATCTCTCTCTGCAACTGTAGTCATCCAGTGATAAACACTGGCTCCCTGGAAGCCTGAGAAAGTACAATATTTAGAGGAGTTCAAAATGTGTCTAAATGGAATTTGGATTTCTCCCTAGATGACCTGTGTGGCTGGCATGCCAGAAGCTTGCCACTGGAATGCCACTGGAATGAAGATGGTTGAACAAGCAAAGGAATAAGCACAGTCCTTCCTGTTGAGAACAAAATTGCTGTCTTCCACAGGCCCGAAGCCCTAAGTTTACTGTTGAGGATAAATACGCGGGAAAGAAGCTTCCGATGGGAAAATGGAAACGCTGAGCACAGGTTTCAGCTTGATACAAGAGAAAAGATTTTTATCACTAATGCTCTCCATCACAGTCAGAGACTGACGAGCAAAGGGGTATTTCCTAACAGGAAGGGCTCCAGGAGAAGGCGTGCATGAGCGTCCCGTGATTCATTCAGTCAGTCAGTCATTTATTTCTGGCAAGGTATTAATGGAGTGTCTATTAAGCGTCAGGTGCTGATAATGCAGAGATTAATAACATGTAGTCCCAGGAGCTCCCCTTGTGGCGCAGAGGAAACGAACCCGCCTAGTGTCCGTGAGGATGCGGGTTTGATCCCTGGCTTCACGCAGCGGGTTAAGGATCCGGCGTTGCCTTGAGCTGTGGTGTAGATTGCAGATTTGGCTCAGATCCCGCGTTGCTGTGGCTGGTGGTGTAGGCCAGCAGCTGTAGCTCCAATTCGACCCCTAGCCTGGGAACTTCCATATGCCTTGGGTGCAGCCCTAAAAAGCAAATAATGATAATAATAAGATGTCGTCTCTGACATCCAGGAGTTCACAGAAAAGTGGGTGAGCCACTCCGCCACCCAGATAATTAGCACACAATATAATCAGTGAGGAGCTGTTAACCAGACCCAGGTCTGGGCCACACACTGGATCTGATTTTAGAAGGAGCCAGAGAAATACATATCCTTCCACAGGGCCTCTGGTTGGTTGCTTTTCTGTGCTTGCAAACAAACTTTCAGATCCGCTGGTTGTGTTACTGGAAGGAAAAATGATGCCTACCCCTTTAACTTAAAGAGAAGCAGCAAGTTGGAATAATAGGAGGAGAATAGTAGAACAAGCCGTGCTGCCAAAAAAGTGAATCAGTAAGAGGAAAAAGATAAAGGAAAAAGAAAGTAACATTAGTACACCCTTGGATATCACGCTTTCTACCCAAAAAGCTTGTTCTCCCTCTTCCTCTGATCCAAGAAGCTTTTTCTCATCACTGATTAGGAGACTCTCTGACTTTAGAAACTCGCACTGATAAGAAAAGTCACACACACACACACACACACACACTCACACACGCATACGAGCCTGTTTCAGTAAGCTAACTATAACGATGATTTAAAAATTAACAGTCCGAGAACCTATGTCAAGAAACTAATTTTCAGACCTAAAGAACAAAATAAATATTCACAGGAAAGAATTCATGCTGAAATAGAACAAAGGCCAGTGACTTATTTGATACAGGATCCTAGGATGAGGAAACCAAGGGAACCATGAACCGTGATTGTCAATTATTTTGAGGAACTAGGAAGGACATGAAAGGGGACAGAGAAATGTGTTTCTGGACCAAGCTCACCGTGGCTTCACCGAATTAAGCAAGAAGTAGTAACTTCTTTCCTCTTGTGACAGCTGAGAACTTGGTCTGGGAAGGACATGTGACAAGGTGAGTCACGATGCCCTGGTGGGGAAGATGAAGAAACGCGGACTGAAATGACCAGTTGGTTGGTGACTTTATAACCGTTCGAATGACTGTCCCCTAAGAGGGGTGACTAGAGAGAGCCCTTAGCCTGGAAGGAGGGTTCTCACTGCAAGCCACACCTGCCCTGTCCAGATTAACATATTTACCACGAAATTAACTGACGATGCTGCGAGTTGGCTGATTCCATAATTAGATAACAGGAAACCGAGCGGGAGACCCGATTGGTTAGTTGCGAGAATTCTGTTCCAAGAGAAACCGGGTCGATCTGAAACAATGAGTCAACTAATGAGGGGAACAGTAATACCTCTAAAGAGAAAAGTCTGATCTAAAAAAAAAAAAATCCAATTTCAAAAGTAAAAAAAAGTGGAGACATGTGGTTGAAGAGGAGAAAACTTGAAAATAACTGGGGTTACATCATGATCTACCGTCACTGCTGAATGATGGCGTGAAATCTCAGTACAATTCAGAGCGGGATTGAGACGGTAGTGCAAAAACGAAGGGGGAGAAATGGAAAGGAAGCAGCTTTCAGTGCAATGCAAAGAACTTTCGGACCCTCAGAGCTGCTGAAAAGTGTCGTGGGTTTCTGAAGGAGGGTCAGTGTGCACTGGAGAAAATTTTCTTTGGTGACTCTGCATAGATCTGTGCTCTTCCGGTCAGTAGCCATGAACTACATGTGACCGTGGCTGGTGCAAATTAAGATGTGCTTTCATTGTAAAAGACCCTGAATCTTCAAGACTTGGTATGAAAAGAAATGAATGTAAAATAATATCTCATGAATAACTTTGTAATGATGACATGCTGAGGTCATCATGTTTGGGACATATGGAGTTAAATAAAATAGTATTAAAATTAAGTGTACCTGTCTTCTTTTTCCTTCATTACGTATGTGGCTTGGTTTTCGGCCCACTGTTTTTTGTTGGTTGGTTTGTTTGCTCCCTTGCTTATGTTTTGCTTTTTAAGGCCACCCTTGTGGCATATGGAAGGTCCCAGGCTAGGGGTTGAATCAGAGCTGCAGCTGCCAGCCTACGCCACAGCCACAGCAACGACAGATCCGAGCCACATCTGTGGCCTATGCCACAGCTCACAGCAACAACGAATCTGTAACCAACTGGGTGAGGCCAGAGATCAAACCCACATCCTCATGGATCCTAGTCAGGTTCTTAACCTGCTCAGCCCCAGTGGGAAGTCCTCACATTGTATTTTGAGTGGACAGTGCTGGTGTAGTAACAGAAGCTGTACAATCGTGTGGCATGCGGAGAGCCTTTTTAACACATTGCATAAGGACTGGGCCCTTATCTCGAAGTCCTTCAGAGTCTGAATTTCATGCTGTAGGTTAAAGAACTACCAGTAAAAGCTGAAAAGTAATTAAAGCTTCATCGTTAAATTGCAAGTGCTTTTCTAGCAACAGCCATTTGTTGATTTAAGAGCCCTGCTTGGGTTAAGACCATTTGTGGAAGAAGCTAAATGGCAATGACTCATCACCCAAGTGTCTTTGAATTCTTGGCATTTTCTAATGGGCCCATCACGTTGATCAGCCATCATGCTGATAACTATAGGCACAGAATCTTAGACTAACAAATTATGATCCTCTAAAATAAGCACTTAATAAATCATCACACACCAGAATTTTCTAATTCTTATCTCCTACAGCATCTTACGGATGTGAGGCTTAGGAGTTTAAGTAAAGAGATGAATGAAAGAATTTCAGAAGAGAGCAAACCAGGTCAGCTTGAGTATTTCCTCTGTGCATTAAGGAAAACTGAAGGGAGCAAGTACAGTCTATAGTCATCAGTTGCTTATGCAATTGCTTAAACATGGATGTGCTTCACGTTTCAAGATCGGACTGTTCATCTCCTTAACGAGATTTTTGGAATGACCTTGAAGTCCGTCTGCAAGTCCCTGCCATGGAGCGTGAACTTTGTACGTGGATCTGGGAGGCTCTAGGTAGATGCTTGCTGCATGTAGAGATTTCTGTAAGGGTCACTGTTTGGGGAGACTCGTTCATTTTCAGACAGGCGTGGAATTTTCCGATAAGCCCAGGGTGCAAGAGAGAAGTGGATTCGAATTCAGGTCACTACACCTTCTCATGGCCACCTTTCTCCCTACAGAATCAATAAGCCCTTCAAGGAATTCTGAATCTCACTAAGGAGCTCATCATCATGGCTTATAGGCTATTTAGAGCTGGAAGAGCTGACCCTGACTCCAATCCTGACCTCTTGAAATTCACCTGTATCCTACCACGTGGGCGTCCTGGGCCATTGTGAAGCCTTAGCATTTTGTGGTTGCGTGGGGATTAGTGATCAACCTGCACTTAAAATGCTCTGTTCTTTAGTGACCTGAATCACTGATGATCTAAAAATCCTGACAAACTATTAGGATTCCAAAGCTCTGCAGAGGCTGCTTATGTAACAGCTATTCCTCTTGTTTTATAGGCCTGGGGCTTAATAGGAAGCTAATCATGGGCATTTAAAAGTCAAATGACAAGAGTCATTAAGAATAGCCATGAAGGATGATGTAAGGGCATCTCCATTTCAGGCTGGAGAGAGCACAGAAATGTTTTACCTCCTGGATCATAGATAAAAATAGCGGCCTACGGCTGCCAGGTACTTTACAGGAGTCTCTCATTTCAATCCCCACAGTCACTTTATGAGATGGGTGCCGTGTTATTCCGTTTACCCTGAGGAATCTAAGGCAAGGAGAGGTCTGGGGACCTGTCAGATGTTACGGTCGGTTGCTGGGGCTGGAACCCCATTCTACCCTGATCTGACTCCAAAGCCTGCTCTCTGGGCTGGTCTGGGGAGGCTGAAACTGTCTCAGATGAACCCTCGCTTAGATCTCTGTAAACTGAAAAGAGTTACTCCCCTAGGGCATGAGGGATGGCTTCCGAGAAGAAGGCAGGATCCTCGGAAGGGGAGTTGCCGAGACACCGCTTGGACCCTCGGGGAAGGCTGTGTCTAGAACGTTCTTGATGATAAAGGATCTTGCTCCGAAGAATCCCAGAGACCTCATGCCTCAGCAAGGCAACTAAAAACAAACACTTCACTTAAAATCAGGGCTAAGAAATATCAGCCACACAATTGCAGGAACAGTTCACTCCCTAACTCCACCAAAGGGAAAAGATAAACCAGTGCCTTGTATTTCCCGTTGCAGCATGTCTCTTTGGTACCTTTAATCGCTCTGTTGCTCCAGTGGCACTTCGGGCAGATGAAAACCCCTCATGAACTTGCTGTCTCTGCTTTCTGATCGAAATTTAGTCAGAAAAATGAAGGACTCTGGTCTCCATCGGCCAGGGTGGGGTGGGGGTGGGGACGCAAACTCATCACCGTTAAAATTGAGAGTCCTTAGCCTATAACAATACTGGGTCATAAATGTCCTCCTGGAGCAAGAGAAACCCGAGCAAAAACCAAAAAAACCAAGAATGATGGAGGCGCTTCTCTCCGAGAGACCAGCAGGGAGAACTCGAGGGAAGCAGGGCGCTCTCTCTGCTTGTCCTTGTCTGTGTCAACGGGGTCCTGCCGGAGTCCAGCTCTGAAAGCAGTCCCGAGGGAGGAGGAGAGGGGGGAAAAGAGGGCCGGCTGAGTCCCCTCGGAAGAAGCTGGAGCACGAATGTGACACACCAAAGGGGGCCAAGCCACCAGAGGCGAGCTAAGACAATGCCAGGCGCCCGGACTCTCAGCCGTGCCCTTCCTCCGCTTCAATATCTGACCTTGAGGAGGAGTGAGCACCCAGCTGGGGAGGAGGAGAAAGACCTGGAAGAGGAGACACCGCATCCAGGTGCTGTGAGCCACGAGGGGCAGTCAGATACGCAGAACAGTGGCTTCTATGTCAACCAGAGGACAGAGGGTCAGTGGGAACCCCCCCAGTCAAGAGGACAGCTGGGAGTCCCCTTAGAAGATGTCCACAGGGAGTTCCCGTTGTGGCTCAGTGGGAATGAACCGGACTAGGATCCATGAAGATGTGGGTTCCATCACTGGCCCCACTCCGTGGGTTAAGGATGCAGCAACCATGAGCTGTGTGGTGTAGGTCACAGAGAAGGCTCCGGAGTTGCTGTGGCTCCGATTCAACCTCTAGCCTGGAGGTTTCCATATGGCGTGGGTGGGCCCCTAAAAAAAATATGTCTGCAGACGGTTACAAAGCCAGAAGGATAGTATTTTGTGCAAATCACAGTTCTAGGCACCATGAGAAGAAAAGTCCCAGAAAAGAGAAGTGGAAGGGAAAGAAACGGTGAGAGGATGCCTGGTGGAAAGGCTGAAGGCCTCGAGGGTAGGAAGCCAGAAGGCACACATCCTGACCTTGAGACTTTATCTTTGCCCAGCCTTTGCCAGCCAGCTTGTAGGCAACTAGCAGATGCAGAAGTGGCAAGACGTGTGAATTTGTCTCCCAACCGTAAATCAGCCAGTGGCTGGAATGGAGACAAGGTGAGAGTGGGGGTTGCTTGCTCCAAGTCGTCTTCAGCAGGAAAATGTTAACGCCTATCACAGGATCTCCAAGCGACTGATTTGAATAAGAAGAGCAATTTGCTTGAAAGGCAGGGCCGTCAAGGACACATAGAATGCAAGTGAGATATCCCAAAGATCTCATTTAACTGAGTTAAATGCCTGCCATTTGCACGCCACTAAGGAAGAGCAAGCAACAAAGCCAGCTGGTAAAAGAAAAAAAAAAGTACGATTTGGAAAAAGAAGACAATTCCATGTTTAATACTGTGTGGAGGGAATGAACTCATTAAGGGTGCATCAAAATGATGGATAATTCAGTACCGTTATTATTATTTATTAATACCAGCAGTATGGAACCCGATGTCACAGTGGCTGAGGTCAGCCTCAAATGGGTGACTCACACACATGGCTGATCTACATAAAAAGCATGTGCTAAGATTGCCATCTGGTATAACAATCTACATCACAAGACTCCACATTTCCTGTTACCCAGGGTAAGTAAATTTCAAGCATGAGGGAAAATTTTAGCAACTTTCTCCAAGTACCTTTGCTGAGAGACTAATGCGGCTTTACCCGGAGAGAAGGGAAATTATGAGCTAAAGGTTATTCTCTCTTTCACTCCCCCCCAAGACCTCCCCTTCCCCGGGAGCAATTCCACCTTTGCAATTCTGGCTCCTGTCATTTAAAAAAATCAAGCTTGCCTGATGAATCTCTAACAAAGGCACTGCAGGCGTCCTGGAAGACAAATATTTGAAACATTAAAAATGGGTGGTGCTCATTTGAAACTCTTTTTCCCTTCCTCTCTCTCCCTATTCATTTTTCTTTGGTTTTCTTTTCTTTTCTTTCTTTTTTTGTTTGGCTTTTTCCTTGAATGAAGATATCACCATGTATCATGGACTCACCCAAGGCGACCCGTGACCCCTGAAGGTTGCTTTGGCATTTTGTGTTTCCAAGAGAGACATCCGCATGTGACATTGTTCTCATACAAAATAAATTTTGATTTGTTTCAAAGATCTGTCTACCCATCAAGATGTTATTTCTGTTATTGCTAGAACTGCCTGGTTTTCCATGAGAGGCAGGTAAGGAAGCCTCACTGGACCTTCTGCTGTGGCATCTTAGGAGTGCTGCGAACCAGGTTTGATCCCCTGTTTGGCACAGTGGGTTAGGATCCGGCATTGCACAAGTGCATCTTAGGTTGAGACTGCAGCTGGGTTCTAATCCCTGACCTGGGAACTCCATACGCCTTAGGTTAAAAATGGGGGAGAAAATGAAGCTCTGGCTTTTCAAAATTGCCTGCATGACCTCTCCAGGTGCTTCATTTCAACACCCGCCTACCTCCAGGGTCCACAGAAGCCCTCAGGGAACCTTTTAGAGCTTGGGACCAGCCAGCATCGCTACACCTGGTTTGTTTTTTCAGATTCTCTTTTGCTATTTAATTTTATCTTTTTTCTTCAAATTTCCACAAATTTGGAATTTTGCCATTGCGAGTATAAAATTCAGATTACAATCCATTCTAGGTAACAGAATTCTCTCTCTTTTTACCATCTGTAACAAAGAGTGTTGTGTTATACAAATTAAAAGTATAACCAAAGAGATTTAATAAAACTAGGAGGAAAAGCAAATAAAGAATTTACAGCAACCTCTGCTTGCAAAGCCATGACGACACTTCCTAACAGCAGAAATCCCTGGAGTTCCCGTTGTGGCTCAGCAGTAACGAACTCAACTGGTATCCATGAAGTTGCAGGTTTGATCCCTGGCCTTGCTCAGTGGGTTAAGGATCTGGCATTGCCGTGAACTGTGGTGTAGGCCGGCAGCTGCAGCTATGATTCAGCCTCTAGCCTGGGAACTTCCATATGCTGCAGGTGTGGCCCTAAAAAGGAAAAAGAAAAAAAAAAAAAATCCCTTTGCACAGTATTTTATAGAGCAGGAATCGACAAGCTTTTTCTGTGTGCAAATTAGTCAGGAAAGATTTTAGGCTTTGTAGGCCAAAAAGCAAAAGAGAGGATATTATGTTGGTATTTATACAACCAAAGAGAAGACACATTTCCATAAAATCTTCATTGACAAAATTTTAAATCTAATAATAATCATCACCTGCAATCCTTTTGTAATACAGACCTTCGAATGAGAAGAAAGGGATTCTTGCATCTTGCACCTGGGGAGGGGTGACATTTTTCATAGTTGGGTTTCAAATTAGCGGTCCCTGTAAGCAGGTTGACACACATGTTCCTTGGTGCCCTTCTTAGCTCACTGGCTGTACAGAAACAGAGAGCAGACTGAATCTGACCCATAGTTTGCCAGCTTCAGCTGATAGTCCTGGGTGCTGTCAAGCAAGCGAAAGGCTTTCACACCTCCTATCTCATTTGTGCTTCACAATAATTCTATGAGAAATCCAGTTGGGGACATTCTGCCCACATTACGAGTGAAGTTCCTAAAAGGTCCACAGGCGGCTTCCTGAGGGAATACGGCTGGTAAACACTGGAACCGGGGCTTTGAGGTCCACTTTCTAACTCTTCCTGCGTTCCAGTTTGAACACACACTAGTCTTTGCTTTCTCCGATATGCCAAGGTAAATAGTCAAATTAAACTCTGATAATATCTCAAGATAACACTGATATTACTCCAAAGGTGTTTGAAATCCCATCTTTTGAAGTGTCTATCAGAACATCTTCAATGGTGGTCCATCTAGAGGAGAGATTTGGCTTTTGCAAAGAGCACCACATTTTTGACGCCAAGTCTCAAAAACAAAAGCTCTGTTTGAGACACAAACAAAGTTTGGCTGTAATTAAGGAGACTTTTTCTCTGGACTGACCTCAAAAACCAATTCCGAAGATAATATCCAAGCAGAAACATCTGCTCTTGGAGTTCCCGCTGCGGTGCAGTGGGTTAATGATCCGGGGGTGCCCCAGCTGTGGTGTGGGTCACAGATGCCGCTGAGATTTGATCCATGGCCCAGGAACTTCCACATGCCTTGGGTTCAGCCGAAAAGCGGGGGCAGCAGAGAAGAAAAGAAAGAAAGAAACACCTACTCTTGTTTGAAAAAAGCAAAGCCATCTTCACCTGATTAATGAATACCTTCTCAGTTGATTACACTTTTTTAAAATTAGAAGAGGCTTTTGAGACGATTTTTTTTCTAATTTTCCTCATTTAAAAATGATGAAGAAGGAAACAGATTTAGAAAGATTTCGTTGAAGAAAAACACTAATTTGAATGATAAAATCTAGTATTCGGTTTTAAAACCCCTCTCTTGGCAGTAATAAACATGGAATGAATTTCTCTCCAGTATACACATTATAAAGAAAACTGGGTATAGTGACATCAGATTGGCAAGAATAAGCTTTCAACCCTAAAATGATTGGGTTTTTAGGGTGAGCTACTGGTTCAGATGACTGCTCTAAAACTCTGCCAGCCCCCAAACTCCATCATACTATGTAACAATGGATGGGGTCAAAGTCACATTTGTAGCTAATAACAGCCATTAATTGAGCCCCTCTTGTGTGCCCTGCAGAATACTCAGCTTTTAGCCTCTATAATCCTCACAACAATCCTATATTGTACATAGTATTATGCCCATTTTATAGATGAAGGAAACTGCTTAGATTTGCCTACTATCATATTTATAACTAGAGGAAGATATGAGATTCCAATCTAATGAGTTAGTTGGGGGTCAATCAGAGAAGCAAAATCCCCAGAAGTGATAAAGATAGATAGATAGATAGATAGATAGATAGATAGATAGATAGAGCTCATATATGTGTATATATATATATATATATATATGTATATATATATATATATATATTTGATCCTGCCCAATTATAGGAACTGACCATATGGTTTACGTGCTACTGAGCCTGAAGTCAGAAGGGCAGGTTTTCAGGAAAGGAAAGATAGACATGAAGTAGGGGAGAGTAAGGACAAACTACATCCATGGGAATAAGCTGGAATCTATGAGGATGAACTGGAGCCGATGTGAGCCTCTCACTGCCTCTAAATTCCCATTTCCAATGATGCATGTAACCTGCAGAAGAGCTGATACATGTCGGCCACAAAATTGCATGTGAGCTTGTCAACTTCTCAACTTCCAGTTTAATGACACCATTGCTGTATCCATTCTCTTGGGGAGCTAAGACCTCTAGAGCTGACCCAGTGTAATCAACATGCCACCAGACGACTGGGTAAACCCATTAGGGAGTGGTGCCATATTGGGAGCTCATCATTATTCTCTGCTGCTGGCAGGACACATCTTCAGCAGTGGCTGAAGGCAAATCGGCCTTAGTGCGTAGGAGTCTGTATTGTTGAGCCCATGTGTAATCTCCACCCTTACTTCTCTGCCCACTTTGTTCATAGAGACAACTGGGCAAGGATCGGGGTAGCTGAGAAGAGAGATTGACTGGTGTTCATGAGACGGATCAACTTGTGCACCTGATTATTAAGAACCTTCTCTGTTTGGGCTGCTCTCTGATGCACATTCACAGGTAGCCACCCACATTCTTCTTCCCAAGACCTCCTTGTCACTAATTTTCCAGTTGGGCTCCTTCCCAGTCCCTGACCATCTAATCAAACCCATAGCTGTAGCCCATGAATCACTGTGTATCCACACCCCTTACCCTCTCTCCTTCTAAGCAAAAGGAACAACCAAGTCCACTGCTTGAAGATCTTTGCCTTCCTACTGTCTCTAGGGCCACCCTAGAGTGGACTATTGGACCGTGACCATCTTCTTTGGGGTAGTGCCAGCCTATTGCTCAAAACTACCCAGAAAAATAAACCAGAGCTAAATGATCCCTTCCTCTGAGAACAGGGAACCTCCACAGGGCCATATGTTTGTTTGAGAAGGGAGACGTCCTAAGCAGAAGGATACCCCATGAGCATCAGTGCCTTGGCACAGGCAACTCACTTTTGCCTCCAGAATCTACTTCACTTGATCTAGTTTACATTGTTTCCAGTTCCTAACGAAATGCTTCTAGGCACAGAGCTTTCTGACCCAAACATGTGGGTCTCCATAACCCGTGAACTTGACTGTTGTGCTGCACTGCTTTTGGAGTTCATGACAAAGAGACACTATTATATTTGGTACAGAAAAAAAAAAAAAAAAAACCCAGGTAACCATCATTCTTTACAACATCACTGCAGTCATTCATTATGTTAACACTGTTGATTTCAAGTATAAAGCAGATTTAATGGAAGAGCTAAACCCAAGTAAACCCGCAGAAAATGATAATGGAGAATAGCTGATTATTTACACTCCTGGAGATGATAACCTGTGACCAGTAACTACACAGGAGAAAAGATCTCTGAAATTATATATAATTTAAGTTCTAAACGTCTAAGTAAACAGGTGTCTCTCAAAGGTTTTCTGTTAGTGATGCGTTCCCACTGCAAAAGAGCAAAGTAACCAAACTCTTCTTAACGTTCGTTTTCTTCTTGGGCTTTCTAAAATAAAACATCATACAAACATGGTCATTACTCAAAGATCTAACTTTCTTCCACCATCAACCTTAAAACATTCTGATTTATATTTTTTTGGCCTTTTTTTTTTAGGGCCGCACCTATGGCATGTGGAGGTTCCCAGGCTGGGGGTCAAATCAGAGCTGTAGCCCCCACCCTACACCACAGCCACAGCAACTTGGGATCTGAGCCAAATCTGCGACCTACACCACAGCTCACAACAACGCCAGATCCTTAACCCACTGAGTGAGGCCAGGGATTGAACCCATGTCCTCATGGATGCTAGCTGGGTTCATTAACTGTTGAGCCACGACAGGAACTCCTCTGCTTCATATTTTAACAACCATATTAAACTACAACTACCAGATATGCTGGATTGTCCTCTGAGGGCTTCTAATTTGATCCAGGCAAATGTGATTCCTGAATCTATGAAGGAGGAGAAAGTAAAGGGAAAGAGAAGCATTTCCTTCATAAATCCTTGGGAGTGGGGGTAGGGTGGGAGCAAGAAATTATCTTAAAAAACGGCATGCAAAGAGGACATTGTAAAAGCATAGTTTTGATGTTAATGCTACTTTTTCACCCATAATGGACCAAAGAAAGATTTCACAGACACTAAAAGATGGTGCACCTATGAGTAAAGCGATGCTAGGCAGGTCAACATTCCACAAATAATAATAAGATGGAGTGATTTTCTTTCAAAGAGCTCTCCAGGTTGCATTTACAAAGATTACAATATTAAAAGGAGAGAGAGAGATCTCGGGAAATTTGAGCAAGGATTTTCCTTCTAGTCTGTGAGTGAGTTGCCCTCTCCGGGCTTCACGATGGTGGCTGAGGCCTGCAACTCTTAGCACAGCTACGCTGCTTTTGGTCCCCTGGGAATTCTCTAGTTTTTCCTGGGGTGACTGTTCCGAACAGGCTACTATTTGACAGAAATGGGAAATGATGTTTCAAATGCAATCCCTATCAAGGCTTTAAAAAAAAACAGGGAAGTGGTGACAAGGATAATCCAAGAACCATAGGCCTGGTCAAATGCAAGAATAACTGACGAATTGCAGTTGAGCCAGAGAGCATTAATGCTTGGCTTTTATGGATCCTCAAATTTAGGGAGGCTTCTTGTTGAACTCTAACAAATACTAAAGGGAGTCTATGCCCCGGGGATACCCACCAGCTCCCGGTTCTGGGAGACCAGCCTGCACCTAACATTCTCCCTTCAGTTGAGATGCAAAGTAGACCATCCACACAAATTAATGGAGAGGTGATTTTCGATGCTGGGGGATGAGACATGCCGGTGGGGTAAGGACAGGAAAGAAGAGATGGAGCCAGAAGGAGGCATAATTCCCATGTGGGCAGGCCCACCCTGCCTCCAGTCAGACCCATCATTCTATCCCCCACCCTGAAGCAGATGCTTTAACCACAGTCACGGGTCACAGCACCCACTCTTTCATTCCCACGGCAAAGAGCGTTTGCAAACGATGCTCCCCACAAGTGAAGTTTGTTGGGAAAGCTTCTTTTTTCTTTTCACATATGGCAGCATTTATTCTTCAAAGTTTTCCTCTTTGGCTCACGGGCTCCTTGGTGAAGCAGCTGGTCTTGTGTGGCCTAATTGCGAGATGATCTGTTGTGTGTTTCAGTAGCATTGTTTATTTGTACAGTGGTTCGGTGGAATTTATAAACTGCATAATATTGTTCTAGACTGTTTTCTTTTTATTAAGAAGCCACATCTTGTCCCGCATTCATGACCGGGATGCGCATGAGGCAGAGCACTCAAGATATATATTTTTATCCCGACTTCCTCTGCTAATTAATGACATTAAACCAGAAAACGCTTGCATTTCCATGGAAAGATGGAAGCAGAGCATGGAAAAGAGAACTGGAGTGATGAATCAAGTCGAAATCAATCTTTGTTTTGCATACAAGAGCTTGTTAACAAATGCTCCAATGTAACTAATCCAAGCTGGAAGTTGTGTCTAATTAGTCCTAGCTGTTCTCAGCAAAATTGAGACAAATCATGGAGAGTCTTTTAGAAAGGACCTCTTTGGCTCTTCTTGGGCTGTCCTAGAGAAACCCTCAGCAAATGGGCCCAGGGACATGTCACCCGTTCTTGAATGATGAAATATTTCCAGGGCTGCCAGGCCTATGAAAAGGTCTAAGAGCAGGGTGACCGTCTCATTTCGTGCCCTTTATTAAAAAGAAGGTTCGTGTGGGATGCTGCCGTTGTCGTCATCGTTTTTCAATAAGAATATTTCTGAATAGGGAGTTCCCGTCCCGGCTCAGTGGAAACGAATCTGACCGGCATCCATGAGGATGCAGGTTCAATCCCTGGCCTTGCTCAGTGAGTTAAGGACCCAGCGTTGCACTGAGTTGTGGGGTAGGTCACAGACGTGGCTCAGATCCTGCATGGCTGCGGCTGTGGGTGTAGACTGGCAGCTGCAGCTCCCATTGGACCCCTAGCCTGGGAACCTCCATGGCATGGGTGCTGCCCTGAAGAGAAAAAAAAATTCTAAATGAAGTATGAATTGAATTTTCAAGAGTTTTTGGAAATAAAAAAACAAAGGGATAATTCCAGGATCTGGGATTTGAACCCTGACAGTGGCAAGATGTGTTCAAACTGAAGAGAAAGGCTTGAGGCAGAATGGGCGTGTCACAGGGATAAGCCGGTGAGCTATTGGTCAGGCGGTTTCCAGGGCGCTGCTTTGGCGAAGGAGTCACAGACCAGAGGCTGGCCCTTTGCCTGTGCAGTCCTGCCGCTGGACCTTATTGAGAACCTCAGATGCGGTCAGAATCTAGAAGAGAGATCCACACACCAAGTTCACAGGAGACGGATGTGTAAACCCAAAGGTTCGAATTCATTATGGGGGCTATTGTGCCCAGGGTCTGTGTGCTTGACCCGCCCAGCGGGGACAGGCCCTTGCACATAGCCGGGAATCTGGGTCGTTCAGGTGAGTGTGGCTTTGCTGGCGCGGAACTGAAACAGGGGGGGGGGGGGTTAGTCTTGAAGATCAAGTCATCTAAGCAAATATAAGGTGCAATGAAGTCCCCATCATCTCACAGGCAACACCACGCTAGACATCTGTCTTTCCCAGGTTCAGCCGTTTCAGTCCACTTGATAAGACAGCATAAATCATCAATTCTGTTCTCCCTTTTCTTCTGCACTTCGAATCCTTCTTTAAAAGTCTTGACTGTAACTAATTGGTTTTTTTTTTTTTCTTTTTACAGCTGCACCTGCAGCATGTGGAAGTTCCCAGGCTAGGTGTCAAGTTGGAACTGTGGCTGAGATCTACGCCACAGCCACGGCAACACCAGATCCGAGCCACCTCTGCAACCTACGCAGCAGCGTGCAGTGACACTGGATCCTTGACCCACTGAGAGAGGCTACGGAGCAAACCCGCATTCTCACAGACACTGTGTCGGGTCCTTAACCCCCGAACCACAAAGGGAACTCCATGCACAGATGGCTATTTTTGTGGATGCCAGAAGATTTGCTGTTCACTTCAGGACAGGCTTGATTAATTTCTTTAAATCTCTAGGAGCTTCTTTTTTAACCCCATTGCTAAGTTTCTTGGGGAACCCTTGCTTTCACTCCAGGGGAATTTTGGGGTTCACTCACTCACTGAAGATGTAGTCATAGCCCTGGAGTATGTTGAACGTTAAGTTGTTGGGTTGGGTAGAGTTAAAGGCACAAAAGGAAGAGGAGGTGAGCCTGCTGTCAGGGGACCTCACATCCAATTAGGGAGAGAAGCTACAGATCAATTCAGAAGAACATCGCAGGGCAGCACACAGCTTAGTTGTGAGTTCCCACTGCGGCTCAGCATGTTAAGAACCTGGCAGAGGCTCTGAGGATGCAGGTTTGGTACCCAGCCGGCTCAGTGGGTTAAGGATCCAACGTGGCTTGGGTCACAGAGGCAGCGCGGATCCAGTGTTGCCATGGCCGTGGTGTAGGCCTGCAGCTGCAGCTGCAAGAACTTCCATATACCCCAGGTACGGCAGTAAAAAGAAAACGAAAATGAAAATGAAAAAAATAGAACATGGCTTAGTGCCAAACATATTGTGGGAGTTCAAAGAAGGGAGAAAAAAGGATTGTTTAATGGAAGAAGTAGATTTTAGGAGCAACACTGCGTAAATTCCATCTTAGGTTAAGGCAGGCTTTCTCACTACAGACACTAATGCCAAAGTCAGGGGGCTGTTCTGTGCCTTGTAGGATGTCCAGTACTCTTCCTGGCCTCTAGCCAGTATGTTGGTGATATCCCCTCAAAATCTCCAGACATCATCCCATAGCCCCTGGGGGGCAAAATCACCCTGGCTGTAACCCTCAGGGTTGAAGCAGCCAGTGAGCTCAGTGAAAGATCCCTTTTTTTTTCTTTTTTGGTCTTTTTAGGGCTGCCCCTCTGACATATGGAGGTTCCCAGGCTAGGGGTTGAATCAGAGCTGTAGCCACCGGCCTACACCACAGCCACAGCCACACACAAGAACCAAACCATCTGCAACCTACACCATAGCTCACAGCAATGCCAGATCCTTAACCCAGTGAGCGAGGCCAGGGATCGAACCTGCGTCCTCATGTATACTAGTCAGATTCGTTTCCGCTGAGTCATGGGGGGAACTCCTGAATGATTCTTTTGACCCTTTGAGATGGGTGAGGGGTGCTAGGGAGAGAAGCTGGGGCTGAAGATGCAGAGTGGAAGGCTAGTGGGGAGAGTCGAAAGAAAGACATGGGCCTGAGACTGACTGGAGTTTCGAAAATGCCTAAAAATTCATGCCTTTATTTTGAATTGGTGAGATTTTTCAGGATATACAATACTCCTTTTTCTCCTTCTGCTTCTGCTTCTTCTTCTTTTCCTTCTCCTTCTCCTTCAAATCAGAGCTACAGCTGCCAGCCTACGGCCATAGCCACAGCAACTCAGGATCTGAACCACATCTGCGACCTACACCGCAGCTTGCAGCAAGGCCAGATCCTTAACCCACTGAGCAAAGCCAGGGATCAAACCCGCATCGTCACGGATACTAGTAGGGTTCTCAACCCACGGAGCCACAATGGGAACATCTACAGTTCTCCTTTGAAAGAACTCTAAATAAAGGGAGAGGCTGGCTAGGTACAACTAATTATCTCAGAAGACATCTAAATAATCTGTAGGAACAAATATGACTATAGGCCTGACACCAGACCTAGTGGTTTTTTTAGGGGCAGACAGTTCCCTTTTTACCGTATATGATTTTGCTTGAGAACTTGAGATCTAAAGTGAGTGCTGAAATGCCACTTGGTATAAACAATGTCATTACCATCCATCATACAATCCCCTTTCCAGGGCCGCACATGAGCATAAGGCTTCATGATCATCAATAGCCATTAGTTTTCCCCAGTATGGGGGTTCCTCAGAAAACGAAATATTAGAACTACCATGTGATCCAATAATTTCACCCTTGGGTGTATATCCAGACAAAACTATAAGTCCAAAAGATCCATGCACCCCTATGTTCACTGCAGCACTACTCACAATAGCCAAGACATGGAAACAACCTAAATGTCCATGGACAGATGAATAGATTAAGAAGATGTGGTACATATATATAACGGAATACTACTCAGCCATAAAAAAGAATGAAATCATGCCATTTGCAGCAACTTGGCTGTAACTAGAAATTCTCACACTAAATGAAGTAAAACTGAAAGAGAGAGACACATACCATATGATATCCCCTATATGTGGAATCTAAAATATGGCACAAGTGAACCTATCTACGAAACAGAAACAGACTCACGGACATAGAGAACAGACCTGTGGTTGTGAAGAAGGATGGGGAGGGAGATGGACTGGGAGCAGGACTGGGAGCTCGGGGTTAGTAGATGCAAACTATGACATTCAGAATGGGTAAGCCGTGGGGTCCTGCGGTACAGCGCAGGGAACTACATCCAGTCTCTTGGGATAGACCATGATGGACGATGATATAAGAAAGGGAATGAATACATATGAATCACTGCGTCACTTTGCTGCACAGCAGAAATGGCCACAACATTGTAAATCAACTCTACTTTAGTAAAAAAAAAAAAAAGAAAAGAAAAAAAATAGCCACTAGTTTTCCTGAAATGCCAAATGCAACAAGCCAGCTTGGAGGAAGAAATGATTATCTCTGCACAAGTGGTGACTTTGCCCGGGACCCTGGAGGGGGACCAAGGAAAGACCCACTGGAAGGGGACCTGCTGCTCTAGCAGGCCTCTCAGTATTCTGTGGAGCTTTCAGCAGGGTCACTGTCTCCCGGGTTCATTTTGTAATAATTCCAGCAGGAAGTGAGGAGGCCCAGTGAGTCATATGCAGAAACACATCCTTAAAAAAAAAAAAACTGAGTTGACCTTTCCAACTCATTCAGATGTAACACCGTTTTTAAAGGCTGCTTGCTTTAAATGCACCCTAACGCAGGTGCTATGGGGAAATGCGGTTGGCTGTTGGTTGAAGGGCATCTGTTAGCCTAGAGGGTGGTGGCCTGGGGCATCAGGGGGCAGGGAGGAGGGCAGTCCATTCAGAGAGGAGACGGGATGGCTCTGAACCCTTTACCAGCCTCGCTGAGTTAGTTTCAATTCTTTGTATTTCACTCTCTGTCTGGAGTCCAGCGCGGCGGGAGCAGCAGGGCAGAAACAACGCTGATTCAGAAGGGCTGGTTGCCAGAAACAGAAAGACGGGAAGGATTCTGTGTTGAGAGGGCAAAAGCTGGACATGGCGAGGCCTGTTAACCGTGCAGGCAGGGAAAGTCATCAGAAGCTCTTGAATCAAAAGATCAGAGTGGACATCAGCACGGCTGACTTTCCTCGCTCCGATTTCCAGTTTTCTGGTCAGGCTTCAGCTGGAAATGCCGCCGTGGGGAACTGTTCTAACACAACTCCGTCTCCCTCCTCCACGCGCAGAGAAAACCATTTGGAGGCCGTGGTTCTTGGAAGCTCGTAGGCCAGTGTTCAAGATCCTTTTTATGTTGGCCCTTTTATCCGTCCCTTCCTTTTCGCCCTCTCCTTGCACAGCCGTTACCATGTACTTCCTTTACGAAGAAACCACTCGCATGGTGACGTCCACGAGAATAGCTCCGAAGCCTATTCTTAGATGGATACATAAGGAATTTACTCACGGAGTTCCCGTTGTGGCGCAGTGGTTAACGAATCCGACTAGGAACCATGAGGTTGCGGGTTCGGTCCCTGCGCTTGCTCAGTGGGTTAAGGATCCGGCATTGCCGTGAGCTGTGGTGTAGGTTGCAGACGCGGCTCGGATCCCGCGTTGCTGTGGCTCTGGCGTAGGCCGGTGGCTACAGCTCCGATTCAACCCCTAGCCTGGGAACCTCCATATGCCGCGGGAGCGGCCCAAGAAATAGCAACAACAACAAAAAAAAAGACAAAAGGAATTTACTCACCACCCCTTCAGGATTAAGGAGCATTAACCTTTGGAACACAGTCCCCTTATGCATGGCAGGGTATTTTTAAGAATGGGAAAACCCAGGATACAGATAAACAACAAGGCTTCCAAAGGGGGGTTATTTTTAGGTCTGAGATTCTGAAATATACAAGGCTACAGATACCAAAATGGTTCTCACCCTTGTGGGTCCGCTCCTCCCATCACCTCCAAGACCGATGTCCCCTTGCTCTGTGGTCTTTGTGTGCTCGCGAACACACACACACACACACACACACCCTCAGACCTCTTCATAAAACCCTACTGCCACAATCCCTAGTTTTGATCATAACCCAGACGATGATGAAGGTTCAAATATTTAACCATTCCCTGCAGATAAGAGACCATTCCTGCTAAGGCTACCCCTGCAAAACATGGATTAAAAAGTGCCTGGGTTGCAGCAAGTTTATCCCTAAGTATTTGACTAGTAATGATTTCTCCAAACCAGTCTTGAACTCTGAGGGTGTCCTAGGGAAACGCTGTGGCTGTTATCCTTCCTGCGGTTGCAATGAAACACCACTCTTTGGAAAATGGACAGAGAGTCCATTGAAAAGCTTTTTCCCATAAAATCTTCCTTAGGGGACATGACATATCAAATCTGCAGTGGAAAAGAAAGGAGTAACACTGGAAGTTCACCCCATTTGTGCTGATCTAGAACAGTCTTTTGGGATTCCACACGGGACATCCAGAATCACATTCTCATTCCCAAGCTGTGAATCTCCCTGAAACATGGAGGATGCTTTCATGGACTTTTGGTTTTCTACCGATCTAGAACACATGGCATCTCCTAAAGGACTAGTGGGCTCTAGGAGGCATGGCACTGTTGGCTCACTGTTAAAGACCCTGATGCCCTTGGGAAAGTGCAGCAGCCATGTGGGTCTGGCACCTGGGGGAACTCCTTTCCCTAGTTAATCTTACCCAAACTGTCTGAGTCCGCTCATGTCCCAGAGTTTCATTATGCTAATGATGTTTAAAATCTTAATCAACAGATACAATTCTGGGATTTGTTTCAATATAATCCAGTGAGAGAAAAGGGAAAGCGGGTTGTGATGTAGATAAAATAGTTGCAGCTGAATAAAGGGTACGGGGTGGGGGAGGGGTATTTGTACTGTTCTTGCTACTTTTGTGAATGTTTGAAATTTTCCATCATTTAAAGTTTTATGCATTCATTCATCCATCTTTCTTCCTTTTTCTTTCTTCCTTTCTTCCTCTTTCTTTCTTTTTCTTTCTTTCTTTCTTTCTCTTCCCTTCCTTCTTTCCTTCCTTCAACTTTTTGCTTTTTATTATTTTCAGGCCACATGTGAGGCATGTGGAAGTTCCCAGGCTAGGGGTCAATCGGAGCTGCAGTTGCCGGCCTGCACCACAGCCACAGCAATGCGGGATCTGAGCCACGTCTGTGACCTACACCACAGCTCCCGGCAACGCCAGATCCTGATCCCACTGAATGAGGCCAGGGATGGAATTTGATCCTCATGGATACGAGTCGAGTTCATAACCCACCACAACGGGAACTCCCTCATTCATTTATTTTCCATCTCAACTCTTTGACTCTTTCAGAAAAGTACAGGTTCCCAGTTGAATTCATTAGCAATGTAGTTTGGGGGCCATATAAAACAGGGTAAACCATAAGACACTCAGGGCCCCGAATCCTGACTTCATTACTTATTGATCGAGTGATTTCAGGGGAAAATTCCTTCATCTCCCTGCATTTAGGATGGTACAATTAAAATTGAAGGTAATAATGCCTACTTTGTCAAAATTATTGTGAAGATTAAACAAGTTATATCCAAAACAAGTTATATACAGTTAAGGCTGTAGGTGATTAATACATTCGTTTTATTTTTCAACAAAACCAGTGATGGAATATAAAATGCTGAGTTCCTTGTAGACTCTGAAGGAACAGAACAAGGATTTATCTAGGCATATAGTCGACCTACTGATATTAAACATCTTTTGTGTGCTTTGAACTGTGCTGGACACAGCACAGAGTAATGTAGGACCATTGCTTTTAGCATAGCGGTAGCAGAGATAGAAATTTATACCACCAGTTGGGGAAAAGCCAAAACAGGGGGAATATAAGGGGAACCCTGGAAACCCTGGACAGGACATTCTGAGCTCAGCCCAGAAGGGGTCACTGAGTGGTTAATCAGGCACTCAAATAGGGCATCTTTCTGACCACTAAGCCCTGCTCCACAGCCTCCCAGCACATCCAGCCAAGCTCCCAGCCAATCCATTGCCTCTCCTGGCCATATCCTAGGTAACCAACAGACAGCCACGGAAACGGAGCATACACAGTGGAAGGAAACCAGAACAAATAACCTCTGGCATTTCCACTCATTTCAGGACAGTACATCTGAATTGTTAATAAACAGAGAACAGAACTGCTGCAAGGAACAGAGCAGACCGGAGGGTCCCGCCTGAGGGGCTGGGGCAAGGGTTTGGTAACAGGGTGAGACAATGGGAACACTGGCGTCCTGGGCAGGCTGTGAGGGGTCATTGCCGGGCCCCTGGGGCATCAGAAGGCAGCCTCTTGCAGGCTTTGCCTTGGGTCAGGGGACAAAGAAGTCTTGAAAAGTGAAAAAAGAGATCGCTGGGGTAGTGGTGCACAGGAACAGGCAGTGTCCAAAGCATTTGCCCCTCCTGTTTTCTGTTGGCACTAGAAATGCCAGCCTAAAATGTTACCGTAACTTAATGAGTCTCTTTTAGGAAGCAGTGCAGAGTGAGTCATCTCAAAACTATGCACGAGGCTGAACACCCTGCTCGGATTCTGTGAAGCTTCTCGACTGGCTCTTGCTGGGTCTGGTTTGGAATCCCATTTCTGTGGCGAGGAAGGATCTGAGCCACGTACAGACAAGGTCACCTTGGCTGCCAAGGGCTCAGCGAACTCCTTTTATTCCCGTCCATCCCCAGGGGAATTTCGGGAGAAGGGGAGTTCGCCAGAAACCTGGATGACACGGGTCCACTTTTCAAAAGAAATAAAACGTGTTCAGAACAAGAGACCGCGCAGATGACAGGGACAGATGAAAGGGAAACAGATGGTTGGCTCAGAGCGAGGGGGCTTGGGACAACTGGACCAAATCTCCCGCCTCCCCTCTCCTCTGGGGTCAGTGCTGCTGCTGCTCTCGCCAAGCTGAAAATTTGGCCACCTGCCTAAGGACACTCCAGAGATGTCCCTTAAGGCTTCGTCCCCTCGCCTCGTGGCTCTTTGGAAAGGCAGCAGCCAAAACCAAGGCCCACACCAGACGGCAACCCTAGCAAAACTGTTGCACGACCATATCACATAAAGACCTGAGTTTATGTTTTATCCCCACCAAATTCCATGGGGTAGGCTGTGCCAACTAGCTAGCCCTGGGGTGTTAATATTGTTGAATGATTTTGCCTTTTGAATAAAAATTCTTTCATAGTCATATGTCTTTACTACATGAAGATTATAAGGCAAAAGAATAACTCAGAGAAATAAGAACTATGATCCCACCCTTTGGACCTAAGAACTGTTAGCATTTGGCTGCATTTCTCTGCTGAACTGATCTGGAGACAGCTGCCTGCTTTTCTCTCAGCTCTTCCACTTGAAACCTATGTGACTTTTTGAAAATTGAAGGATAGATGTTCCTGTTGCTGCTCAGCGGAAATGAACCTGACTAGTATCCTTGAGGATGTGGGTTCAATCCCTGGCCTCGCTCAGTGGATAAGGGATCCGGCATTGCCATCAGCTGTGGTGTAGGTCACAGAAGGTTGCAGACACAGCTCGGATCCCGAGTTGCTGTGGCTGTGGTCAAGGCCAGCAGCTGCAACTCCAATTCAGTCCCTAGCCTGGGAACCTTCATATGCTGCAGGAACAGCCCTAAAAGGCAAAAAATAATAATAATAAAATAAAATAAAATTGAACTATATTGTTGCTGTACAATATTACAAGTTACAGGTGTACAATATACAGAGTCACAATTTCTAAAGTTTATACTCCATTTATCGTTATTATAAAATACCAAACATATTCCTTGGGTTGTACAATGTATCCTTGCAGCTTATTTCATACCTAAGAGTTTGTACCCCTCACTCCCCTACCCCCTCTATTGCCCCCCCCCACTATTTTTTTCTATATCTGTCTGCTTCCTTTTTTTGCTATATTCACTAGTTTTTTGTATTTTTTAGATTCCACATATAAGAAATATCATACAATATTCATCTTTCTCTGTCTGACTTACTTCACTTAGCATAATGCCCTCCAAGTCCATCCATGTTGCTGCAAATGGCAAAATTCTGTCCTTTTTCGTGGCCAAGTAGTATTCTACGGTGTATCTATGCCACATCCTCTTTATCCGTTGATCTGCTGATGACCACTTAGGCTGCTTCCATGTCTTGGCTACTGTAAATAAGGCTGCTATTAACCCTATGGTGCATGTATCACTTTGAATTAGTGTTTTTGGTTTTTTCGGATGTGTACCCAGAAATGAAATTGCTGGGTCATGAAGAGACGTATGTGACTCTAGCCAATCTATTTAACCACATATTAACCCATGCTCCTTATCTGAAAAAAAAAAAAAAAAGAAGAAGAAGAAGAAGGGGTACTAAAAATCCTTCTCACAAGGTCACTGTAAAAAACTCATCTCCAAAAAGGATGTGCCACAGCAAAAAGATATCAGATCGGAGCTCAGTAAGAGAAAGCAGAAGAGCAGAAGGAGGGGAAAAGTCTACCTGGCAACTTAAGCTAAGGGAACTCCTGTGACTGAGTACAAACTTAATTGTGAGTCCACTGGCAGTCAGAATAAAATGCGTTGTATTTTCTCATAAGCTCATTAAAGAGAGCTTCCTGTTACATCAAGGAAAGACATGTTCTATTAGCCGTTGACTCTCAAGAGGTGTAATCATACGGTTTCCATAAAGAACATATTAGGGGTTCTATTTTAAATATTTACCCAAAGCACAGCAATTCCTCAGGCAACCCCCCCATCTTCTCTTGATGCTCGCCCAGTGCAGAATCATTTGCCTTGAAAACTGAATAATGTTTGTAAAAACAAGCCTAAGTCACTCCACATACAACAGATTTCCCTTGGAGTAACTCTGTGTCATAACTCTGTGTCGTCTCATGTTGCATTTCATTTTGCGACTGTAGATAAGTCCTACCTACACTGTTTCTTGACAGAGTTGGGAAAGAAGACAGTTCAACTGGGTAAATGTGGAAGATCTTAACTGGCCTTCCTCAGTGATTCATAACCCAGGCAGCATCCAACTGGGCAGCCATAGAAAGGACCTCCAAAGGGGGTGCCATTCAAGAAGGGTTTATAGCCCAAAGCAGGAACAAGGAAGTTATTCTGGGCAGAAGCAGACTGGTTAGTGCAAGATTACTTTCCTCATATGGAGCGAAGGGAAATCTTGGCGCCCCATCAGGTAAATTGTGCTGAGCGAGCAGACACGGAGGGGCAGAACTACGCCTTTCTTTGCCGAGAGAGCTGAGTATAGAAACTAAGTGAAGTTTTGGTTTGCTGACGTGGAGCTTAGCCTGTGAGATTCCATCTCAGACTCAACAGAGATACTGCATGAATTCATTCCCCTCGAGAAGAAAACATGAATTAAAAACGAGTATGTTGATTATGGGATTGGAAAAAAATACGTTTTTCCAAAGCTTGAAAAAATGAGTCAGAAAGACGAGATGGCACTGAGCTCATTACACATGCCTGAGAATCATGTAAAGCTCATCGCACGCTGCTTACATACCAAAACCTGACAACCACGAAAAAAACCCGATTGTGTCTTATCCATATTATCTTTGAACTAAGTCCCCCACTGCCTCTATAACACTTTGTTTTTCCCTAGAGTCCCTGCACTTTGAACACTTGAAAACATTACTATTGCATTTGAAAATGACTCCTCACATTTAGATTTTGTCTTAAATGGCACAATGAATGCATTTCAATGATGAAGGCAGTATAGGTAAAAACCGGTCAGTGGCCAGAACCAGACCCCTAGAACGAGAGACATTTCCAAAAGCATCCACAGAACAGGCTTCCGTTTTGAACAGCTGGCTTATTTTGCAAGAGGTCACAGAAATCTCAAGATAGCATTTTCTGTGTGTGTGAGGCTTGTTGAGTAAGCGTTAACAAGATTCGTCTTAGGAAATGACGTCACAGCTCGACCAAGAGTGAGGCTGGTTTACCAATAATTTGTGCACGTCCCAGATTTTCTGATGGTGGTTGGTGGTCATGGAAAGGGAAGCAGGAAGGTGCTTTTTAGCAGGGTACCTCCATGAGGCGAGGGTCCCTTTCAGGCTGCCTGTGGTGGCACTGGAGGTGACAGGGTCTTACACGACTCTACTCTTCCAAGACAATCACTGAGTTTTGCAGGCTCAGCTGTCGCTGGGCCAGGTCCAGGTGTTGTCCACCACACTAGCACCCAGGCCACTTAACCTTGAGGATATTTAGGCAGAAGAAAAATGGTGAAATAATAGAAAAGCCCAGCATACAAATTGAGGAAGAACTTTTTGCTCTAGGCTTCCATGGCTGACTCCAATTGGTTCCCTTTATTGGTAAAGTTTTTCTTTGTGGGTTTTCTTTCTGGTCTACTGAAGACTTGACCAATAACCCATGGAATGTGTCAGCTCTAATTGCCTGTGTGGATTGGCACAAGTCATGCCTCAAAATTGGAATGTTGTCACATATAACATAGTCCTGCAAAGGGATAAATGTGGCCTGGAAAATGTTTTATCCAAACATTCCTTAAAAGCAATTGTGTTCTGCTATGGGAAGGGGCAGACAAACTTCACAGAACCAGCTCAGCCAATTCCCAGGATGCCAGAGCTTCAACACGTGTCAGGACACTTCTACCCCCCCCCCAAAAAAACCCCCACAGATTTCCTCTTCCCTTCAAGGACACAAGACAATGGCCAATTGCACTCTGGGGGTACTCTGGCAGCATAGTCAGGGCAGCTTTCCAAAAGAAGTGGGTAATTGGAGAATTGCGAAGACAGACAAAGGATCTACAGACACGGGCTCGCTTTGGGGGTGAACTTCCTAATTGATGAACTCCTTACACAAGTGTTGCCTGATGGGCAGGTAATAGCCGTCAAGCAAGCCTCGTTGGAACAAGCTTGGGGAAAGCAAGGATGCTGTCTTCAGGGGAAGATTTGCCATGAGGAAAGATGCCATGGGATAAGAACATGATGCAATTAGGGAGATGAAGAAAGGACACCGAAATCTTGAGCACCTGCTGTGTACCAGGCACTGTGCGTAGGCATTTTCATCAATTTTATCTCAGGACTCTAAAGGTCAAGCACTCACATTCTCCTGCAGAGTCTGCTTTCTTTAGAAATAAATTGTGGCAACCTGGTTCCCCTGAACCAATTAAGCAGTAAATATCAGGCCACATAGACAAATCAGTTCTTTGCTTGCTTATTCACTCCATTTCCCTCTCCACCTGGCAGACAGGTGCTGGGGAGGAAAACAGATGCTTGAATCAAATACCATAACAGAGTCAGGAAAACCTTCATTGTCTATGCCATAAGCCCAGATGATATTTCTCCGGCCTCGGAAAACATCCCTCATTAAAGGCACACATGCACACACCAAAGCATCATTGGAAAACAAAACAAAAGCAAAGAACTATGTTGTTTGTCATTATGTTGTTGCTTTATGCTATTATCTATGTTATGTTAGCTACTTAAGACAAGTCAACTAGCTGACTGATGTAATTTTTGGAAAAATTAGCAACATTGAGTTGCTCTTTTTATCATGACAGATTGAGTTGATTGGAGAACAACAGCAAAGCCAGAACTGGGTATCAGTTTGGGAGAAGCAATCAAGAGCTGCCATCAGGGAAGGACTGTTTATAAGAGAAACTCTCAAGAAAGTTCCCATAGAAAAACTCAGGCTCACAGGAAATGTCTAGTTGAAATGATGGATCACAAACCAGCCCACTTACCAAACTTCCATTCCAACCTCCCTTGGCCACCATCGTGTGAAGGAGCAATTCTCCTTTTCGTCCTGGATACGTCTTTTTTGGGAAATGACAAACTGTGGTCTTCTAAAACATTTCATGTTTTGATATTTGACATTTTCCCAAGAGACCAAACTTTATCCTCACCACTCCATGGATGGGAGATAAAGATGCTTCTTCTTCTTCTTTTTTTAAAGATGCTTCTTCTTTTTAGAGATGATGCTTTTGGAGAGCTAGACCAATAAGCAAGCATCTCCTTACAGAGGATGGCGCTGAGACAGTCAGATTCCTGGAGGTGTGAGTGGGAGTCTATTACCAGATGACATTATTGATACCCATCTTTTGACTGATAGCTTCTCATATATCTGTTGTGTCTGGAAATGCTCTCATTGAAATGGTCCCATTTTTATGAACATTTTCTCATACATTAATATCCATTTGTTTAGATAGTGTAGTTGACCATTGAAGGATGTGGGGGCTGGGGCATCAACCCTCCCCAGAGCCAAAAATCCACATATAATCTTACAGTCAGCCTTCCCATATCCATGGATTCAGCCAACTGCAGATTAAATAACTCTGTAGTATTTACTAATGAAAAAAATATCCATGTATAAATCCTGTTGTTCAAGGGTCAATTGTAATTGATAAATACTGGCATGGGACGGCACTGGATTTCCTTGGAAGAGATTTTCTTTTTTTGCTATAAAATTCTCTTTCTGTCTCAAAAATGATCTGATTTAGTTGGTCTGGGATGGACGTAGAAATCTCTAATTTTAAAATCCCTCCAGATGACTCTGTTTTGTACCCAGTTGGAGACCACTGCGGGTAAATGAAGTGCCCATCCATAAGGGAGTGTGAACTTTGGCTCCACACACAACTGTAGACTTTTCAAAATGTCTTACAAAGGAGGCTGTGTAACAGAGTTTGGTCTTATTGGCCCAAATCTTTTTCTATTATTGGCAGAAATGTCTAGCCATTAGCAGATTGGTAAAACCCATTTTGTATTCAGTTTTTATTTCCTTAAATTTCCCCAGGGATCACTATTCATTCTCCGCTGCACTTCTGATTTAAACTGTTGTAGGTTAAGTTGTGTTCCCCCCTTGTTAAAAGGAGATGTTTGGACCCAGAGATAAACAGGCACAGGGGGAAGATGATGTGGGGAGACAGAGGGAGAAGATGGCCATCCATAAACCAAGAAGAGAGGGGAGGCTTGGAATAGATCCTTCCATCACAGCCTTCAGAAAGAACCAGCCCTACTGATGCCTTGATTTTGAACTTCCAGCCTCCAGAACTCTAGGAATAATTTACGTTGTTGAGCCACCCAGGGCGTGAGGCTTGGTTTCAGCAGCTCTAGTCAATGAATACATAAATGTTCGTCAACACGTGGTGGTCCAGCCCTCATCTACCTTCCTAATAAACCTAGACCTTCTCCTGTGTAATTATGTCCCCAGTGTAAGCAGCCTTGCTGGAGGGTAACTCATTGCTGCAATCGCCACAGAATCCAAGGGAACCAGGTTCCTCCTCTATAACCCCATGTTCTAAGCCTAGAAATTGTCACACGACCTAAGCTCAGACAACTGGATGCTCTCTTCTAGGACTTTCCATCTTGAGGAAGGTGGGGAGGCCCAGGTGGAGGAAGTGTCAGGAGCCATTCTCAGAGCCTCCACAGCAGCAGCGGTGGCTGGCTCTGCAGCACCGCCACTGGCGATTCCCAGAATGTCAGCTTGGTTCCTCCTTCCTGTCTGCAGTCCCTCCAGGGTTTCCTTGATTCCTGCCAACCCTCCAGTCTGGTCTCCCCAAATGAGTCCTGTTGATTCTGGGAGCCTCACAGGAGTTTACCAACAGACGACTTTTTTGACCTACAATAAGGAAGTGGCAGTGATGATTCTGCGGATGATGGTGTTGCTGGCAGCAAAAGGAATGATAATGATAATTTGGTTCACTGGTTCTTTCACTCCAAGCTGTGAGGTTCTGGAGTGCAGACCTAGTTACCGTTCACTGGAAAGAAGGATTATCAATGGTGAAATGTGCATCCGAAGCCCTCTTTCCTGAGTCTCCACCTGCAGAAGCATCATGGTCTCTGACTTTGTTCATCATGAAGAGCAGTTATCAATTCCTTTATGTGAACTGGCAGAGTTGGGTTCTCCCTCACACAGGGGTTATAGCCCAGTTGCATCACATCTCTTATTGGCAAATGAAAGGCTTTGCTCTGGGGAGAAAGCGTTGGGGAAGTAAGGGCTCGCCCTTCTCTATGACTGCTAAGATGAGCCAAAGAACTGGCTGCCAACGCTGCCTCCGCTGGAGATGGGAAACCAACGCTCAGCATCTGCAGCAAGGAAGGTGCTGCAGGAGAGAGGATCATAGCATCTTCTTTGGGGTTTCACGGGGGTGAGATCCCTGCTGGAACATAACCTACTGAAGGCAGAGACTTGACCTGTTTCGTTCACTTTTGTGAGCCTAAAACCTAAAACAAAATCTGGTACGTAGGATTACTTGTTGAATAAATTATAGTGAATGAAGAGATGCATCAAGCTTACTGGTGCAATCATAGAAAGATACATGAGGGCATCCTACTAATTGGAAAAAAAAAAGAATTTATAAAAGACTTTGTAGAGCACCTAATCTAATCCTTTTGTTTTATTGAAGGGGACACTGGAAATGATTTCTCTGGGTCCCAGAGAGGGTTGGGTCTCTAATCCCTTCTCATGCCTTTCTTCAATTTTTGCTAGGAGCTAAGTTGTATGGCAGGTGCTGAGAACACAAGATAAATGAGGACAGGCCCAGAAAAGGAAATGTAGCATGGGGGTGGCTCGCTGTTCCGAAGGAGACCCCCAGGGATGGGATGTGACCATTCCCAACACCCCACACAGCAGGGCAGAGACAGAATACAAAGAACCACTTCTTCCAGTCACATCATTTATGCAACCAGCATTTTGGTTTTTCAAGACTGAGGCTTGAAAGAGAACAGCACAGTGGGACCCCTCCTTTGACTCTTTTCCTTGAACATAAGCCTGGTTGACCAATGTGTTCTGATTTCTCACTACATTTGTTTAGTCGCTTTGGTGTCATACACAGACACCCAGCTCTTGATCCAATGAGATCCGTGTAACTCGGTCCCTTTCCTGTCCCCCTCCCTGATTCCCTCCCCTCTCCCACATCTATTGTGTTCCGAGTGTTCATTGGTCTCACACTTCCAGATGTCTAATCCAGAGGAAATAAATCAAAATCCATCCTAGCACTTCTGGTAGGAATTGTTTCCTGCCCTACACCACCCAACAGTACGTTAAACTGTTGCCGAAACTCAGCCACCGACCACGGGTGCTGAATAGAAACATGGAGACAGAGTTTGGGGTGAAGGAGAAAAAAATAGCTTTATTGCTTTGCCAGGCAAAGGACGCTACAGTAGACTAATGCCCTAAAGACCGTACCCTCCCTTGAGAGAGATTAAGAAGTGGTTTTATAGTTTGGGCGTAGAAAATAGGGCCCCAGCTAAGGATCAGGGTAGATGCACGCTTTCATTCTTCTTCTAAATTGGCATTTAGTGGCCCCAGGACTGGTTCTGGTGGTCCTCCTTATTGGCTCTGGTTTTAGTTCTGCAGAAGAACTCAAAGATACTGCTACATATAATCCTAAAAGAGGAACCAGGACCCTGCCCCAGGGCTGCACCATCTTGACTGCTCCTCCCTGGTCTCAGCATCCCCTCCCTTTCCTGATCAGCAACTGTTTGAACCTGCCCTTTGGATCTCCGGGAAGGTTGTGGAGGCTGAAGCTTATTCCCTAAAAGCAGGAAATGGGGGACACAGAAAGGCTTGTGCCCAGGAGCCCCACAGAGCCCTGCTTGGTTTCAAAATTAAAATAAAATTTAAAAATCTATCTATCTCTCTAATCTCCTTGGAGAAAATCCTGCTGAAATAATTCCTCATGGTTGACTGTAAGAGCCCGTACCCTGGGTTTGCCAGATGTCCCTGGCTTCCTCTAGGTCCACCATGCCACCTTCTGACTGTGTTTGACCTTTGTAGGAAGCTGAATGTAGCCAGTGGCTCGTGGAGACACCAGGACGAGGGGAAGATGGACACACTCAGGGATATGAAATCTGATATTTCATGGAACGGAGAACCACCACTTGATTTCATATTCTCCTCGGTTTCCTGTACTGTTTAATTTTGTTTCAAATGAAGAAATTAGTGTTACACCCATGTTTGGGGACAAGCCAAGTTACATGACTTCACATCTCCTTCGGAGCTGGACTGGATTACATAACTTCTGAACTTGTTTGCTCCCAGCACCCTGGAATTTGGGATTTTCTATAGGAATCAGCTTGGAGACTCAGGCCTAAGGAGTGTGTATTCATCTCTAGGGCGGACAGACCTTTATGATGTCACCTGAGTCACACATCTGTGTGCTTCCAGGTGCCCTGGTATCTCCTGGAGAGAAGAACCCCCCTTTGAGGGAAGAGCCTGAGAAATTATGCAGGGCGTTTTCTTGACCACTGATCTCTGGACGTGCTGTTTAATTATGTCTGTCCTCTTAGGCTGAACGATTTTCCTAGTTTTGAACACACAGCACCGTCTCCCTTGGTACATTCTGTTCCTTTTATTAGGTCTCTGCCCAATGACAGGAACACATGCACCTCTTCTCCAAAGAGCCATTACTTGCTGAAATAAAGAAACACACTACAAAGCATTTCAGTGAAATAAAGACAGAGTCACAGTCAGGGGGTGGGCGTGGGGGACCCAGGGCAGTGCTTTTCTTTAAAAAAGGTAAGTGAAGAGCATTCCTTTTGCAAGTTCAGGTAAAGTTATTCATATCCATTGATATAACTGCCTAATATTTATATTAACCATGTCTCCAATCTCACAGGATGTTTCAAAAGAGGTATAAAAATAATGCCTCTATTGATTCTGACCCAGAATGTCAGTAAAACCAACATCTTTTTTTCCCTTTTGTTCAGCACATAAGAGGTGATTTACTCGATTATCAATAGAGATGGGATCTAGTTTTTGCTAGAATTACAAGGGGATTGTCTGATAGAAAAAAAATTGGCATGTGTTAGCTTAAAGCCCAGAGGCCCGTTTGCAGTGAAGCTCTTAAGGCTCAAAACGTCCCAGCTTCTCACTTTTATGAGCCCTTTCAAAGACTCTGAGTCTAACTTTGTAATTTTTTTTTTTTTTTTGTCTTTTTGACTTTTCTAGGGCCGCACCTGTGGCATATGGAGGTTCCCAGGTTAGGGGTCGAATCGGAGCTGTAGCCGCCGGCCTACACCACAGCCACAGCCATGCCAGATCAGAGCCACGTCTGTGACCTATACCACAGCTCACGGCAACGCGGGATCCTTAACCCACTGAGTGAGGCCAGGGATCGAACCCACAACCTCATGGTTCCTCATCAGATTCACTAACCACTGCATCACGAGGGGAACTCCTGTATTTGTTATTTTGATGTTAAAAAAAAAAACCACAACCCTCCCTTATGTAAGCTTCCTGAACACAAAGCCTGGATCCACCCTTCTAGGACTTGTTGATAAAGGGAGCACAGCTTATCGCCAGATAGAAAAGTAGTGTCTTCTCAAGACCAGTGACTCAAAGGAGCACAGTAAGTGTTCTGGCTTTTTCCTTCCCTTCAACACAGTATGGACAGAAGATATTGGTACCATGGGCCAACTACCCTAGAAATGGACTGGCTTGTCTCAGTAGTGCTTGGCTGATAGGTAACCATTAATTTTATGAAGAGCTTTGCATTTGATATTCACATTTTCATGGCCACACCTGTCAATCAGCTCCAACTATGAGGCTGATCCCTAGTGAATTGGCAACATTCAACAAACTATGACCTACAAAAACAGTGTCATAAGCTTTGATGCGGTATTGTCCCATCATAGGTTAATTACAGAAACAAAAGCTGGCAAGACAGCCTATGGGAATAGCTGAGGTTTTAAACAGAGCTGCTTTCAAATTCTACACCAGAGCTGTCTAAGTGAGATAAAAAGAACTTCTGGTTCCACATCTAAGGAGTTGAGGGGTCGCCACTCTGTCCTAACAACTAGTAAAAAGCTGAACAGACAAATAAATAAATAATCGGCCAATCTTCAGGGATTCATAAGATAGAGGAGGACAAAGGATCAACCACGGCCCCCAAGATTGGAGAGACAGGTAGGAAAAGAGTCATCACTGCTTACTGGAGCAGAGACGCACAAGCAGAAACCACTGCAAGAACCGGTACTGGGGTAGGAAAACCTAAATGGTAATGGGTGGACTGCCGGAAGCTCCCTGTGGACAGCTCCACCAGAGTCCTACAGTAAATAGAAGAGAAAAATCTAGTCCTTCCTGTAGGAGGAGGGAGGCAAAGGAACTATTATGAAATACATCTGAGCACAGCCCTCCAGAGAAACTAGTTAACCAGAGGCTAACTTGCTGGAGGATTATCAGAGGCTAACTGCTGACAATGAGGAAGAGAGATGCCCAATTCCAGCCCACTCTAGCTATTCCACCCCAACGAATGGAGGAGAAAAACCGAGCCACTCTTGCAAAGTTCACAGTCCAGAGGCAGAGGCTCGCTAAAAGACTGAGACCTGGATTTCCAGGGGTGGCTCAGCAGTAATGAACCTGACTGGTATCAGTGAAGATGGATGTACAATTTCTGGCCTCGCTCAGTGGGTCAGGGGTCCAGTCTTGCTGTGAGCTGTGGTGTAGGTAGCAGATGAAACTCAGATCTGGTGTTGCTGTGGCTGAGATGTAGGTGGCCCTGGCATAGGCTGGCAGCTGCAGCTCCAAGTCGACCCCTAGCCTGGGTACTTACATATGTCGAGGGTGCAGCTCCAAAAGACCAAAAAAAAAAAAAAAAAAAAGGACTGAGACCCAACCTATGGAGAATGCTTCCACCTCCCCTCTCACCCCCATGTTACTAAGGCCTATTTATAATAGTTGCTTTTACCCAGCACATCATGTCCAGCTATCAAAAAAAGAAAAAATTACAAGGCCTACCATAAGGCATTTGAAGAGACAGAGCAAGAAGCATCAGAACCAGGCATGGCTGGGATACTGGAATTACCAGACCTGGCATTTAAAGCAACTATGATATATACGTTAAGGGCTCTAGCAGATAAAATAGACTGCATGCAAGGACAGATGGGCAATGTAACCTGAGAGAGAGACATTCTAAGCAAGAACTGAAAAGAAATGCTAGAGAAACAGAACACAAGATATGAATGAGAGCCCCAGATGGAATTTTAAATTTTCCAGTAATTGTACTAAACAAGTATAAAGAAACAGGTGAAATGATTTCGATAATATACTTTATTTAATGCCATATATCCAAAGTAATATTATTTAGACATGTAATCAATATAAAAAAGTAATGAGACATTTTTATATTCTTTCTTGTACTAAGTCTTCAAAATCTGCTGGGTATGTTACACTTTGGAATATCTCAGTTCAGAGTCGCCATATTTCAATTGCTTGAAAGCCCCGCATGGCGAGTAGCTGGTGTATTGGAGTTCTGGTCCCTCCTCTCACAAACCAGGTGATCTCGGATATGTAATTTAATCATTCTGAGTCTGCTCACTTCCATGTAAAATAGAGTTCTAGCAAAAAGAAAAGAAAAGAAAAGAAAAGAAAAGAAAGAAAGAAAGAAAGAAAGAAAGAAAGAAAGAAAGAAAGATCCCTCCATCATAGGGTAAAACGTGAAGTTAGATGGGTTAATAGAGAACAGTACCTGCTGTGAATGCTCAGTAAACCGAGGTTCTTGTCACCATCGTCAGGAGAAGGGGCTTTCAATGAGCCACCTGGTCTCTGTTACTTCGAACTTCAGTTGGTGGCCTTAAGCCAAGCTTCCCCCAAACATTTCCCCATGGTTTGAAACCATTTCGGGTCAGTCATGTAACCAAAAGGCTAACAAATGGAGCGACAGAATATTCTCGGGAATAACGGATGGCTTGATTCATTTACAAGACTAGGGTCTGGAAGGTGTCCACATTCAATTTCAAGACGAAGAAGTGTGGTCCCGGGTTGCAGTTTGAATGCACATGGCAAAGCTCCTCGCAACAGGACAGAGAAGCCGAACACAGCGCAGGTGGGAAGTATTGTTAAGACTACAGTTTACTGATCACCGTGGGCCAAACACCTAAGTATTTTTCATAGGTTCATTACTGAACAATAACAAGGGCACGAAACTAAACACGTAAAGCTCTATAAAGCAGGTAGTTTCATCCATTTTTATTTTACTTTAGGTCACGCCCACAGCATGCAGAAGTTCCCGGCCCTGGGATCGAACCTGAGCCACAGCAGTGAAGCCACTCCCTAACTGCTAGGCCACCGGGTAGCACTCTCATTTTAAAGCTAAGGAAACAGAGGCTCAGAGTGCCTAACAAATTTGTCAAGGTTGATACAGCTCTTAGGTGACTTTTTGTTACCCTACGCTCCTCTCCTGTCCTCATGTCAAATAAAGACCACGGGGGCTGGAGTGAGAGGCTTGGTCCTGGCCCTCTGCAGAGAAGCACAGACTAACGGCTTGAACGTGAAACACCTCCTCTACCTGGGACTCAAATGTAAAAGACAAAACTCAGATGGTAGAAGCAAGGAACCGTTTTCTATTCTACCTAGATGCCCGAATGGCTGCTGCGTTTCTATGGGCTGTTTAGACCACAGGCACAAACTCGTTCTTTCATTAGATAAAGCAAGACAACTAGACTGAGCCACAACTACTTTTTATTTTTAAAAGTTCTAGGTATCAAGAGACTGGCAACATGCTTGCAAAGTCTGGTCCTGTAGAGCGAACAGCCAAGCAAAGTTTGCAGGAATAGGGGTTTTTTGGTGCAGCGCTCCAGGAGAAATAGAGAAGCAGCTGCTTGCAAAGACCAACCCCAAAGAGCACGTGGCTCTTGTTCTCTCTGGCTGGCTCAGCCACTATCCAAGTTATGGGGCTAGTGGGGATACTCTCTTAGACCAGTTCTTTTGGCCTTGGGGTTGGCAGAACATCGGACCGGAAAGCCAAAGGCTGGATCAAACATCTCTCTGCATTTTTTTTTCTGGTAGACAGTCAAGCTGGATGGAAACTCATTCTCAAACAATTACCAAATCGCCATAAACAAGGGAATAAAAAAGATTGCATGGGGCTTTCTTCAGGCCTTGACAGATACATCCTGGCCTCGGGGTGACAAGGCCTGACATCTCTGGAGTGAATCTCTTGAGAAAACAAACAAACAAACAAAAAAACCCAAAAAACACAGCCTCCAAGATGGTAGGACTTTGCTAGCCTGAGATCACGCTCCTGGCAGCAGAAGTGTTCTCTGTCTTCCACGATGATACCAGGACAGGAAAAACACATCCACGTAGAATTGAAATAATTTATTTACCACTAGAGCACCACAAAAACAGACATACATCGTGTTAAAATACAGCGAAATCGGTCATCAAAATACAAAACAGCTATTCTTAGGTTCCATTTTTCAAAAAAAAAAAAAAAAAAAGTCATGCCAACCATAAAATTGTACTGCTGTTTAACACATAAAAACCGAGGCCCCACCCCACCCGCATACTAACATTTTCCCCTATTCCCTCCCATTTCCCTCCCCTCCCAAGGCAATATTTACTTATGGGAAATAAAGACCTTCTAGAACCCCCAAACTAAAAAAAAAAAAAAAAAAAAAAGATTCAAGAGATCTTAAAATAGAGCATTTAAAATATTATCAGTGCATTCATGAGGAAAGACAAAATAATACAAAACAAAATGTCATTCTATCTGAGAGGAAAATACGGCAGAAATAAAAGTGATTTACATAGAATTCAGAGAAAAGTGGAAGAGGAAAAAAAAAAAAGTCAACACACTCAAATCTGGGATTGGGTTACATCCAACCCAAGGGTCGTTTGTTATCCTGGCAACACATCTCTGGCTTTTCCAGTTTTCAAACAAATCCAATTTGTCACTTTAATTATGGACAGGAAATTTCAAAAAAAAAAAGAAGTCTACTTATCAAACAACTTCACTCTGCACTCACACTTCACTGTGCTGCTCTTTAGGTAAAACTGCAAATACTCCATTGTCTTAATGATTATTTTTTTTTAGCCTAAAGCTAAATAAGAGACAACTGACAAACGGACACATCCTACAAACCCTGACATAAGGTCACCTCCTCTACAAAAATATGGCCACCCATGTGTTTTTAACACCATCAATTCTAGCCTCTGATTTGATAACCCTCATTCAGAGGAAAGAGCTTTTTGATCATGGGAAAATTGGCCTTTGGCCTTTTCAACTTTCAAAGAACATCCATAAAAACCTTAACGTCAGTGAAATAAACTAAATGACTGATGCTGACCTGGGCTTTTTTCCTTCCTTAAAAACAAACAAACAAACAAAAAAAAACAAAACCAACCAAAACGTACATCTTTCCATTTCCCCCAAACACTAAAAACTCCACTAGAGAAAAAGATGTTTCCAATGAACTGTCTGCTCTTTTGTAACAGTAGAATGCTGTGAAAATACTGATTAAACCAAGTGGGGGAACCTTTCTTAACCCCAGTCACCAGGGTGCTGAGTTCCAGTCAGATCCTTAAGCCCTTGCTAAAACTAAAACATTTCACCTCAATTATCTATATATCTATAATCCCCAATTTTCCTAAAAGAGAAGATGGTTATTGTCTCAACTGATTAGTAATGATGCTTAGAAGATGAAGGAAAACTACCTCTTTTTATAAAAGAAAAAAAAAACAACACCAAGTGTGGACTCAGGTAGCTTATGTCATAATAATGGACATTGCAAAAGCGCAAGTGGAGAAAACACCATGGAACATGTATTTGTAGTGCAAGTCGAAATATAGGGGCTTTGCTCAAAAGTACTGGCCAGCTAAAGGAAACACACAGTTCTGAGCAATCATTAAAAAGAGCCCAAATTTAAGCCCATTCTAAATCAGAGTTGACATTAGTAGAGAACATTCAAAATATGGTAAAAATTTACACATTACACATAAAGTAGTTCATGTTTTGATTTAATAGTTTTCCAAAGAGATCTGCAGATGTGTTTCCAATTAGACTGGCTTCTAGACCCATCTACTGTAATAATATAGGTATGGTTACATACACAGAAAAGGAGGAAAACCTAGAGCAGAGCTAGTCAGCCGTACTTTAAGGTCTGAAGTTTGGCCAGTACAAAACGTATCAAGATATTTCAACATTTCACTGGTTTACTAAACTGACAAGGAACCATTTACAATTAAAAAGAAAAAAAAAATCTTACAGACTTATTCTGACTGAACGTTTCCTTTATTAACAGGCTTTTCAGTTTTGAACCTTACAAGAAGCTTCCTCGGGCAGCTGGTACATAGCGTGTGTTTGCAGGCTCTTTCTCTGAATGCAGACTTGCATGGTCATATAATATCTCCCTTGCATTTTTCATCTCGTTCATATGACCTCTTTTTCTTTTTTTTTTCTTTTTTTTTCTTTTTTCTGGCTCGATTGAGTTCAAGTTCCTTAAGCCATCCATGAGTTTCTGGCAAAGTATTTGGTCTCCACTTTATACACCTGTTTTATTTTCCAAGGGCAATGAAATGTTCATTATATAGTAACACACAATAAATAACTCACTGTTAACTCTAAGAATCAGAAGGGTGCCCACTGCATAGCGATAAAGAAAGATCAAGTGAGGCGTGGGATAAAAACGGTATGTACAGCAACTCCACTTAACGGGATTTTCCTGTTTTGTTTTGTTTTTTTCTTTCACATAATTAACACTAACAAATTCTTCCAGTGTTTATTTTTTTTTCTTAAAAAAAAAAAAAAAAGGTTTTGCTTCTTGTCTCTTTCACTTACAGAGCAGGTAAAGTATAGAATAAAGCCTTCAACTTTGTTGGTTGGTTTGTTTTGTGCCAGACGCCGGTTTGAACAAACAGAATGCAAACTTCCCAAGTGTTTGAACTAGTACCGCTTTTTCAAAATAAAAAAAATTTTTAACACGGATGAAGCAAGGCTTTCTTGTATTTTCTTGTTACACATGTTGCCACTGCCGTCGCCATCATCAACATCATCATCGTGTGATTATCGGCTTGTCACTTGTCCAAGGATCTTAGCTGCATTTGCAAGACTTGACGATCATGTTAGAAAGCTGCTCGATCTTGGGCGTTTTGCCGATGTAGTAGAGGATAGTGAGCGGTTCTAAATCCTGGGACACGCAGCAAGGGGAAGCAGAAGCTTCTGGGTTTATGGTGTTATATAAGCTGAGAACCTGAAAGGACATAGGAGAAGAAAGAAAACATAGGAGAAGACCAAAAAAAAAAAAAAAAAAGGAGGCCATGATTTTTTTTTTAAAGTACCATCCCATGGTGTTATCTGATCAGTCCCGACACTGGGTAGGCAATCTAGGCATCTACCTCTATGACTCCCGAATTCATCATTTTCCCACAGAATCCTTTTCGCATGCATTGTCACTAGATCATTCTGTAAACGTCAGATTGGATGAAATGGTCCATTCAACAGATTTTAGAGCTTTTCCAATGAGTCTTGACTTTGGTCACTGCTTTGCTGCACCTGCTTCCCAGGCCCTCAGTAAATTTGGTCCAAGTACCAAACTTGGCATTTGGTCTCATGTCTACACTTCTTTGTACCCGAAGTTGTTTCCTGAGCAGCTGTTTTCAATTCCCACCTGGGTTAAGAGTTCCCTTGAGGTCAGGGACTCTAGACATCTCTCTCTCTCTCTCTTTCTCTCTCTCTTTTTTTAAATCTTATAGCCCTGGTAACTCTTCTCTGGACAAAATAAGACTTATGTGCTGGGGGCAGAAATGGATCCAGGCATAGGCAGAACAACATATTTTGCTGAAACTCTCACTGGGGCCGGGCTTTCATCCACCCTTAGTTAGAGCAAAAGACACCTTTCTGCAGGGTGAAATCTTTCTACGCTAAGTGTCTTCTCAGGCCAATTTAATGTCACCTATATTTTCCTTCAAAAGAAAAAAAGGTAGAAGTATTTTCATGGGTCATTCCTTTCTAAATCTAATCACACCCCAGGAGCAATCTCTATTCTTAATTATTTACTTTGTTACATTTTGCTTAAAACAACAGCAACAACAATAATAGTAATAGTATAATCAACCCTCCGTTTAGCTTTTTCCATGTGGCAAATGGTAGTGGCTAAGTTAGAGCAGATAGCCAGTCTGAAAACAGAATGAAAAGAAGTTTCTACAGCTAATTCTGGGCTTTTAACCCCATCCTATGTCAAAGGCCTATGTGAGTTCCACCAATGGAAGGGTGGCGCTTCCCCAGTGATGATAAAGAGACTTTTCCGAGGATGCCGTCCATGCGTCAGTGACCTTTTCCTCGAGGTGCATGGCCATTTTTTCAGCCCGAGACAGAAGAGTTCTTCAGCCCAGCAACACTGACTACTTTATTAAGCTGCCTCTGGCTTTTTGGGTAACTGTCCAAACCACATATTTGTGACCATGATAGCTATCCTTCCTCTCTCCTTGAAAAACAAGCATGGTCTCAGCCTCCACACACTCCCTCTGTGTATCGGGGAGGAGAATTATGTTTCTCCTTGGCCACGGAGGCTCGCCCACATTACAGCTACTGTTGCCACAGCCCAGATGAGGCAGCTGGGGCCAGAGGGCTCAGACAAAGGCACAGGCATGAGCAAGTGTCCTTCACGTGGCCAGGCACACGTTCAGCCCGGAGGGCCAAAATCTCCAGGGAAGCAGCCGAAGGAAGGGGAGCCATACCTGTCCGTGAAAAGTTTCGCATATGCTTAGCATCTACACGTAAACAGACGTCACGGTCCAGGAACCCAGGACTCTTCAGGTGAATGAAGGGGGAACTGTATCATACAGATTGTCGAAAAGAATTGATATCCCCCAAGCTCTGGAAACCAGCGGAATGCATTATGCGATCTTTTTGGCAGCAGATTCATTTTCCTACCCTGCAGTGAAGGCAAGGTTTCTAATGCTCCTTTAATAAGGAGATTTACAGAGGCCTAACCCCCATGTGGAGCCACATGTCAGGAATTCACCTCTTAAGACGGAATGAATGAAAGCCTGGTTATAAAATGGGGAGACCGCCTTCCAGCCTTCGGTCCGTCACCCACTGTTTGATCTGCGGCAAGTCGTCTACATGGTCTAGATTCCCATTTCTTTACCCAAAAATGGAAGGTTTGGACAAAGCGAGCTCAGACAGTCCTTCCCATCTCTAGAACCCTACATGACGAGGCACCAGGAAGAGGCCGATATTGGACAAACGTCGTTATTATGCAGAAAAAAATCGTTGCGAAGCTGGGCTGGGAACACATAGCATCCACGCCAGCACGTGCCTTCTGAACCAGCCTTCTCGCCTCCTCACTGAAGGAACTGAAAATACTCCGACTCTCCTTTCCTTTAGGTTACATTCAAAAAGACTCAGAGATACGGATTTTCAAATCCCTGTCACATGGCTTCAGCTTTATGTCCTTCGCCGCCACTCTCGAGTGTGACATTATTTTAAGGATAAGGTTTCATACAGACATTCCTTCTGACTGATGAGAAACTGAGGTTCAGAGAAATTAAATGATTTTAAAACTGTCACACACTGGTGTACCACACGGCCAAAGGGTCCGCTGAAGTCTTCAACGTGGCTTCTAGCATGAGTCCCTGATGGCAGGGATAACAGATCCCTGTTTTATTTTTTATTTTTTTGTTTTTACAGCCACACCACCAGCATATGGAAGTTCCCAGGCTAGGGGCTGTCTTAGAGCCACAGCTGCCAGCCTACACCACAGCCACGGCAACACAGGATCCAAGCCGCATCTGCGACCTATGGAACGAGGCCAGGTCTTGAACCTGCATCCTCAGGAATGCTGTGTCGGGTTCTTAACCTGCTGAGCCCCAGTGGGAACTCTCAGGTTCTTGTTTTAGATGGAGATCTGGGTAACTGCACATCTTGGGACATGACACAAAGTGCTATCTCCATCCTACCTACTTTGGCTTACAGCTGCTGAGACGACAAAACAAAAGAGACTCCCAAACCATCCTCAAGTTGCTTATAATCTAACTGAGAAGGCCAGACCTGCTGTCTGATTCATCAGCATTGCTCTTTTTTTTAAGGTCCACTCCTGCAGCATACTGAAGTTCCTGGACTAGGGGTCCAATCAGAGTGGCAGCTACTGGCCTACACCACAGTCACAGCAATGCTGGATCCAAGCTGCATCTACCACCTACACCACAGCTCACAGCAACACCGGATCCTTAACTCACTGAGCAAGGCCAGGGATTGAACCTTTATCCTCATGGATACCAGCCAGATTCTTAACCAGCTAAGCCACAGTGGGAACTCCCCAGTGTTGCTTTCTGAGTTTACCTATGGCCTACATTTTCCCCCTCATCATTCCAAAGGTTTTCTTTAGCACGCGTCCATGTGTGATGGCAAAAGGGCGCCAGGCTCTTTAGGATTCATTGGGAAATACTGTCAGCAGGTACATATTAGCAGGCCCAGCACAGAAGAGGTGAGTGAGCCCCATACTTACCCTGCTATGCTGGGTGTCAGAGCTCCACAGGTACGGGCACGCCCCGGCACAGAAGTTGGCATTGTACCCTTTAGGCTCATGTATCCATTTCCACCCAAGATCCCTCTTGAAATCAATGTAAAGTGGACGCAGGCAGCAATTATCCTGCACATTTCTGATAAAAGAAAGAGCAGTGGAGATTTTAAAGCTCATGTCCGCCCTCTGCCCCTCATCCCAAACCAGAAAAATGACTCATTCATTTATTCAACAAATATCTATGAGCCAATGCCAGGGGCCAGGTGGTGACGGGTGTACTGCCCTCTCAAGTGGCATTCCTGATGGGGTGTATGGGGATTCGCAGGACTGCGTTCCCTGAGGAGTTCTGCTCCTTGACCCCCTTGTCTGTGACCTTGAAAACCAAACCCTTCTCTTGAATGAGGAGAGGTAAGCCTAGAGGTGGGGAGACCAAGCCCCTCCCAACCAGCACTGCCTGGTTTGGCCACCCAGCCCCTACCGCCTTTTCAAACACAAAACGGATGAAGCACAACAGCTATTCAGAGAACTATCTAAGGCATTTTCTTCTGAGACTAAATCCTTTATTTCATTTCCTGTTCCTTGATCTAGGAATGAAGCCGAGATCAAGAAACACAGAGTTTTGCTTAGAGCAACCAGCAGCTCTGGCAACCAAAAAAAAACACCCAGTGCCTTGTGAGCACTTTGTCAGGGGGGACCCCGCACTGCCCCACAGCTCGAGACATAAAGAAAGAGCCCCCCCCTTGCAAGGCTCCATAAGAACCTTCACCCTCGCCCTCCCAAGCTCGCGTGGGGCCGGGAAATAAACCCCGCTGTCCTGGCGCCCTCACACGCTGCAGCAGAAGCCGAGGCAAGTAGGGGTCTGCTATCTCTGTCCCCGCTGTGACCGTGAAGGCCACCATGGGTCCTCTGAGGGGGGCTCAGGCTCCTGCAGATGCTGAGGCTCCAAACAAGGGAGCCACCATCTTGCACCTCGGGGAAACTCATTTTTGCTTGGGGTCAGGGGTCAGGTGTGGGGGTGGGCAGACACCTCCTTTTCTCCTTCAGCTTTGAAATGCTTCATTCAGGAGGATTTGGGGGGAAAAATCCAGGGGGCCTGTTGTCTCCCTTCATGGCTGGTTCACGGCTAATGAAGCCACAACCACACCACAGATACAACTGTTTTAAGCCTCCGGGAAGCGCGATGTTATGAAATGACAATGGCTCTACATTTTGATTCCTGCCTTTAAGCGATGAGAACAGTTCAAGTCAATTTTGCCTTTTTTTTTTTTTTTTTTTTTGTCTTTTGTCTTTTGAGGGCCGTACCCACGGCACATGGAGGTTCCCAGGCTAGGGGCCCAATCGGAGCTGTAGCTGCCAGCCTACGTCACAGCCACAGCAACGCCAGATCCTTAACCCGCTGAGCGAGGCCAGGGATCGAACCCGCAACCTCATGGTTCCTAGTTGGATTCGTTAACCACTGAGCCACGACGGGAACTTCCACAGTTCAAGTCAATTTTTTTTTTTTTTTTTTTTGGTCAAAGAAAGAGGGAAGGCAGTACAAGACGTAACAGACACAATTACTTCCTTGGATTTGGATTTCTTTTACCTAAAGCAATAGGCTGCATCCAAAGCACGCTTCTTCCGCCGGTTGGACTGTTGTGACTCAAGTCTGTAGGAGGGCAACAACATTAGCAGGAGATGTGGGGTCTTCCCACTGTTTTTTTTCCTAGTGGACTTTATAGTTTTCTGATCACCACTGGTATATGTGGAGGTGCCATCAATACCTTGAAAAAATGCATTTGGGTAATAAATATTTAGCTTTACCTTCATCAAATAGAATCAGCCATAGTTTTTTTTTTTTTTTTTTTTTTTTTTTTTCTTTTATCGTCACCAATAGCAGCGACGACCACCACAGCAGCAGCAGCTGGTTAGGGTCGTGCCCCACGGGAAGGGCTGGGACCAAGTGCAGGTGACAGCGAGCTTCTAAATGGGGCCCTTGTCAGAAGGCAGTTCGGTGTGGAAGGCAGGGCTGGTCGGGTATGTAAGTCACTACAGAAGAAGTCTCTGACCTCTAGTCCAAGGGCAACCGAAGGCAGGTTATTTGAGTCCATCCTTGGTTTAGGCTGTGCTCAGCCCCTCGACGACTCAACACCCGGCCATAGGACGGGCCTTGACCCCCTGCCGGTTCGCCCTGATTCTAGGACTGCTCAACTCAAAAGGCTTTCCTAATGAACGTGAACTGAGACTTCCACTCAACAGCAGGGACTGAGGTTCAAGTGACACAGAACGCACCCCGACCTAATGCTATTTGGGGAAGAAAGGGCTTTTTCATTGCTTTTATGGCATCCTCAACACTTCCCTGATTCCATCTGAGGTGGAGAAACTCGAGCTCCCCAAAGTAGGCTCAGGAGCCTGCCAGTTTAAGCATTTAGTCTCCACACTCTGGACAATCAGGCCGAGGTCAGAGAGGGAAGAGACCTCTAGGCCACGGGAGTATTTTTCCAAGAGCAAGAGCCCCTGGGGCCTTCTGCAGGGGACGGAGGTTCCAAGTGGGTTGAGCCCGGGAAGCGCAATCAGCTCGCTAAGCTGGGGGTTCAGAGCCAGCGCTGCACCAGCAAATGGTGACACCCCCTCCCCGCCCCCCACCTCCATCATCCAATGACTTGTCATCTGACACAGGAGGTGACTCCTGGCATCTCCTCGTTCTCCTTGACTTTTGCCTCATTCACTAAGAGGTGAGCAAAAAGGTGGGGTAAACCCAGTCATGTGCTTCTAAACAGTTAGGGAGTCTGAGAAGGGAGTCCCTTGGAAACCTAGAGTGCCCACTCCAACAGGTGGCGTCTACCCACACAGGCAGGCTGTGGGGGAGGGGTTGCCCTCCTGTGACATACAGTTGTGGGGTCCTGACGTTGGGTTTGGAGGGTGATCAATGAATGCCCTTGAAGGCACGTGATCTCCTTCTTCTCGAACATGAGCGTGGGGGAGGGGTGGGATCGTGCCTTGCTTAAATGAAGAAGAAAGGGCTTCACAGGCTCTTTAAGGGTCTGAAGGTTGGGAGTCTGTCATTAGGACTTGGGAGTCATCACTGGACACCCAACACTACAAACCGGGAACCAACCCCTTTCTTCCAGTCCTTTCTGCCTTCCAATATCTTTCCCCAACCGTATCTTTGCCCAAACAAATGAAACGCCCCCCCCCCCCCGCCCGCCTCCCCCAGCAAGCCGCCCTCACCTCCCAGTAGCCCCCTTCCCTCCCTGCACCGCGCAGGACCACGTTTCAGTTACCTGCAAATCGCGCTTCTAGTTCCTCACTTTTATTGGGGATGATGTAATTGTTGGACGGTACAAAGGTGCAGCAGGGACAGTGTAAGCTTATCTTAAATCCCAGGTTCCTGTCTGGAAAACATCAAGTCACGGAGGTCATTTGTCTGCGCCTCTCATCCCCCTACGTCTGCAGTCAAGGTGCAATAAGGGAGGATCCGGGGACATTTAAGTGGGAAACAGGGCGTGGTCACCTTTATGGTGGAGCCATTCGTGAACCGCGTCCGTTACGTCGAAGGAGAGCCATTCGCCTTCTGCTCTCGTTTTCACGACTTTGCTGTCGATGTAGCGCTGGGTTGGAGACGTTAAATCTTTGGATTTGAGAATCTAGAGGAGGAGAGGGTGAGAGAGCTCAGGTGGCACGTGGACAGAGGACTCAACCAAAACCACTACCAGTACTGCAATTCATTTCCGAAATTTAGTCCCAGCCCAGTCTCTCCGGGTATTGCCATCTCAACGGCATGGCTGCCTGCACACAAAACATAACAGCAGGCCATTTGCCGTGAAAAACTGAGCCACTAAATCAATTGTGTGTTAGGATAAAGGTGGCAGGAACCAGAAAGCCAAGTGTCTAAAAAAAAAAAGGGGGGGGGGGACAGGAATTATTTTCCGTTGCTGACACGAGCTTTGCAAGATTTCAGCCACAAATCCTACCTATGAAGCTAATGGTTTTGTCGTTCCGCCTGTTTCATGTGGGGAGCCGGGATGAGAGAAGAGACAGGTGGATGGGTCCAGTTTAAAGGGCTCGTGCTCACCCTTGGAAGGATCTGAATGATAATCTTCGTCTCATGAGCCTGGGAAGAATTCCGTGGTGGCTCAGAAGGTATGAACACGACTAGTATCCATGAGGACTGGGGTTCGATCCCTGGCCTCGCTCAGTGGGTTAAGGATCCCTAGCCTGGGAACTTCCACATGCCACAGGTGTGGCCCTGGAAAGGGATGGGGGGAAGCAGAGAACTAACCCTAGTTCCCTACATTGACTGACATTAAACTCTGCGGCAGGTCTCAGTCTCTCGCTGGGATTTTTGCTCTCCCTGTGACTTGTTAGGATTTACAGCGCTCTTGCGTATCCCGCAGACTAAGAACAAATGTGGGCAGGAGCAGTCTGGAACCACGTGGAAAGAGAGCCTGGAAGGAAATCAGCCTGAATGTGGCGAGTTTGGAAGGATGCATTTATTTCAAATAAGTTAAGAGCCACTGCTGTTATGTTCTTGGGTTTCTATAGGCAGCGAGCATTTTAGGGGTTTTTTCCCCTTTAATTCTGTCTTTAAATGATGATGTTTTATGCAGCAGTCAAACCACGATCCTAACTCTCCAAGAACTATATTAAGTCCCGACCCAAACCCCGGATCCTGCCTTTTCTCAGTCTTCCGGGCTCCAGCCCTGGCCCTTCATCCTCCCTTGCTGACCTTGAGTCTAACTGTGCTGTGGTCACTGAATATAGAGGTGTTGGGTCTTTCCAACAAGTTCATAAGTGTCCCCAGGACAGGGATCCTATCTTCACTTTGAGAACATTTCAAAGCAAAGCACTCGATTTAATCACTGTCTATTCAATGACTATTGGCGTCTCTAGAAGACTGACTTATTCTCCTTCAAACCATGGAAAATAAGCCTGCATATTCTTCCTGCTCATTTTAAAATGCCACCCCCCACTTTTTGGGGGGGACAGCCTACATCACAGCCACAGTAATGCGGGATCCAAGCTGAATGTACAACCTACATTACCGCTTGTGGCAACCCCAGATCCTTAACCCACTGAGCAGGGCCAGGGATCAAACCCAAATCCTCATGGATCCTAGTCAGGTTTCTTTCCACCAGGCCACAATGGGAACTCCAAAATACACCTTCTGTCCATGTGCGTACATTTTTTGTTTCAAGTAGTTCGACAACAAACACTTCCTAGATAGAGTATTTGCCATTACAGTAGACTTCTTTTTTCTGGATTAAATATAGACCAGCAAAAAGAAAAAAAATCACACAGTTGGACTTTGGGTGCCCTCATGAATTTTAGACAAATGCTACACAGCTGCCCCTGCCCCTGAGACCCAGCAAACCCCACTAAGTGAGGACAGTCTAGAGAGAAGCATGATGCTACCCTAGGCAAGAGATGCCCTTTGTGAATCAAAGGGAGAAAATAAACATGACACGAGGGCTGAGCACATGGGCTCTGAGCTTGGCACACATTATCTCATTTAATTTAACCTTGAAAACATTCCCACCAGGCAGATGAAGGAAACTGAACCTCAGAGAGGTTAAGTAACTTGCCCAAGGCCTCTCAGCAAGTGAGCGAATCAATGCAATTCCCAAGTCACTGTTCCCACTTCCAAGCTGGGTTTTTGAAGCCTAAAGAGTCTAAGGGTCAGAGCTGGATCGTGATTTACCCTCCCTCCCTTCCAGATGGCAGAACACACTCGAGGACAGAGGCACGTGTTTCTAGTAAGAGTATCATAAATGCTGGTTCAAGATGAAAATACAACACGTGGAATATATAGATGGTTAATGCCGACATAAACCTCTAATTTCCAAGACACGACTGAACAGTGGCCAATCCTCTGGAAACCAAACCTTGCTTTAAAAACACGCCCAGTTGGGCAAGTAAGATACCACTTATCCAATTCAGAATAAACAGGAGAATTAACCTAATGTTGGCTCTCCACGGTAAAACAATAGTTGAGAGGACTTTTTCAGGCATTTCCATCTGCCTCATTGGCGAAGAACTAGTAACATCCCCCAAATCCACTTCCCATCCCATTTCCAGGGGAAATGTCTTCCCCTAGCTGACTTCCTATAAGGATGCCTTATTTGCTTTACTCCTAATTGGCACAGGATATCTCATTCATCTTTATATCCCTAACTCAAAGAGACACTGTCTAGAACAAAGCATTGCGTTTATTGTTGAATTCATTACACAGGATGAATATAAATCAGATATCGAATGTCTACAATATCTCTGAGATACTCGTGCATTTAACTCATATCTTAAGATACCGTATATACCTAGGTGTCCATATATATGAAAGTGTACATATACATGTGTGCGTAGACATATGTGTGTGTGTACACTCACACACAGTCTTGCTAAAAACAGAATTTTTTTGAAAAGTCATCAGCACACTGACCAAATGGCAGGAAAAAATACCTACTGACAAGTCTGTGGAAATTCTTCATCTCATAGAGAAGAAGTAAATCTAGACTGCAAAGCAGATGGGGGGCAAATCTAGTAAATCTAGATTTCAAAGCAGATGGGGGGGCAAAGAGATTCTGAAATTTCTTTCTTTTAAAATCTTACTCGTGTGCAGTTCCCACTGTGGCTCAGTGGTAATGCATCCGACTCGTATCCATGAGGATGTGGGTTCAATCCCTGGCCTGGCTCAGTGAACTACGGATCCAGAGTTGCTGTGAGCTGTGGTGTGGGTCACAAACGTGGCTCAGATCTAGCATTGCTGTGGCGGTGGCGTAGGCCAGCAGCTGTAGCTCCGACTAGACCCTTCTGGCCTGAGAACCTCCATATGATGGGGGTGCGGCCCTAAAAAGAAAAAAAAAAAAAAGTCCTATGAGTAGATAAGAGCTTCCTCAGCCACAGAAACACCGGTAGATTCTGACCCTGGCAACTTCATCCCATTCTTGGGAGAAAGGTCCTTCGTGTCTTTGCACTGGTTCAGGAACGGGCCAACAGAAACCAGCCAAGAAAAGACAGCCAGGGAGCGAGAGGATTCTGAAGACCGAGAAGGGACTTTGGTCTGGCAGGGGTGTTGTCTTGGACTTTCGGGCCCAAGAGCTCTTAAACCCACTTGTTGCAATCTGACTCCGTCCTCTCTGATCCAGTCCTCAGTGGAAACAGGAGACAGCTGCTTTCCATCACTCGGAGAATATCCCTCGTATTCTCGGAGACTATTATTAAGTCCCCTCAGCATGCTCAGTCTCCCTTCTCTAGGCTAAATAAGCCCAGGTCCTTTAGCCCATGTTTAGAGGGGCAATTTCCCAAACCTTTAATCACTTGGGTTGCCAACAAGGATGGAAGATGCTAAATAAAAGCCATCCTCCTACAGCTTCACGGTTTCGTCTCAGAACTGCCTAGGAGAGCTTCTAATCACAGCTCAAAGTCTCGAATCTTAACTTGAAAGGCATGTTCTAAGAATAGGCACAGCCTCCCTAAACAGGGAACACTGGGCATCTCCATTATCACCCATGCGGTAAGGGAAGAAAAGCAACCTGCTGCTCTGATCCATTAGAACTTTCTTACATTCAAGAGCAGACACAAAAGTGACCGCACCGGCCAACTTCCATTCTGTTTTAGCCTCTGCTCTTCTCTCTCCCCAGCCTCCCCATGACAAGTGAATCGAATGTTAACAGTCACGGATGGGCAGCTGGTTTTTTTTTTTTTTTTCTTCCTAGAGTCACTGTCGCTTCTAAATTCCTTTCTACATCCTAATATGACAAAGATAAATTAGTTGAATGGTAAAAGCTCTCTTAATTGGCCTCCATTTTACTGGCCAGATTAAGCAGTTGTCTTCATTTGTTCCATAGTCTGCATTAGCTGATGCCCACAGCACCCTGGGGCTCAGGGCTGGAAATGACTCTCTCATGGGTTCCGAGGGACTTCAGGTCTTACCAGTTGACTTGCATGCTTAGCAAGGAGCAACTGTATATGTTTTTAAATCTGTTTATGATCACTGGACTTGATACTGTAATTCAAGTTCAACAGTCTAGAAACTGATGGCATACAGGACCAAGCACCAAGCCGAATGCCTTAGGAAGTCTTCATAGACAATTGCTTAAAAAAAAAATTTTTTTTTTAACAGTTGGGGAGCTCCTGCTGTGGCACGGTGGGTTAAAGAATCTGACTGCAGCAGCTGGGGTCGCTGCAGAGGTGCAAGTTTGGTCACCAGCCCAGTGCCGTGGGTTCAAGGATCCAGCATCGCCGAAACTGCAATGCAGGTCACAGCTTCGGCTCAGATTCGATCCCTGACCCCGAAACTTCCATATGCTATGGATGCAGGCATTAAAAAAAAAAAAAAAACCCTCATCATGTACATTGTGTGTGATATATGTGTGTGTGTGTGCATAGTTTAAGTTAAAATATAAGGTTAGCCTCTCTCTCGCTCATGTTTTTATAATCCCCTGCTTTAAATGACTTTTTTCTTTAACTCGTCCTGATTGAATTAGAAGAGAGCTTCTAATATATTCAAAATGAGATTGAGCTGTCTCTTGCTTTGCTACCACCCACAGAGATGCTTGAATGGCACCTTCAGTACGTTATTGATATATACACATTATCTGTAATAGGTGTAAAATACCCACATGTCACCTCTGGCAAAGCTCTCATTCTTCCCCTGAATTACCAAACTCCCTACATAAAAGAATCCATTCATCTCTGCCACTGGAAACCAGCCAATCAGGGAGTGGAGTGAGGCAAAAGTCACTGATGTTACCCAATAGTTTAGGGGCAAAAAAAAAAAAAAAAAGAAAAGAAAAAAGTCTAGATGCAAAATTAGAGCCAGAGGAAATCTTAGTCTTAAAGGAATAATGCTATAAATCAGCTCAGGATTTGGCTTAGACCCCAAGGGCGACACCTCTTCTGCTCCTAGGAGACACTGCAAAGAGTTACTAGGAAGCATTGGGAATTCTATTTTTCTTTCCATATTCAGACACCACCAAGAGCTACCGAAGAACCAAGGGGTCCATTCAATCAGACGTCTAATGGAAAGAGAACTGTGTAACAAGAGTAGAGAAAAACTGACACCAGCTAACTAGTATGGGCCCATCTTGGCTTTTTAATGTACTTAAATGTTTAAATGTATTTCCAAGTTGAAAATGTTTGCCCCGAAGGGAGGAGGGGATGCCGAAGTAAACCCTTCACTCTGCTGGCTCTGAGGACCATTCTCCTCCATCTGCCCAACCTCAAGTCATGGACCAGCATCATAAAACCCTAATGCCAGAGATGGACGCAGGGACCATGTTTCCATCCAATGCAGTTCATGCTCTACCATCTCTGTCTTTGTCAGAAGACCGCTCATGACCGTGAACTTGCTACTTTTTGAGAAAGATCGTCCCACGCTGGGTCCCATGGCAGGTGGAACTTTTGTCTTTATCTTGGACTTAAAATTTCCATCAGCTAGGCTTCTTAGTCACAGTACCATGGCCTCATCTTCATGCCATGATTTTTGGCTTTTCGAATATGGAAACTTTTCCACATCTGTCCATCTTCACAAAACCCTGTAAGGTGGATATCATCGCCCTTATTATCTAACTACTCCAGCCAGAGGACAAGAAGCCTAGAGGACTCAGGTTGGTTACCAAAGCCCTGAAGGAAAAGCCCAGGCTAACATCTTATCCTGTGCGTACCAATGGATTGTCCAGCACTGCACAGATGTTGTTTTCTGGAACAAGATGTAAAATTCTATTTCTCCCCGATGTCAGCCCCTAATCACAGCAAGGGGCCTCCCTCAACTTCATCCTTCAAGACAAGGTCGGAGGTGCTTCTCCATTCTTGTCACTCCTCTTGTCAACGTCCCTCTTCACATCAGCTCTTCAACAGACTCCAGGCACAGCCTAGCAGAATGTGGCGAATCCACAGAATATGCCAAACATGGGGAGGCAGTGCCTCTTGCAGCCTTTGTTCTGGTCACTATTTTTAATGCAAACACTTTTTTTTTTCCTTTTTAGGGCTGCACCTGCAGCATATGGAGGTTCCCAGGCTAGGGGTTGAATGGGAGCTGCAACTGCCAGCCTATGCCACAGCCACAGCAACGTGGGATCTGAACTTCGTCTCTGACCTACACCACAGCTCACAGCAATGCCTGTAGCGTGTGGAAGTTCCTGGGCCAGGGATCAAGCCTGTGCCAAGGAGCAACCCAAGCTGCTGCCATGACAACACTGGATCTCTAACCTGCTGCATTACAAGAGAACTTCTATTTTCAGTTTGTTAAGGAAACTCCATACCATTTTCCACAGTGGTGGCACCACCTTCCATTGCCACCCACGGCGTAGGAGGGTTCCCTTTTCTCTATAGTGGCCCCAGTATTTGTAACCTGTAGACTTTTTGATGACGGCCATTTATTTAGACTTGTTGAGATGGTACAACACTGTCATACTGATTTGCATTTTCCTCTAATTATCAGAGATGTGAGCATCTTTTTACATGCACATGGCCGTCTTATGAGACCACTGGCCATAGAAAATTATAGGCCCACCCTACTTTGGTATAATCTTGTTTTAACTTAACTAATTACATCTGCAACAAGCCTATTTCCAAAGAAGGTCACATCCTGAGATGCTGAGGGTCAGCACTTCCACGTATGAGGGGACACGATTCAGCCCCTAACGGTAGGTGTTCATATATTACACGGGCTTTTGCGTATGTTCAGATGCGCCACCTGACTCTTCAGAGTAACAAAATATGCCCTTTCTTATTCTTCCACAGAGCCTTTTCCACCGCAGCTTACACAGTCCCTCCAGGGTAAATTTTTTCTTTTTTTTTAGGGCTGCACCTGTGACATATGGAAGTTCCCAGGCTAGGGATCGAATCAGAGCTGCAGCTGCCGGCGTACACCCCAGCCACAGCCATGACAGATCTGAGCCACGTCTGCAACCTACACCACAGCTCATGGCAATCCCAGATCCTTAACCCATGGAGCGAGGCTAGGGATCGAACCCACGTCCTCGTGGATACTGTTCTACTGTTCGGATCTGTTACTATTGAGCTATGACAGGAACTCCTCCATGGTAAATTATTATTGACTAATGGACTTCATTAGAAAGACATGTATGATCAATTGACAAGCCCCCGAACGGTCAGGCTTTTATAGGGATAAAAACTACTTTTCGGAAGGCTACACCTACATGAACATACACCGCACAGAGACTTCACAGACAGACAGACATCTGTATCCACACACCCATATTTCTTCCTATTTGTCTATCTTTCTATCCATCCATCCATCCATGATGACAAAGAATCATCAAAGTAAACAATTTCATACCCTATTTTACCCTTTCTCCTTAATATATTCCATTGTAAGAATGAAAATGAAGGAGAAAAAGCAAGAAAGTGGAATTTTAGAAATAAAAAGTGGCATCTTAGACTCAGAACCGGATCAATGGCTCCCCTTCCACTGAGTAGAAGCGCAGCTCTGACCCTGTTCACCTGCAGGCTCCCTGAACCACAATGGCTCACTCTGGGGCGTGAAACACACGGACACACTGCACGCTTCTCCTTCGGAAGGTGCCTGACGGACCCAGCTCCCATCTTGGTTCTCCCGCCCCTGTGTCCTGTAATTGCCACAGTGCCTTTGGGACTGCGTCCATCCAGAAGGTTGTAAGGACTGTACCCCTCACACAAGCGTCCAGAGAGCCTGCATGCTCAACTGCTAAGGAGCACACATCAGCCTCAACACAAGACGCACGTAAGAACAGTCTCTTTAGAGCTCAGCCATCTATATTATTATGTGCCCATATTAACTCCCTTTACAGGACAAAGTAACGCACCTCCTTCGTTCCTATATTACACAGATCCCCGTGCAATTAGAATAACGTATAGCATCCAGAGGTCGTGAATGACCTTTATGGAAATGACACCAGCAAGCTACACACACACACACACACACACACACACGGAGGAAAGCCTTTCCTCTGTGATGACACCACCTCATAATTCCCTTCCTTTTTCTCCTCCTCCACATGCAGGCCTTTGTGCTGAAGGCACATGCGCATAAACAAGCAAATGCATCCTCCACAGGCCAGTCCTCTGTGTAAGCGGCAAGTCTCTGAGATGCCAAAGCTCACCTGCCTGCCCAGGACCATTGGATACAGGTCCCGTCGCGGCAGAGGGCACGATTCAACCAGACCGAGGTTATGGCCATGGGGCAGCAAAAGAGGTGTGTGCCCAGCAACAGGCAATGATGGAATCTGAAGGGAAAATGAACTCAAGACCACACAGCTCAGCCCTAGGGATGTGCATCATTACCTTTGGGGGGGAGGGGTCTCCCTGATAAATTGTCGCTCTCTCTGCAGCCACGTCTTCTGATTTTCTCATGGATCTCCCCTTCCCAGTCTGCTCGGACTGGACACGAACACACAAACAGGGAGAACACACTTTCAACCCCCCTTTCCTTCTTGCTAATAACATATGGAACCGGTACTGTAATTCAAGTCCCTGCTTCCATTATGCTGAGCGCTTTAATTTAGGGGGTGTGACTCTACCATAATGAGTCTAAAAAAATAAAGAACCTGGTTTTGCTACAGTGTTTATAGGCTACCCAAGAATATCAGTTTCAGTCGCTTATTCTATATGTGTATAGATTTTCTAACTTAGATGGTTATTATGCCTTAACCAAAGTAGCTCCGAATAAAAAACAGAAAATGGGTGGACAGCAACTTTCCTTCTTCCTGAATAGCTACATGGATATTTTGAAATCAAATCTAGCAGACTCTCAAAGACAAATGCATGAGGTTTCGCAAGTGTCCCCGCGGGATGGCACACACTTATTCTGCAACGTTCCTTGCACCTGACTGTGAAAGGATTCTTCAAAGTATTCAAAGACATGTACCGAGCATCCTCTGGGTACCAGTGCTGTTCAGGGAGTTTATTTCCAGATGTGGAGATGAAGATGCCGACAGAGACGATCACGTACAGCACGTGACCGCAGGTGGGAGAGAAACAGGGCAGGGAGTGTCGGGAAGAGGGACCTGGAGATGTCAGACCCAGGGACCAGGAAGGTCTCGGAGCAGGTGACATTCAGGGAAGAGTTGAAGGATCAAGAAAGCGAGCCTTCTGGAAAGTGGCAGAATACTGGGTGGAAGGAAGAGCACGGCCATCGGCTTTAGGAGGGGGTGAGGCCCGGGGAGGGGGTTTGAGGAGCAGAAGAGGGGCCAGGAAGGGGGGAGCCCCAGAGGGGAGGAAGTCATGGCCAGGGGACAAGTAACCAATGAGTCAGACACATTAAGGCTTTGACGTCCACGCAGAGTGAGTGAGGAGCCACTACAAGGATCTGAACGGCGGATCTGGATCTGACCAACTCTTGGCGGGGTCACCCTCACTGCCATGTTGTAAACAGCCTCTGAGGGGGCCAGGGTGCAAACGGGAGGCGACTGCAAAAGCCCAAGCAAGGGGTAAGTACCCCAGGATGAGGGTCATTGCTGCAGTGGTCTGAGAACTGGGAGAGAGAGTGTGTGTGTGTGTGTGTGTGTGTGTGTGTGTGTGTGTGTGTGTGTGTGTGTGTGTGTCTTTTTAGGGCTGCATGTGCAGCATATGGAGGCTCTCAGGCTAGGGGTCTAATCGAAGCTGTAGCTGCCGGCCTGTACCACAGCCACAGCCACGCCAGATCTGAACCGCATCCATGACCTACACCACAGCTCAGGGCAATGCCGGATTCTTAACCCACTGAGCGGGGCAAGGGATCAAACCTGCATCCTCATAGGTACTAGTAGGGTTCACTGCCACTGAGCCACAGTGGGAACTCCCCAGGAACATCAACTTTACTTTTCATTGTCCTCTTTGCTAGAACTTTGGTGATTTTCAAAAATCAACAGTATCTTACAGAAATCCAGATCTGTCCCCACCGAAGAAATTCTCAGTGTTTGTAGGCGCTGCGCACAGTTCTAGAACAAAAGTGCCCCCCAGTATTCTGATGACTGTTGCTATCAGGAAATCAACATACATCCCCCCTTGGAATGAACTGTGCCCTTGTGGAGTTACGGAAAAGTTAGCATACATTTACACTATGAAAATCAAACTCTTCAAATCAATCAGGAAGCAGGCATCATGCCTGTTTGTGTGGTGGTGAAGCAGGGAGAGGTTCTCAGGGGCCGGAGGATGAGGTAAAAAGATGTGCACGCTGGGGTCAGGCCCTGTAATCATTTCTTCAAAAAGCAAAGCCCAAGCCGCATCACAGCCTCCAGCCCGCGGTGGCGTTTTGATAAAGCGAACACACAGAATGCTAACACCACGGCCAGTCCGTATCAGCCTGCTGACACGGGGGAACCGGGTCAGACGAGACCTCGCCCACCCAGCGAGACGAGGTGAATGACACCACCCAGCCAGAGACAGCTGACACCATCACGAAGTCGTTTTGCAACCGCAGACCCACCCCGGGGGAGATATGGACCACGCTCCAAATGACGAGCAAAACCCTGAAGCTAATAATCCACTCCTTATGCATCCAGCGTCCAGACCCTTGCACGCTATATTCTCCTCACAGCAGCTCATCAGACAGGAACTGTTATCCCCACTTGATGATGAAAAACCGAGGCTCAGACGGATGAGTGATGGGTAAGACACTGGAAAGCTAATGAATAAAAAAGGTGGGAGCGCCCGCTGTGGCGCAGTGGCATCAGAGGCATCGCCACAGCACCAGGGACACAGGTTCGATCCCTGGCCCGACATGGTGGGTTAAAGGATCCGGCAGCTGCAGCCCGGATCTGATCTTGGCCTGGGAGCTCCATATGCCTCTCCTTTCCTACTCTGAGCTGAATGAGACCCCCCACATGCAGAATGAGCTGAGCATATTATTTAAGGAGGCCCTGAGGCTAAGTCCTGGGACCGGCACCGCATACCCAGAGCCCACAGTGCTAGGGGCTAAGGTGAGTTTGCACTGTAAGGAGATTTTGAGCAGACTGTAAATTTAAGAGATTGTTTCTGATAAAAGCTCAAAGTCAGTGCTTTGGAAATAATAATAATAATAAATAGTAACCATTGCTATTGTGCTAGCAGTTTCTGCGCCTTCTTCTCTCTAGGTCTTAAAAAAAATCCTTGCTAAGTACGTTCATCCACATCTTACCGAGACAGAAACCATCTCAGGATGTGATTTCTCAGACTCCCTAAAGAGGCAGCGCCACACCAGGAACCCACACCAGCCCAACTGCAAAGCCTGGCTCCTCCCACCAACAGAGCAAAGAGGTCAAGAGCATGGCCTCTGGGGCCAGACTGCCTGGGTTCAAATCCTGCCTCTGCCTCTTTCTAGCTGCATGGCCTGGGCAAGTTTCTGAACGTCTCTGTGTCTGTGCCTCAGTTTTCTCATTCATAAAATGAAGATAATAAGAGTATCCACTTCACAGGGTTATTATAAGGACTACATGTATCTTTTTTTTTTTTTTTTTTTTTTTTGGCTGCACTTGAGACACATGGAAGTTCCCAGGCCCGGGACTGAACCTGCGCCACAGCAGTGACAGTGCTGGATCCTAACCCGCTGCGCCAAAGAGAACTCCCCCATCAGTCTTTATACAGCACTGAAAATCCGGCCCAGCACACAGTAAGCACCACGTGTTAGAGACAATTATCGCCACGGTTACCGAGTCACACTGGGCAAAAAGAGCAAGGATGATCAGTTACAGTTGCAGGATTATTAGCCTTTCTTTGAATACCGTGGGGAGAGATGCTGGCCTGCACCACCGCGGGGGTCCCGTCTGCTCCCAGGGTTCACGGATTCTGGGTCACGTCATAACCTAATGCAAATGACGACGATCCAATTTCCTCACGAGGCGAGCGTGTCATTCGATCAGTTTGCAAATGCTGGAGATATTAATAGCCTTGTGCAGACAAAGTGTTTATTATACCTCCTGGCTTTTTTTTTTAAGTGGGTTACTATACCGTGTGTGTCTCCGACATGGCGCCAGAGTTAGGATCAGTATTAAGGGGATTGGATGCTGTAAAATTCTGGACAAGAGGAGCACAGTATAACTTTTTTTTTTTTCAGTAGCACTTTTTGCAAGTCTGATTTAACAGACAGTCGGCTTTTCTGGCTGACCTCTTTATATTTTACACACCCTTGGGCAATATGAGCAATGAAAGCTGAACTCTGTGTGTGTACGTGTGCACACACGGGATCACACACATGCACACGCGTGTGTCTGGGGTTAGGAAAAGGGTGTCATTTCCATTAACCCCATTAGTGCTGCGGTCCTTGCCATGATAGGAACCTCAGCCTTCATTCTGCAGCTCTAGGGTCCCTTCAACAGCGGGCCAAGGCCGTTGACCTTGAATGCTGACTGTACACCCTTAGGGGGTGTGTAGTTTAAAAGCTTTTACAGAGATGAAATGCACTGTCCGTCAAAAGAGGCTGGTGATTCACTTCTCTGCACTAAAATCCTTGGGTACTTATTTTTGCTCTGTAAACATCCATTCACCCTTTCTCCCCAAATCTGAAATCATTTCATCTATATTCTACAGCTTAAAGCCAAAGACAAGTGGATATGCAAATCCTGAGCTATTAATAGCCTGGGATTTAGCTACTGCTTTGTATTTCCTGGCATCACACTTGACCAACCTGTTACTGTCCACAGGCAAATCCAACAGGACATTAAAATCCAAGGATTAATGAAGGAGGTCAGAAGAGCAGGAGACCAGATGTTCTTCAACTTTGGTTCGTCAAAAGTCAGAGTGGTCTGCAGAGGGGAGAGTTCCCTTGTCACAACAAAGGTGACTTCAACGGAAGCTGGACGCCTCCCCTCTATAAACATAAACGATGCCATTGCTCTTCTTGAGGCCATGGCCAAGAAACTCGAGCTTCCTTGGAAATCCACCGAGCTTGTTTCATCAGCAGACTCTCTTCTACCAAGCTATCTGACACCAATATTTGGGCCACACACCAGCCCCATGGGAGAAGATGACATTTTTCTCCTGATGGTTTATGAGGTATGGACCCAGGATGTGACATACCACCTCCTAGAGAGCTATTTTGCATGATTTTTTAGTGGCCTGAGCTAATAAATGGATCTAAAAATAATCTGGCAACTGACTTGGGCAAGTACTTCTGTCGAGGGCTCTTCCTCTTCGAGGAATCAAAGTCTTAGATGTCAAAATCTGAGAGAGGCCAAGAAAGGAGGGAACTAACATATGTTGACTACCACTCTCCATCCAGCAGCTAAAGACATTGCTTCTTTCTCCCTTACATAAACAGCAAGTGAACTGGCATGACTAAAAAAATTTAGGCATCCCTGTCATGGCTCAGGGGTTAATGAACCCGTCTAGTATCCATAGGTTGCGGGTTCGGTCCCTGGCCTCACTCAGTGGGTTAAGGATCCAGCATTGTCGTGAGCCGCGGTGTAGGTCGCAGATGTGGCTCGGATCCCAAGTTGCTGTGGCTGTGGTGTAGGCCGGTGGCTACAGCTCCAATTTGATGCCTCCCCTGGGAACCTCCATATGCCACACCGGCCCTAAAAAGTCAAAAGCCGAAAAACAAAAAATAAGGCAGCTTGGATCACAAGGCCCACACCACTGACCACTACACCGTGCTGTCTCAATAAGGGTGACTCGTGAACTAGCGACAGCAAGGAAACACTGTAGGAATTAACTGAATCTGCGCCCACTTCAATCTGAGGCATTCAGATACTCCTGCTATAAATATTGCTGGGCTCAGAAAAATCTCCTGATGCAGGCAGAGGGTCCAGCCCCATGGAATTACCTGCTTGTCCGCTCAGTAAGCCAACCAAGATGGCAGACTGCCCCTAGATTCTCATTCCCTTTCTGAAGGAATGAGTTCAGAAGCATTTCTCTGGAGTCTCCAGATTTTGCTCTCCGAGTCCCTCGGGTATGCCTCAGTGAGGAGAAAGACTGCACTGCTGAGACACCACTTACATGTCTGTTCCTCCACTAGACCCCAGGCAACCGGAAGGTGCAGGCTGAGTCTGATTCCTCTCTAGATGACTGGCACCAGTTATGCTGCCAACAGCAGGAGATGTTCACAGACTTTGCTGACCATGACCCTACAGAGCAGGTTGGGCGGTGGATTCAAAAGGGCTGCAACTTCTTGGACATTCCTCCCTCAAGAGACGGGGTCTATTGCTTTCCCCTTTGAACCTGGGCCAGTACTTCACTGGATCAATAGAATAGGGTGAAAGTGAGGCTCTGATGGTTCTGGTCCTCATCTCTTGGTCCCCTGAACCTCACGTAAAACGCCTGACTACTCTTCTGGGACGACCAGGTAGATACATCCTAAAACTACCTAGAGAGGAGGAGTGACTCAGTCAAGCCATCCAAGCTCCAAGTTCAAGGGCAAACTCATCATGGATCCTCCAGATCCGCTCCATGGCCCCTTGACCTCCATCAAGTGTCCCCAGTCAAAGCCACAGAGTTTGAAAAACAGCCCAACCAAGTCCTACCCAAGTCTTTGACCCCTAAAAATCTATAAAATAATTGATATTGAGGCCATGAAATTTGCAGGTAGTTTGGTATCCAGGGACTGGATCACTGAATCAGTTAGAAAGGCACAAATCTCAGTATCCTCGAAGTGGGAAAGTTAGAAATGAGAAGTGTGAAAAGAGTGTGAACTGGTGAGCAGAATCTAGAACTAGCTGAGAGCTCCAAGGCCCTCTGAGGTCAACACCCCTAAATGTAAGCATTCTCTGGTGGTCCCCGGTGGCCAAAAGGGCATGGGTGCCCTTAAGTAAGTTATTCATGTCTTGGGGCTTCACTTCCCTGCTTGTAAAAATCATGGGGGCTTACCCCCCTCCAAGATGGCAGACCCCTTGCTCTCGTTGGCAATGTTCTACTGAAGAAGATTCCCTTTCCCCGTTCTTTCTCCCTCATAACTCTGGGAATGATTTGAATCATAAATACAAGCACGACGTAATCATAAAAAGATGCGTTCCATTTTCCAAATGGGCCAAAACGCTACGTTAAATACTGTAGGTTCAAACATATTCCCAGAGCCCTGGAGCTTTCGCTGAGCGTATTCCAATAAAGGCTGTGCCTTTGGCATCAGTCTCTAAAAAGATGGTAAGGGGTCACTCCTATTTGGAAAAATTGCAGTTTCCGTCTCTGTTCTCCCCCTCTCTTGCCCTTCGCATCGCGGGGCTCCATCCCGTTCCTCTGCCTGGCGAGGCTGGTGTCCTTCGGAAGTCAGAGCACGGTCACACCCGCACATGCTCTTCAGAGTCTGTGATCATAACAGAAGTCAGAGGGACCAGGAGGACATCAGGTTTTATATTATATTACCGCCATTCATCACCGTTCTGACAGGCTATTCTGTAGAGAGAAGAATGAGCGTCCCCTTGCCAAACTAAACATGATTTCCACAGAAGCTTGGGTGTCCCGACTCTCACAGGCAGGGAGAGTCAGCAGATGCATCGCCAGCCCTGGACAAGGCGGCCTGGGAACTCGCTCACAGAAAGGCTATCTTAGGGCTTTCCAGCCTGGAAGAGTCTGCCCGTGTGCATTTTATGGGACGGAATGACCCCCAACGCTTAGGCCATGCCTCCCATTGGTGATTCCCAAAGGAGAAGGATCATAGCTGCACAAGAGGAGAGCTTTGCCAAACTCCATCCATCCAGAGGCAAGGCTTTTCCTCTCCAGGAAGAATCAGAATCTTCCTGGAGAGGAAAGGGACAAGGGACAGGTCTTATAGAGGCTTCCCCAGGGCTTTTGCGGGTGGGGGAGTAATTCTTATACCCACAGAAGCACGCGCACCTACACACGCACAGGTGCCTGCTCGCGCATGCGCGCACACACTCGCCCCACCTTGCCACCGCCCCCCGCCCCCGCTTAAAAATCAATGTCGCGAGAAATCCTAATAAATCGTTCCTCCCGCCGTCTAAATACTGAAAACCGATTCCTTGTCACCTTTCCTCTGTCCCTCTAGGGAGCAGATTGTCAACCACGTGTCAAGAAATACCAGAAACTTCAGAGGCTCTGTGCTTCTGAATAGATGCGCTCTCCAAATAGCTAAAGATCTGCCCACTGAAGCACCAAGCATTTCATTTTTCAAAATAACATTTCAGCCTTGAGATGTAAAACTCTCTGGCCCTTACCGGATGTGTTCAGTTTCCTCATCGGCAAGATTCAAAGCTGTTACCCGAAGCATCCCTTTCTGACCTCGGACTGGAAGAGGGGGTTTATCCCTAAAGGCTGCAGAGACTTCCAAATGCACTAATTGCAAATGAAAAGTTGGAGGACAAGCCACAAACGCAACTCCCAAATAAAGAGGCCACAAACAGATGTCCGAAGCCAGGGAGGGTGCCAGAAAGACAAGTCCAAACAGGATTGGCTGGGTTAACTATAAACAGGATAAGAGTTAGGAAAACTGTTCACAACAGGCATTGCATTCTCTGACCTGACCTTCTGGGCTGGCCATCAGTGGGGTGCATGTGTAACCATCTCAAGTCTAAAAGGGCATCTCGGGAGTTCCCTGGTGGCTCAGCAGGTTGAGGACCCAGCGTTGCTGCTGCTGCGGCGCAGGTTCAGTCCCTGACCAGGGAGCTTCTGCATGCCATGGGCATGGCCAAAAATGAACTAAAATAAAATAAAGGGGCGTCTCCTCTTGTCAGAGGTCTTGCCTCCAGCCTTCCTTCTAATCCAGGCTTCGAGTTTCCTGTGGTCCTAGAGAGGGCCAGTGGCTGCCTTTCCGGTGAGTCAGCTGTGTGTGTGAGCACTGCGCCTTCTGATAGGGCGCTCTGGGATCTCTCTGACTTACTTCCTGGACCTTGGCTGGGTTTCAGGAGGTTAGACTGCTGCAGAGCTGAGCTCCAGATAACAGCTCCAAGGAGTTGTTATTCTTCCTTATTTTCCTCTAAAACTACCTCCTTCCAGATTCCCGTGTTCAGTGACATTGAACAAGCTCAAGGTCACGTTCTCCATACAAGGAGCTTCCATCTATTCCATCGGGGGACTTTAATAGGACCCGAGCTGGCCGCTTGTGTCATGGGGTAGCCAGTCTACAGGAACCTCTGGGAAGAAGTTGCTAAGGTCCTCTAAATGACCAGCCTCAGGGGACAGATCCCCTCCCAGAGAAGAGATGGCTTCTGAGAGGAAGACAGAACATCAGGAATCCGCTCTCAGAGGCCACACCTCAGAGCATAAGGTCGGAAGCCAAAGAATAACAGTGACTTAGCAGTTTACGTTACAGGCAACAAAAGCTAAGAGATCTTGCCTTCAATTAACTGAAGGCATGTAACTGAAACAGGGCCAGAGAGCACAATCCATCTGTACAGAGAGCTCTGTAAGAGAGATTTACTTGAAAAAAGAAGGGAAAAGAGGGTGTGGAATCATGTTTTTGTTTTGATGTTTCAAATCTCCTCGCAATACATCTGGTTACCTTTGATCAAGCTGCGTTTTCAGAGAACTCGGTCTTGGCTTTCCCTTCAAATACCACTCCACCCTCTGGCCAGCCTAGTTCCTCCCATTTTTCTTCTATGCTGGCTGATCTATTGAGGCGAAGAGGTAGAGAAAGATGGGCTACAAAGAGCAAATGCGGTGAGCAGCGAGCACTTGGGAGTCAGAGCTTGAATCCCAGCCCTGCCCCTCTGAGCTGTATGACCCTGGCCAAGGGACCTAATTTCTCTGTGACTCAGCATCTTTCTCTGTTAAAAAGGAGAACAGATACAGTTATAAGAAGACTATTTTAAATGGGCGAAGGGGGTCAAAAGGGACCAACTTCCACTTATAAGATGATTAAGTTTGGGGATGACTACAGTGAGCATCTAACTGTACTGGAGCATCTAACAATACCGCGGCATCTCTTTGGAAGTTAAGAGAGCAAATCTTCGATTTTAAAGTTCTCACCATGGAGGGGTGGGAGGGATGGGGGGTGGGGAATGTGTAACTACGTGAAGGGATGGATGTTAACTCATCTTATTGTGGCGAGATCTTTCTGCAGTATATACGTACATCAAATCCTGTGTTGCGTATCTTAAACTAATGCAATGCTGTGTCTATTCTATCTCAATAAATCTGAAAAAAAAATCATGTCTCATCATGCAAACTTCATGATAGAACTGTGACTACTAACTGAGACATAGCTACGGAGGGCTTAGAAAAGGGGCTGGTACACAGAAAGCCGACTTTGTCGGATGCTCTCAGAACACATGTTAAAATATGAAAGTCTCAGAGTTCCCAGAATCTGTATCCATGAAGATGGGTTCGAGCCCTGGCCTTGTTCCATAGTTTAAGGATCCAGCATTGTCAAGAGCTTCAGCATAGGTCAAAGATGTGGCTTGGATCCAGTGTTGCTGGGGCTTCGGCGTAGGCCGGCAGCTGCAGCTCCGATTCAACCCCTGGCCTGGGAACTTCCATGCACTTCAGGTGAGGCCATAAAAATAAAATAAAATTTAAAAAAACTTAGAAGTCTCCAGGGACAGGTCTTCGAGGATCCATTTTAATAAGGAAGAATGACTTTCCATGAACACACATGTAAACTAGCACTTGGAAACTGAACAACTTTAAACTCATTCTCTGAGATTTCATACACAATGTTCCATTTGTACGGGAATTTTTCCATTTTCATCACACATGCAAAGTCTTTTCCAAATTACCCAAATGTCTACAATTCAGGACAATGAAAGCTTTCTGCATACAGATGTCAATTTCTTTCTTTTCCTCAAGTGGGTCTGCTTTTTTTTTTTTTTTTTTTTTTGGTCTTCTTTGGGCCACACCCACGGCACATGGAAGTTCCTGGGCTAGAGGTCAAAGTGGAGCTGCAACTGTCACCTACACCCCAGCTCACAGCAACACTGGATCCTTAACCCACTGAGCGGTGCCAGGGATCGAACCTGCATCCTCATGGTTACTAGTCTGGTTCGTTACCGCTGAGCCAGGACAGGAGCTCTGTGAGCCCGATTTTTAGTCATATTGTCTCACATGCCTCCTCCGTAACACTGGGGTTCGCCGTTGACCCTGCTTAGTCTCTCTCTACACACCTTCCCTGGAGGGCCACCCTCTGCCCTAGTCTTTTGTCACCTCCTGCCACCAGACACCATTGCTTTGGGGCCCTCGACAGGCCCCTTCAGAGAAGACCTTTGCACAGGTCATGGCTTCTTTCAAGAATGACCATCCCTCATGGTGTTGTAGCAGCTATTTCTTGAGGCTCCACCCAAATGTCAAGTCCCCAATGACATGTGCCCAACTCTGCCCTCCACATACACTGTTCACAGGACACTCGGACACATTCCCTGCAAACTGGTCCGCCGCTCTCACCAGACCCAGCGCTTTTAAAGGAGTGATTTCATGTGCATCAGAATCCCCTAAAGAGCTTGTTAAAAATGGAGGTTCTGATCTACCCTCTGTGCACTCTGCTTCAGTCTGTCTGGGGTGGGGCCTGGGAGTCTGCATTTCTCCCAGCTCCTAGGTAATGCGGATGCTACTGCCTCCTAGCCCACATCAAGAGCAAGCTGTTAAGAACATCCCTCAGATCTTGGTAACTTGGCATCATAATCTTCACCATCATCATCACCACCATCACCATCGCCATCATCATCATCATTATCAGCATCATCACCATCATCATCACCATCATCGCCATCATCACCAACACCAACATCATCACCACCATCACCATCATCATCACCATCGCCATCATCAGCATCATCGCCATCATCACCACCAACACCATCATCACCATCATCATCACCATCGCCATCATCATCATCAGCAGCATCATCAGCATCATCGCCATCATCACCACCAACACCATCATCACCATCATCATCACCATCCATCGCCATCATCATCAGCAGCAGCATCATCGCCATCATCACCACCAACACCATCATCATCACCATCGCCATCATCATCATCATCATCATCAGCATCAGCATCATCGCCATCATCACCACCAACACCAACATCATCACCACCATCACCATCATCATCACCATCGCCATCATTATCATCATTATCAGCATCATCACCATCATCACCACCATCATCACCATCATCACCACCATCTCCATCATCATCAGCAGCAGCATCATCACCACCATCAGCAGCAGCAGCAGCATCTTTTGACGCAGCCGCCTGGCAACTGTGCTTAGGGAGATGAGATGTCAAGGCTGCCTGAAATAACAGAGGACAGAGGTGAACAGAGGATGTGAAGCTCGTGGGGGCTAGCTAGGAAAGGGGGGTAGCGTCAGAGAGGAAAAGGAGGCAGGATGAGACTAGTGAAGAGCCAGGAGGTGGTGAAGAGAGGAAGAAAAGAGAGTGAAGACAATAGGAAGGAAGTGATGCGGGGAGAAAAGGAGAAAGGGGTGGCTGCTGGATGGGAAAAGGCAAGTCGCTGACATCTCTCCTTAGGGTGGGATTGATCCTATGCCATCTGACTTTCCGGAGCAGAGGGTGCACTTCTGCACTGGAGCCCTCCCAAGGGTGGGCATTCCAGCCACTCATGCTCAGAGCTGCCCCGCTTCACGAAAGGCTCTTCCAGATACCCAGGATGAGCTGTCACTGTAAGAGGAATAACCACCGAGGGTCTATCTCTTGATGGTGGGTGTAGAAAGCGGTGTCTGTCAGTTCAGATGACCTCTGTCTTTGGAAGTCCTTTACCCTAGGACCTCAAACCGCATGTCCAATCAAGCAACACAAAGCAAAGTTACCTGATACAGTTCGATCCGTTGTTCAGCCACTCTGGCTTTTGGGTTTTGTAAACGAAAGACTCTGAACTCTGCCTTCACCAAATTGGAAGCATTCTTCTCCATCGCTGAGACGTCAAATCGGACAATTCTGAAGTAGGGTCTGTAGAAAGTGGGCGGGATGGCATCTGTAAAAAGTTAGGGCAGTCATTGAAGATGATAAAATCCATTGTTCTCTCCAAAAAAAAAAAAAAAAAAAAAAAAAAAAGACCACGCAGCACGAGACAGTCTTAAGAAACCATACGGGAATTATCTACAGAAATGATTTCGTCGCCAATGACCAATTTAATATCATTAACAATTTCACCAAGAAAAAAAAAAAAAAACACATATGCATTTGGTTACAGGAGTAGCAGATTAATAGGGATTAGCAAACCACTTCCAACTCCATTTGCCGGCACGACGTTAACCCTATCCTTTGAAAGTTGACGGACTGGTGGAAAATCTTAGATGGTTATGAACTGGAACAAGTTCATGACAGTTGATGCCTGGACAGAGCTGTTAAGCTTGCATACACTTTAATCACATATGCCAAGAAAATAGCTCCTAACGGCAAGCAGTTCGCCCATGTATTTTTTTTCCTTGAAATGTTGGCATCCAGACACTCTGCTCTATCCAGGTTCATGTACTGCATCTTTTCTGGCTTTCACACACATATGACCAAATACACCCTAGTCAAGTTAGGGTGAGGACATTTGAATAAAAATACACTCATACTGGCTATATCCAGGCCAGTCTTAGAATTCTTTATTCAGCATAAATGCCCATTGGTGGAAGAGAATCCTAGATAATGAAGAGAAAGAATCAACCCAGATTCCTTCTGGTCGGAGCCAGGAAAAATACAGAGATGCAGAGAGCACACAACAATTTCAAGTTCATGGGCTGCTGGACTTCTGCTGTTGTTTTGTAGCAATCTTTCCCCCGCCTTTGAACATGTAACTGGAGCCTCCATCAAACCCAAGCAAGTTCTAATTCTATCCCCATGCTTCCTAGACAACACCCACTCATCCAGCACCTGCACTGAGCAGGCCACTTGTTATAGGTTTTCTGCAATACTCTCTTTTGTTATTTTTTTTGCAATACTCATTTCTGTAACACTCTTCCAAATCTCCTGCAAGGAGTTCCTGTTGTGGGACAGCGGAAACGAACCTGACTAGTTTCCATGAGGATGCTGGTTCAATCCCTGACTTCACCTAGTGCAGCAGGGACCTGTATTGCCGTGAGCTGTGGTGTAGGTCACAGACATGGCTCGAATCCTGCTTTGCTGTGGCTGTGGGTAGGCCGGCAGCTATAGCTCTGATTCGACCCCTAGCCTGGGAACTTCCATAAGCCGTGGGTGAGGCCCTAAAAAGAAAAAAAGAAAAAAAAGAAAAAAAGAAACCTCCTGCAAGCGTACTTTTATTATTCTGGAATGTTCCACGCAACTCCGGCGGTGCCATTACGCTCTACCCTCTCCTCAGTTGCGTCGCTTCATTACAACATAATCATTCAGCTTTTATGCCTCCTTAGAAATGTTTTTATTACGTCGTTATTAATGTTTGTTTATTTTGTTTCCCCCCATGAAGTTTTAAGAATCTTGCCAACCGCCCATATTTTCCAGGTCCTTCTTTTTCCCCACCAACCTAGGACCGGGCTCTGCTCACACGGAGTTCACCAAATACCCACTGTTTGCACAGTTGGTCATCAACAGGAGTCTTGAAAGACTCAGGCATCTGGCTATTGGCAAGACTAGCTTCTTATTAAATAAATGAACCATCCTGCTGATCTTAAAATAGAAATGAATACCTTTTGCGATTTCCTGGGAAATCCATGCCCCCACGATTGCACAAAAAAAAATAAAATGCCAGGAACGCACCAACACTTCTTCATCTTAGGAACACTGCACTCTTTTTCCTCATACAGGCTTTTCTCCAGGCCTTTCCCATGAGCTGCTTTTCTGAGAAGACTCTCAGAAAGCAGCTCATGCAGGAGCTCCCATTGTGGCGCATCGGGTTAAGTATCCGAGAGGATGCAGGTTCGATCCCTGGCCTCGCTCAGTGGGTTAAGGATCCAGCGTTGCCGTGAGCTGTGGTGTAGCTCGAAGATGCAGCTCGGATCTGGCGTGGCTGTGGCTGTGGTGTAGGCCGGCGGCTACAGCTCTGATTCGACCCCTAGCCTGGGAACCTCCATATGCTGCAGGTGCAGCTCTAAATAGACAACAGAAAGAAAGCAAGCCAGCAGCTCATGGGGAAGAGGTGAATTTCAAACCCCACTCTGCTCGATGATGCTTCCCAAGTGACCATGTGGATTGAGGCTTTGTAGCTCAGAGGTCTCAGAAACACATCAACAAACAAACCCTCTGCAACCTAAAGCGTCCAGGTTTCAGAGTGAAGAAAATGTTCTTGCACACATGGGCACATGGGCACGGCCCAGGGCGCGACTTCTGGGAGCTACCTGGTGGACAGCTTCAGGTGGGCAAACTTCCGCACAGGCACGAAGGCTTAGGGAGCTCCCTGGCCCGGCCATGGGCAAAGGGGCTGCAGGAAGAACTGCCACTTCCCTGCACTGGCCCAGGCTCCCTCCAGGTGGCTGCACAGGCGGGCCTCGCCTGACCCACTCCGCTGAGAACAGGCCGGGTGCCCGGGCATCGAGGCCTGGGGCTGGGGCCAGGCTCCCTGGCTTCTTACACGCTCTCATCCGGCCAGGACCTTCTACAGGCCTATGGCTGCATTCATCTTCCCGTGGCTTCCCCGTCACATGGCAGAAGCTTTGAATGTGCTTTGGAGGAGTGTCACAAACGGGCAAAGCTGCTTCGGTGCGTTTCCCGTCCTTAGGCAGAGCAGACACCGCCTGCCAGGCGTGTCCCCCTCCTCTCGGTGGACCCCTGCAGGCCCGTTCTACTCCCACAGACACCGCCTCGTGCACCCCACCCGCCCCAATCTTATCCATCCATCGAGTTTGTAAATAAGTGCTCTTGAGATTTATTTTTATTCTCTTTTGTGTTTATTAAACTTTGAACAATTTTTTTCCCCCTCCTGGTCTTCTGCCCAATCACCCGCTTGCTTTTTATGGCCACTTTGGACCCGGAGGTCAATTTTGTTTCTCCTTCTTCTAAGCAAATGGTCCAATGATCCCGTCCGAGCCTTTCCAGCTCTGAAGGGGTGTTTGCAAATATTTACGGGAGAAGCTGGGTGGTTAAGTGCGTGGCTCTGCTCCGCTCCCTGTCCCGGGCCCACGGCCCTCCTCCGCTTGGGCCATTATAACCCCTTCGGCTGTTTCAACGGCCTGATAACACCATCCATGTACTGGGCTCTTGTTTTAGGAGTCAAAGCAGTTGATGCAGGAGGTGACATGATGGGCAGTGCCCACAGCACCTCGGCCCTGGTCTTGGGAAGGGACCAGGACCAGGACACAGCAGCGTTTCCCAGGCTCCTGCTCCAGCATCCCGGAAAGCGAGCTCACTGGATAAAGACCAGGGACTAAAGAACTGACGACCACTTTTAAGGGTCCATCCCAGCTGCCCCACCCCACCCCTCCCCCCGCACTGTCACCTGCTACGAGCCCCCAGCCCCCTGGCTGGCTGAGGAACTTGAGTGACTTGCCAAATACTTCTGCACTGGGAGTGGGGGGAGCCCAGCAAATTGCTGGCATAGCCTGTGAGCCCTGCCCTTACCTCATAAAAGCTTTCGGACGTGAGGTGCAGAGACGTGGGTCCCTCCACACCCAGCCTTGAGGCTGAGCCTCGTTTCTTGGGCTCTGGGCACCGGGCAGCCTGGTAGTTATTTCATGGTTTGAGCAACCCGGATCCACCCACCTGGCCTCGGAGGGCATGCAGCTTTTCCCTCCGCCTTCCAAGAACCCACTTCCCCCTCCGGAAGGGGAGGTCTTTCTAAAGGCCTCTGGAATTCCAATCCGGTTCTTCTCCCATGGCCAGCTCGCCAGGGACCTTGGCTGGACCTTCACTAATTTGTCCACGCTCATCCTGGCTGGCTCATTCCTCTCCGCTTTTTTTTTTTTTTTCCTTCAGGGCTGCACCCATGCCATAAGGAGGTTCCCAGGTTAGGGGTCGAATCGGAGCTGCTGATGCCGCTGGTCTACACCACAGCCACAGCAACACGGGATCTGAGCCGCCTCTGTGACCTATACCACAGCTCACAGCAACACCGGATCTTTAACCCACTGAGTGAGGCCAGGGATCACACCTGCGTCCTCATGGACACTAGTCAGGTTCATTACCGCGGAGCCGCAATGGCACGGCCTCTCCTCTCCACTTCTGACCCACTTTTTCAGGTTCCATCAGATGTGTCTTCCTCCAGCTCTGTGGATCTCAGACCACCAGGCTGGTCCTGCTCCCCAACACTGTCTCACGTGCCTTCCTCTTGTGGAAAAGCTTGCATGTGGGAGGTTCCAGAATGTCACCCAGCAATGGGATTCCACTCACCGCAGCCCTGGCTACCCACCTCTGCTAAATCCTATTTGGTGGAACGGGCGGAGGGAAAAGAGAAAAGGAGGCAGTCTAGCTACTGAGTAACAAAGAGGCCGTGCGGAATGCCCGGTGATGGCATGGCATCCCGAGCTGCTTTTACAGGCATTATATTTGGACTTGTCATCTGTTCCAAATAACATATTAGCTCATATAAAAATTAGCTCTATTATTTTTTGCCTCTTTTTTTTTTTAAGGCCACCCTTGCAGCATATGGAGGATCCCAGGCTAGGTAGGGGTCGAACTGGAACTGCAGCTGCCTGCTCACGCCACAGCCACAGCAACGCCAGATCCTTAACCCACTAAGCGAGGCCAGGGATGGAACTGCCATCGTCATGGATCCTCGCTGGTTCGTAACCCCTGAGCCACAGCAAGAACTCCCTATTAGCTCATTCTAAATTATCTTCTCCCTGTGCGAGCAGGAATCTTCGCTTAGAGTTCATTGGGTCTCTACAGCCCAGGGATGGCTTCGTGGGCACATGACCAGGGTGGCTGCACTGGGTCCCAAACTCAGAGAAGCCTGACACTTGAGTTGGATGCTCTGTGGGCACCACCTTGAAACCTGGGTCATTTCCTCTTGGCATTTAGGCTTCGTCGACGAAGTCTGATGGGACCACAGGGCACACGGGGGCAGGGGGGGACCTCACTCGCGTGGTTTTCCCCCTCCCATCACCCCCCCAGGACTGGGGCTTGGGAAAAGTGGCATCAGGCACGCACACCTGAACCATCTCGGGGCCAGGCGTGGGGGCAGCTGGTTCTCTGAGGCTGCGACGCCCTCGGAGGCAGCTCGGCCGGACCAAGTCGCTGGCCCTGCTCAGCCAGCTGCAGTTAGAGGATCTCAAGGCAGGGGGGCCCATGAGGCCCCTTGAACTTTAACCCCAAAGCAAAAAGTCCTAGCTACGGGCAACGGGGCCAGCATTTGTTTTTTCTGAGCCGGTATCTTCATCTGATCAACAAAGAGGTAAACCCCTTTCCCCCTCCTATGTGCTGACCCAGACTGTCAGGATCACGCAGATGAGCAGAAGGGGTGTCTGAGCACTGGCTCTAGCTCAAACATCCCCCCAAAACGTCCCCTTCCTCTCCCCCCTTTCTTTTTTTTCCCCTCTTTTTAAATTATAGTTGATTTACAAGGTTGCGCCAATTTCTGCTGTACAACAAAGGGACCCCGTCACACACACACATATATACGTATATTCCCTTTCTTGTCTTATCTTCCATCGTGTTCTATCCCGAGAGACTGGATAGAGGTCCCTGTGCTGTACAGCAGGACCTCACTGCTTCTCCATTCTCCATGTCATAGTTTACATCTACCAACCCCAAACTCCCCTCCCATCCCACTTCTCCCTGGGCAACCACAAGTCCCTTCCAGTTACCTGAACTTTAAATACAAGCTAGTTTCTCTTTAAGGGGAGAGGTTGTTAAGAGGCTTACAGAGCAGCCCAGGCCCTTGCGGTTTGGTGTGGACAAGAAGATCCTGAATAGCAGGGTTTCTCAAGAGTGGGTGTGGGCTAGGGCCCAAGCTCTGCATTTAACCAGCTCCTTAGGCAACTCTTCAGTACCCTAGCATCTGAGGACCACTGATAGAAACCACGGAAGAAAAGGAATCCACAAAGGAAGACCGAAAGACAGAGGAGCAGCTACAATGGACAGGTTTTTATCTTTTGCAAGCACTGATCACTGTCTAACACGCTCTAAAATTGACTAAATAATCTATTGTTTATTATCACCTGTCTCCTGTTGCTAAGACGTAAATGCCATAGGGGAATCTTTGTCTATTTTGTTCAATTAAGTATCTAAACTATTCAGGAAAGTACACAGAACATAATAGCAGCTCAAGAAATATTTTGGAATGGTTACAAAAACAACAAGGAGCATCTAAACTTTGGCTCCCACATTACATGCAGAAAAGACTAAGACAGAAGAAACGGCAGCAACACAAGAGCTCCGGGGCTCTTACAACGGACAAATAAATCCCTCCGTGATAGGCACCACCTTGACTGCTCTGTCCTTCTTTTTCTTTTTCTGGCTGCACCTGTGGCATATGGAAGTTCCCAGGCTAGGGGTCAAATCCGAGCTGCAGCTGCCAGGCTACGCCACAGCCACAGCAATGCAGGATGCTTAACCCACCGATCAAGGCCAGGGATCGAACCCACATCCTCACAGACACCGTGTCAGGTTCTTAACCCACTGAGTCACAGAGGGAACTCCTAAGAAGATGTTTTTCATCCCCATTTCACAGATCAGGAAATTAAGAACACGAAGAGTGACATAACTCCTGGCTAAGGTCAAGGCGAAGCTGGTCTGTCAATCCAAAGCTCTGGCTTTTCATCCCAATAGTCTGCTTTTTGTGAAAGGAGCTCCTGATGGGGGCTGAATCCACCCCTGGTGGAAATCCCAAGATCCTCCATGGAGCATCGTTGCAAAAATGGGCACCAAGAAGTAGCTTCTGCACCGCTACGGATCTGTCTGACCTGGCAATACAGCTCGAGAAAATTTTTTTTGACCACACCCTCAGCATGCAGAAGTTCCTGGGCCAGGGATCAAACCCATGCCACAGCTGTAACCTAAGTCAGAGCGGTGACAACACTGGATCCTTAACCCACTGCGTGACCAGGGAACCTCAAAGCTGGAGAAACTTTAATGCAAGGCCCAGTATTTTCGCCGAGACTCATTAAAAGAGCAGCCCTGATTTGGAGACCTGGGGCTTGCCGAGGGGCCGAGCTCCCCTATGAGAGACCCTTGGCTAAACTCCAGGGCTCCCAGGGTCTTTCAGGCCTTCTTCTGGATGTGCCTGGTGTCTCTGTCTGCAGTAGCACCCACTGGCTTTAACCCCAAGCTTCACAAAGGAACAGAACAGATGTCACTCCCTTTTCTATAAAGGACTACACTTGCCCTGCAGCTCGGCAGCAATGGGCACGGAGTTCTGACAGCCCCTAACGAGGGGAGTGGCCCCTTATTCCTGACAGGCCCAGCTTCGAGGGAAAGAGTTGGGGTTCATTAGCCACCCCAGGAGCACAGCCAGACATGCAACCCTCCGAATGGTTGGAGGGCCAGAAACCCGCTTCCATGCGTGTGCGCACAGATGCGGCCAGTGAAAAACCAAGACAAGTGTGTCTGGGGGTTTTTCTCAAATGTGTCTTGGCACACGGGATACGGATTTGATTTCACTACCACATCCCAAGCCCTGCTGACATTCAGGTCACAGCAACTGAGCACAAAATGACTGAAGCATCAACAGCGCATCAGCAGTGGTTTCTGATTTTCTCGCGGCCCGCGCTCCTGCTACACGTAACACAGCACCGGGCATCTGGGATGGAAAGTGGGGCGCCTCCGAGAGGGGACGGTGTCAGACCTGACGTGCTGCTGGCACTTGTGAGTCTGAGTGTGTCAGCATCAGCACATGGGACCTGGCCCCGCTCCCTGCTATCTGAGATTCTGCGCGCTGTCAGCAGGCATGCCTGGGCCCCTTCTTAAAGGGGGCCAAAAAAAAAAAAGGGGGGGAAATCACGGTGGTTGGTTTGCTTGGACTGTGACAGACATGCGGTCTCTCGTGACTATTCCACAGTTGCCAGCACCCTCGTAAAACCCCGCCTACAGGGACCACACCTATTTCGTTTTGATTCCTCGACTTTTCTCATCACGCACGGGACTGTGGATGGAGAGGGTGTCTGGACCTACCTTTTTTGGCAAGTGGACACTGATGGGTCCCCTTTCCAATAATGGTGGGAGTCCATCCCCCTACGTGAGCCAGACAAGCGAAGCCACTCTTGTCTGCCACTGTCTCATTCTTTTTTTTTTTTTTTTTTGTCTTTTGTCCTTTTTTTCCTCTAGGACCACACCCGCAGCATATGGCGGTTCCCAGGCCAGGGGTCTAATTGGAACTGTGGCCACCGGCCTACTCCACAACCACAGCAACACAGGATGCAAGCCACGTCTGCAAGCACAGCTCACGCCAACGCTGGATCCTTAACCCACTGAGCAAGGCCAGGGATCAAACCCTCAACCTCATGGTTCTAGTTGGATTCGTTTCTGCTACACCAAGATGGGAACTCCTCTTTTTCTCTTTTTTTCTTTTTTTTTTTTTTTTTTTGCCTTTTTAGGGCTGCACCGCAGCATATGGAGGTTCCCAGGCTAGGTGTCGAACCAGAGCTGTAACTGCCGGCTTACACCACAGCCACATCAATGTGGGATCCAAGTCGCATCTGAGGCCTACACTACAGCTCACGGCAACACCGGATCCTCAACCCACTGAATGAGGCCAGGGATCGAACCTGCATCCTCATGGATACTAGTCAGATTCGTTACCACGGAGCCACAAGGGGAACTCCCAGTCTCATTCTTTAAAGCACATAAAACTCTTTTTTTTCCCTCTCTCCCTCATTATCTTCTCTCTTTCTTTTGCTCCATTTTCTTTCTCTTTTCTTACTTCTCTTCAATCTATAAAATGAGGGCAACAGAGTCATGATTTGGGTCCACTAATGGCCTTCCAAGCGCCCAACGCCCTCATGATATAGTGATCCATACAGTTATTCCAGAACCCAGCCACGGCTCCCATCACGGTCCGCGGAAAGAAGGCAACACGTGCTGATTCCGCTAACACATTCCGCTTGGCGTCTGAGGATCTCCCTCTCATCTCTTAATGGGTTAGCAGCACGCTTTCTTTTTAATCTCTTTTTACAGACAGAGAAACGAGTAAAAGCCTTCCAGGATGACACCAGCCACTGGCAACATCAAGATGAAAATGCACAATCTTGGATGTTCTGGCTCCGCCCTGAAGAGAGCCTGCTGATCTCAGAACAAACAAACTTCAGCAGCGCCCTTTCCAGAAACTACTGCACTTTCCCTGCAGCTCTCTGATGACACGTGTGGACTGTCTGACAGGCTTAATGGGTGTCGTGGCTTCTCATTAGCCTGAAAAATCTCTCTCTCATCTTTCTAAAATTACAGCACTGATGCATACAATGGCTTTCGTGGGTCTTGCAAGGCCAGCTCATCTCTGCCTTGTCTGTAAGCTTCTTGCCTGGGGCCTAACTTCTTTGTCAGGCAGTCACCTGCTTACTTTGAGGCCTTGTGCTGAAAGGCAGCTCTGCCCTGAAGCTAAACGAAGAAGCAACAGGGCACACCCTGCTAGGATGGCATGCTATTTACCAGTTTAACCAAGTGGCACGGGTCATTCCTGCTCACGTATTAAATCCATGCCTGGGGAGTGAGTCCAGGCAGAGAGGAATAGATGGTCTGGATCATCTCGTTTGAAAAGGAAAAAGCAAATACAGCGAACGTTCACTCTCTCGGAAACTCTGCATTGCGCTTAGAAATGACAGCACAGAAGGGGGTGGCCGGGGACTTACCACGTGCTCTCTCCCAATGTCATTGGTATCTAATTCCTCTTACTGCACTTTTCGTACAAGCCAAGCCAAGCCACTCTCTCCCAGAATTCCTTCTAGTGCCAGAGAACTCAAAACCCGGGCTCGAGACCTCCGGCCAGTCTCCGACAGCTCCGCAGGCACAAAGAGCTTTTCCCTACCTTGGGCTGAGATTCACGTACCCACAAGGCTGACCCACTGGGTCTGGATCTGCCACCCAAGACCACTTATCCCCTGTCCACTTGACCCGCCTCAGCACGTGTGACGCCAGACCTCAGAGCTCCTTGCCCCCATTGCTTTCCTTTTCTCAGCAAACATTCCTCTTTTATTATTTTTCATGAGCGCCTTTTACCTTCATGGATGGTCTCCTCTTTGCTTTGATTTTAAAACTGTGACCCTTAAATCTGAACAGAATTCTCAAGGCAGACTAGAGTAGAACTATCACCTTCCTTATTGTGGAACTGATACTTTTATTAATGCATCCCAACAGTGAATTATTCTCATTGTCTCTCATTCTCTCTTTCTCTTTTTAATCTCTGTACTTGTATCCTATTTTCTATGAGTTTCGAATGCATAATAAGTTAGAAGTCTTTGGTCTTCTCCATACAAATTATTTATCAGGAGTCACTATCTTATATTTTACACCCCGAGGCTCCTTTTGTGTGTGCATTTTACAACACAGCCCTATTCAACATGTACTTTTTGATCTGACTCATTTCAAATACTGCTGAGAGAGACTCGAAGTCTGATTTGGTGAACCCGGGCACTGCCTTGTGAAACAAAATTGCAGAGGACAGAGTCTTATCTGTCAGAATTGTTCTTTCTGTGGAATGCCAGTCTTGAATCTCAACTAGAAAGATGGCAGGGAGTAAGACCTGCTCTGAAGGAATTTTTAGTTATCAGATATCCTTATTAGCTTTTCCGTAGATGGTCACTCAGTACTGTACAAAGAATATTAGTGTTTCAAAGGATGGTGCTTCTTAGGGTTGGTAGATGTATTCACTAAGGGCGTGTGCTCTTCCCCCATCCTGTTTGTACTGGCAACAGAGCTGTGGGCAATTAAGATATGGGAACATACAGGAATTATAGGAATTCAGATGAACTGTGGCATGACCCAGTTCTGGAATGGAGCCGCAGGTGTTATGCTTGTTTTAAGAATTTGTGTTCATTTGGGCACTAAGCAGCTTTCTGTTCAAGGTTGGGCCACCATTTGCGACAGGAGGAAAAAAAAAAACCAGTCTTTAAAAGAATCTCCACGACAGAATTAGACCATGGCTAAGTACTTGGAAATGTTTGAGTGTGTCTTATTTTTATGTAATTATCTGAGAGCCAAGATCTACGTTTAGCTTCAATCTCATGACTTTGGTGTCTAGAGGCTTAAAATGATTTTAGTTTGCTCTTAGGGACCCTGGGTGAGAAAACTGACTAAATAACAGCCACCAAGATCTCCAAAGAGTGAATCCAACTTGTCCCAAGTTACTTTACACCCCAGCAAAGAGGGAAGGCGCTGTAATTTTGAGAATGGAAGAAGAATTCTCAAGAAAAAAAATGAGTTTCTTCTCTTTGGGGAAGCCTTCCCTCTGTCTCTGATTATCCTTCGAAGCCTTCAGAAGTCTTACCAACAAAGGTCAAAACTCAGGTGCTTTCTGAAGCTGTCTCTGCTCTCTTTTCTCACAGGTTGTGTAGACAACACAGGACAAATAATGCCTTCATTTAGTTCTAAGCCAGAGGCTCTCCTACACTTCTTAAAAAGCATTTACTAAGTCTGCTTTAAAGAAGAGCCCTTTGAATAAGCCAGGGCTTCTTCAACATATTAGGATGAAAGCAAAGAGAACAAACTCCCAGGGGGCCACAGTGATGTACAAACACAGAAGAGAATACACAGTAAACCAAGGCAAAGAGATGCAACCATCATGAAGTTTACCTGCAGGTACTTCAGGATGCTCTAAAATCACAGGAGTAACTCTCACCAGGTGAGTTACCATGTGGTCCTTGACACACCATATTCTGTTTCTTGTCATATTGCATTGGTTTCATTAGGCTATTTTTAAAGCCTCGACCACATATCTGAGGGATTTTCACGTGTCAGAGAGCCAATGCCATTCTCTCATCAGAATACATTAATTGAGCTTTTAAATGTGCAAGAGAAACAGAGGTTCCTGGAGAAGAAGACATGCCTCGCACAACAGAGCGCCCACGTGACACTGTCCCGAGAACCTTCACCGCCAGAGGAGATATGACCAGGAAAACTCGATAACTCCTCTCAGTTCCCAGCAAGGCCTCCTCGACACCCCAAGAATCCAAGAATTCTCTTTATCAGAGAGCAAGTCGTGTGGTTGCTTGGCGAGAGCACTGGATTAGAGGTCCCTGGGGGCCAGCAAGAGGCCTGCATGCATCAATTTACCTCATCGGGGACCTCCCTTTTAGCCCCTCCTGACCAGGCTGCATGCTGGTCCAGTCCTGGGAGGACCGGTCCTGGGAGCACTGGCTCTATACTGGAGGGAGGAGTCTTTATAAGTCTCAGGAGCACAGGGGCTGAATTTGTGGTCCTCTCCCTCCCCAAGGCCCCCCAGCCCACAATAAGTGCTCAATAAATATTCAAAGAAAAAGGAGACGAAGCCTTTTCTCACACAGCGAAGTCACGGGATGATGACCAAAGGAAACCACAAGCCCTGACACCCTCTCCGGACTCTGCGATTCCCAGTGGGCTTCCACATCCATTACTTCACCTGAGCCTGATGACTCTGTAACCTGGGTAGTGTGAGCTCCATTCTACTGTTAAGGAAACCACAGTTCAGAAGCCACATGGTTTTACTTAAATGAGTCCGAGGACTTCGCAGGGCGAACCTCTGACACCAGGCTTGGGACCTACTCCTCCTCTCCCCACCCCATCCCCAGTAAGATAAAGCAGCCAAGGAAGCAGCACAATTTCTGTGCATGTGAATTCTCAAGTGAAGGCACAGAGGCTGGGAAGACCAACTCTGAGTGCTTCGTGGTACTAAAGAGCTAAGCAACATTGAAATAAACAGGCTTCCTCTTCCCCTGGCTCAGATGCTCCGGCAAGTGCCATTTCCTTGTTATTGCAAAGATCCATGCTAGCGCCAAGAGCCGAAGCATCTTCCTCTGAATGCCCAGCAGCCTGAGGGGGACAGTGCTCAGAAGGGACCACGATGGGGAAAGTGATGTACCTGCAGGCAGCTGCCTTAGGGTGACGACAGACAGTGACCTTCCCTGGGACTGGGACTTTGAGAGATTTGAGAAGGAGGGAGCGGGGTCCCCCTGTGGCAGCAGGGGATTAAGAGATCTTAGGACATCTCTTTTTTCCACGGCAGGCGAGGGCAAGACAGGACCACAGGCAGCCATATGGGGCACAAGAAAAGCCCGGAGGTTTTGGGCTGTCAGCCTCCATGACAAAATCACTTTTTGGTGTACACAGTAGGTGTGCAATTGCCCAGCAGTTGACTGCACCTTGTTTTTTTGCCATTTCTTGGGCCGTTCCCGCGGCACATAGAAGTTCCCAGGCTAGGGGTCGAATCGGAGCTGTAGCCGCCAGCCTACGCCACAGCCACAGCAACGCGGGATCCGAGCCTCATCTGCAACCTGCACCACAGCTCATGGCAACGCTTAACCCACTGAGCAAGTCCAGGGATCGAGCCTGCAACCTCATCGTTCCTGGTCGGGTTTGTTAACCACTGAGCCACGTCAGGAACTCCTGACTGCACTTTTTAAATGTGCCCTCTGGATGCAGGGATGGACTTGTCACCTCTCATCCCACAAGATGGCCTCACAGAAGTCACTCTGCCTTGAACAGGCAATCAACACAGCCCGAACACAGAGGGATTTTTACAAATGCCAGCCGATCCCTTTGCTGCTGCTGCTGCTGCTGCTGCTTTTTGGAAACCAACCAATCAGACATTAACTCCTCCTTGTTCACTGGAGGAAGGAAGCTGGGGGCTCTCGGAGGCAATAAGCCTTCCCCACAGCTCTGCGATAATCATGCACCCGTCTAAGCGCATGTCCATTGCTCTGAGTGCCCAGAGTCCTCGAAAGAGACCTTCTGATCTCGAAGAGGACAGACACGTAGTTTTGGTCTCAATGGACCTTCAGGCTGTGTTTGTGTCCATGAAGGATAACACCGATGCGGGGGTTACTGAGGGAGGGGCCGGAGGCTGCGAAGACAGACAATCCCATTTCGTGGCATATCTGGCAACTTAACCTATCTCACAGAAGAATCCTGGAGTCCTGAAAACCTTTGAGGAGTCTCACATGTACCTATGCAGTCGACGCAAAGTCAGTCCTACTTCCGCAGCCTCATTCAGACCAGCGCTCCTCCTGAGTCTTGTGCGAGTCAAGGGAGTGAAAAGGGCAGGTGGCAGCAGGTGTCAGAGACCACTGGCCTGTGGCCTGCAGAGGGGCTTAAAAGGCCCGGTATGGGGACACAGGACGTGAGCCCGAGCAGGACCTGAGCCCCAACAGGACGGGGCGGTACGACCTCCCTGCATGTCTCACTCCGGGCATCGGCGAGCTCTCCAGGCCTTGGTTCCTTTGCACCGAAAAGAGTGGGTTTGGACGGGACTCTGAGGCTGGGAGACTCACCTGCTACAATGGAGGGAACCGGGATTCACGGTTAGAAAGCTTGGCTGCTTTTTTTTCCAGCAACAGAGACATCACGCCACTAAGCAAGCCCACTTTTTTATTTTCTTTTTAGGGCTGCACCCACAGCATATGGAGGTTCCCAGGCTAGGGGTCAAATCGGAGCTGTAGCCGCCGGCCTACACCATAGTCACGGTGACGCAGGATCCAAGCCGCACCACAGCTCATGGCCATGCCAGATCCTTAACCCCCTGAGCGAGGCCAGGGATCGAACCCGCATCCTCACAGTCACTATGTCAGGTTCTTCACCCACTAGGCCACGATGGGAGCTCCAGCAAGCCCACTTTTATTCACGGCCACCCTTTTCCCGCTTTTAACCTCTCACCAGTGAAACGTCTTGACAATCTTCAAATACCTCAAAGAGACAACTTCAAAACACATCTTTTGATACCCTGTGACCCCCCTCCCCCGGGCATACCCAGCTTCGCAGGTACGCTGCCGTCTCCCCCTTCCATCACAGTGGACCCCGCCCGAGACGTCAACACACCGTCGCATTTCGCATCGCCAAACATGCCAAGGCGGACACACCGCCACGCCCACGCCACATGACTCGTTCACGTAGAAACCCTTTACTTGGGCAAATTCTACTCATTCTTGAAGGTCCAACCTCGTCCCCCCCCCCCCCTTTTCAGAAGAATTTCCAGCTCTTCCGGAGCCGAAGCCCGCCCTCCCTCCCTTCTTTGCGCCGGAGAGCACTTCGCCCCGTGTGTATGAAAGTCATCTCTCTGGATGTTTACCTGACAGGTGGCAGCGAGGCTCAGGTGCATGTCTGGACCTTGAAAGTGGGGCCAAGGGAACTCTTGCCTCCAGAATCGCTAGGAGGGTTAACGACTATGGCCATGAGTCTGAACGCAGTGAGTGCTCAAGAAATGTACGTTTATCCTGTTAACAGACCTCTGGGTCAGAAGGGGAAAGGCTGCCCCTATTCTCAGAGTCTGGGGCCCATAAGATGCTCTTTACTGGGAAAAAGATAAGGTCACCTATGTCAAAACTGCTGTGGTGTCTGAAACCCCGTGGACGGGAGGCATTTTCTCTGCCTTAGAGAATCAGACACACTGGCCAAATCCTTGGACCTCCTCTCAGATTACAACCATCAGCATCAGGAACCTGTGGGTACACGGAAGCCTAATTCAGTAGGACACGTCTTCAAAAACCGCTCCTGGATTCACTCACCCTGCTGGATCACTCACTTCACACCAGGTGTACAAGCAGACTTTGGGTGGTTCTACTATTAAAAGTACCCACATCTGGAGTTCCTGTTGTGGCTCAGTGGTAATGAACCCAACTAGTATCCATGAGGATGAGGGTTCGATCCCTGGCCTTGCTCAGGGGATTAAGGATCTGGCATTGTTAGGAGCTGTGGTGTAGGTAGCAGATGTGGCTCCGATCCCACGTTGCTGTGGCTGGGGTGTAGGCCAGTGGCTGGGGTGTAGGCCAACAGCTGTAGCTCCGATTCGACCCCTAGCCTGGGAACCTCCATATGCCTCGGTATGACATGCAATTTAAAATGTGCTTTCTTGGCTATAACCTCATTTTTAACCTTAGTAACATCTCATCTAAAGGCTCTTATACAAGGGCTGTCTATTGACAGTGCCTACTATGAGCTGGAAAATTCCTACCACCCACCGCTCTGCTGTCAAATGAAGAGACTGAGCTTCCCCCTCTCCCGCCTCCCCATCCTCAGCTCCTCACCAGCCAAGGGCATGTTCTGCATGTGATTTGCTACTTCCTGATCCAAGCTGACTGTGGCAGCTAAGTGAGCAGGCTGGTCTTGGTCCTGACATGTGGTTATACTAAAATCCTTCAATAAAAAGTCTCAAACTTCAAGGCTAAAGGGATGAAGGGTTTATACTCAAGACTATCACTTCTCAGTAGGAGCTCCCATGTGCCTCTGAAGCTGTGCTGTCTTGAACCCCTCTGTGCCCTGGGAGCTGGTGACCACTTCACAGGCCTCTAGTCCGGCTCCAATATGATGATGTCTGTGAAAGGGCTTTCTGAAATGCAGAGTGACTCAGAAGTGCCAGGTGGCACTTAATCTTATTTAATATCTTTTTAAATTGAAGTATAATCGACTTGCAAGATGATATTAGTTTCGAGTGCACAGCACACAGCGATTCAATATTTTTATACAGTATGCAGAATGATCCCCACAGTGTCTCATTACACCTGTCACCACACAAAGTTATGATAACTGACAATATTCCCCGTGCTGGATGTTACATCCCTGTGACTTAGAGCGTTTATAACTGGTCGTCTGTACCTCTTCATCTCTCTCGACTATTTCACTTAGCTCCCCCCATGCCCCAGCAGTCACCTGTTCTCTTTATGTTTCAGTTTGTTTTGTTGTTTGTTCATTTGTTCTGATTTTCAGATGCCATGTATAGTGAAATGGTGTTTCTCTTTCCCTGTCTGATTTGTTTCACTTAATGTCATACCCAAGGTCCACCCATGTTGTCCAAATGGCAAGATTCCACTCTTTTTTATGGCTGAGTAATATTCCCTTTGTGTCTATGTACCACATCTTTATCCATTCATCTACTGATAGACACTTAGGTTGCTTCCTGATCTTGGATATTGTGAATAGTGCTGCTAGCAACATGGGGGTGCAATTATCTTTTTGTATGAGTGTTTTCATTTTCTCTGGATAAGTACCCAGAAGGGAAACTGCTGGATCACATGGTAGTTTTATTTTTAATTTTTGGCGGAATCTCCATACTGTTTTCTATAAACTAGTTGTACCCCACAATTTACGCTCTCACCAATTGTGTACAGGAGTCCCTTTTCTCCATATCCTCGCCAACACTTGTTATTTGCTGTCTTTTTTTTTTTTTTCTGGCTATGCCCACAGCATATGGAAGTTCCTAGGCCAGGAATTGAACCCAAGCCCCAGCTGCAGCCAATACCACAGCTGCGGCGCTATGCCTGGCCAGGGATCAAACCCACACCTCCACCGTGACCCAAGCTGCTGCAGCTAGTTCTTAGCCCCACAGTAGGAACTCCCTATTTGCTGTCTTTTGATGACAGTCATCCTGACAATGTCACCAAAGAAGAGTGAGGTCATTCAAAGATGACAAGCATCTGCTTGCACAAGCTTATCTGACGCCCCGGAAACAACTTTTGAGGTTGCGCTCCCACTTTGCAGACAAGGAAACTGAGGCTCAGAGCTTGCAACCAGAAAGCACTGGTTATTGGCTTATCAGCTCCAACTCCTCACACCTAACAGGTGTTCATCCCACTCACCACATCACCTCAAACCTGGGAAGGGACATGTGGGTTACAAGGGGAGCTGTGAGATCTCGGGGTTACAGTCCCATGAAACACACCTGCCCAGGACCTCAACATACACACAGGCAGCCTCCGGAGCACCTGCAAATAACCCTCATTTGTGTCCCTGGCTGCCCTGAGCCCCCAGAGGCCATCCTTCAACGCATCTGAACCACCTTTTCTCAACAGATTTGAGTTTTGCCTTCTGTCCCTTTTCAGCCAGACCCCAAGGAGGCGAAGGACTGTCCACGGCCCCTGAGCGTCAGGAAAAGGAGGTAAAGCAGAAGCACAGGAGGCACTGCCTGGAGAGTCAGCCTCTCGATACGTAAGATGCCAATAATAACAGCGGCAGCTCAGAGCCCGACCGGCTTCATCTCCTTGAAGCCTCGCAAAGACTCAACAAGGCAGACACGCCTTTCATTTCCACGTTGCCAACGAGCAGACCAAGGCTTAGGGGATGACCTAAAATCCAAGATCACATGGCCAATAAGTGGTGGCGCCAGAGTGGAAGGGACGTGGGATGGGCTCCCTTTAGTACTTCTCCTCAAAAGGTAAGAGTGACCCATTTATGCACGGTCTTGTGTCCAACCCGCAGCAGAGCAGTTAACATACTTGCTTTTCTTAGCATTGCAAATAGATCACATACCCACTAGTACTGTTTCCATCTCAAGGTATTGTGCTTCTCTACCAACATATGTATCAGTTTAATTATCCACGTGAAAACGATGATAACTTCTAACCCAATAAGATGATAAATGACAATCCACTGTCATAAAACTAAGACACATACCCAGTGCATTCAAAACACTTGGGCTATATGCCAGTCCTTTTTTCTTTTTCCATTTTTCTTTCATGAACCATGATGTTCCAGAAGAGGAAGGCAAGACCCTGTGAATCGCTTTATATTATTTACATAAACCTTAAACAAGCCGTCCCTGTATCTCTATCTCATCGCTATGGAACTGTCACACTGACACCAGGTCACCATGCGTGGCCAACTCTGTGAGGCCAAAAGGAAGGGAGGGGTGGCAGGAAGGCATTCTTTGTCATTTCACCGTTTGGGGGAGGCTCCAGAACGTGGCACTTGTTTTGTCTGTATGTGTTTACGCTCCAGCTCTCTGGGTGGGGAGATCCAAAGGCAAGAAGGTTTCTTACTTGAAACTGTGTTTCACAGGAAGTTCTTCAGAAGCTTGTGGTTAATTTCATGGCACTGTCTAACTCCTTGAAATTTGACTCATAAGACCTATCACCAAATCTCCCAAATCCTCTGACATGGAGCTGTGTTAAAATTCTTCAGTAAAAAACTCCCAGACCCTGTGGTTAAAGGGATAAATGGTTTATGCGAGGGCTCCCACTCCTTAGTAAGAATCCCTACCGCTTAGGAAGCCAAGAGGAGCCTGTGGGACACGGGGGGCCTGTGACGTCCTCCCCCTGTCACCTGTTTTCCCATCAAGAAGAAAAGGGGCCTCTGGAGGATGAATTAGCAATCTCGTTACTGTATTTCAAATGGCTTTGTGCTTTTCTTAATGTAGATTCAAGTTTATGAGAGATGATACTTTTTTTTTTTTTTTTAAAGGCAATGCTTTGCAGCCTCGCAGTTTCCATCTTCCTCAAAGATCATTTACAAATCCAGGAAGATTATACATCAACAAAACAGCCGTTTAGATCCTGTCTAAATGTGGCTGTATTTGTGCTCATTGGCTTCCAATTAAAGCTCTGTTTACAGCATCAATCCAGAGCTTCCCAAACCATCCCAGCGTGGAATCCACAGGCTTAAGGCTCTATCACATTGGTTTCTTTCCTCCTTGGGAACTGCCTTTCCTTTTGCTTTGCATTCTTCCTTGAAACCATTCCTTACCATTTAGTGTTTGGCTCAAAAAAAACCATTTGCTTACAAGAAGAATCGAAAAACAATTCACAGTAAGCAGGCTTGTGTCATATGACAACCTCCTCGCCCCCGTAAAGGTTTATTTTCAAAACCTGAAATGAGGGGCAGTTCCCATTGTGGCTCGGCGGTAACAAACCCAACTCGTATCCATGAGGACGCGGGTTCGATCCCTGGCCTTGTTCAGAGGGTTAAGGAGCTGGCGCTGCTGTGGCCGTGGTGCAGGCCGGCAGCTGCAACTCCAATTCAACCCCTAGCTTGGGAACTTCCATATCCCATGGGTGCGGCCCTAAAGAGAAACACAATTGAGAGGAGGCATCAAAAGAGAAAAAGCACATCATGGCTGTACATCCCACCACGGTGTGAAAAAGAAAACCCGTTAAAGAAGCGAGCTCCTGGAGCTCCCGCTTTGGGGCGGTGGGTTAAGAACCCAACTGAAGTGGCTTGGGTCGCTTCAGAGGCTCAGGTCACTCGCTGGCCCAGTGCCGTGCACTAAAGGATCCAATGCAGTTGCACCTGCCGCTGGGATTGAGTTCCTAGCCCGGGGAATTTTGTATGCCATGGGTGCAGGCATTTAAAAAAAAAAAAAAAAAAATGAAGATTCGCTCTCCCTAGGGGACTAAGCGTGGTATTTAAAGATGATCTTAGCCTTATGTTGGGAGCAGGAGATGCTAATCTTTATTGCCTTTTCCTAATCCTGACTCCTCTCCTTACACACTGGCTATTTCCCTACAGGCAAGGACCGCCCCCCTCTTTGGCTTCAACGTTTGGTTGAAGGTCTCTTTTTGTCCAGACTCATCCATTTGCACACGTAACACCATGCAACCCCGTCTGTCAACAGTACGTCCACTAAGAATGGGGGGAGAAATCCGAAGGATGAAAACTCATACGAATATGGAAAAAATAACATCACGAGGAAACGTCCCACGAAGAAATACTAGTCCCAGGCGGCTGTACCCAGGAATCTCTCTACTTTCAGGAACTGTGCCATCCCCATCCATGCAGCCTATTCCAGAGAAACAAACGGGGAGGAAGCCCAGCTCATCTGCGCAAGGAATACAACCTTGATCTCGAAACCAAATCCGAGAAGGGAGTTCGTAGACCAAATTCAGTCATGACGCAAAACCCACTCATCCAAACAGTAGCCACACCAAGCCCTCTTGTGTGTGTATACATATATATATAAAGAAGAAAAAATACTAGGAAATCATGACGAACTTTGGATGCAGCTCCTGTGACAAGCGTCCCATCCAGGACACAGTCGCACTGTGAAGCCAGTAGAGAAAAACTCTGAATTTCCACAGAGAAAAAGCCTGAGCGCCTACTTCAAGGTGGACGTGAAACCAAATGCTTAAAATCAGTCCCTTCCCCGAGACGTGGGCCCCCGCCCCGTCTGCATGTGAACCTGGAGTGGCCTTCTCTCCAATGACGGTGACTGTCCTGCCACCCCACCGACGACACTAAGCAAAGAGCTTCATTGCACAGCGTCCAGCTTCGGCTACAAATACAGCTTTCTGGGGGAGATCGGACCCAAGCATCCCCCCCGCCCCAAGGCAAGGGAGCGGTAGGGAAGAGGGGTTCTCGCAAGCCTCCTGCCACCCGGAAGGGCAAGCTGCTTCTTCCGTTAATATTTCCAGCCTCATTGGAAGACACAGCCCCGAGCACTTGGGGGTGGGGGTGTCCTAATGCTCTGGCTTCATTTTCACGCAAACACTGGGATGCAAAAAAAAAAAATGCCTTCTATGCTGAGGGTCCCGGGGGCAGCCCCATCCTGGAAGAGCAGGAAGAGCTGGAGGCAGGCTTCACCGCCTCTCCTGCTCACCCTGGGGCTCCTGTCGCTATTTACCCTCGGATGAAGTGACGATGAAAGTAAAATACGCTTCATTACCTGCGTGCGGCTCTGACAACGGCTGAGCTCTCCAATTTGGAAATAACTCTCCCCTGTTCCAGCCTACGGCTGCCTCTCTGTGTGTGTGGACACACACAGACACACCCCCCCCCCAACACGCACACACCCCCACTCACAGTCCTATTGACATTATCTCGTTTACCAGCTCCGTTTAGTGACATACAGGGTTCAAGACAGACTGCCTGGAACGGGGCCTCCAGCCCCTTCTCGTTAGAAAGAGCACAGAGAGCCGCGCTGGTCCAGAGTTTTCAGATGGGGTTTTGTTCGTCGTCTTGGCGCTGGTGCCTGATGACGACATCGCGTTGTTAACAAGAGGGGGTTGACGGGTTGAGGCTCGGCAGACCCAGATTCGGCTCTGGCTTTGCCACGGATCAGCTGGCCTCCGGCCCCTCTCTTAACTTTTTCAGGCCTCAGTTTCCTCATCTGTAAAATGGGAGGGTGGCTGGAAGGTCAGAGGAAGTGGGAACCCACCGAGGCTTCAGGGAATGCTTTGCCTTGCAGGGCCACCTCACCCCTTGCTCCAAACCAGCTTTGACTAACAGGAAAATAAAGACAGGTCTGGAGCAGAAATAACGAAGAGCACTAGGGCAGCCCGCCGAGCTCTCTAAACTGCATTTCCCCGCCTATAAGAACGGAACAGGGCAGCATCTACTGCCTCGAGTGCTGAGGATGAACGAGGAGCATGAAAGCAAGAGCACCTGCACGCCGCCTGGTACACGCTGCCCACGCACCCAGCACCCGCGCCTCGTGGCCCCTGCTGCTGTCTCCCAGATTCCACGTTGCCTGCACGGGGGCTCGGGGCTGGCAGACCTGCGTGCGCCTTCCCAGCTCCCTGCTCCTTCGGCGACTCCTCTGGGCACCGCGCACCCTTTCCCAGCAGCCTGACCCGCCCCCACACCGGGCAGCTCTGCTCTTCATCTCCAGATGGAGCGAAAATCTGGTAAATATTACACTTGCAAGGTAACAGGTCTGGAATGCTCGGCATCCTAGGCGGAGCACGGTTGCTTCTTGGCCTCTGGATGCATACAGGCTGCAGCCCAGGGCCCAGCTACATTTGGCTGCTTTGTGCAATTCAAATAAAGATCTTAAAAATCCTCCAGCTCTATAAACATTTGTACTGTTTGCTAATCAAAGGGGTTCTTTTAAAAAAAGGAAAAAAAAAAAAGCCATCTGAAGAGGAGCTGGCATTCTTCTCCGTTTGGACCCAAAAAAGCACTGCGTTGTCTGCACCACACAGGTTTCTGATACATAAACGATCTCTCCATTGTGGGCCAGGTGGATTCGGCTTTCGGGACAGACTGCCTTCCACCAAACGAACAGGCCTAAGCAATTTTCATTCCGGGGTGTGTGCCCTTAACCGTGACAACTGCGCTGCTGCTGCTTCTGTGTCCTGGGATCCACTCAAGCTTCAATGAATGGCAGTGAGTAATGAGGACAGTGGCAACTTTGGCCGAGGGAGTGTCCTGGCACTTGCACTTATTAGCCATTGATCTGGGCAGTGATTTCATCTCTCTCTGTGCCTTGGTTTCCTCCTGTGTGATGGAGAAAATAATACCACCTACCTATTGCCAGGATCAAATGAATTATTATCCCTAAAGCGCTTAGGCGAATCCCCAGGGTAGAAAATGCCCTACATAGATAAAGTAACAATAATTACGTGGTTGCTATTGTTGTTATGGACCTAATACCAAGTGTGAATAAAAGAAACCGGATCTAGATCCTTAGCAAAAGGTAACAGGTCCCCCCAGCCCCACCCCCACCCGTAGAAGAAGTTAAGTGTGTTTCGACACGTTTAGGTCTCCCTTTCTCCGTTAACTAGAAGCCCATAGAGGAAAGTGGTAGAACCAGATTATATCACGGCCTGTGACTTAAACTTTGACCTTCGCTGATTCAGACCTCAGGCCTGAACGTCCCAACTTCCCTCAGTTAAGAGAACAACAACAAAAAAAAGATACCGTTTTCTTTTCTTTTTAGGGCCAAACCTACAGCATGGAAATTCCCAGGCTAGGCATCAAATTGGAGCTGCAGCTGCCGGTCTAAACCACAGCCACGGCAACACCAGATCTGAGCTGCCTCTGCGACCTACACGGCACCTTGTGGCAATGGTGGATCCGTAACCCTCTGAGCGAGGCCAGGATCGAACCCGCATCCCCACAGACACTTTGTCAGGTTCTTAAGCTGCTGAGCCACAGTGGGAACTCGAAGGTTGCCATTTTCAAATGGCTTCCTCTTACTCGCCAAATAAAATATCTAACCTCAGCACTTTTAAATAAAACCTCTTGCCACATGGAAACCTTGAGAAAAAAATACAAAAGCTGACCTGGAGCCTTCAGCGGGGACAAAGAAAGGTACCACATTTTCCTAAGGATCCAGAACATGTAGGTGTGACTGGGTCACCATGCTATACAGTAGAAAACTGACAGAACACTGTAAACCAGCTACAATGGAAAAAAATAAAAATCATTATATTAAAAAAAGAAAAGAAAATAGAGCCCATTCTCTTGGTCTTTGACAACTGCAGGTAAGAATGAGGGCAGCATCCCTGGTAGGTGATGGGAGGTCACATTCCAGGGACTTCGGGATGACAGGTGACTCTGCTGGCTTCGCTGGCCCAGGAAGGTGCCACTTCCACAGGTCACGGCCAAGTCCAACCAGCCAGCCGGCGAAGGCTGTCCGTCCTTTGCTCACCTGTCTGTCTGTCCCCCTCCTCTCCTCTCCTCCCCTCTGGCCTCCCTGCGTACCCACACTCCAGCCACTGCCTCGGGTCCCCTCAGTGTAAACAAGAAGGAAAACCAAGCAGGTGACAGGGGGGTGGGGGGCTCTTCTCAGCAGGAGATGTCACCTCACAGAGGACACAGGAGGAAGCCAGCGTGGTCTCGGAAAGAGGGAGAGTGAGGTTTCTCACTGTCAGGCCTTCTGGGACCTCAGGCCACACCCTCGGGAGGCCCCTGACACCCAGGACCCTGGGCCGAGTTTCTCCCTGGCTCAGCCCCCCAAGGTACAGGACAGGACGGGTGGCCAGGGCTCAGGCGTGGGGCCAGCTCTCCGACACAGGGGCACAGCATGGGACTCTGTGTTCCTGGGACAAGAAGGAGCACAAGCCTCTCTCAATACAGAGGCGATGAGGGGGAGGAGGGCAGCAAACCCACCGAATCCAGTGCTGGGGGTGGGCTGGGGGGGTGTCTCTGTGGTTAACCGCATTTTACTGGGCTTTTTTATTGCGTGCAGTCGTATTGAAAGAGACATGACTCAGACACACGGTCTCCGAAGCCACCAAGGCGCTGCGTCCTAACGGGACTGAGGTGACAGAAACCCAGGGCAGCTGTACACGCTGCACAAAGCTTTGCTCTCGGCCCAGACGGCACTGCCTTCCGTCCTCTCACAGCTCGGGGAGCCCCCGAGTTCCCCACCTCCCTCTGCACACTGAGGCCATGGCTCGCCCCTGCTCGGGGACCCCCACGGGCCCCTTCTGTGAAAAGTTGCTTTCATTAACGCATCGCCTTGTCTTTGTGTTACCACTGGCTTGGCTTGTAAGTACCGCTCAGCCACCTCTTATTGTTGTGTTTTGTGTAAGCCCCTGGGTGTCCACACCTGTCGTCACAAATAGGCCACAAGCCACATGAGGGCAGGGCAGCTGTAACGATAACAATAAAAAGAGTAAAAAAGAACAGTAACAGAAGCAACACGACGAGTTTTGAGGAGCAAAGGTCATCTGTCACCTGCCCCCCCCATGATTATGCCCCCCCTTCTTTTATTGATTTGAAGGGCCACACCCACGGCATATGGAGGTTCCCAGGCTAGGGGGCAAATCGGAGCAACAGCTGCCAGCCTGCACCACAGCCACAGCAACGCAGGATCTTTAACCCACGGAGAGAGGCCGCGGATCGAACCCACATCCTCATGGACACAAGTCCGGTTCTTAACCCACTGAGCCACAGCGGGAACTCCCGATGATCCCATTTTGATGGAAGCTAAGAAACTGAGGCGCAAAGGAGGAGCGTGGCCAATTCGATGTGACGTAACCAGAAACACGGTCCCTCCGCGTGGACCCCTGTCACGTGACCCCAGTGCCTTCCTCCAGGCCGCAGGGACCGGCCCTTCCAGGAGGCATCCAGCCACCAGCTCCTCATTTTCTACCCAACGGTGTGACCCAGGCAGCCAGCCCTGGTCCTCAGTTACATGGAACCCAGCACTATTTCTCGCACCCTTGTTTTCAGGGACGATCCAGGCAGGGATTAAAGAGAAATAACAAGGGAGAAAGATGCACCCAGTAGGGGCAGAGGCAATGGCGAACGCCCGAGTCCTTTTAGGCGAGTTCCGAGAAGACAGAGACGTCGCTCTGCCCGGCTGGCTTGTACCAGTTTTTAAACGAAGCCTTCAACGCAATTTTCCTCTAACGGAAAGCGGTACTGCTTTCCACTGTTTTGAAAATGTATATCGCTGGCTCATCTCAACGTACGGCAACTTGATGCTAAAAACGTGGGCTGCAACGTCTGGTCTTCTGTCATTCTCAAAGGCAAAAGTGAGAAAGTGAAAGTCTTCACCAAGAACCGGGAAAGGAATGAATGAATAAAAACGTGTATCCACTCCCTACCCCACGCAAGGTCTTCTCATGTGGTAATTTCTTTAAAAACATTTTTGGCTGTGTCTGTGGTATGCAGAAGTTCCCAGGCCAGGGACGGAACCCATGCCATAGCAGGGACCCAAGCCACAGCAGTGGCACACCAGGTGCTTAAGCCTCTAAGCCACCAAGGGACTCCTAATTTCTTTCTTTCTTTTTTTTTTTTTTTAAGTATGAAGAATCATATTTTAAAAAATGAATTCTCATTTTATTTTATTTATTTTTTTGTCTTTTTAGGGCTGCACCCTTAGCATATGGATGCTCCCAGGCTAGGGGTTGAACTGGAGCTGCAGCTGCCGGCCTACACCACAGACACAGCCACGCCAGATCTGAGCCGCATCTGCAACCTACACCACAGCCCACAGCAATGCCAGATCCTTAACCCACTGAGTGAGGCCAGGGATCGAACCCCTATCCTCCCGGATATTACGTCAGGTTCTTTACCTGCTGAGCCACAGAGGGAGCTCCAGCAAGCCCCCCGTTTATAAGCATCCTTTTCTCTCTCTTAAGCTCTCCCCAGTGAAATTTCCTGTGCTGTATTTCCTATGATATCACAGACACTTAATAGTGTGACACTTCAGAGTCATCTTTGGCTCATGTGTGAGTCACTTTCTTGGCTTATCAACAGAGGCTGGGATCAAAAAAAAAAAAAAAAAAAAAAAAAACACCAAAGGTTGACATCCTCGCAAAGCTGAAAGGACCACCGTCTGTTATAACAAAGCAAGAGAAACAGAGAGGCCCATTATATGAACCCGTCTGTCTAGACAGATGACTAAACAGGGGTCCCTCCAGGGTTAGACTTGAATTTCCTCTGCTCAGCCTGTTAGATATTTAGCAATAAAAAAAAAAAAAATGCTGAAAGGCTGTAGTAGTAATCCAAGCCCTCCTACACGACCCAGAGAGTAGTTTAAGAGTCATTCTGGTGCAGCCTGCATATGTTAAAGTTTCAAGCAGAAATGAGATCAAGACAAGAAGAGTCCTCAGAATCCTTGTGCTGTCTGGCTGAGCGAACACAGGCAGCGACTGTCCCTTTGGAATGCCAGGGACAGTGGGTCCAGCTCGCAGAGGGAGCAGAGGCTAATCCAGGAGTCCCCGTGGCAAGAAGGCATCAAAGTCGGGCTGGACTTCCACCTGGGCTGGCAAGGAGCTTCTCTCCTGCTCTTCCTGGGCCCTGGGATCCTTCCTCACTTAAAACCTAGAAAATGCTACTGAGAGTGAAGAAAAAAGAACCAACCATATCCCTTCATCAAGGCTGAGATAAGCAGAGGTGGGTGATAACGAGACTTTTTTATCCCTTTTAACACTGCTCTGCTTGGTGTACAAAAAGTTCCCGCAGGTGAAAATTAGGAGCAGACTAACAGACCAAGCAGCCTCATGGAGAAGCACAAAAGACCAGTGGACTCAGCCCCTGCTCGTTTCTTAAAAAGTGCTACCACTATGCAAGGTGCAATGTCTATTATGGTCCATCTTTGCAAAATTCATTCACTCCCTCATTTAACAAGTATTTACTGGGCGCCTCCATCTGCAATGTTCTTTGACGTGTATGGTGGACAGATAGGTCGGCCAAGAAGTGGAGACAGAATTTCTAGGGCCATTCTGATCTTGTAATAGGCATTAAAGGATTAATGCAATAGTTTGAGTAAGAACTCGGATATACTTGCCTGCAAAAAAAAAAAAAAAAAAAAAAAAAAAAAAAGAAGAAAGTTGTTCCTATCCAGGGGGCAGAATGAAAACCACCAGGATTTTACATCGCACATGCCAGTGATGACCCAGTGTGGACAAGTGAGTCACCTTAGGTTGCACCATACTTCGTCCAGGTTCATGTAAGACACTATTCCTATTCCTCAAACAGGGAACAGAGAGAACAGAGATGAGCTAATTCGGAAGCCGCTGCCTAATTCCAAACCAGTAAAGCCCTGGGGATCTGCTGCCTGCCTTGAATTTCCATAGATTTTTAGGAGAGCATCACTGGACTTAAAAGAAATAAAGAGGAGTTCCCCTTGTGGCTCAACAATAATGAACCCGACTAGCATCCATGAGGATGCGGGTTCCATCCCTGGCCTTGCTCAGTGGGTTAAGGATCCTGTGTTGCCGTGAGCTGTGGAGCTGTTGTGTAGGTTGCAGATGTGGCTCGGATCCCACCTTGCTGTGGCTGTGGTGTGGGCCGGCAGCGGCAGCTCTGATTCCGCCCCTAGCCTGGGAACTTCCATATGTGGTGGGTGCGGCCCTAAAAAGAAAGAATAGAAAAAAAGAAAGATATCCAAACATACCTTTTCCCCTTTTTCAGAAAAGAAGGACCTCCTTAAAACACAGTTACGTATTATTTTCACCCGGTGAATTCTCCTTTTCCGACACCTCAACTCGTCTCCCCAGATCGTCTTGTTTCTATTTCAGTTTATCATCTTAGGGGAGTGGCTGGAGCCAGAGAGACCAAGTTCGAGTTCTGGCTCTGCCCCTTGTCTGTTATGCGACTGTAGGAAAATGACCTGAAGTCTGTAAGCCTCAGTTCCCTGATCTGTACAAGGCAGAGTGACAAGTGCGTTCATCCGACAGGGCCGAGAGAAAGATGAGCACAGTGCTGACACAAGCATTCAAGAGCTGACAGCGACTGGTCTCATTATTATTCATCTTATTTTTACTAAGAACGGAATCCACCTACCCTCTTCATCTAGCAACACCCCTGCCCAGATATACATATTTTCTTTTCTGATTTTTTATTTTTTTTTTTTTAGCTGCACTTGTGACATATGGAAGTTCCCGGGCCAGGGATCAAATCTGAGCCACAACAACCACTATGGAAAACAGCATGGAGGTACCTCCGAAAACTAAATAGAGAACCACCATATGACCCAGCAATCCCACTCCTGGGCATGTATCCAGATAAAACTTTCACTGAAAAAGATACATGCGCCCATATGTTCGCGGCAGCACACTTCACAATAGCCAAGATGTGGAAACAACGGAAATGTCCATCAACAGATGAATGGAGTAAGAAGACCTGGTATATACACACAGTGGAATACTACTCGGCCATCAAAAAGAATGAAATTAATGCCATTTACAGCAACATGGATGGAACGAGAGACTCTCATACCAAGTGAAGTGAGTCAGAAAGACAAGTACCATAGGATATCACTTATATCTGGAATCTAATATATGGCACAAATGAACCTTTCACAGGAAAAAAATGTCAGGGACACGGAGAACAGACTCGTGGTTGCCAAGGGGGAGGGGGGGGGAGTGGGATGGACTGGGAGTTTGGGATTAATAGATGCCAACTATTGCCTTTGGAGTGAACAAGCAATGAGATCCAGCACAGGGAACTCTATCTAGTCACTTGTGATGGCAGGATAATGTGAGGAAAAGAATATGTGTGTGTATGTATGACTGGGTCACTTTGCTGTCCAGTAGAAAGTGACAGAACACTGTCAATCAACTATAAGGGAATAAACATCTCTAAAAAAAAAAAAAATCTGAGCCACAGCTGCAACCTATGCCACAGCTGCTGCAACACCAGGTCCTTAACCTACTGCGCTGAGCTGGGAATTGAACCCATGCTACCACAGAGACAACGCCAGATCCTTAACTTGGTGCACCACAGCAGGAACTCCTATGCCTTTTCTTCATGCAGAAACTCGTTCATATTCTAACACAGATAGCCAGACCAAAAACAAAACAAAAACAAAACAAACAAACAAACAAAAACCCATAGTAGCAAAAGCTACATAAACCCCCAAAACAGAGATTCTCAAATCTGGCTGCACATTCGAATCCCCTGGGGAGCTTTTTGAAACCAAAGCTGCCAGGTCCCATCCTAGAACAGCTGAATCCGAATTTCTGGAGGTGGACCCCAGCCTGAAGGTGTGTGAAATCTCTCCCAGGGGATTCTCATCACGGTGAGTGGCGAGTCTCAGCGCCAGAGCTTCTGAGGAGAACACAGCCCTGGGGTCGGTGGTTTCTAGAAGGGCCGTGGAACCGGCGTGCCTGTGGGTGAGCTGGTTGTGGTGCTCCCCCTGCTTAGTTGTTACTCTCTCGCTAAGGGTCACACTCGAGTAAACCATCCCTGAAGCCACAGTGGCTGCGGTTCCGCAGGGAGCTCCCCTCCTGCTCCCCTGAATTCGCACAAGCATCGAGGTAAGTGGCAGCCTTGAGAAAACAAGCAGCGCCGACAGGAAAATAGAGAAGCAACCCCTGCTGCGGAGGCGAACACATACGAGTCAGCTCCACTTCAGAGCAGAGATCCCATCCAACGGGAGATTAGAAAAATATGGTCTGACCGTTTAGATTTCACAAGGATCCAAAACCAATTTAGAGTCCAGTCGGCGAACAAAGTTCACATTCAGCAAAACAGCTCCAGCAGTTGCATCATACACATAACAGGGCAATTCAGAAATACAGATGTCCAGCCATGTGCAAAACAATGCTTTCATTTTTTTTTTTTTTCCCTGCTCTTTCCCACCGCTGACCCCAACAGCAGGATGCAGAAGCTCAGCATCTGCTGCTGCTAAGAACAGGCTGCAGAGATGATGCTGAACTTGGGAGCAGGGAGGTACCCAGCATGCTCCGAGCCGGTCAGAGCAGAAGCGTGGCTGCCCCGGGTTGACAGCCCGCACGCAGGAGATGCCCCAGGCCGGGTGGGGTCATTCTCCGGTTTTCTCACTGGACTCCGCAGGAAGGACCCCGAGTCTAAGCCAGCTACCTGATGGGTCCTTGTCAGAAGATGAAGGTTCAGGTTAAACAGAGTTCTAGGGAGCCACAGGACACATGATGTTTAAACCCCTACACTGGCATGGAACTCACACAGGAGCGCTAAGAAATAGGAAAGTCAAGGTCTCTTTAGCAAACAGGGAAGCATCTATAGATGTATAGTTTTGTGGAAACTTAGCCTGGATCCTGGCTGCGAAGAGCCTTTACCAGACACGGCCAGGCATGTCAGGACCGTGGTGGCAACCTGAGCCCCTAGGGCTACAGGAGGTGACTACATGTTTTGGAGGTAAGCCTGAGCTTCCCTGGCACACAAATATTTCATGTAACACGTCAGGACTCGCTTCTGAAACCTAGCTCAACCAACTGTGCCTCTGACACCAAAGAGACACCTCTGTTGGGGGGACAGGTCATCTATAAAAACGGAGGACAACACCGACGTGTCATATAAAGCCAAGCTAACTATTCAGTAAACGGCCATCATAAAGTGCCTCAAAATTCCTCAGATAGAGCAACGGGGTGAACCCGATCACGCTATACCCACAACATAAGAAGTTTTTTGTTTGGTTGGTTGGTTTTGCTTTTTAGGGCCGCACCTGCGGCGTATGGAGGTTCCGGGGCTAGGAGTGAATTGGAGCGACAGCTGCCAGCCTGCGCCACAGCCACAGCCACAGACGATCTGAGCCACATCTGCCACCTACACCACCGCTCATGGCAATGGCCCAGCTCAAGGCAACGCTGGGTCCCCGACCCACGGAGCGAGGCCAGGGATCGAACCCGCAACCTCATGGTTGCTAGTCAGATTCCTTTCCGCGGCACCACCATGGGAACTCCAACATAGGAAGTTATCCAGATGGATGAAGTCTCCCTCTTTTCCGCACACTCCTCCACCTGCACTGTGGCAGACTGACCGTATCATCTGTTCCAAAGGTGGTCTCTGTCCTTCTCCCTGGGCCTGCCGTCCCATGGACCCATTCTTGTGCCCCCTCCTGTCCTAGGAAATCGGGCTTGGCCGATGGACTGCCAGTGGGCAGCACGGCCCCCTCCCCTGAGGTCCAGGCAGGAGGTCAACATGCCCAGGTTAGACCTGCTCCCTCAGCCTTGGGCCCACAGTGACGCAGTCAAGCCACAGATCCAGAGAAGGGAGCAGGAGCTTGGTCTTGATGCTGCTCCCTGGAGGTGAAGAAAAAAGCTCTAGTGACCTTGAGCTTGTATGATAAGGCCATTCTCCTGAGTCCCGTTCTCCCACAGCACATCATGGAGCAATAACTGTCTATGCCACCATGTCTTCTGAATGTACCAACCCGAATGACAAACCCTTGATCTCATGACCTTGCCCTGCTCTCAAGCCTCAGAATTTCAAAGTGAGTCTCCTGTCGGAACGCACCCATTTTTTTCTTTCTTTCTTTTTTTTCCTAGGGCCGCGCCCGAGGCATATGGAGGTTCCCAGGGTAGGGGCTGAATTGGACCTATAGCCACCAGCCTATGCCACAGCGACAGCAACTTGGGACCCGAGCTGCATCCGCAACCTACACCACAGCTCACGGCAACGCTGGATTCTTAACCCACTGAGCAGCGCCAGGGATTGAATCTGCATCCTCATGGATCCTAGTCAGATAGGCTTCTGCTGAGCCACAGCGGGAACTCTCCCACCCACATTTTGCAAAGACTGCGTACACTAAGTGCTCCAGCTGTTTCATGATTATCAAGATGGGAGTCAGGCGAGCGCACAGAGGAAGAACGTGCCACGAAAGGGCAAATCTTCTCCTTCCAGAAAACAGAAGCCGTTTCCTACTGCTCCTGGGTGACTGCCAAACTACCATCTCCAAAGTCATCTTTTTAAGCAGCGAATACCACCTCCTCCACGAAGCCCTCCGTGACCTCTCTAAAGCAGGTTCAGCAACGCCTCTGACCCCTCAGACCCTAACTTATCATCAACCCTGTGGCCTCAGTTTCTCAGCTTTGGTCAATTGGTCTGGTCTGCCTGACCTCCTCCTCACTGAGCTGGAGACTCCTCAAGACACGACTCTGCTCCATTCCTCCATCCACCTGCAGACCTCAGCTAGCACCTGGCACACGGTAGAGTCAATAGACACCTCCTGTCCAGATGGATCAACGAATCAGGGCTTTGCATCCCAGTGTAAAGTCTTGCTGTTCAAAACTGAAAAGTTAGAAAGCAAACTCTCGTCCAACAGAAATGCTTTTTGTCTGATAAGAGACACAGTTTTCCAAATTCCCTGGCTTATGACCTCATTCCACAGTTTAGGCAAAGACTCTAGGCACAGCTGGACAGATCCAAAGATTCTTCCGAGCCCCAGGCTCCACATCACACAGGGAGAGGCAGACTGTCCTTCTCCCAGGCCAGCCGCGGTGCCCTGAGTTTAATGCCTAGGGTCCCTGGCCACTGAATGGAGGGTAGCCGTGACGAGGAGCCACAGCAAGCACGACCCCAACAGCTGCCGTTCCACCCTTGTCAGCACAAGACGGGAGAGCCAAGAGGTTATGCTCCTCCACGCAACGGTGCACAGAGAGCTTCTTCCCAGAAAGGAAGGGGGTGGATGCCAATAGCTCCAAAGAATTCACTGAAAACGATCGAGAAAAAGCCCAAACATCTTCTACACGCAGAACCCACCTGCAGCCTCCCCGCAAACCCATCTGCCAGCGAAAGAGCCCGTACAGGGCACAGGGCTGCTGGAAATTCTTGGTGCAGTTTCAGCTGGGAATGCAGCCGCCAGGAGCCTTTCCAACGCATGACAAAGACAGACTCCTGGGACTTCCTGTTCCCGCCTCGGTCCCCTGTGCTCCATTCTCAATGCCACGGCCTGGTTAAAACCACCCATCTCCTCATTTTATTCAAGGAAAAGCCACAGGCTTTCCGAGGGCCTCCCAGGCGCTACCTGACTGTCGTTCTCCCTCTGAGCTCAGCTCCTAGGATGCTTTTGTGAATCCTTGAGCAGCGCGGGCCAGAAATGCTCCCTCTGCCAGAAATGCTCTTCGTCACGTGGTCCCAGGCTGTCCTCTGACCTCCTTCAACTCTCTGCTTAAATGTCACCCTCTTAACCAGCCCTTCCACACCCAGCCCACTTAAAATGGCAACTCATGGTCATGGATAAGCAATGAGGTCCTGCTGTACAGCACTGGGAACTCGATCCAGTCTCTCAGGATAGACCACGATGGAAGATGATACAAGAAGGGGAGTGTGTGTGTGTGTGTGTGTGTGTGTGTGTGTGTGTGACTGGGGCGCTTTGCTGTCCAGCAGAAATTGGCACAATACTGTAAATCGGCTCTACACGAATAAAAAAACATGCTACTCACGTTTCCATCCCCCAATGCCGCCCTTCTTTTCTCCCCTACAACACTGATCAAATGTGAGCATTTTTTACATCCAGTGTGTAGCTTTTTTCTCCAAAAGGTGGAGCTCCCTAGGGGCAAAGTTTCCTGCTGTTTGATTCACTGATGGCACCACGAGTGGTCTAGACGGACGCCTGCTCCAGAGCAGCCCCCGAGCACCGAGCACCGTGGAGTCGGCGAGTGTATCATCAGCAGGGCTCGTCCTCACTTTGCCGTCCTCCCATGATCCCCGTGTGCTTTTGGCATTTCCCTTAAAGCCGGATCTACATTTGCGGTGAATGTAGAGCCCTTTCAGTGGGAGGCGGGTGGGAGGTAGAATGAATACCACCAGTCATTCTTTCCGCATTTTCAATAGTAAATGCTTTCGTCCCCCCATCGATTAAATCTGCCAAGTGAGAAGAGGTCTCGTCACATCAGTCTTTTAAACTCGGTGTTTTCTAGTGGCTACTAAGCCTGAGGAGTACGATCCTAGGGTGGTTACAGAGCAACCACTGGAGGTGGTTCCCCTCTTTCTCTGGTGTTAGTTGACTGTTACATTTGCCCTTCGCCACCCTGCCAACAAGCTGGTTCTCAAACTGGCAGAAATAACTGGGAACCACTTTGGGCACAGGGCAATCTCCGGGCAAGTTTATTCTAAAAAATTGGGTTGTTTTGTTTTGTTGTATTTAGTGATACAGACCATGTAGGAGAACAGGTTGTTTCTGCAGTTCGATGGTCAAAACCCCTCCAGAGGTTGGACTCAAAACACCGATGGTTCCAAAAAACCTCCACATATCAGGAAGTCCAGCGTGGCACAGAGAAAATACCAAGTGATTAATTATTAAGTTTTCTTTCTAATATCTGGGTCAGATTTTCACCTGCTCTCTCGTACCTTCGCTGGAGAAAAACACTATCTGGAAAGAGCACGCTGCAGTGCCTTGGAGCTGCGTCTGGCTGAGACTGTAGCATTTACATCCCCCTGTTGGCCAGACCCTAACCCCATGGAATGTCTCAGAACAGGGTTCAGGCCATGAAGAGGTCAGCAGTGCTTCGACCAATCACCACCTCGGTGAATTCCGTGTTATACACCGACACAGACATGGTCAGTTACATGGCGCTCACACATCATACATTCATTTTGAAACACCCCTTCGGAGCCACAGCTGCGTGTTCTCACCCCCACGTGCAACCTGCAGACCAGCAGCCACACCCCGCCCCCGTGGGAGCATTCACCTGCTCGCACGCTCACGTGGCGGATGGTGAGCAGGGCATATGCAGGGCAGACATCTGATCTACCGGAAGATCTATAAGCATCTGGGGACACAGCAAACGCAGGGTGAGAACTCAGCCATGCTGTGGATTCAGGGTCTCACCCTGGAGGGACCACGGGATCAGACGATGGCCCTGCTGGATCCAAATCCTTCCTGCTGAAGGACTTTGAGTAAACAGATGGGCAGAAGGGGACATCCGAGCCTCAGCCTAGTGAGGTCAGATTCACCTGCGCTACCTCTTAAAGGCTCAGACTCTTTGGTGCCCCTCACCCACCCCCACCCCAGTGATTCTGCCTCTGCAGGTATGAGAAAGGCTGGAAATCTGCTTTCTGTGACCCTTTGGGACATACACATGCAGGCCATCCTTTGAGAAGCCCATGTTTAAATCTGTTTTGTTTTTAGGGCCGCACCTGTGGCATATGGAGGTTTCTGGGCTGGGGTCAAATTGGAGCTGCAGCTGCAGCCTACACCACAGCCATGGCAACACCTGATCTGAGCCACATCAGCAATCTACACTGCAGCTTCCAGTAACACTGGATCCTTAACCCACAGAAGGAGGCCAGAGATCGAACCTGTATCCTCCCGGACACTAGTTGTGTTCTTAACCCTCTGAGCCAGAACGGGAACTCCCAATCTTTACATTTTAATCAAGCTCATTGAAAGCATCACACTCAGTAAATACTCACAAAACAAACAAACGAAGCTGAGGTCACCTTCGTGACTTTTAACCCATTTCCTTCAGAGCTTCTTTCCCGCTGCCCTTCTGGATTCTTACAGCTTAGATGACATCTGGACTCTCACACCCAACCTGCCCCTGACCTCCATCTGGGGGGACAGCGAACGGAAAGGAAGAGAAATGACGCTGCAGCCACGTGGGCTGCGAGGAGCAGGGACCCTTTCTTCCTCCAGGGGACTTTACATCTAGCGTTGGCGCTGCCAGTCCCAGCATCAGTGTCAGGACACGCCGTGATCACTCCAGCCAAGGTGGAGACGGAGCGAGGAAAGCCAGAGGCGCCACGGGCCCCGCGCACTCGCTGCGGCCGCTCCTGACATCTCCCTGGAGTGGAGAGGCGGTTCACGCAAGGTGACAGGGACGGCCCTGGAGCTGCTTGGCACAGGCCGGCCTCCACTTAACGAGTGTTCAGAATCACACTCAGCATGGAGAAATTTCACCCTGACCCTGGATGTCTGCCCCCTGGCACCCGCTCACTTACATTTTTACTCAATTACTATTTCTAAGAACAGAGACCAAAAAAAAAAAAAAAAAGAAAGAAAGAAAAGAAAAAAATTGCAGAGCCCCACTGCTCAGCAGTCTTGCCTGGAAGGTCTGGAAGGGTCGGCGGGGTTTTCTCCCAGGCGGGAAGCTGGGTGGGGCGCGAGAGCCTCCCACCGTCCGGGAAGCCGTGCACGCCTGGCTCCTCTTCCTCACCCTCCCGGGCCCTCCTGGTTTTCCCAGGCTCGGGAGGAGCAGGGTGGGTTCCCAGTGTTTTCTCACCAAAGAAAGAGGGAAACGCACAGCCATTCAACGACCGGCAGTAACCCCAAGTGGGAAGGCGTGTCGGGGGGCCCAGAGCTGGGGGAGGCCGCCCTCCCCGCCCACCGGCTTGCGAGGATGAAAGAGGAAAGGGAAATTGATCCGCCGTGTAGGAAGATTATCCAAGAGGATGCGAAAATGCGTGGGGCGGGAATCCGAAGGGAAAGCAAAAAGAAGACCAACCAAAAGAAAAAAGAAAAAAGGTTGGGGTCCCCATGGTGGAGGGTGTGGGGACCAGGCCTGAAGTCAGACTTGGGCACTGGCCCCTCTCAGGGCTCGAGGGCCAAGGCCAAGGCCAAGGCCGTTAGCGCTCCCAGCCCACCGTCTCCTGAGAAGCGGGGTGCTGCTCCTGGCCCTGCCCCGGCGCCCAGGGGGGAAGTTTAGGATGACGAGGCTTAAGCACCAGGGCCGTGGGGGCTAGTCAACAAGGGCTCTCCTTCTCTCATCCCCTGCCCTCGTCTTTTCCAAAAGGCTGGTGAGGAAAAAAAACAAAAAACAAATCACACAATTAACTCCTTGCTTTAGACAGTGAAATACAACAGAAATGTAGAGCTGGAAACCTAACTATAATCCCTCTCACAAAAGGGAGCTTTAAAAGCACAGATTAGATGCTCCACTCTTTGTTGTTGGGTTTTTTTTTTTTTTCTTTTTTTTGGTCTGTTTGTCTTTTTTAGGGCCACACCCACAGCACATGGAGGTTCCCAGGCCAGGGGTAGAATCAGAGCTGTAGCTACTGGCCTACGCCACAGCCACAGCCACACCAGATCCGAGCCGTGTCTGCGACCTACACCACAGCTCACGGCAATGCCGGATCCTTAACCCACTGAGCGAGGCCAGGGATTGAACCCACATCCTTATGGATGCCAGTTGGGTTCACTAACCACTGAGCTATGATGGGAACGCCCAGCGTTTCACTCTTTTTATTCCCCTGGTGGCTTCTAGTCATTCCGAGGCTTTCTGTACTATCTGTACTATAGTAAATGTATATTCTCAATAGAATCAGGTTTTCTTTTCTTTTTTTGATATCTTGATTTTATTTATTTTATTTTTTTGTCTTTTTAGGGCTGCACCAAGGTGTATGGAGGTTCCCAAGCTAGGGTTCCAATCGGAGCTGCAGCTGCCAGCCTACACCGCCGCTCACGAGAATGAGAGGCCAGGGATGGAACCCGAGTCCTTAGGGATACGAAGTAGGGTTCACTACCACTGAGCCACAACCACAACTCCTTTTTTGGGGGGTGGGGAGAAGCCCAGTCTAGGCCACTGTACACCGTCAATAAGCTATTTCATTTCCTGATTCCTTGATTCCTGAGAAGCAAGGTGAGGCATGGTAAAGGCACGGGAGGAGAGCCCAGGACATTAGACAGCTACTGGGTGACAGAATAAACACATGTCTTTTGTCCTTAATTGGCCTTATTCGGGCCTCCCCCGATCGTGAGAACCGGGAACACGCACTCTTCCTCAGGGGCTCCAAAATGCAGCGTCCACCACCACCAGTGACAGTCCCAGCCTCATGGCCTCTGCAAGGATCAGGGAACAAGCTGCACCAGAGGCCTCGCGTGTCAGGATCACCCAAGACCTGTTCTCTGCTGCGGTCTCACTGCCCAGCATCCAATAAAACATGGGCCTCCATAAAGGTTGGCAGAAATGAGTGAGGTTCCAAATTAGGAAGGGTGAGACCTCCGGCTTGGGTAGCTCTGAGGAGCCTGCACCTGTTCGGAGGGCCAGGGCGAAGCAGCATGAGCACGTGGTAAGCTCCCAGGGCCAAGCCCCCGGGCGCCTTGACCGTGACACCCCCATCGCTCATGCAGCCCACGAACAGCAAGATGCAGGGCACAGATCACAGCAACGGCAGACGTGTCCCATAGGCCTCCCGCCACAACCTCAAAGGAGAGAACATCCAGTTCCAGCAATGGCTCTGTGCCGGAAACAGGAACATAGATTCAAGTAAGATACCCCCCCAAAAGGACCCTTGGCATTCTGACTAGGTTGTTCCACCCTCCAGAAAGCACCCTCTCGGGGGGCCGAGAGGTCCACGTGTCAAATGACCCTGGAACCCCTGGGGTGCACCCCCCAAATGCCCACACCCCCTCCTTCCCCCACACCGCAGTCACGTCAGCGTTGGGCTCCCAGGCCTTCATGAGGGTTTCTCATCTAAACTCTGACTACAAAACCGGGGGCCCCTGTGGGACGGCGCAGCGACAAGGCTGCCCTCGGGGAGTCTGTCTAGCCTCTGCCAAGGTCCCCCCAGCAGACAAACACTCACGATGGACTGGCTACGTCAAATGAGGTATAAAGCAGACGAGTGTACTCACCAAGGTACCCACAGAGCACCTGGGACTGTCTGGAGCACAAGCTGCCCACTGAGCCAGAGGGTGTTGTAACAACTGGGCAGACAGCTAGGAGTTTTAAAAAGCACAGTCATTAGCTATTTGACCGAGGCGAGGCCTCGTACAGAGCTATACAAAGATGCAACGTCGAAGAGGGTCTCGCTACATGTACTTATGGCTCCCCGGAAACGGAAGGTCCCCACGACTCAGGGCCAGGGGACCGGCAGGCAGGGTCTAGGGGGATGTGGATTCTCGCCCCGGATTTTTTTCTTATCCCTTCACCAGCAGTCAGGCTTGTGAATTCAGTGTTCCCTCGAACACGTTCTAGGGTGAAGACAACCATGTACAATTTACATACCAAAATGGGGAGTTCCCAGGGGGGCTCAGAGGTAATGAATCTGACTAGGAGCCATGGGGTTGCGGGTTTGATCCCTGGCCTCACTCAGTGGGTAAAGGATTCAGCGCTGCCATGAGCTGTGGTGGAGGTCACAGACGTGGCTCGGATCCTGCTGTGGCTGTGGCTGTGGTGTAGGCTGGCAGGTGCAGCTCCGATTCGACCCCTAGCCTGGGAATATCCATATGCCATGGGTGCAGCCCTAAAACGACGAAAAGAAAAAAAAACCAAAATGGTGAAATAAATACTTGACCTATATTAAAGGTGAATAGGAAAGGCCTTAACCTTTTTCACAAAAGAGAGCCTCCCTATTAAGAAGAAAACTCTGTTTTTTGTTTGGTTCGCCTCAAGTTTAGTTTTCTTAAAATCACCTGTTATCATTTCTCAGCTACCCATGAAAACTCAAAAATCCCAGTGTATATGGGCTCGAGGTGGGTGAAAAACCTAGGGTTCCTTGGAATGGATTAAACCTATCTTCCGTGATAGTTACGGCATCCTGAAGTTTTGAACTTTGCTTCCTTTAAAGGAATGGCACAGAGAACGCTACCCGATATTCTGGGATCATCTGTGTGGGAAAAGAATCTCAAAGAGAATGGATGTGTGTCCATGCAGAACTGGGTCACTTTGCTGCACAGCAGACCTGATAATTCCATCACACTTTAAAAAATGAAAAACAAATAAATAAAAAAAGTAACAGCAGCCCCTGCACCTTGTCTGTTGCCCATCATATTCTTATAAAAGAAGCTACACCAAAAAAGACCTTCGGTTGCAAAGAAAACATTGCTGGGTGTTCCAAGGCTATCCTCTCTGCGGTAGGGTCCGTAAACACTGGACACCACCCCCCCACCCCCGTCGCTGGTTCCCTCGGGATCCCGAGACAAGTGTTTTGCTTTTACCCAAGCCTCTGTCTCTATAAACGAAACTCTCATCATGCTCCCTGGGGGTTTTTGGAAGGGTGACACAAGATATTTAAAAGAAGCTGACACATAAAAGTGATCAAGGAACCCTGTACGATTGGTGACCTAACTCACTTGCTAGATGAATCCCTGATGGCCTTCTGAGGCTGCATGAATAGCTTTCTTTCCCAGCTCCTGACACCCCATCAAGATCCATGCACTGTCCATTCATCTAGGGCGTGTCTTTGAAGAATGGCCCCTTTTCACACTGGACAGGAAAACTTCCTTGGACAAAGACCAAGGCCTTCTGGATCCAACCCCTACCCACCCCTACCCTCCTTTTTTTTTTGCAGAGGCAGATTTGTACCTTCATCTCCCAATTTGAAAACACATAAGGAAGACCTTCCAGGCCCTGAAGCTCACCATCTCCGACACTCAGCCCACTAACAAGCCCCCAGGGATGCGGACGCACCACACCTGCCAGTCAGCACCCTCTTGAACCGAGATGCTAGGATCTGCATGGCCTCAGTGGCCCGGAAGACGACGGCCCAACACCCAGGTCTTGGGAAGTCGCAGCTACCAAGCTGCCACCACATGCTGTGACCAGTAGACATCTGCTCACACGTGTTCTGCCCACCAAGCAACCATGTTGTTTATTTTGAGAGCCCTCGCCCCGGCCTCGCAGACAGAAAATTCTCTCACATCCCTCGTCCGCAAAGACAGGAAGCTCCAGATGGGGTATAAACAGTCTGTCCAAGGGGCTCAGTCCAATCCGACCTCTACAAAGAGATGCTGGAACGTCGCTGAAATCAAGATCTCCAGGAACAGACCCCGAGACAGGCAGAGACAGGGTGTCGCCTTGGCTGGCCGTAGTTTCTCTTCCAGCCATGGCCCTGTGCACTGCTTGGGGGGATTTTATTCCTTTTCCTGGGAAACAGCTCCTTCTTCAGGCCAGTGGATGCCGTGGTGCTAAAGAGGGATGATTTTCCTAACAGGATCCAGACCCTGGATCACCCCAGGTCACCCAGGTCGACGACGCCTGTGTGGCAACAAGGCAAGCCAACCACTGTCATCTGTCATGTCCAACCCGCGGTGCTCAGGTGGCGTCTTTGGTTTACTTTCCTTCTGCTATAACGTTACAGGATTAAAATCCCTGCGTTCCTCCCTCTGCCCCCTTTTTGGGTTCATTTGGGTTTTGTTTGTTTGCTTTGTTTGTTTTTAAGCAGGGCCAAGGGACCGGGTGCTCTGAGGCTGATCCAGCACCTCAGAAGTTTAAGACCATGATTTAAAAAAAAAATAGAAGTTAAGCCCGTGAGTTGGATGGAGATAGAAGTGATATTATGAGTGATGCGTTAAGCCAAAGAAAGTAACTGTTAGTTTAAAAATCAGGTTTCAACCAGCTGTGTGTTCAAAGTCACACTCCGGTGTGGATAAACGCTCTCCCATCAGTGGGGTTTGGGGTATGTGCGCAATGCTTTTGAAAACGTGAAACCCTATGAAACATCTGAGCCCTTAATGGTCATAGAAGAACAATCATTTTTTGGATGTACTTGGGCGCCCGCTCGTTGATAACAGGGGATGATGGCTCACAAAAGTCCTAAGACAGAAACGGTCCTGGAATTAAAATTTTGCTTGGGTCATTGACAAAATAGCTCCGAGACGCCGAAGCTCATTTTACAAGTGCTGAGACTCATCTCTGCCTGGGGTGACACAGCTAAGACAGAAAGCGACAAAGCCAAAAGACACAGCGTTTCCCGAGTGTGTGTCTAAACTCTCTGCTTGAAAGTCACCTGGCCAGCTCCGCAAAGATGCGGGTTTTCAGGTGCTCACCTTAAAAGTGCTCAATGATGATCTGGACAGAGGGGAGGCGGCAACGGCTCGGGGTCTGCAGAGAGCATTGTAGGTGATTCTTTTGGGAAAATTCAAGAACCACTGGTTCTTGGATTTATAACTTCATAACTCAGAGGTTAGAGAGGCCTTTTCCAAATGTTCATCAGACCTCAGAACAACCCGACCAGGTGGATCAAGGCAGAACTACCTTCTCATAAGGGCTGCCTGTTCTGAGTAAGCAGTGGTCCTCTGGTATGTAACAGCATCCCTTCTCTGAGATGGAGAGAAAGCCATTCTCGCTGCAACGATAGCTTAGAAGGAATGAAATGTAACGAAAAATGCTCCAGTGAACCCCACATCAAATCGGTCCCTGCCTCAACCCCTTCTCAGCAGCACCCTCCCCCCGCCCCGCCCCGCCCCGGCCCCCCGCCAAGGTCTCTCTTCTGATTACAGCTTTTCTGTTAAGTGGGCACTGTCACTCCCTCCCGGCACCAGACTATAGCCAGTTTCTCCTCCAAGAATCCCCAGCAAGCGTTACTGGGAAAGGGCAAACGGCTGATCCCCCACGTATAAAAACTCGGGGGTCAGCTGGGCTCAAGACCCTCCTTCTAGAATCCGGGTCTGACTGCCAAAGAATTAACAAAATTATATCTGACCCTGGACACATCATTTCATTCTTGATGGTCATGTTTTCTGACAGTGGAATTCTTCTGAAATATATCCTTCTCCCTGGCCAACCGGCAGCTACCATCTCATCCCACAGAGGAGACACAAGCACAAGCAGAGGAGGTGACACAGTGGCTGTGCGGGGCTGGGCTTACAGGTCTGACCAGGGACACCCCCCCCCCCCCCGGACCTCACTTACCAGCCTGAGGCTGGATGCTACCAGAAAGTCCAAATCAATGACCAAGTTATGCATCAGATCAAAATGACGAGTCAACAGCCAACCCTAAGGTCAAGGGTACGAACCACTGCCCTAGAACCGGGCGCAACAGCCTTGATTCATCTTGCGTTCTGCCCGGCTGCTTGCAGGTGAGCGCGCCTACCCCTGCTTCCCTCTCCTTAACGTCCAGAGCCCTGGATGTGGAAACACGGCCCCACACCAGGCCCTGCCAGACCTTCGAGGTACCATTCCTCTACAAAAGCATCCATCTTCTGCTCAGTCCTCAGTGTGTGATTTTTTTTTTTTCTCTCTCCTAAGGTAGAATCACAATACGTCATCCACTTTTTTTTGGGGGGGGATGGCCTTTCTCAGCCAGAATCTTAATTATAAGAGTTCATTTTAAAGCAAGAAGAAACAGCCCCGATGTTTCTTAATGTATGCTCATTAAGTTGTCAAAGCAAAAGTGAAAATGAGATGAAGTCCATGGATAAGGAAATAAATGACCCAGTAAGAATATGGCCTGCGCTGTGAGGGAGGGACTGGGGGGTCTGGGATGGCACATGCACGCGGAGGCAGGTGGAGTGACTGGCCAAGGGGGACCTGCTGCTTAGCACAGAGAACTCTACCCGATATTCTGCGATCCTCTGTGTGCGAAAAGAATCTGAAAGAGAATGAATGTGTGTCCATGTAGAACTGAATCCCTCTGCTATACAACAGAAACGATGCCAACCTTGTAACTCAACTATCCGCCACTAAGACTTTTTGAAAAAAAGAAAAAAAACCAAGAATAACACCCCCCCATGGAAGGACTGGCACGGTTACCGCGACATATGATCTAGAAGGAATAATCCTGATGAGTTGGGTCTAAGAAGTGTTGAGTTACCAATCCTGAGACAACGCCAAAGCTGAAAAATTAGGTTATATTTTCCAGCAAATTCCCAGGAAGGGGCAAGACTATATTTCAGCGCTCTTCAAATGCATTAAAACCAAACCAAACCAAACACTGCCTTCCCTTTCAGATGTGCTTCCTCAGAGATCAGCAAAGACCAGTGGACCTGGGACTGGTTCAGTATCTTTCTCAAAACCAAACTCTGCGTTCTCGTTTACGGGACGAAGTGACAAATAAGCACTCTGACCACAGCCTGAAGTTATGAATGAGCAGCGATGTGTGAACTCGCTTGTCAGGGCAGATGTGGTGCGTGTGTCAGCGTGGTGTGGGTTGGACAGAGGAGGGCAGATGAACAGAGCCAGAGGCCAAGTCACAACAGTTTTCTTCTTTCCTTCCTTGAGACGGCAGAGACGCGCCAGCACTTCCCATTTCCGGAAACAAACAGTATCTCCCCCCAAAAAGCAGCCTCGCTCTCCAGGAGCTGCCCCCGACTCTCCTTCTGGAAACACCGCGTCTCGTCTTCGGGAAGGTCCTGCTCCCTAAATACCAACACGGAGGCAGCCGGCAAGGCCGGAGGTAGAGCAACCCTCTCTCTGCGGACAGAGACATGTGAGCAGGCCAGGAGGAGCGCCAGCAGCTGCCGGGGGGAGGCTGGAAATGCATCTGAACTATTTTCAGAAGGTCTGGGCTTTGCAACATCCAGAAAGCATTTTCCATGTGCTTGAAGTTCCCCAAGTTGTTGTGATTAAAGCAACATCTAAGCCCCGCATTTCTGACTTATCAGGCAGAACCAAATCCAAGGGCTCAGTTTTGAGAATGAAGGGATGGGGCTGGTCCCCAAAGAATAGCTTTCTGGGCACCGCGAGGCTTTCCCTTCCTCCAACAGATGCTACATCCAGGCAGCTCAATTCCTCTCAGACAGCCGGGCTTTCTCACACCAAGGAAGGGGTTTAACTCGGTCCCAGGCAGACCGCATTTTGCCCTGTTAAAGGGATTCTGTCCTCTGAGATCACCTCCTAAGGTTTCAATTCCTCCTCAAACCCTTTGTAGTGGCTCCCCCACCACCCTCTTCCCTTCCTCCCATCTGTCCTCCCCACAAAGGCATGTTGTTGCTAAGTCTGTGCTTAAATGAATGGCCCATCAGCTAAGAAAGGGCCAGGGCAGGTGCCGAGTCCTGGAAGTAACATGAGGGCTCCCCAGGTCTAATGCAGCTCCCTGCCCTGGCTCAGCCTGGATCTCACCCAGGAGATGAGCGACCAGGGACCCAGGAGGAGGGCTCGACCCAGCCCAGAAGCATGGGACCCAGAGGCCCCTCCTGCATGGCAGCCTTTTACAAATAACATTCTTCCCGCCTTCCCCCCCCCCCCCCCCCCCCGCCGCTTTGCTGGACTTCAGCCTTTCTGGCCCAGAAAGATAAAAAGGTGAGTGCTATGCAACTCATTCATATATTTAGAGAGATCAGTTAAAATAATTCAAACATGTTCCCCTAAAAATGGATATGCCCTTTGAAAAAGATGTTAAAAAAAAAAAATCAAGACTGGACACTAAGGCACTGAGCAGGCACAGCAAGAAACTCTGGCTGGAGGAATACAGGAGGCGGACCTCCTGCTTCTGGTGCTACATATTACCAGGTAGAGGCTCTTGTTTGTTCAACAAGGAGAGTCGGGGGGCAGCTCCCGGAGGGCAAGGTTGCTTTTCTGGCCCTGGGAACTTCTGCAGGAATCGAACCCGCGCTGCAGTATCGACCCAAGCCACAGCAGTGACAGTGACAATGCCGGATCCTTAGCTGGCTGAGCCACATGGAACTTAGAGCCTCTTAAAGTTTTCTGAGGGCAGATAACACGCCCCCACTTGCTCCTTTTCAGTGTGCTCCCAGGACACAAGTCTGCCAGGCGCACATGCACTGCCTGTCCTCCGTTCCACAAATATGTGTGCAGAATGTGATTTCACACGTTTTCCATATTTTAGTACCTCTATAATACCAATGCTCTCTTATCATCAGTCGCAGGTTACACTCGATGGGCAATGATATTCCTTTCCTAGTCGCATATAACATAGAGGGGCCTCACAAAATCAGCGGTGTTTGAGAATTCATTGAGGAGCTGCCGCCCTGCAAAGCGAGCCTATTTAAGTGCCAGAAGCAGCTGCACGAGGCGTCTCTTTGCACACGTCATCATCAGGCCTTTACAGCCCTAGGGGGGAGGTATTATCTTCTTCACTCTTACAAGAAATTAGGATTAGCTTCAGAGAAGGGGCTTCAACCCAGCCATAAAGCCAGTGATGGCAGAGCCAAGATCGGAATTCAGCAGTGAGCAACTGACGAGGCGGTTTTAATAACCTGCACCGAGAGAGCCAAGCTGCTAACTCAAACAAGACCACGTTTTAACAACTGCCACAGGCCTGGCGCAGGACTTCTTATCTTTGAAGCTGCCTCTTCCCTTTCAGCCTGAGAGTCCGCCGGTGCAGTTCCCTTTTATTTGTCCTCCTCCTTGTACCATTTGGGTCTGCCTGACTCTCCAGTCTGTGCTCCCTGGTCAACACCACCCTGTCTTCCCCAATAAATGAATCTGTGGCAGGAGACAAGACGAAGCCCCAAGCCATCGAATGCATCAAGAATTCTGCAAAGAAAACAGGGGCAGTGCAAGATCTAGGCCAGGAGACTGGGTGAATCACAATTTTTCGATCAACCAAGTGCAGAGATAAAAGTGGAACGTGTCAGAAACCCAGGCTTGTATGAAAAGCTTCAAAAGTATATGTCCTTCGGGAGGAAGAGAAGGCAGAGCTTCCAGGAATGTGAGTCCTGCCAGAAGACAACGGTCCCCCAAATCCTTCATGGATGTGTCCAGTCATCTTGCCGGAGGGCAAGGAAAGTCAGGCTCTCCATTCCCCGGTCTTTATTTAGGGCCACTATTATCTGCGGTACCCCAAAGTCTGACTTTTGGTAAGAGATCACTGAGGGCAATAGCTCTGTCCACGACCTTGAAGGTCCCGGGGAACACGGAAGGACCGGCTAGCTTCCCTTGTAAAATTAAATAAGTGCACCCATGTGAAATATTTCATATGCGCCCCAAGAGGCTTAGCTTCATCATCATCATCAGCGCCCTTCTTTTCACGCTTATCCGCAAAACCGGAAACAGGAAGTGGATGGTTCTGGGAAGGCTCCTGCTGCCTGCAGCCCTGGGGCAGGATCCATCAGGCACATTTTCCCTGAGGACACCGGGGATCCCCGTCTCTCCACATCTCCTGGTCCTAACGCTCTGAATTCAGATCCTCCTTCTTTCTGGTGATTCCACCTTATTCTCTAAAGGGAAACGCTCATTCCTGTATTAAGCACTGATTGAGCAAAACAGTTCGCTGTAAAAGGACACCGAGTAAGTCAGACGGGGTTCCTGTTCGGAGGCGGTTCGCCAACCAATGAAGAAGACAGGTCAGGACACAGCGAAAGAAAAGAGGTTGAGCTAGAGATGAGTATCACTATTGTGAGCGTGCAGAGGAAGAGCTAATTAAACGGGACGAGGAAAACGACAGAAGGGTTCACCAGGGAACGCAGCCCTGACTAAACCTGGAAGGACGTTGAAAGGTGTTAAAAGATGGATCGCCAAGTGGAAGGCACGACATAAACAGAGGCCTGGAGGAATGGAAATAAATGCTCCCTTTGGGTCCAGACAAAGGGGGTGATCTGGCTGGAGCACAGTTTTCATGGGGCGGATTTGGGAGGGGGCGCCAAGCAAGGGGGAGGGGCCGTCGAGCAAAGAGGAGGGGCCAGACCCTGTAAGGTCTTGCTTGGATCTGATCTACAGTATCCGAATCGTACTGAAAAAGCCTACATTCTCAAGGCCGTCCTGCATGAGGACTAGACCGTGCTCAGCATGGTGGATCACCAGCCCCGCGGAGTCTCTGTCCCCAGAGAGGCAAAGGTCAGGCAAGGACCAATGGGAGTGAGCCAGGGAAACAGATCCACTGCGGGAGGCTGGTGGGAGCATCACTTCCCATCACATTCGAAGGGCTCTAAAATATCTTTTTATGTATGTATTGCTTTTTAGGCAGCAGTGCCACATAGGGAAGTTCCTGGGCTAGGGGTCAAATCTGAGCGGCAGCTGCCGGCCTACACCACAGCTCACAGCCACGCCGGATCCTTAACCTGCTGAGCGAGGGCAGGGATCGAACCCACATCCTCCGGGATGTTAGTCGGGTTCATTACTGCTGAGCCACAACAGGATCTCCCTAAAATACCTCTTTGTACTATCTCATGCATAATAGGTGGCACACTACAGCCGTTGTCAGTGATCCTTCTCTCTTAGTGGTGCATGAAATAAGAGTGCACCCTAAAAATCAACGGTGCACCAAACACCACAGCTGCCACACAAAAAAAGCCTACTAGGTGCCAGAAGCAGAGGGTGGGGCTTCTTGACACAGGTCCTGGTCAGTCCTTTGCAACCCTAGGAAGCCAGCATCTCCATCATTACAAGAGAAGAAATGCAGGCGTGGTTCAGCGAAGTTCACCACCATACAAGCGGATGTTCCAGAAGAGAGAAGAACGGAAGGCAATTCAGAGACTGTGGGGAAGAAGTCAAGGGAGAGCTTTATGCAGAATTGAAGCCACCAAGCCAATCCAGGAAGCAAGGCGTTGGTCTCAGGGCAGTGGAGTTTGACTTCCGGGTATCAGAGGTTAGAAAGGAAACAAAATAAATGATATGAATGTTTCCCAAAGGCAGGATGGAAATGAGCTTTTCAGTCTAAACAAACCCATCAAAGAAGCCCCAGCGTGTGATTACATGTGAAATACCTGGAGAACACAGAATTCTTAGGTTAAAAACTAGCTCTGTTTAAAGCATATTAACAAAACAAAGGCACACCATGTGGTTTCAGAATGCCCATGGAAACATTTGTTTATCTCGGCCAGAGGCACAGTTCATGGAGCTGTTCAGAATCTGCAAAGTGGATACACCCTTCAGCAGAAAGGCTGCCTAAGGAGAGGGAGCCCATCCAAACCCTCAAGACCGGAAATGCTCCATCAGCAGAGCTGACTTGGCTGTTTCCAGAGTTCCACCCTGCAGCCTCTCTGCTCCCAGCTCACCTCCATTCTGAACCTGTAAAGGGCTGGGAATGGCGGCAGGGAGGGAGGGAGGGGACTCCCAGAGTCGCGCCTCGATGGTGGACTTGCACACCTCTCCCGAGACCAGGCTCTTTCACCTTATTTTCCCTAACCCTCTAAAAAGGCTGCCTGAAGTGTGTTGTAATCTCTGGGCAAAGGCCTAGGAGTCGTGACCTCCTCTGCTCTAACCCAGATTCGATATGGGATCAACAGTGAGTCACTAGCCTTTTTTCCCATCTCAGTTTCCTCTAGGAAAAATGATCTGTCATCCTTTCCTATCTTTGTATGAAAGATGCTGCGACTAGGTTACATCAGCATCTCTGCACCAGGGAGAAGGCGTCATTCAAAGGGTGCAGCTCCTTCGGTCGACCCTAGGGGTCGCTGTGGAGACACCCAGGGCTCCCTGAGCCTCTGCCAGGTCAGCTGGTCCCCATCGCCCCTCCCGCTTCACCAAGCCCAGCCTCCATCCGGTGGGGACTCCTCGGGAGAGGCTTGAAGCCGACCGACTAGCCTTTCTTGGCAACAAAGACGGCCCAACTGCTTCAGTTATGACCGGTACATATCTTTGAGGGTTTTTCCTAGTATTTGGAAAGAAAAGAGAGGATATCCTAGCCGAGAACATGGCCTAAGTTAAATGCAACCACAATTAGGCACTAGACTTAGCATAAGGGGTGATATGAGGGAATTCGAGTTTGGTCTGTTGTGGATTCACAACTCACTCGTCATGGAAGTCCGGGGAAGGGGTTCAAGTCTGTCTTGAACCTCTCTCTCTCCCTCTGCCTCACACATCCACACAAAGAAGCTTCAAAAACAAAACCCCTATCACTTCGCTGAACACCTGAAACTGACGCAATATTGTACATCAACTGTAATTTTTTAAAAAAGAAAGAAACAGAAATTCCTGAACATCAAGCAAAAATATCACTATGTTCCAGCAACTGCTAGTATTTTCCTTCATTGGGCAGCTGGCCAAGAGTCCAGCCACGGGTCTACGGAAAGATAGATCCATGAATAGACTGTTAAGTCACAGTCCCCCCAAACCACAGTGCTCTTGGTAGCCATTCCACATTCTACAATTTCACTAGGAAAACTCCAGAGGAACTAGAAGGAGAGATTGCTCGGTATTGGGTATTCAGTGTTTAGCATTTATGTGAAACCGTTGCAAGGGAACCTCACTGTGATGTTTCAGGCCGTGTGCTTTAGTGTCTCTAATTCAACCTGATGGAGACACCTATGTGATTATTCACTTCCTCTGGCGGCCGACCTTGCAGACACCTCATGAACGTGAGCTGCTTCTTTTCCTTGCAAAGAAAGTCTGCGAAAATTCCTCGCTTCTCTTTCTCTGTCCTGATACACAGCACCTTGCTGCTGACTGAGATGAAAGGGTGGGGCAGCAGCATTACTTAGGCTAAATGAATGGGAGGTTTTGATGCCTCTAATTTAGGCTCTTTAGGAGCCTCATTATAACGTGTACACCATACAAGCGAGTCTAAATCATACCCCCACTTCTTTAAGAAAGCTTTCTGATTATCTTTCTCTTCGATTTTACTGTCCTTTTGACCATTGAGAGGTTTTCTCTGTGGGTTATTACTTTTGAGATGGTACTACTGGCAGAATTCCGTAACCCCCAATAAATCCCGGGGTTACCGGGCCTCTCCACGTGGGGATCACTGACATTTGGGGCTGGATAATTCTTTGATGTATGGGGTGGGGGGAGAGGGGGCCTGTTCTGTGTATTCTCCAATGGTTAGCAACGTGCCCCCTCCCCCAGTCATGACAACCAGAAATGTCTCTGGAGATTGCCAATGTGCCCTGGGGGGTGGGGGTGAGCACAATCACCACGACAGCAGCCTGATGTGTGGCAATGGAAAAGCGAGGGCAAAGGAAAAAAATGAAACTTTTTGTCTCTTCCCTTTTTTTGACCGTCCATGCTCCTACATAGTTTCATCGTTAATCATTTGGATTCTTACTCTATTAAGCAGTCACACGTTCTAAAGGTCTAAAGCCTGGTACAGTGTCTTTGGAATAGATGTGCCTCGAAGTTCAAATGGATGGTCCAAAAGACGAGAAGTCCACTAATGCCCCCTGGGTAAAGGATGGGTAAACCTGAGCCTAACGCCACTTTGAGCCTTCAACTAACAGCCTGTGAAAAGATCAATACGAATAAATTCGAAACTAATCAGACCCCCTTCTTCAAATGTTGACACAGTATTATTTATATCCCATAAATACCTTCTCGACTAGAATTCATCCTAGGAGATTGGCACCTGGCCAGTTCTATTCATATTTACTAGATTTATATAGCACCCTGGGCCAAGGATAATATTTAAAACAAAATATGCCTGAAGGCATATACAATATCTCTTATATTTTTACTTTTAGAACTCTGCATGGCTAAAAATATTTAGTCTGAACTATATAAAGTGTCCCACAAAGGACTATCAACAATCTGTAATGATATATAGCTCATTGAGTATAATTAGAGCATATTTGTAATATTTAAGCTGAAGTCACTCCCTGAACGCTAATCAGCTGGTGGTTAAAAAAAAAAAAAAAAAAAATGAACCAGTGATCTTTCTCATGCCTTCATCTCTGATGCTTACGACCCTCCGAGGGTTCACTTCAAGAAATGACAGGCACACTCCCTCGGCACAGCCACTGCAGTAAGGATCGAGTTAAAAGTCAGGAGGAAAAGTCCGTGTATAAAGCCAATGCTGTACTTTCAATGTGCCCTTTAAAAATATGGTGGAGTGATTTTTTTTTTCTTTTCTTCCTTTTTTTTTTTTTTTTTTTTTTTTTTTTGGAAGGCTTCACTATATTCCAGTATAACTAGAAAGTGCTGGAAAATCAGTTAACCTACTTTCTATAAAATTATCCACAGTCCTAGCACAGTAGTATCAGATCTGCTATTAAGAAGGCTTTCTACTCCTCAGCTTCTTTCAAGGCTTTAGGGAACCTGTATTCTGTGCAAGAAAACTGAGAGCATGTATTTCGGCTGCACCGATCAGAGGCTTTCATTTCCTGGGCACCTGGGAGAGAATGCAGAAAGGAATCCACACACCAATTTTAGATGCCAACCTCTGAAATCCTAACAATGTGAGCATTTTTCCAGTTTGGTGAGGATTATGATCCTGGATTGGACCGTCTCGGTTCTTCAGACTGAAGAGTGCTCGCAAGAGCAAAGCCTGAACACCCTCTTGGGTAACTTGCCCTGTTCACACCTATCTGATGAAGAGATGAGACCTCTTCTGTGTTATGACAGGGCTGGCGGTTCATCAGGGCTCTTGCAGGTAAACACTGAAAGGGCAGCTGGCTCAGGGTCTACAGAACATACCTGCCAGCCTGCCCCAATTCCAGGAGAAGAGATGCACGTGCTGGAGAAAGCAAACGGACTCAGCTCAGCTCCCTGTTGGGTCTCAAGGTTTTGGACTAACTACAATGACGTTCTTTCCTAACTTCTCCTGGGCTCCACCCCAGGTAGAAAACTTTACTCCCCATCCCCACCCCCCATCACCGGGATGGAGAGCGTTCATCACCACTGTTGAGGACGGTGTCCCAACCACAGTAATAAAATCATCCTGCTTGCTCGGATCTCCTGCCTCGGCTCTGCTCTGTTCTGCAATAAGAGGAGAGGCTTCCTCAAAACAGAGGTGGCCTGGGGAGGCTGGGGTTCGGATACTTGAGCTGACAATCTGGGACCATCAGGTCGGGCAACTACGGCTTGTCCAGCCAAATATAAATTATTTTAAAAAAAAAGCACCTCCCTAGGATAAAATGGCCATATTATCTCTGTAGCAAGACACAGAGACTCTGTGAAGGCAGCCAGCGAGTATATAGGGCAAGGAAAGGCGAGGGGAGGCGGAGAGAAATGGGCAACCAATGAAAAGTGGACGACTTGGGATTTGGAATCAGCGAAGGTTGGAGCCTCCCCCCCACCCCCACCCCTTCCTCCTGGTATTTAACCCTCTCAGGTATCAATAGACGCTGCTGCTTCTTTCCTTTTTTCTTTTTTAAAGAACTTGGAAACAATTCTGAGTTAACCGCCCCCTTCCCCCCAAGGAACCCCACAATCAATCATCTCATTCCCCTTGCTACTATATGCCAGCTGGTTCTGGGGACACTGTCCTCAGAGAAGCCAGTTTAAAAAAAAAAAAAAAAATCGGCTGTCTTCTACGCTGAGGTTTAGGAATGCAACCAAGTGACTGCAGGGAGCTCAGAGCGAGCAAGACAAACGATAAACGCCTAAGAAAAAGGATCTGCTACACCGGTGACTGGAAGGAGGCAGGTTTGAGTGAACTCTGAAAAATAACGTGAAGGAAAACCCCTTTTAAACGTCGTCAGAAACGAAGCTGCCCCTTCTACCAGCCCAGGTGAAATCCAAAGGCGACGTAGTTACACGATCTCGCCTTGGGGGAGGGGGTGTAAACACCTCGCCAAGGCAATCGGTTCAAGAACTGAGTGGTAGGAGGCAGGTTTCTGGACGGAGCTCCGACTCGGGTTTTGTCTTGGCGATGCTGACATTTTTCGGGGAGTTAGAGACAATGGAGAAGGCTCGGGGAATCAGCTGATAGGTCGGCACGGAAAGGGGCGCCTTCCGGAGAGGCTAGTTTTGAGCCACTTTTTTCTTTAACCCTTCGGGCACCAGATCGGCGGGCTCCAAGCCAATCGGAGCCAAGAAAACAAACCCACCAAGGCTTCCCGGTGTAACTCTGCCCCCGGGAGCGCCTCGGGTTTGACAGAGGAGGGCTGACTCCGAGCTGGTGGCCGAGTCGAGAACTCCAGGGAGGAGAAAAAGGGAATAATACCGCCTTATAGAGGACGGGGCGTGGGGGGAAGGGACACATGGAGAAAATAAAGTCGCACGTCCACGTTTGAAAGCCTAACGTCCTCAAGCACACGACTGACAAGGAGGCGGGTGGGACGGAGGACGGGAGCAGGGGAAAGCGCGAGCGGGCACCGGGAGAGGGCAGGGCGATCCCTGGAGTGGCGGCGGTTCTGGAAGCATCGGGCAGCGCTAAGCCCCGGGGAACGGCAGCGAGGAGCAGTACTTACTTTCCGAGGGGAAGAAGGGCGGCATGTCGATTTTGTAAACCTCCTTGGCGTAGTATTCCTCGTCGCTGCGCTCGCGCTCGCAGGCGGCCGCCCTCCGGCTCGCCTTCTCCTGGAGCAAGTCCCTGGTGCTGTTGTAGATGGAAATCACCTCCGGGGGGACCTCCTCGGGTTCGGGGTAGTCTTCTGGGGGGCTGGTGAGCTTCAGCTTGCTCAGGATCTGCCCGCGGATCGCCTCGATCCTCTTGCGCATGAACTGGTCCATGTCGAGCGTGCTGCAGGTAGACAGGCTGAGCGCGACCGTGACCAGATGCAGGAGTAGAAAAGCGCTCAGCACACAGTAGTGCATTTTTTTTTTAAAGGTGGAAAAAAAATTTTTTAAAAAGTAAAAAAAAAAAAAATGCAAGAGAAAAAAAAAAAACCAACAACAACTCTCAAAGTACCGGTCGGGTAGATTTTTTTTTTTAATGCGAAACTTTTGCAAACAATCGAGAGTCAATGTCCGAAAGAAAAAGGTATCTTGCCTGAATTCCTTTCAAAAGAAAAAGCGAGTCGTTGCCCAAGTGGAAATATTAATATGCGATGGGCAGGGGGAACCCTCACTTGGGGGAGTCAGCAAAAGTTTTCTTGGAGCGACGAGACCGGGGGAAAAAAAAGAGACGAGTGGCTATTAGGCAGAAATAAATTTAGGAGGAGGCAACGGAGTTCAGTGTGTCAGTTTCGGGTGCGGAGTGGCGGATCTGAACTCGGCTCCTCCGGCCAAAAGGGAAGATGAAAAGGCCCCGGGGCTGGCGGCGGGCGCGCCGGCGGGAGGGGCGCGGGGAGCGCTGTCAGGGGGCCGCCGAGGCCGCCTCCAGTTTATAGATCGGAGGACGCAGCGGCGCGGCCCTGCCTTCCACGGCGGCGCCGAGAGCAGGAGCCGCAGCAGCTCCGGAGCAGAGGAGCGCACACGTGTGTGAGTGTGTATGTGTGTGTGTGTGAGCGTGAGCGCGCGCCCGAGTGCGCGCGCGGGGGGCGAGCCCGGCCCGCGGCGGGGAGGCGGGGGCGCTCGGCGGGGTCCGGCGGGGGCCGCGGAGGAGGCCGCGCAGGGAGGCGGCGAGGATCCTGCTCCCGGAGCTGCGCGCCGACCCGCCCGGTCACTCCACGTTGCCGCCGCCGCTGGCGGACGCGCCGGCCTCCAGCTCCCTCCTTCTGCTCCTCCTTCTCCTCTCGCTCCAAACGCCAACCCGGCAACAGACGATCGGCCGCCGCCGCCGTCGCTTTCACCCCCCGCGGACGCGCCGAGCGGGCAGCTTTATGCCTACGGGGGTGGCCAAGGGGATCCCGTGGAGCCCACCCGTCCCGACCCTCGCCTGCCTTCTCGCCCACTCGGACTCTCCCGCTTAGGGTGGGAGGCACTTGGCGGCCGGCAGCAGGTCCTCGCCTTGCTCCGTTCTGCAGCCAGGCAGCCCCTCGGTTGGTCCCCGAAGCCTCCCTAGACCGTTATCCTAGGTGGTTCTCCATCCCTCTTCTCCCCAGGCCTCCTCCTTCCGTCTCTATCTCTCGCTGCCTCTCTCTTGGTCTCCGAATCCCTGCCTCTCTCTCTCTCTCTCTCTGCCTCTCCTCTCGTCTCCTCTCTCTCTCTCTCTTTCTCTCTCTCTCTCTCCCCCCTCTCTCCTCGGAGCGTCTTGGAGCTCCCCTCGGAGCAAACCTTCTGCTGCCAGCAGATAACATCACGATCCTGCCTGGGAGGACAGATTTATAAGTTCTCCCTGAACCACGTGTTTGCCTTCAACAAAGTGACGTGCTAGGATTACAGTCAGAAGTCCTCTCGTTTACTTAGACCACGAGCTCTCGCTGCACCGTTGAGGGGGTGTGGAAACGAGGACGGCTGCGGGGAAGGGACGGAGGAGGTGGAGTGTGCGCCCTGACAGCGGTGATTTATGGCATTTGCTTTATATAGTCATTTTGGACCCGTCGGGTGAAGGACAAGCGAGCAAGCCTCCCATTTTTACTGAGTGTGGCTCACTCACAGCCTCCCAGATGGAGTCCCCTGCTCTAGAATGGAAGTCTTACCTCCTGTTGTGCTCACGCACGCTCTCTCCCTCCTCCCTGTCTCTCTGCAAATGAGCACCAAGCAGTGGATCCGGCGCCGGGGCAGCCCTGACACAGGGCACCCACTCTCCGCTGTCTTTTTGGTGGATCATGTTCTCAAAGTCCACAGCCCCGGGCTGCTCTGGAACTCATCGTCCTGCGCTTTTCTGTTTACAGCCTAGGCCCCCACTGGAGTGTGGAAGGGCGAAAAAGAGAACTCGCTCTTCTGTACCTGCAGAATGAAGCGGGTTTGTTTATGTTACTGTTTGAATGGAGAGCCTCTGAATTGGCTGCCGCCCGAGTCCCTGCTGGGCATGGCTCTGTCCTCACCTTCCCCAGCTAGACTTCAGCAAGCATTCTTCATTCTTTCCACAGCATATATCCAGGAAGCAGGAATTGCTAGTGTTTGATGTTGCTGTCACACCCGCCTCCTAACCGGGCATTTTGTTTCCACCTAGTCCAAACGAGCGGAACCCAAAAATAAGTCCTGCCCCTGTTCACTTTTCCCTTTTTCTTTTCTTTTACCTTTAGTTCCTCAAAGTCAACATTTTCATTTCCTCCTGACTGCAGCCACACGGACGAGACAGATGATTTAAACTGGAGACTGTGGAGGTTCCCCCCAAACGCAAAGCCATCGTAGGATCATCCAGTTCAGGCGGCCCTTTTATTATAGAAAGGTCACCAGGAACTTTCTCTAACTTTCAGAATTTAAAGTTTACGTCTGTATGGGGCCTATGTCATTAGTCGGGAGGGGGCCGAATATTTATAATAACGTAACTAACACATAGTATACTTAGGAATTGAGGTAGATTGATAGATGCATATATATAGATATATATATATATCTATATATATATACATTTAATCTTCACAACACTATATACATTTAATCTTCACAACACTATAAACGAGGTATTATTATTATCTCTATTTTTCAGATGAGACTGCAGTACAGAGAGGTTGAGTACCTGTTCTCTCAAGACCAGAGGAAGAGGCAGAGCTGGATTTTGCAGTCAGGATCCACTGTCTGCACTTACCCACGACGTATTTCTAGGAAGCAGTGCTACCAGACTAAGTCTGACAAACAGTTCTGCGGTGACATTAAATTTGGAGATACAGGTACTTTATTGCCTATCATCAGCGTCAAGATTCTGAGAACCTTAACAGAAAATAAACGTTTCATTCTTTTTTTTTTTTCATGTTCCGTTCTTTTAACCCAGCATATCCTAAACTCCCTTGAACACTGATTCCCCCCCACACACACTAAAACACGTGAGAAATCTCCAGAATAAAGGAAGCGCTCCCGCCCACTTCTGAATGATGCTGAAAATTATGTGTAAATCAGCATGAGCACGTTCCTTTCCCTGAGGCCAGTTTCAGATAGAAGCAACCGGAAAGCAGTTAGACAACCAGCTACCATTCCAGCAACCAAAGCAAAATGCAATCCAGGGAGTTCCCATTGTGGCTCAGCGGGGAACAAACCTGACTAGTATCCCTGAGGATGTGGGTTCGATCTGTGGCCTCCTTCAGGGGGTTACGGATCGGGTGTTGCCATGAGCTGTGGTGCAGGTCACAGAGGCAGCTCCAATTCAACCCTTAGCCTGGGAACTCGCATATGCCACAGGTGCAGCCCTAAAAAGAAAAAAAAATGTAAATGTATATATATATAGTCCAAAGGCACTACTATGGGGCTAGTAGTTTCACCAAGCTGTCATCCCTTTGCATGGAGTCTGAGAACTGCGACAGAGCTCTACACGATGGGGGAAAGTGAATGTCCTTATACCTGGCCAATCTCGGAACGTAAAGCAGGAGCTGCCGACTAGAGCTGCTGCGGGGAGATGTGGCTTTGGAGCGTGGCTGGTTACCTCGGTCGCCCTTCAAACCAGGGAGACGGACCTTCTTGAGATAAATGCAGAGGCACCCGAGGTTAAGTGGGTTCAGATTAGAGTGGGGCCAAAGCAGCAACGGGCCAGCCACATCACCTCCGGGAAGACAATTTAAGCCATACATCCTCCTGACAGCCACCCCTCCCCAACCCAAAGGCACACACTGTGGCCCAGGATCTGTTCTTTGTTGAACGCTTACTCTACAATCCCTCCCACTCCCGGCCTGCTCCAAAGAGGCTACTTGTAATTTCCCAAAGCCCAGGAAGGTGGGACGGGGAGGGTGGGTAAAGTCTGGTATGGCTGAGGATAGGCACTTGATTGTCGCCGGACAGAAGGAGCCCCTTCCTGCCTCTCAGGTGGGCAGTCCTTTGAAGATGTACCAGGTAAGCCTTCAAGAGCGGTCTCCCGGGCTTGTCATAACCCGATGCTAAGAGGGTGGTTAACCCACAAAGACCATCTAGATGGCCTCAAGGAGGCAGGCGAGCCAGATTCCAGGTTTCTTGGGTTCCAATATCTGTCACTCTCTGGTTGGCAATCCTGGCTAAGTTACCCAGACACTTTGTGTTAGTTTATCTGTGACATGGGGCGGACACATGGTACCCACAGCACCGTGAGGATTAACTCACACAAGATACCCTGAGAGCTTCTGGCCTTGAGCAGGTGCTCATTGAATGGTACCTACCATCTTTGCATCCTCTCACGTCTTCAGGGACCAGCGTTGTCCGCGCTTTCTCAGGTGTAAAGAGAAGGAAGAAGCCAAGAAAGGTGCTGATTAGCATTTGCTCCATGGTTATGCCTCTCAGCAGCTTCTCTACACACATGCTCGCTGGTATTGTACTTCTGCTTTTTAGGGCCACAGCCACAGCACACGGAAGCTCCCAGGTTAGGGGATGTGCACCGGTATTTTAAAGTATTTTATACATTATGATATTTGGCCCCTACTCATCATAGGAAGAGAGGACAACAAAATACACTTTTGGTATTTTATTTAATACCCTAAAATGGGGTTGCTTTCCAGATCAGAGCGGTGGAGAGGATACAGATGTGTCCACCGCTAGCCTGTCTCTGCTCGTTAATGGTCTGTTCACTTAACTCCTGTGGAATTCCTGCAAGAAGCTAAACAAATGTTTGATATCAAAACAGCTGCTCACCCCTGTCCAGAGTTTTACCCCTAAAGTTCACAGACAAGAGTTTATGATCTAATAGGCCCTTCCTAATGCTGATGAAACAACAGCTTCATTTGTAACCCTTCTGAAAGCTTTCCACAGTGGTTTCAAGCCTTAAAAACCAAGAGGTGGGGAAAAGAAAGCTACAGAGCTCCCATAATAGACGACATTTTACTCTTAAGGGTTACACTTGAGAAACGCCAAATCACCCTTTAATGTGAAAACATACCCAAAGCCTTTGAAGTTCTCTCTTATAATTGTGCCTTTGATACCACAATTCAGAAACAATGTTTGGTCCGTAATAATTGTTGTCTCGGGTTCTGTATGCAGTTTTCTGCAAGTTTCTGCTCTCGGAATAAGGAGCCAGAGAGGTTAGTGATTTCCCCAAGAAAAACCCACTAGTGTTTCCGTTCTGCATCTCTAGGTTTAAACAAAAAAGGAGTGATAAGGAGAAAAGGAGGGAACAGGGACCAGGAGGCGGCGGCCTGAAAGAGAGCATCAGGTGGTAAAAGATAAAGGGATGCGCTTAGGGGACGGAAGAAGGCAGCACAGAACAAGATCAGCAAGCGGTGAGATTTTAAAGGATAAGCTGCTCACGCTTTGGTGATTCTCCGGGGGAACACTGACCTTAGCCTTGGAACTCTGATTAGGTGGCCCTGGGCCCTTCCACCTCTACATTTTCAGCTCCAGGAGACTTCCAACAGGGGGGCAGCCTCCGGAAGCCTGGGAACCATCCCCCCCAGGGCCCACCGAAATCAAGTGGCGCCTCTGGTTTCTTACCCCTGGACAAATTCAGCCACTGAAATAGCACTTGGTGACGGATAGGAATCAATAGCACGTAATGACAGATGTAAACAAGTGAATATTATGGGGACAGTTGTCATCCGGCAAAATATGACACGTGCTTGATAAAATGCTACTGCGGATGAAAACAAGCCAGCGGCAGGGTTCTCCTTAGTTTTTAGGGCAGGGTCTGCCACTTGCCTTTACCGAACTTCTACTCCTGCCTCACGGACCCCGCCAGCCCAGCAGTCCCCAGACACGTCACAAAGCAAGAGATCAGAATGAGGCTACTGGGAGAAAGGAAGAGAGAGAGAGAGAGACAGAGACTTTTAACCAAGTTAAAAGTAAAAGATGAGGAAGGAAAAGAAAGGGCAAATGATAAGAGAAAAACACAAGGAAAATGAGTGCGACGACATCAAGTGGAATTTTTATCTTCTTAAGATACCGTCTTTAAATGAGTTTGCCATCATTTCAATGGACTTCACAGTTTGTGTAAAATTCTTAATGTGCAAACTTCCATTAGCAAAGTTACCAACTTCTATTTTAAGGAAACCTGCCTTTCTGCTGCCACAATAACCCTGCAATTAAAAAAGAAGAAGAAAAAGAAAATAAAATAAAAAGAGGCAACAGTAATTGCACATACAAAGAAAACCTGTTATGTCGTGGTTTTTTTTTATGTTAGAAGGAAAAAATAGTAAATACATATTTACTATTAAAAGCAAAATGTAAGTATATTTTAATAAATATTTTAAAAAGCAAAGCCATACCGGTAGTTATGATTCATAAAACCAGAGACTAAGGGCCACAAATGTTTCCCGATGTTTGCTTCAAGTCTTAGGAAAAAAAAAACGTAGTTCTTCTATCTAGGGTGACCGTGTCATTGATCACAGAAAGCTGAGTACTTTCAAGAGTGAAGAGGATGTTTATTCATCAATACTTAGGACAGTGGGTGTGACCCAGGACTGCCCCAAACGGTTAAACTGAAATGAAGCCACCTTAAAGCATGAACTGGTAACAAAGCATCAGTTAAACGTTCACCTTCTCTTGGTCGAGATAGTGATGCATGTTGTTTAGTTCCAAGGCTTTCTTTTTTCTTTGCCTGTGCTGCAGGTTCTAATGATCACTATCAGAGCTATGCTTCCGTGTATAATTTTAGCATATTCATATAAACATGCACCCTCCTCTAAACAAGGCCCCTGAGAGGCGCTGGGTCAGGGCTCTTTGGAGCTCCGTGAAAGCCCGTCTCCCACACGGAAAGGAAGAAGAAGATGAAGATGATAATACCCTGGGATTAACAAGTATTTCTTGTCTTCTGGGCAAGGCCAAATCCATTTTTAAATTTTGGAACGTGAACAACAGATAAAGAATCTGAAAAGTAAAAATAAAGTGTCCTCTTCCCAGTTGAGGGTACAGAAAACTAGAACAGAATGTGCCTGTCGTTTGCTACTGCCCATCCCCTAATACCAGGGACCTTTCACATGCTGATCTTGCCTGTGTAGGAAACAGTAAACGCAGCACAAAACCAGCGAAACCTGGGGATTTAACGTCACCTAATTGAAAGGTTGTGTTAACTTGAAAATTTTTGTGATCAAGATTCAATTTCTGGTTTCTTTCTGGATTTTTTTGTTACACCTCTGTGTCAAGTACAAAGGCAGTATCTTTCCAGTTCCTATAGCAAATGGCAAAGCTGTTTATCACGAGCCAAAGAAATAAGTCCAGAAATGGGGGGGGGGGGGGTTTGTGCTGTGACTCAAAGTGACTTCAGCAATACACAAAAATGATTTTGCCCACCTGGTTTTGGGGAATAACCAGTTTGGGGGTTTGTTTGTTTGTTTGAAAGGGTTATTTGTGAATTAATTAAGATCACGAAACAACTGTCAGTTACAAGGTCAACCTGGTTATTTGACAAGTTGTAACAATTACATGGCGTCAATACCCCAGTTGCACTGCTTGTTCAGAAACTAATGGGGGGGGGGGGGGGAATCAGTTAATTCAATGACAGCCTAAATGATGACACCTAGAGGAGAGAAGTGGTATGTCTTCCAACTTGCTATTTGAAGAAAACCAACTCGCTCAATTTTCTCTGGGTATTTTCATCACAGCCTAGTAAAAATATAGTGTCATTTTGCTATAAAACCTTTTCTTTAAAAACTGTAATTAAGTTTCGCCTCAAGAATACTTTCCATTGATTTGTTATTTTTCCCCCCCAGTGGAAAAATAAAATCGAGTCTTCATTTAGAAAGTATAATTTGGGTATCTAAATTCTTAATAGCAAAAATGTCAGCACTTACACTTTTGTGAGTCATCTAATGTCATTAGGTAACAACCAGCAGCTATGGGAAATATGCTGGATTTTAGTATAAAAGGAGCAATAGCCATGTCCCAATAGATAAAATTGTTGGATGCCACTCCAATAGTTTGTTGTTCCATTTCTACAGCATCCAGACAAGAGCAAAGTTCTAACTCTCAGATATACTCAAACGAGATCTCTAACACATCCTCTAGTAGTACACTGTATGATAAACTGACAGCAGCAGCCAAAATAAAGCCTTTACATAAACTGCTGATGCCAAGAGGGCATCACTTTCTGATAAAGGTGTATCTAGCCCTACTTCCCACTGGCAGAGTAAATGAGACTAAAAAATGCAAGATGCCTATTTTCCCCAAAGTGCAATTTCTAGAATCTCATTTCCTGTAAGACCATACTAATTTCTAGAATCTCGTTTTCTCTAACACGTTAAGATCATCTAAAGTGCGAGGCAGCAGAGCTGTTGTGTTGAAGAGCTCTATGACGGAGCTTGGACTTGGCTTATGAGCTGTGAACTTGGGCGAGTTATTTAACCTATTACCTAGTTCCGCAACTACATGCTGAGGACAGTGATGCTCGGTTATGAGGCGACTGTACGAGTTAAGGGCATCATAAACCACTGAATGGTAATTACAAGATAATTACTGCATGTTTGCTGCTCTTAGTACTTGTTCCAACTCGCATCCGATTGGCTGACAGCACTGCCTTCATTCGCTCCTCAACTGTACCCACCCGGCCAGGTCACCCCTGCGCAACTTCCACCAAGATGGGATTTAGAGTTTTGGGTTCTTGAGCCTTTTGGACTAGAGCTGAAGTGGGCAGTAAATGTTTTAATCTGTCATTATCTTCAGGATCTTTGTGCTCAGCGTGAGACTTGTCTTTTCAGACCGTCCAAACTTACTTTCCTTAAAAAAGGTGTCATATGCTTACATCCATCCACTCAATGTTTGACATTTGAAAAGCTTCCTTCCACTCTCTGTAACGTCTTTCATCTCACACTTGCAGTGCATGCACTGCTGCCGTGTATTTCCCCGTGTTCGCAGCCACATCAAACGGTGGCACTGAGGTGGACGCGCCACGGTTGACCTCTGTGTCCTTGCAACACCGAATGTGTAGGTTGTTTGGCGTTTATCGTTACTAAGAATAATTCTCTGATACTGGTTCACGCAGCCTTTTTTTTTTTTTGTAACTGGGATCTTTTCCTGAGGATAGTTTCTAGAAGGAGAGTAACTGGGTCTCAACACTGCCTCCGCCAGACTTTAAACTTTTGCGGGGGGAGCTCTTTATCAAGAACATGTTCAATTACATAGGTCAGAAATGAATGACCCATCTACCGGCATGTCACCTAACTTTCCAAACGCAGAGAAGTTTCTCGAGCCTCTCCCTCCAAGAGCAGGTGCGGGGCTACAGTGCACCCATTATTCCAAAGCTTTTACAATATGGACAAACGTATCCCTATGCCCGAGGTACATGCTGGCCTCACAAAGTTGTAAGACATGTGTGCAAGGACGCTTGGCTTAATAGGAGTCCAAACTGAACTGTGAACTCAGTTCTGGGTCCAAAATTTTGCCTTGTCATCCAATAATGAGTACTGCTATTTCTAGCAATGTGTCACATCAAAGCCATTTATCCTTAAAGTGTTCTTGGGAGGACCAAGGCATGACAGTTGTGTCATGCAGTAGTTATCCCTGTGACTCCTACCATCTGCAGAGACGGATAATGTCACCTTGAGCCTTTCGGACTAGAGCTTGTTTATAATACACTGGAGAGAGCCCAAGCGTCACGTGGAAACAGCGCGGATGTGACGCTCGGTTCGACTCAGCATTTCAGGGTAACTGCCGCGTCTGGCTGCCCTGCTGGTGTTTGGAGCACCGACAGCGATCCACTGTTGATGGACACTGCAGGGGAGGGGGCACATTTTTACCCAGGACTGGAGTCTGGTGCTGCCGGCGCGAAGAGGCAACTGTCTAGTAGCCCCGGGGTGAATCGACAGCTGCAAGGCCGCCCACGTGCGCGGACCCACGCTCTCAGCTGCCTCTCCATTCAGAGCCCCAGTTGGTCTTGACTCCACACACACTTGGTGTTCTTGCTTTGATGTTTATGAACCGACGGCATGAAAGATGCAGGGTCATGATTCAGGGGTTAGAGAAACGGTTATTTATACAAATGCGGTTAACACCTCATCATTTTAAACTGGCTGTGCTAATAATGCTCATCAGGCTCTTTGTTTTCTGGAGGTTTTCTTTTGTTTTGCTTTTTTTTCTCCCAAATCTGCAACATACATTTGCTCTAGCAGGAGGTCGAGTGTGTGCTGCTGGAACAGACTGGGGCTGCTGGAAAACTGGGGAGCCCTGCCACTGAAGGCCCTTGGCAGGAAAACCTCCTAAATAAGGGGGCTCAGAAGCCCCGGCACTGAGACTCGCCAACCTGGATGGCATCTGCTACCTGCTGCTCTGGTGTATCCTTTTTTGTACATCACCAATCTACTCTTTCAGAGTCCAGCAAAATGAGATTTCAAGTTTCGTGTGCTCATTTTGAAAGCTGCAGAGGATAATACTGAAGCATCAAATGCCACATGCGATGTATGCACAGTGGCTTAAGATGTAAGGATGATAGTTACACCTCAGGAAAGAATTCTAAAGCAACTTAAAATATCTTTTAAAAAACACAAATAGTGAAAAAGAAGTCAATAAGAATTTGTTAAAATCACACCAGCATTTTATTTGTATCTACTTATATTCTATCTGTAAAAGTTTTAAGGAAGAATTCAAGAGAGACATGCAATTTCAAAATTTACTGATGTTTTATTAGGACCTGATATATGTTCTGTGACTTTATTCTCTTCATAGGTAGACAAACCACCACTAGCCACAAGAAGCTTTACTTGAAATAACCAAGTAAAGTGAAAGATTCCTTTTCTTTGTATCCTAGCCGCACGGCAATGCTCAGTGACCACCTGTGCTTCTGTATTATAGGGCAGTGGAGACAGAAAATTCTCCCTTCATCACAGAAAGCCGGGTGGACAGTAGTGATGGAGAGACTACCACGATAAGGAGTTAGGCCCACTCCTCTAACAGATACCCTTATTTAACTCCTCAAATGAAAAGCGAAATATGGACTCCTGCTCCAGAGGGGGTGGGGGGGGCGGTGAGTGAGGTGAGCCATGTCAGACCATTCTGGGAGTTCCCTTGTGGTACAGTGGGTTAAGGATCAGGCATGATCACTGCAGTGGCCTGGGGTGCTGCTGTGGCACGGGTTTGATCCTGGCCAGAGAACGTCCCATATGCTGCAGGTGCGGCCAAAAAACAAAAGCATATTTTATAACTTTGTCTCTGAAGACACCTCTTCTGAGCACAAAAGCCCTAAATCATAACTCCCTGAAATAATACTCAGGAGACCGGATGAAAAATATTGCTGTGGTTCTAAGCTAGAAAACACCCTTTAGAAGAGAATCCAAACTTATTTAAGAATCACTGGAAGACAGCTACAACCTACAACATGCTGAGGGGATTCATTACAGCTCTTGGTACTTTGTTAACCACCAGGCCCTCTTCCAAAGGTCTGGTCTCCTACCTCAAACACCATTTTATTCCCACATCTATTCACACGTCCTCCCGATTGACATATTTCATCACGTTTCAGAAAAGCTCAGCCAGCAAAAAATTCACCGGACCCACGTCTGCTCCAATAGTCAGTAAGATGCAGCAGGTCAAAATTCAGACTCCTGCTTCCTTGGGGGAAGAATGCGAGAGCTCTTTGCAGGCGTGCAGGAGTTCTCGCTCCTGGTTCCAAAATGTGTTCTAAAGGCCACTTCACCTCAAGGAGACCTCGTGCTCAAAATATCTGCAGGGCTTCACAGACTACCCACCCGTCACTCGCACGGCGAGCGGAGCACTTAGCAGTCACGCTGATCCTGATCGATGAACTCAAGGGAAGAGGAGAAGAAAATGCTTCCCTCAATTGAAAGTCGTTTCCGAATAAAAGTGAAGTGAGCAAATTAACCCTATCACAGCCCTAGACAAGCTTCATTATTCTAGGACCTCTGTTACGATACTACGTAGACTCTATTATAATAGTATTTAAATGTGCCCTTTAAGGTTCCACTATAATAAGTTTTCAAAAGGTTATCTTTTAACAATTTTTTTTTAAAACAAATATTGTCATTACCTGGCTGATTCAAGTGCTCATCCAAAGTGCCACATGAGTCAAATCATACAATGGACACTTAGTGCAGGAACTTTTTGATTTTTACAGGAGTAAAATCATCCCTGATTTTGTCATAAAAACATCACTACTCAAATAACTCCAGCGGAGTTCCTGGAGCAGGTGCTCAATAAAAGCCAGAGAAATGTCTCACGTAGCTTTCTCTTTCCAGCAGGAAAGTTAAGCCAGTAAACAATGGGAGCTAAAGTCATTTCATATCTAAGCTGAAAATGTACACGTTGCTATTTCATACACTGTGACGGACTGAAGTTTGGCCCCTCCCTCCCAATGCCTATGCAGAAGCCCTGTTCTGCCCGACGTGAGAGAGGACGGGGGTCATGAGGGTGGAGCCCTCACGGATGGGTTCGGCGCCCTCATAAAAGAAGCTCTGAGAAAGATCGGCTCTCTTCCCCAAGTAAAGACGCAGAAAGAAGTCAGCTGTCCACAGCCCAGGAAGAGGGTACTCAGGAGACGGCACATCTGCCGGCAGCCTGATGCTGGGCCTCCCGGCCTCCAGAACCAGGAGAAAGAAATGGGTGCAGCTTTAGCCCCCAGTCCATGGTATCTGACATAGCAGCCTGGATTCAGACAGACAGACAGACAGATAGACACTTCCTTAAGAAATCACAAATGCTAAAAAAAAAAACAAAAAACAAAAAAAAACTACTGATTTTTCAAATGTTTGTTTTAAAGTGAAATTCATGAGGCACAAACATATCAATAGTCCAAGCACAAGAGCGGTACTCTGTGGTCATTAAAAGGAATGAGAAAAACAAAACTTCTGTCCCGTTTCACTTGTGTCTCCCTATATTAATAAAAACGGATAACAAAATAGCAAAAATAAGTAAACAAATACAGGAAGGAAAAGTTATCCGGACGATGCGGAAGTGTCAACTTACTGATCTGATCTCCTAGCTCGTCTAGAGATAGCTATGCTCTATGAAGAGGACTTCACAGGCATTTTCTGAGGCCTGACGGTTTCTTTAGCTCGTTGGCAGCACAATTTTTGCCTTCAGTTTGTTCTGTTCACACTTCAGCCTTAGGACTTCTCTGCTGTTATATGCTTGACTAGGACATCTTCCGGCATCTCAAAGCTGCAGTTAAATGGCTTTACAGGTAAGTACTGTATTCACATACCCCAAAGACCACCAGCAAGAGCGGCAGGATTAGTTTTTCAGCAGCCACTGGATATTAAGTATGTTTAGATGCGCATAACAAAGTGATGAAAAAACCCTGAAAGTACAATCCTTTTCACCCACTTATCATGAAAAACAAAATTATTTTAAAGGATTGGATTTACTCTCAAAGAAACCTTCCAGAACCTCCTACTGAGTCATCTGAGCTTCTAGGTACTAAGAGTGAGCCTTTGAACTGTTCTATCCAAAGTGTCTCCAAGATATATTTTCAATGAATAAAATAATGCCTGATCTATGTAAAGTCTAGGTAACTTGAAAAATAAATGCAATACTCTAAGCTAAAGCACTAAACCACTGTGATGATTCTAAGTTATTGTCAGTCTACATGTATTATTAACTTTGTGGGAATTCAATGCCTAAAACCAAAAAATAAGCAATATACTTAACTATGCTAATACTGAGAACACTCACCCCAGCCATCCAAATATCCAGAGAAGGAAATCAGGTAATACCTAAATACTGGTTACCATTTTCCACTGTTCTTTGTAGAAATAAAAATAAACCTTTTTTTTATAACTATTACCCTAAACAGCTACCAAAAATAAAACCCTAATATTCTTATATTTAGATACACTGGAGGGGTATATGGGAATGCTGTTCCTTTTCTCTTCCCTCCTTAAAAACCCAAAGATAATATTAGAAGAAAACAAAAATGCAGAATGATTTACCTGACGGATGTCAGAAGAGTTTAAATGCTGTAAGTAAAATAGGGTAGAGATGACAGAGCTAGATTATTTAAAAATCCACCTTAAGATACAACACACTTAGTTTCTAAAATAATATGCTAATCCTTAGATTCATATAGGGTAGTGTTTTGTTTAAATATTTGATAGCCAATATGCAGAAATACTAAAACATATAAAACATCCCATCTTTATGATAAAAATTACTTCATGTAATTTATATATGCTTTACAGCCTTCTAACATAAGTGATACATTTTTTTATAGTGGTAACTCAATTTTATTTTACTTATTTATTTTTGCTTTTTAGGGCCACATGTGGCATATGGAGGTTCCCAGGCTAGGGGTCAAATCCGAGCTGTAGCCGCCGGCCTGCACCACAGCCACAGCTACGTGGGATCCGAGCCACATCTGCGACCTACACCACAGCTCATGGCCACACCAGATACTTAACCCACTGAGCGAGGCCAGGGACTGAACCTGCATCCTCATGGATATTAGTCAGATTTGTTAACCACTGAGCCCTGACGGGAACTCCTCGATTTTATTTTAAAATAATTTCTGAAAGAAGAACATCTGCAAATATTCTCTTCCTTACTTTCAGTTTGAAAATCTTGGCTTTTTCTAAATTAAACCAAGGACTGTACGAGTATATGTTTGAAAACAACTGTTTCACTAAAGGAGACGTTATTTACTTCCGTCACCCGAGGGATTCTTCAGAAGCACATCAGTTTCAAAACTTTATTTAATGTGATTCGGAAACAGATTAATAGCAAAAAAAATTCAGTAAAATTTTTAATTCTGAGAAAAAAATTGTTTTTCTTCAAAATTATCTACATGTTAGGTTTTACTGAAATAGCTCTCTGGGTTAAGTTATATTGAGATGCTGTGTTCGGCTTAAGGAGTATTTGTGACATTTACTTATATTACACGGAAAAAAACAGCAGTTCTATAATTAAAAAAGACACTACATTTCAAAAATTTGGACAAATACAAAAACGCATTTTGAGCTCTGCTAGTTTAATCATTTGATATCTTAGATGTGTCCCATCCTTTAGCATAGTAACAAATACCAGGCCGCAGACTAATTTAACTCTGGTTACATGATATCTGTAAGACTCAAATGGGTCTGCAAATATAAACATCTCTCCTCCTGCAGAGTTTTGAGGGGGGGATTATCCTTCGATACAGAACAGAGGCAAAAGCATGTGCAAGTGGATAGTAGGAGGGCACTATTTTCCTTATGGAAAAGATGAAGAAAAAAGGGTGGCTCCTTTCAAAAAAAAATAGATCATTTTTATTAAATAATTCCCTACAAACTTTGCATCTTAAGCCCAGTTTCACAGAAATTCTGGAGTGATATTAAATAGTCCTGCCTTTTCTTCTTTTTCTGTTTAACGTCTAGATTCTAAAAGTCACCCAATTTAATCATCTTTAAGGCAACTATAAGGAATCAATTCTCCAATCAGATGCAACATACTGACGCAGACTGCCTGCTGTCTATCATTTCACTGTCAGTCGGTCCACAAAAAAGAACCTCAGCTAATTTAAATGTTTAGGAAAACAAACAAAAAAACAACAAAAAAAGGAGAAGCCAGTACATTGTATGTTTCCTAAGAAATCATGTCTCACTGCGTAAGTTAAATAGGAGAATTTCCACCACAGTAAGTTCTCATACCAAAATAACCCAACACTTAAATAAATCTGTCCAATAATATAAAAGCAGAGATTTGATGTTTCTAAATCATATTTGCCATAATATCTAAAAATAAAATCATCAACCCAAATGAGAAACACTATAAACATTTTGCTACACAGGTTTTCTCAACAGCTCATTAAAACAAACACCAACCCTCCCCACCAAGTTGAAAGGCTGAAAAATACTAACTTCAAGGAGCGTTCATTTTAATTATGTATTAGCATTGCATTTCTACAAACACTGGCGATTCTGAAATAAAATACCAATATCCATGACCAATATGAAAACTGACAATGAACCTGGCAAGATGAGTATCTCGAGAAGAAATGTTTCTTTTTACAAATGTTCTGAGGAACAATGCGTAAACTATACAAGGCCTGAAAGAGAATAATTTAACAAGGTTTATACGAAAACGGGAAATACCGAAGTTGCTAACAGTGAGTCTCTTGGCTTCCTTACAAACGGTATCTTCATATAAATCCCCCAAGGTATCTTCATAAAAATCCCCCAACTTTCGGAGCCCAAAGTAGTTTTCTGGGAAAAAAAAAACCGTGAACTGTGTTACGTGTCCGAGTCACTTTCAGGTCCCGGTCTGCTGTCCTCTGGGCCATCACTCTCTCTGTCCCAGTCTTTCATGGTTGCTCCCAGCATGAAATCATCACGCAGGATGGTCCATCCCGGGCCCTCTTCGGCTTTCACCTCAGTCTGAGGAAAGTTACAGCATCGAAACGTTCGAGAGTCAATTTCAGCACAAGCACATTTTAAAAATCCGAGCTACAAAACAAACTTGTCAACACTTAGTTTTACAACAGGAGTGAAACCGAGACAAATTATAGACGAACTCTGTTTGTACACGACGACTGTATACGCGCATGAATATACAGCACTGTGTTAGTAACGTACTTCAGCCTCATAAGAGGAGCACGGAAGCAGAATGCTTTTTTTTTTTTTTTTTTTGCAGTGTGAGAGTAAAATCTAGGTTTGACGTCAATTTTTAAAGTCTTCTGACGGTCAAAACAGACATACAAAATACTGTTTAGCATTCAGTGATAACTTACTAGAAAATGTTTGATAAATTACTTTAATACAAACAGAATTTAATAAAGGCCTTAACCTCAAGATAAATTAAAGGAGGGAATATGAAAGTAACATGATACTGTGCTAGGTTTTTATATATGTTATCTCATTTAACATTTGATAAAAATTTGAACCAAATGTTCTTTCTTTAGGTTATGATTTCACTGCCTTCCCAAATCATGTAATCAAAAGACTAATCACATGCTAAAACCATGAATAACTGAAACAGGCAATAAACATACTAGGTAGTCAATTCATTTTGTTTATGCATGGGATTTACATAAGGCTAGGTAAGACAGGCTGAGACCCATAGCCTTTTACTTCATGGTACAACAGTACCACCTTGTGGCACTAACTAAGTAATGCAGGATGCTGGGTCTAAACTGTCCTTCCTTCCACAAATATTTACAGAGAGCTGCATATCAGGTACTGTCCTTAGTGTTGGAAATACAGTGATGCACAAAACAAAGTCCCTGTTCTTCCCGGAGCTAACAGTCTGCGCTTTTCTGTTTACTCCATTCTCAGAAATACAACACTGGGAAATCTCTAAGAAGAACCCATTGACATTGGTTAGAAAATAGTGTTATCTTTATTGGGAGTCATCAATCAGATAAAAAGCAATTATTAAGAGAAAAACATTAAAGACATTTGCTGGGTTAAGAGATTATTTATCTAATTCCGGTGAAGCAACCTTTTACTTAAAAAATATATATATACATATACACACACATATATATCTCTGAAACAGTCACATGATTAAAAGAGAAAAAAAAAAAAGGATGTTATTACAAACAGGAAAAACGTCCTATTGGCTTACTCCTCAGGGCTTGTGCTGAAACAGAAACAGAATCTGAAGACCAGACAGCATATAAATGTGAGCAAAGATTTCAGAACTTAGTAAATCAAAGGGTACACTTTGTACTATAATTTAACCAGCATAAAGAAACAAAAAAACATCTGTGCTAGTTCAAAACCAACAGTAAAACCATTCCAGTGCTTTTCACCACACAGTGATAGAGAGCAACAGAGGAGAAGGGCAATTTATAACGCTGCTCATTGAGAATGCTAACACCTCTCCATGCTCAGGCTACAGGATCAAACCTACATTCCCACAACCATTTCTGCTTCCAGCAGATTAAGTTACTTAACTGGATAAAAGGCCATTTTTCCTGATTCAATCCATGTCTTCTTTGCCAATCTCCTTACCTGACTTAAATAAGAGAGATCTGTTCCCAAAGAACAGAGATCCACTTAGAACCAACACTAAGAACACCTCTCCCGCCAAATTAATTATCCAAAGTTTTCAATTAAATTCTAAAAAGTGTCTGCTTCCTGGTGCAGGCATCCACAAACTCCCGACTAGGAAAGACTTAATGGGACATGAACATCTGTGTCTACACACGAGGACCCACAACCGCAATGGTCAGTCTCCATGTCTAAACAGCCACACCCAATGTCCCATCCACGTGTTACAGCCCAGAGCAGGCCGATGCCACGTGACTGAGCTCCACGCAGACCTGCTCCTACCTGACAGCTCACTGTGACCTCCACCTTCTGCTGCAGGGACTATGGGCGGGGGAAAAGGGAAGACGAGGTCAGAACCATAAGCAGGCAGTTTAGAAAGAAAGACAGGGACAACAGTGGCCCAAAGAAAAGAAGTCATCAGTTAAAATGTTGGGACCGCCTGTGAGCCATGCCTGTCCTGAAAGACAGTTAAGTGAACATGTATTTGGGGCAAAGAGAAAAATAATAGAATAAATTCAAAATTTCTCTTAGGTGTCCGATTTGAAGACAAAGAAGTAATATAAAGCTTTATTGGGGGGTTGCGCTCTGGTTTCAAGCAGTCACAAGATCTAATCTACGTCAATGGGTCTCAAGGTGCGGCCCCCAGACCTGCATCGGCACTGGTGTTACTTAGGAATTCAAAGTCTCGGGCCCCTTCCAGACCCACTGAACCAGAAACTGGTAGGTTTTAATCTGTGTTAATAAGCCAACCACTGCTTCTGATGCTCGCTAAAGCCCAAGAACCACCAGACAGAAGGACAAATATTTCTTCATGAGTTTCTGTTCATAGCTGTACAACCAAGTACACTTTATGGCTAAGAGAGAAGCTGCATTTTACAGGACGAAGCAACAGTACGGAGAAAAAACAGCCAAGAGGAAATTCAGTACTGACAAGGGTAGGTTAACAGATCTTAACAACAGGTCTTTCCCACAGGATCTCTCAAGATGGCACTGCAAGGAAGAAACTTGGTTTTAAAGGCAACAGAATGGTCCTTCAACCTCTAGAGCCCCACATGCTGAAGAAACACATAGCCATAAAAAGGCAGAGGGTCTGTGTTACACAATAGTCCTGCTTAACTACAAAACAAGCAACAACAGCAGGTGATTTGCTGTTTGAAAGACATAAGCCACAAGGACAAGAGTCAAAGAGAAAAAGTAACTCAGCTTGAGAAGGTGGAAGCCGACGGCTGGAGGAAACTGCTCGGGTGAACCCAGGGAGCTGAGTGCTAGGCCTGCAGTTGTCAGCAGACACCTGATCCGGTTCATACTGCAGCATCTGCGGGGGCAAAACCCCAAACCTGGCAGCTCTGGGTACTTCTGAAAGTGAGGGTAGGCACGGAGGGACCAAAATAAAGAGAACAGGGTGAAAGTGATGCTGAGAAACAATTAGCTCTCTAGACTCACTTCCCACTCCCTCAGCAGAAGACTCGAGGTTTAACCTCTGGAGAGGTAATGGGCTACACAGATACCAGGCATAGTACCAGAGCCAGGGGGTTAAGTTGCACCCCCCCCCCCAAATAATGAGTCCCTGCCTTCTTCTCACATTGGGCTCCCAAAGTGCTGATAGGCAGATCTTTTTTCTCCAGGCAGGAGATCAGGAATACTCGACAGAATACCCGACCAGTCATTAATAAATAACCCAGGGAGAGAAGGCTCCACTAAAGCTCGCATGTCACGTGGACCCTACCCACATATTCAGAGCTTCCAATTAACTTTTTAGGATTATTTGTTCTAATCAGGAATAGACGACTACGGTTTACCAGAAAGAAGAGAAAGAAAGAAAAGAAAGAAGAGTGATGATAATACAAACACAAACATTTAAAAAGCAACGTGCAAGAAAAAGAAGCTATTCAAATAAAAGAAAACTGAGGGGAAAACAGCAGTATTCTTGAAGAGTGAGGATATTACATTGCATCCACAAAATGAGAACAGTTGCCATTTTAAAAAGAAACATTAAAAGAATAACAAAGATCATGAATTACAAACATGATGGTGGAAACAAAACAAAAAAAAAATACAGGGGTGAAAAGATAAAGCTAAGGAAATTATGCAGAAAAGTGGGTAAAAAGAAAAAAGTGATAGAAAACAAAAGAAAAAGAGGACCGGTTCAGGAGGTTTAATATACACATGACAGGTCTATAGATAAAGAAATGCAAAAATGAAGAGGAGGAAAATTAATTAAATACCTCAAGAAAATATCCCCAAAGTGAAGGACACACATTTTGAGAGTGAAAAGAGCCCACCTGAATGTCCAAAACAAAAATGAAAAATAAAGCCACATCTAGGGACACCATGTCCAATTTTCAGAACAACGGGTACTAAAGGACTATCCTGTAGGCTTCCACAAGGAAAACATATAAGCTACATCCATACAGATGATAGGAGTCGGAATAAGATTCCTATCTTCCCACAGCAACACTGGAAGCAAAAAAGCAATAGATGAATGTTTCCAAGGTGCTAAAGGAAGAGAATTCCCAATTTAACATGTAATACCCAGACGCACTGTTATTCGAGCGTGCGGAGAGGACGGGAGCGCTCTCAGACGCAGCAAACTGGACCTCGAGTGAAGCCTTCCTCAGGAAACTACCAAGAAGGACCTCCACGAAGAGGCGGAGCGAATCGAGGAGGGAAAGACGCAAGAACGAACCGACCAGGGATCCTGCGCAGGAAAGAGGGGCGCACAGCCACGGTGGGTGGGAGTGCACGGAGGAGACTCCAGGGCAGGGACGACGAGCCCTCTGGCAGGAGGAGGTGGAAGTGGGGCCGTGGCTTCAGGGAAGGATGCTGAGAGCTGTCAGCACCCCAATGACTGCCACGGTCCCGTCACCTTAACCTGACAGAGCCCTGGAGGGTGTGCTTTACCAAAACAGGGGGAGCAGACCAAGCAGCAGAAGATGTGAGATCCAGGAAAGAGGGAGTCCAAGCCTGGAGCCCCTGCAAGGAGCACAAGAGATTTACATCCCAGGACGACGGCTGTCACGTGGCCCGAGAGGGCCATCGGCCCAGAACAAGGAAAGCAGGGCTCCAGGAGAGAATGGCTCCAAGAAAGCCGTCATAACAGACGCACCACCTGAGGCCATGCGATTTTGAAAAACTACATAAACTATGGAAGTTAAATATGAAAATCAAGGCATTAATTTTAGGAAAAACAAACAGGAAACATAACTAAAGGATGTTACAACTTGCAGCTGTAAGTAACAGTTGTATAAGCGTAATGATTATATGCTGAATTACTGAATTAACAAAAAATTCTACACTAACTGCATTGAGAGGTCAGAAGAGAGGAAACAGACTTGTGCTAAGAGGATGAAGCTTTGCCTACTGTAACGGAAAGCCAATAAATAACACCTCAAACTGAGGAATCCCAAGATATGGGGCTATGTGATGGCAGGAACAGAGATGCACAAATGCCAGCGCAGTGGGGCAGAGAAGTTCGCTGGATAGTGAATGTTTTGGAAAAATGTGGTCTTTTAAACTAGATTAATTTAAAAAGAAAAAAAGAGGGCAACGAGAATGGAGAAAACAAACCATTCCTCAATCCACAAATCCCAGGCCTCCCTGTCTATCTTCCTGAAATCTCTCTCCCAAGAAACCTTTTTAGTTTTGTTAATAATGACTCTGCTTTCCTGCTTAACTTATTCAATGAAAAAAAGTTATACTATGAAGCTATTATGTGGCAGACCCATGATATATAATGCTGCTTTGCTTCTAATTCTCTTAAGACTGCTAGTAGCTAGGCAGTTACAATCTCCCTCAACTTTTACAAGGAAACTGAGGCACAAAGAAGTGAAGCAACCTAAATAAGTTCAGGGTTACTAAACGGCTGCGCTCACACTGAAGCCCACATCCATTTAATTTCAAAGCCCACATTCTTACCCCAATTCTACACTGCTGCAAAGTAATAAACATGAATACTATATATTACTGAGACATCTGTTATAACCTAAAAATTACACAGCAAAATGAGTACTAAAATACAGTGAAAACAACTGCATGTGCTTTACGGTAAATTTCTATGAAAGTTGGAACTGGGGCTAATTATCTCCATAAAGATGATTTACCATTAAATATAACAAAGCTTCCTAAATACTTGGAGCACCCACAAAAAAAAAAGTGGATCAGAGATTAAGAAAAGGAGAGCCTGAGGCAAATTCCAGATGCATCATTTATTGGAAAGTCTTGTCTAGGGTGATCCCAAGACAGATTTCACCAAATGTTAAGACACCATGAGAATCCAAGGCTTTTGTTTGTAAAATAGAAGTAGTGGCAATTTGATACATTATGTTTACAGGAGGAATAAAAACCAAGAGAGTTCTGGATTTGAATCACTCTTAACCACTGAGGACAACACTAAAACGGAGGAAGCTCAGACAGGGGTCCAGGACTGGCCAGAGAGTAAAGGTACTTCCCATTCTTAACCTTGATATAAGTATAATGTAGGAGATGGATAACCCTTCTGGACACACGGGGCACAGGTATTTACCGCCATCAGATGGACGTTGTGTTGACACGAAGTATAGGCTGGAATGATCAAAACTGAGCAGCTTATCAAGTCTGTCAGGGTTACCGCAAGGCTGCAAGGGTCCAACGACCTAGAGCACCCTACAAGACAACTCTCTCTGCCTACATCAGCTGAAAAATAAAACTGACCTAAATGCAAAAACTTAATGAAAACCACATGATGCAAGGAAACAAGAGTCCCCACCCTCACTGGCCTGGTTTTATATAAATATTTAATCAAGATCATACAGAAGCAGTCTGTGTTGATTCTGAAGATGAAGACAACTCTTAAAAATGTTAATCAGCTTCCATTTCAAGGTTCAAACATACACTGGCAGCCATGGAGAAGAAAACTGAAAACAGAGGTTCAGAATTATTCATTAGTCTAATACCAAATAATTAAGAGCTTAACCTCATTTCAATTTTGAAGGGGGAAAATTAAAGTCAAATCCTCAAAAAATAAACATTATAATCATATCTATATTTAGCAATCAGCAATAGTTATTTCATTGCTTTCCCTAAGAAGAACGTTCTGTTTTCATTTTAATTTAGTTTCACCTAAATTAAAAAAGGTTCATACTACTGGCTAAAATTCATCTTAATACTTTTCTGGTTGCAAATTTTTATAAGCTAATTACAGCTGTAGTCAGTAATCTCCCCTTCTTCTGTGAATGGAAAATCAAAAGGGAGCCCGTAGTGCTAAGAGAGCTACAGCGGGGCTGAGAGACCATCAAGGCAGTGGGACTTAGCGCACCTTCCAGCCCGGATGGAATCTGACCTTGTGACGCCATCCAGGACGTAGGCCAGAAGCTAAGGAGAGCACAGCCTACCTGCTTATTGGACCTCTACCCTAAAACGACTCATGATTCCTTAAGGACAAATCTTTTCTGACTTGAGTCAGAGTCAATCACATTCTTGCCGAGTGGCTTTTAACAACCTTGTGGGGTATTTTTGTCTTGATGAGCCCCTGACTCGTTCTACTCCCTGGAACACTCTTTTAGGAGTACTGAAATCTGCGTCTCCCAAACTGCAATCCTGAAGCCCCCCAAAATACTCTTCTCTTATTCACAACCTCCCGGGTTGGTTGGTTGGTTGGTTTTTTTTTTTTTTCCCTGTGGCTAACCTAGTATCAATCTTATCTAAAAGTTCTACCTGTGAAATGCAGGGTATAGCAGAAATCCCTTTATATATAAAAAAAGTATTCTGGTAGAAGTCAACAGAAGTAAAACACAGCCCCAAATCTTTAGAATCTGAATAAGAACATCAGTGATTTTTCTAATCGTGCAAGACGGTAACATCTCACCCAAGAATTGAAAATTTAATTATAAAGGACGCAAACGTTCAATCTAAAATACATGAGTTCCAATGAAAAATGTACTGATTCAAGATTATATGGAAGATCCCATATCTAAACAAACTCAACTTTTCTCTGATTTTCCAACAATTCTCAATAAGCAATTTCTGGTTGTTTTGATCAACTTGTGCCTTGTTTTAGTTTGTCCAACTGTTTCATTGGGATGACAGTCCACTTGGGCTTCCTTTTTGTTAACTATTTTTAGAATTTTCTAAAGGAGTTCAACGAGTTTCATGATTCTGCAGTGTTGCACTTTGGCAGTGTTGTATCCTACCTCCTCAACAGTTCTGAGAAATGAGGTTTTAAAACGAGTCATTCTCCAAGCACGACTACACACCCTGTGAAGGAGGTGTGAGACCAGGAACACGCAGAAAGCCGCCTCGCTCACACGCACTGCTCACACGCACTGCCACAGGCGACACCGTGGCCCACTAGCCAGCCCCCTTCTTTCCAGCTCGTCTACATGAAATTATGGAGATAGCTTTCTGTTCTGCTTTTGAAAACATACCTCACTTTTTTAAGCACCCAGACACTAGTGGCTGAAACGGGGTTTTGAGCCATAAGGACTGGGTTTTGATCCAGAGTCTGCCAATTATTATCAGTAAGACCTGGGGCGAGTCATTTCATCTGACTTTGGGCTTCTCGTCTCTAAAATGGGAATTCTGGTCCTTCTTAAAATTCAGAATTGTAGAAAAACACCTTCCATAGTACCTGGCACAAAGCAAACAATTTAAGGCACCACCAGCCACCACCCCCCCCAAGCCCGACTCATGATGGCTGCAGTCATCACGTCTACACGGAAGCCCCACCTCGGGACATCCGTGATTGTCCAATGACGTTCTGTACGCCACTCACAAAGAGGAGAACCTTCGAATAACATGAAAGCGTCCATTCAGAAACCAACTCTCCCTTCGTAAGGAGTATCTTGTAAGTAACGTAAGTAGTTCCACCACAGCTTGAAGTGGGGGATGAGAGAAAACTGGCCACATTCCTAGGTCCTCAAATCTAGCTTTATTATTTTTTAAGAAGTACGCATTACTAGAGCAGACACACCTCAAATGAATGTTCCAAATCTAAACACAATTTTTATTCAATGATTGGATAATTTTCGTATTAGTAGTAATTCAGCAGTGCTGAAGTTCCCATCAGTGGCTCAGTGGAAACGAATCTGACTAGTATCCAGGAGGACACAGGTTCGATCCCTGGCCTTGCTCAGTGGGTTAAGGATCCAGTGTTGCCGTGAGCTCTGGTGTAGGTTGCAGACACGGCTCAGGTCTGGCGTTGCCACGACTGTGGCATAGACTAGCGGCCACTGCCCCCAATTTGACCCCTAGCCTGGGAACCTCCATGTGCCACAGGTACAGCCCTAAAAAGACAGAAAAACAAATAATTCAGAAGCATTAACAACAATTTGCTCTCAAACTACTTTCCAATTTTAGATTCATCTTTGACTATTATCTGTTAGGAAAAATAAGAACTGAACATAAGAAACTCATTCTAATAATGACATGCAACATAAAATATTAAAAACTGCCAATATTCCTATAGAGCTTACTATGTGCCAAACGCTGTTCTACTTCTGAGCACTTCACATATACTAACTCATTTGACCACTACAGTATCTCTATGCGGTGGTTCTTACTCCTGGATGAGCGTCTTAGAGCAAAGATCTGGGGAAAGCAACCCCACGGGCAGCAAACGGCAGACGGAGCATTCTGAGCCCAGGTGGTCTGGCTCTAGCGTCTGCTTTCTGCCACGATACCTAACACGGCATCCATCGCATACACGTTCTCAGCTGCCTACAGCACAAAAATGATCTTTAGGGGGAAAGAGTAAAACGTTCTTTTGATTTTTCAAAAAATGCACCATAAGTGCAAACACATGGTGCAGGACACGTTTTGTGCAGGACAATTAAAAAAAAAAAAAAAAAAAAAAAAAGACCTCAGTCTCACCGATGAAAATCCTACGCAGGCAGCCACTTCGCCAACTTCGAAGAGAACATTTCTTCAATGAGGGCCGGAAGATGCATAGCTCTGCTATTAATTTTTATCTAAGAGTAACTAAAGATTCCACAGCAGCTCCATAATTGTATTCTCCACTCAGTCCCATATCTCCCACGTCAAATGCGCTGCGTTAGCACACTGCCAAAAAAGCTCCCTTCGATTACAGCTGCTGTTCAAGTGAGAAACTGTCCTCCATTAGGATAAACGGTGTATTTTAACAGACCTGAGTACAGAGAGAAGCTGGCTTTAAACTGTTCCCTCAACTGCACTGGGTACAATCCCGCTCATTCCCATTTCAAACTTGGAGTCTCTCTTTTGTCTAAACTCTAATCTATTTAGGCATTTTCTGTAAACAAACATTAAGTTGAATTATTTACAGTCAGCATTCCACCCATGCCTGATAGAGCTGCTTGGGGGGGGGAGGCGGAAAAGGCGTGAGGACGCAGGGGCGGCTCTAGACAGCATCCTTCTCCTCCCCCCCACCCCCCAGGCCTCCCCACCCCCAACTCCTTCCAAGAACTGAGCCTGAACGCTGCTGGAGGCAGGGGGCATCTGGGCACCTGTGTGAGGAGTCCCTCCAGCCCCAGGCTTTCTGCTTCCGGGACGGAAATTCAGTAGGTCTGGGAACCAGCAGGAACAGAGAGTTTTAAAAGTCCACAGCAATTCAGAGTCCAGGCCTAAGGTACCAAGATACCGAGAAGACGAAGAGATTCCCACCACAAAACACCCTGCTGTGAAGAAAAGACATGGTTGTCGTTTATGAGAAAATGACTGAGAAACAAAGGCCCTAACTTCTCTCTATGGTTGACACTTAAAAGTGCTTATTACGTCACAAAAATCAGAGCCCCCCCCCACCAAAAAAAACCCCCTAGTCTCTTCCAGTAACTTCCTCTTGAGTTTGAGGAAATCACTAAGGAAACTGCTTCCTAACGGAAACTGGCTAACCCCTTCCGTTACTACAAAATTATTATGGTGGTTTCATATAACTAAAGCTGAAATTGATATATTGGCCATTTCAAATAAATGAAAACCTTGCAGAAAGTCTGTAATTCAAGCGTGTTAAGTGACACACAGTCAATGATCTCCTAACAGCAAGCAGCCAGTATACTCTCCTTAGCCAGGCACAGACTGAAAATGCATCACCCTTGCCTCGGGCTACTTGTGAGGAGACAGGCACTGAAATTCCAAGAAGTCTGGTTGAATTTTAGTCAACTTTTCACGAAAAGAGCAAAAGGAATAATCACAACTTTGAAAGGTAAGGGGAAAGGAACAGCTCTACATTATTAAAACCCTGATTGTTCAACATGTTGGGAAAACAGACCACACTCTGGCCGGCGGTGGGTTCTGAGCGGGCAAAGGCACGCATTAGTCCCTTAATGACTGAAACAAATCTCTGATGAAAAGCTTTCTCATGCAAAAGTAAGTTTTTGTTTATTTAAAGTGTTTATTTATTTTTTGTGTATTTAACCTTAAAAAAAAAAAAATCACTCAGGGTCAACAGGAGGCTGGCAGTGCCACGCACTGGTATGTGGCTGCTCTGGGCTGTGTATACTGGGTCCGAGGGAGGGATCTGCCGTTTCTGGATTAGAGAATTCCTTCCAAATAGCTGACGATTACCTCTTTAAACCTACGGACGCCGACATTTCTAAGTACCCTGTCCCCCTTCCCCAACTGGGAAAACAGGCTAGTCGTTCTTGGGGTTCCAAGAGGGACCCTATGGACACAGACAGCTGGCATCATCAGCTCTGGCACGGGGCTCTCCTCGCGCTGGAGTCCCGGCCCACCTGCTCCTCAGTGTCCTGCTTCCTGCCCTAAGCCGGTGCCTCTGCCACACGGGAAGTTTACCTGATGGTATGTGCCGGCATCCGCCTCCCATCTGACCACAGCCTGGGCAGATGCTGCCTCCAAGTCTTGGCCTCTCGGGGTGTCATGCGGTGAAAGCCGCCCCAGGGCTGAACCTCCCTCGCTGTCAGCCTCACCGCCACCCCACTTCCGCGCTCTCCTCAGTCCCTCTGCCTCATGTCAGTCCCAGATCAAGGTGACCTCAAAACTGCCTCTCAAATCTGGTTCCTCTTTTCCACTCGCCCCCCACCCCCCACAAGCCTAGTGCGCCCCCTCTTGAGCCTCCCCTCTGCTTTGATTAGAGCAACGGCCTCCCACTGGCTGTTCTGACACAGGCACAGCCTTCTTGCTCTTAAAAATAATCGAATCTGATCCGATCACTCACCTGATGAAAAATGACCACTGGCTCCCAAATGCCTAAGGAATAAAGTCCAAATTCCTTAACAGAAGGTATGAGACTTAAAATTTGATCCCAACTTCCTCAGAATCCCTTTTTCCAGCTCCCCACCCATCAGCAAACACCCTATAGTCCAACCTTTATGGAAGGAGAAAAGAGAAAAGAAAACTATAAAGAATGTGAGAAACTGGACATCTGTCAGGCTTTCCCCCTCAAACCAGTACAGTGATGGGCAGTTCTTTTTTTCCTTTTCAACTGCTTAAGTGTGCCTTGAAAAGAAGGAAAAATTAGATGCAATGGCTCCTTTTCCTTGAATTATTACGAGTGAAAACGTTACCAATTACGGCCTCGTTCTCTCATGTTTATTTCATTTCTTTTAGGCATTCCCAGAGACCCTGTCTCCATACAGGTTGGCTTCAGCAATACTGAAATACTGTTCTCACTTGCGACTCTCTTGACTAAGCTCTTTAGCTTGTTGAGAAGTCATCACTCACTGGTGCTCACTCCCCTGCTATCATCTGAATTCATCATCCAATGAAAAATGCCTCTTCAGATGCTCAAAGCACCTGTACCTACAGACTAGGCTGGTCCCACGGATGAAACAGGGTCTTCACTACACTTGCTTCATGACATTTTAAAATCAAAGCTAAGGTTCTTCTATTTTTCCAAAGCACATTCCTCCTGAGAACCATATTTTCTATGAACATTCTCACATCATCATTTTCCCAACCTTAAGACTTTCTAATTTTATGAGCTAACATCTGTGCTACCTGCAACACATACTCAAATAATTTTTCAAATAGTTTCTCTTGTTTCTATATGAACTATTTGGTGGGCTGATTCATTCGAAGAACCAAATCTCTACTGAATTTGACATTCAATACTTTATCCCAATTTTCCATATTTTGGCTAAGAATCAGTCTTTTCTTAAGCTTTCTCACTTCTACTGACAATGCTCCTTTTCATAGCCTGCCTCAAGAAAATATAAAATAAAAAATAAAAGTAAACCAAGTCCCCTACACTGATTTGACAAGATCTGTGACGTGATACAACAGGGAAGAGAGAAAACAATGGGCATTACTGAGAAGTGGGTAATGGGTGACAAGCTTCTGCCCATAAGCTCTGCAACAAGAGGGATTTAAACAAGAGAAAAAAGTAAAGCGTCGAATTTGTGAATGCCACTGTATAATGTTTTCATCTTCGTTAAAGTGACATGTGTCCTTTGTACAAGAGACCTGGCCTCACATGATGAGAGAGATGCAAGATTATTATTAACAAAATATCAAACCATATATAGGTAACCGAAGACACAGCTTGCTTTTCAGAGATGAAAATACTTGGAAAAATAATTGCCCTAAGTGCTGGTGAAGGCTTTTCTGAATTACAAATATTAGCTATTATCTCTCCTGAAATGAGCCCATCAAGTATCTTTTTGTTTTACTTAGCAGTGCCCAAGCTCAGCTCCAAGGAATAAAGTATAGTAATTAATGACTCAAATGTAATTTAATATATCAGTGTGACATCTTTTAAAATACTTACAAGTCATTTCAAAGTCCCTTTCCTTACAAATGATCTTTAAAAAGCAATTACACCTCTTCTGCCCTAAGGAAGGCTTTCTAACCTTAGTTCCCAAGTACTTTACTCCAGAAATAATGACTATACACAACAAAAATAGGAGAGAAAAAGATGGGGGGGGGGAACCTAAGGGCAACAATATTGTCCAAGTCAGCAGGATCAGAGGATTAAAAATGTCTTAATAAACAGCTCATGCTATGAAGGCAGTTTTTGGAAAATATCAAAAAGTACTCCAATCCAGGCACAAATAGCCTCAAAGATGATCATGGTTTTAAATAAAAAAAGCAGACTTTAAACAGCTGAAGTTGTAGTTCACAAAGCTAGTAAATGTAAAAACATAACGTGAAACGAATCAGTGTAGATGCACGGTGCACAGACAGATGTCACCCTTAAAACAGACTGATAACTCAGAGAGATGTGACCTGTACGGAAATGAATTCGTAATTCTAGTTATCAAATTAAAAAACAAAAACCAACAGACTAGTCAAAGCTTTGAAAAAGCATTCTTTAAAATAAACTTTTAATAAATTTTCTTATTTTCTAAGAAACAATGCTAAACACACATGTGCCAGAGCATGAACCTAAAGACCCAAAGACACTCAAAGAAACAGCGATGATGGATGACAGAGACTGTTTCTAAAGAAGATGCAAACCCAGAGAAACAGAGGTGCCTCTATCTTCTTTACATGGACGTTTTTCCTCTTTATAAGGCTAAAATTTTAATAAGCATGCTTATAAGTATTTTTTAAATATTTCACTTCAAAACATTAAAAGTGTCTATTATCAAATATTTAAAAGCTTATTGTTTGTACAATACTTCATAAGCAAGGTAAGACCACCACCAATAACTCCATTAAAACAATAGGAAACTACGATAAGAGTAACCTTTTTGCTTTTAAAATAAAAAGAAGGCTTCCAAATAAACTTCAGACATGCATTCATCTCCAATTCTTACAGAAAACCCATGAAAATTAAAATAAAGGTATAAAAGTTACATACAAGGAAATAATACTGACAAGAAAATAACAGTAGACAATATGTCAACACATTTTGAGGGGGTGAAAACTAGATAAGTAGTAGCAACCAATTAACAGAGAAAAAATAAGCTGATGTTTAAATGAAAAACAGTGGCGCCCTGCTCAGGAACTGGAGGCCGTAGGCAGAAGTAGGGGTAAAGGATGGAATAAAAACAGAAGACTGGCTCACAGTCTGTAGGAGAAGCCCTTCAACCCTGGGGTCTCCTTCCAGCTTACAGAGGCAGGCGACTTCCCTAAAATGCGCAGGGAGCTCACTCCCTGAAGTCATGAAGCCCGAGAGGTTCTGGACTCTGGAACCCTGGTTAACACAGACGGCTTGTGTTGAAGACGTCTAACGACTGCAGGCCAGAGCCCAAGACGGGTCCTCTATTCTGCTCCAAGGATGCTGGCGGCAAGTTCTTACCCAACATGCAGGCGGTAGACTGTTTACTGTCTTCTCTAGAAAAGACAGAAGGTACCCGAAGAAAGGCCTACAGAAACTGACATTTAGACATTCCATGACCAAAGAATCAACTCTCTTGATTCTTCTACAGCTGAGCGCACCAACCAGCAAACTGGGCTCCCTCTGGAATGTTCAATCTACTCTCGAGTTCTTGACTCTTAAACATGAATGGACAGTAAGGATCACCATGTACTAAGGAAAATCTCCAACAGCAAGTCCGAGGCCAAAACAAACAGCACAAATGAGCTCAGAAGAGATTAAAACAACGCAGAGGAAAAGAAAAGTTTAAGATGCCTGAAATTAATTACCCAAAGAGAACAGACAGTGCGCTCATGAAATAACAACAGGCCCCCAAGAAAAAAATAAAAGAACAAAAATTTTTTTCTTCAAAATTAAAAAATATAAAGTCATATATTTTAAAAATTAAATGTAATTTTAGAAATCAAATTCTAGAAATCAAAGAGCTTCTCCAGAAAGGAGTCAGGGAGACAGAAAATTAGAGGGAAAAAATTACAAAAGTAAAAGGATTGATCCAGATCTAATAACCAATTAGCAAAAATTGCAGAAAAAGACAGAAAAAAAAGGACAAACATAATCAAAGATAGTAAATCAAATAAACAGTGGGTCTAGAAGTGAGGAATGCAAACTTCTCAGTGGGTTGATGGAGCCACCACGGGTCCAGAACAAGGAACAGGCCACCGAGGGCATTTCACTGCAAAGTTTCAGGACAGCAGAGATAAAGGGACAACCCAAAAGGTTCCAAAGACTAAAGAATCAGAAATGAGGACAGCACCGGACCTCTTGCTGGCAAGAAAGAAGACAATTAAACAGTAACTTCAAATTTCTGAGGGAAAATGATTTCTAACATGCATGTCTGTATTGTATTAGTTTGCCACGGCTGCCCTAATTTCACTTCCACCAACTGGGGGGCTTAACTCAAGAGCAATTGATTCTTTCCCGGTTCACAACCCGGCAAGGCCCCCCTTCCTGAGGCTGCGCCTCCTGTTGGCTGTCGGCCTCCTTTGAGTCACGGCTGTCACCCCACCTCTGCCTCTGGTAAATGTCACCTCATCAAAATGAGGAAGAAAGCTAAGAGAAAAGGAGACATTTAGCCCAGGAAACAGAGGCTACTGCGTAGGAAAGAGGCAAAGGGAATTCCCGGAATGGTGATAAAGTCAAAAAAAAAAAAAAAAAAAAAAAAAGACAGCGCATACATACCAGGTTTAAAAAAAAAACAAAAAAATCAGTCTAGATTGTAGCAGGGTGACCATGAAGAAAAGAGTACTCAGAAGGGTTTAGCAGTTCTTTTGAAGAGCGCAGATGGTGCATAAAACTAAGCAAATGGAAAAAAAACGCAACTGAAAAACAAAAACTGTAAAAAATTAATATTATCGTACACTACTTTGCTCAGCAGTGATCAACGTTTACACGGAATACTGGTTTAGCCAAACACATGACTCTGCTGCATCAGAAGGCACAAGTATGAGATGCTGAAGTGAAGGAAGGGTAAGAACGCAGTTCTCTATCTTCCATGATACCTAATATTGATGACAAAGTGACAAAATACTATTTAAAAGGGAGGTAAAGAGTAGATCAACAGCTCTTTGACCTTGGAGGGGACAAAACAAGGGGTGTCGGTGGGGAAGGGCCCTGGCTTTTTTCTTTAGCTGTAGTTCACTTTTGAAACTGCGCTCCTATTGCTTTGAAAAGGACATTTAGGAGTTCCTGTCATGGCCTAGCAGAAACACATCCGACTAGGAACCATAAGGTTGAGGGTTCCATTCCTGGCCTCGCTCGGTGGGTTAAGGATCTGGCATTGCCGTGAGTTGTGGTGTAGGTCGCAGATGCAGCTCGGGCCCTGCATTGCTGTGGCTGTGGTGTAGGCCGGCAGTTATAGCTCCGATTTGACCCCTAGCCTGGGAACCTCCACATGCTGTGGGTGTGGATTTAAAAAGCCAAAGAAAAGAAAAAAGAAAAGAACATTTAAAAAAAATTAATGCAGAAAAAAAGAAAAGCTTCTGAGGAAAGTAACTTGTTCAGGGCAGTAACACAGTTAAGAAACATTTGTCACAATATCAAAGTTTCTTAAATCTGGCAGGAGTATGCAAATTCTTGAAATGGGTTCTTAAAAATATACTCCCACGTCAAGTGTTCCTATGGAGTCAAAAGCCAACCAACCAACTAACCAACCACACACACACACCACCCAAAGCACTCTTTAGGGTATGCGGACTTTAAAGGATCCACCCTCTGTGCTGGATTATTACAACCGGCTTTGCTTACTATATAAAACTACTGGCTCTTTTTTGTTTTTGAACGTTAATGTCACAAGCACGGATAACCAGTATAACCGAGTAAAGGGGTTAAAGATATAATGAAGGCATTTCCAGACTGGTATCCTGACAGACGGCTGCCAGTGAATCCAACTTCTATGTCGATGGACTCTACTTTTAAAGCTTTCACAGCATTAGGAATATGACACGAAAAGCCTGTATTCTAAATACCATAAAGCCCGGAAAACAGACAATGAACAACTTCTATAAAAGCTCTCCTGTCAGACTGCATGAAGAAAGAAGCCTCTCTTAGAAAATTCGTAGCAGCAAGGGATAAGGACAAGGTGGAATAAGAGAAAAAAAGGGAAATCTTATCCTCTACTCAATCAAAATCCTCCTTTATCCAGTTCATGAATGTATGACTCCTTTCTGAACAGGGTTCTGGCACCCCAAATCTATTCCCACCTTGGCCCTCCCTCCTTCTCTTCAATTGCCTTAAAAGTCCACCTATTTCAAGTAACCCATAGAGACTTACTAATCTAGTCCTAAATGAAAAATAATGATTACTATCAAATTCCCCTCACAAATAGGGATAACCACTGAATTTACAGTCTTATTATAACCTAGTTTAACAGATGGAAACAGTCTAGACATACAGGCTGAGAATCTGCATGCTGTCGTGTTAACCTTGTTTATTATCTACTTAATGTGTCCACCTGAATTGTAAGACTTTAAAAGAGAGAAGGATAGCACTTTGGACAAAGAGGTAGATGTTTTCCAAAAATATAAAATCAAAATGAAAATACCTTTGAAAGAAAGAAATGTGCCAGGATTATCACTGGTGTGGGGTAGATAGTTCTAGAAACAAATCACTTTCCAGCAAAGCCACTTTGGTTTAAACCTCAAGGTCAAGCAGTTTTTGACCTTGTGGCAGATTAAGACCCCTCCTGTGATCACTGAAGTACAAAAAAAGAGGGTCAAGGGCGAAAGAGCAAATGGTAACAAAGAAAACACAACAGTGCCATTGAAAGAACCCTTCCTCTATTTTTAATAACTCATGAAAAAAATAATCCCCAAACAAAACAAATGCCTCTATTGAAAGTTACTTTGAAGCCAACGAGGAAAAGGGGGGAGGTGCTTTTCCATCTCCCCATTCGCTCTCTTCATCCAATGCTGCTGGATCTTTCTCCAGTCCTCACAGGAAAACACAGCTCCAGCGAGAACCCAGCCTGTCTACCATTACTTCCGGCAAACACTTTAAAATGGCAGCACCACATTTACATAAACAGACAGAATCTGAACCCTTTGATATTCGAGAGAGAGTATAAACAGCTTAGAAAAACGTTTGTCAAAATTAGGTAAAATGGCAACCTAATCAAGAACTTGAAAAACACTTCAACCCTAGGCTAGCATGAAATTCTTAGATGCTCTTCTTGCCAGAGTTTCTATTACTTCCCCAAAATACAAACATAAAACTTATGACAGAAACTCTCGTTTCCTGATTGAAGTATTCTTTGTTGGCAACAGAAACCAAGCCATCAGAGACAACTATGTACTTTGCTTTAATGTAAACAACAAAAACCACGGCCCTTTTGAGAGCTACCTCACGTTTCAAAACCTGATACATTAAAAAGAAAGCTATTGGGGTTCAAAGGTTAAAGGGCCAGAGAAGCAAAGTTTCATGCCAAAGATCCTGACAAGGATTTATGTGCATCTGCCAACCAGCCAAGTATCATCAAAGCTGCCTCAGCACAAGGATGCATTCTCACCATATTTCCCAAAGCTCCAATTCTTCATTTACGAAATTACACACCATCAACTATTACCGCTGAGGGTAACAGTCTCAACTGAAGCTGTATCCCTCGCTCAGGCCTCAATTCTACACAATGTACAAAATGCAGAATTTCAGATACAACAGAGTCTGCTCTGTCTCTAAAAACTTTACCTCAATCTACTGGTTCCTGGGTCCTAACAGCTAGGCCATGACATCTCTAATTGGCACTTCTATGCTGAATAAATCTTCATAATGACTTATATTAGGCAGTGAGCATGGAGAAATTTTAATAAAATCTGGAAAACAAAAAAAAAAATTCCTCCGGTATGCTTTTTCATCTCAAACTCTAGGAGCTTGAGTCAGATGCACTGAATCCTACAGCAAAGTCTTACCTGTTTGGCCTTTGAGTTCTTCCCGGTGGAACTTTTCTCATTTGGGGCGCCATCCACCCCTCTCAGAACACTGATGAAATCTTTCTTGGAGACGGCTGACAGCAACTTAGCATGCTTTCTAATAGAGCCACCTGCTTCTTTAACCTTCTCATCAACATTCTTCTGATGCTTCTGAACAGCATTAAATAACTGCACCACACCCCTAGAGAATATAAGTGACCAGAACAATATAGTCAGCTAATAATTACACTGGAATACAAACTCGGAGGAGAGGAATGATGCATTTTTACTGCTCAGAAAAGAGGCAAGCACGAACAGGCACGCAAGTGAAAAGTGCTGAATAAATGCAAAAAGTGAATACATTTCAAAGAACGAAAATAAATTCCAAAATAGAAAATAAATATCAGTAGTTTACTTGATATTTTTTTCCGCTTGGGTCTTTCTAAATTAACTTTTGTACAATCAGAACTAAGAATCAGAACTAAGCTGTTTTAACATGAGTATCTACTTCTCAAAATACACTCATGTACTGGCTGAAGGAAACGGCATATGGGCACAGCCTTTATGTATAGGTAGCTCTCTCCCTCCAGGAAAGATTTTCTGGCTCTCAGTGTCATCTGTAAATGGGGAAAGAACAATACTCAAGAAACTTAAAAGGTATTCAGCTATATTATCTGCAACTCTTATAACAGAAAATTTATTGTAGTTTTGTCATGGCTCAACAGAAACAAATCTGACTAGCCTCCATGAAGACAAGGGTTCAATCCCTGGCCTCACTCAGTGGGTTAAGGATCCGGCATTACCGTGAGCTGTGGTGTAAGTCACAGACGTGGCTTGGATCCCATGTTGCTGTGGCTGTGGTGTAGGCTGGTGGCTACAGCTCTGATTCAACCCCTAGCCTGGGAACCTCTATATGCCTCGGGTTCGGCCATAAAAAGACCAAAAGAAAAGAAAGAAAATGTATTAAAATACTGTGTTACACAGTTAAGCTCACTGAAAGAGAAATTCTGAAGACGAAGACCAGTCACGCCTGTTAAAAGTGACCATGAGCCACACGCAGCTGGGGAAATGCGTGAAACACGGACAGTACCAACTGCAACGTGCGCCAAGTTTAAAACCACGCTGGACTTTGAAGACTTGGTATGAAAAAGAGAATTTCAAAATCTCATTAGTAATTGTTTTATATTGATTACATGTTGACGTAATCTGAATCTATTAAATTTGTTGAAATGAATTTCACTTTTTGTTTTTACTTTCTCCAGTGTGGCTCTAAGAAAATTTCACCTCACACAGGGGCTCACGTACATCTCCCTACCAGAGAGCCCTGACTCGCAGCATTCACACCGCTCCAGCTTTAGGACTCTATGATCTCCTGGCCTTCCTGCTGCAACAGGCATCAGCAGAGGCAATCCGCCACAGGCCCCGAGCCCCCCTGCACGTCCCTGCTGGGTCTTTGAGGACGCAGGGCCCTGACTGCTCCGTAGCCAGGCCATTTCTCAGGGCTGTGTGTGCAGTACGCAACCTTGAGAGATGAGGTCATGTCTCCCCCAGACAAAGAGCAGACTTGTTACCATTCACCATAAAAGCAATGCGTTACAGGAGGTACAGAGGCCTCTCCTGCAATACAACCCACTGCACGCACAGGCCCCCTCTAGGGTACCTGTGCTGCCCCCATGGGCCACTGAGAACCAGGGGGACGGTGAAGTCTGGCTGCTGCTTCTGCCATGAGTAACAAAGTCCTTTGTCTCTGACCCAGAAGTCTCTTGTTTTCTGCCAGCATCCAAGAAACCTTAACAAGCTTGCTTACTCATTTATAAGGAGGGTTAAATTCCATAGCCTTTGCAGCAGAGCTGGGACCAAGGCGAGGAAAGCGAGATGCCCAGGGTACCCCATCGCAGGAGGCACTGACTCTGGCACCAGTCCTGCACTCTTCTAAGTTCTGCATAGATATTTATTCATTTAATTCTCAGGGAAACCCTAGAGGGTAGGTATAATATTCTCCTGTTTTTAGGGACACATAAACTGAGACAGAGAGAACTTAAGTAAACGCCCAGGGACACATGGCTGGGTCAGTGCCGAGAGAGGTTAGCAGTCCTGCTCTACCACTCACACTCCCACCTACCCGGCCTCACTGTCACCATGTAACACCAGACAGGTTGTGGCTGTGGGTAACTAGAAGGTTAAAGGTAATTCCACTAATATAACTGCTATTTCCTTTAAGCAGCACCTCAAATGGTCTCTCCTCTGTGGCGCCTTCCCCAGATCCCCGACACAACCTCCATCGTATGTTCCCAACTCCCAGGGAATGCCTTTCTTCTCAAAGAGACCACAACTCCTACAGAAAAGCGAGCAAGGATCACGCAGCAACCACTGGAGTCTATTTATCTTGATCTTTGGACACAGAGGGCATCAAATCAATGTTTGGTGCCAATGCTACAAAGTACAGAGTAAAAGGGCGGCATGAAGCTGTGATAATGTGAAATTTCTTATGCTATAAAGATGGTGCAAGGTAACAAAAATAATCATCTGGTGCCATGAATTTCGACAAGCATCATAAGAGAAACACAGTGAGAGGTCTGATGACGCTGTTCTTGTGACTATAAAATACAAAATGATCTGAAATGGGTTCATACCAAATATACACTTAGCACATCACATTCTTGCCCCTGAGACTCCAAAATCTGCGGCTGAATTCAGCATTAAACAGGCAGGCTTAGAGGGAAATCTCTCAGCTCTGAGAAGTGAGAGCTTAAGAATCAAATCTAGTCAGGAACAGATCACTACAAAGCTTTAGTTACTCATTTGTTGGAGGGCAAAAGCACCATCTTACCTCGTTGCAATTCTCTGAAGATTGCGCTCTGGTTCTTTGTCTTGGACAACATCTGGCTTTACTCTGCACATCATTTCCCACTCCCGCTTCTTATCAAGCTGTGTTATAAATATTGTTACGTGAAAGAGTATTAGGCATTTTTGAAAGTGCAGCCTACTTTGATATGATACTCTGTGAAAGGACAAAGGTAATAAATCATTCTGGCTTAGTTTGTCACGGGGACTTTCAGAAACCCACACTTTTAGGGGATCGGCTCTGGGAGCCTGTGGTTAGCACTCAGCGTGTCATGTGAGAGGCACAGAGTTTCCGGCAGGCTCTCTGACAGCAGGGGCCTGGCGAGCCGCCAGCACGCAGAGCAGGCAGGACCAGGACAGACAGGGTGTGAGGGAGCCGCGAGGACCTGCTGCCCCCATCACCAGAGCGCCAGAGGCAGGGCAGCAGGACTCCAAACTACCCTCTTCCTTAACCACAGGTTTACACACTGTTCCTCTGTATTTTTAGAAACTGACTTCCTCGGCAGTCAAAATTAAGAATGTCTATCAGTTTTTAAAAGATCAGCATCATACTCAGATATACTCCGTTAATGCAGTGACTATTTTTCTTTTCCCTCATAACACATCTGATCAATACCCTTGCCATACATGGTGTATCAGTCACAAACCACAGCACACGGATTCTTTGCTGTAATGCAGCAAGAGAGGGGGGTCAGGAAATAAGAAAATCCCAGAGACCACATCATCTAATTCAAAATTGTTTTCAGGGAGTACCGTGGTCTCAGGTTCTTGACTTCATACACTGCTTCTCCAGGCCCCCTGCTCAGGCCAGCATATCACCAAATATCAAATATGCTAAACATGATGAATTAGTCACCAAGAAGCCACTGAGCATCAAAACCATTAATAAGAACGAGTGGGGAGAGAGTCTCCTTTTCTCCCTTCTTTTCTCCATTCATCTCAGTTCTCAGTTTGTATTAATGAAAATGTCTAATCGCATGAAAACTAAATCTTTGCTCTTGCTATTAGGATCACTCTGATTCCTTTCTAAAAGAACAGACTCTTCCCCAGATCAGATAATTTATTATAACGATGATGATATTCCTGATCAAATTATGTCAGAAATAGAAAATCTTACTTTTAAGGTTACAGCAGTCAATTCTTAATGATCTATTATACTCAAGGGAGAAAACGCATGCGTGATCCCCAAATATCTCTTAACTTCAAAATGTATTTTTATACTTAGTATTAGAAACAAATAATCAGTATGCTCGTAGCCAATAATATTTAACACTGGGGAACAATGATAATTTACAAAGACGCTCCCAGAAATAGCTGCTAAGAGCGGCTGTGTCATGTTTCTGGTACCAACACGCGTGCCTTCCTGCAGGATGTGTGCAGCATCGTTTCTGGCACTCAGCGCCCTCGCCTACAGCAGAGGGAGAGACTTCTTTCTGTTGGCTTCAAAATGGTGTTCCCTCCCTGGAACACTGAGACTAGAGGTCATTAAGGATTCCGATTATTTGTAAGGCCCCTTCTAGCAGTTGCCAGATAAAAAAACATTCAAATTTGCAGTTAAGAAGCTCTCAGTAAGACTGAGAGACAAAATTTATCTCAGATAAAGTACAATGAGAATATCGAATTAATAACAGAATACATTCTATTTTCAAGAGCAGCACTTGAGATGCTCCATCTCCCTAGAGCCTTTCTTACAGAGCAACCAGTGTGCCAGGAACAAAGAAAACATTCATCTTCAACAAGGTAAGGGGACGATGAGCGTTAGAGGAGGTCAATGCAAATTCTAATCCATTTTTCTTTCACTGTTACCTATAAAGTACTTCTTGGGAATCAGTATTTTTATACTGTCAGTATGACAGAAAGTCATTTTTCTTTCATTAAAAAACAGCACCGATTTCAAACATTTTAGATATAGAACTACTTCATCGAGGGATATAAAACCTCTTACCATTGCTTTATCTTTGTAGTACACAACAGCACACTTGCGTCCAACTTTCAGCCTTTAATTAGCAGACTGGCCTAGTCCAACTTCTGCCATCAGTGGCTTAACAAAAAGTTGTAACCAATTCAGATTTATCTAGCAGTGAAAATTTGTTTTCAGACCTGCAACTAACCCCTGATAGTGACATCTTCACAGATCTATATTATAAAATAGGTTTCACACCAAAACTAACATGATTCTATTAGCTCAGAATAAATAAAGTTAATATCTAGACAGTTAAGCTGAATAAAACATTCAGATCCAGGAGTCATGGCCACATGTACAACTACCTGATTATAAAAGGATCCATTTCCTCAGATTTTACATTTCTATTGCTTTTGCTTAGACAAGTAAGAAGTGAGCGTGATCAATGGAATGATTGAGACTGGGTTATCCACCCCAACATCAAAGGCAAGTTACCGACTGGAATGTTAATCGGACAAACACTGCAAGGGACACCTGGGTACAGACAAGAACCAGACTAGACAGTCTACTCTACAGAACAACTGGGAGGACATACCTGCTTTCTTTTCTCTAGTCTCTCTTGCTTTAACCTTTCTTTTTCCTTTTCCAGTTCTTTGTTTTTGACCAGAATGGTGGGTTTGCTTTTAGGAATTTTCTTGTTAAGGACTTTAGCCATGGCATCTGCCCAGCCCGCACTGGTTCCGACACCAGCTTCTGCAGCATCTTCACTGTCACTGTCACAAGGTTCAGCTTCATCTTCGTTGTCAGCTTCTACTGCTTCATCATCAGAAGAAAAGCGATTATCTCCTGATCCACAGCTTCCTACAGAACCTAAGAGGGGACACAGATTAGACTTCAACACTGGAGGCGGGGCTCAGCAGGGCCAACGCAGGGCCCCGGGCTCCCTTCCTAAAGCCAGCTGTTCTCCATCCGTGTCCAGTCTAGGAAGAGGGGACTTTCCCGAGTACCACAGCTGCAGTGATATGAGTGTGGCAGGCCCTCTGTTTTACTGCCATCCATCCCAAAGACCTGGCCCAGCCACATGGACAGGGGCGGCTGCAGTGGCTTCAGCACCCAGAACCCAGGGAACGAAATAAACCCAACAGCCCCACCACACCCTGCTGTCAAGGGGGTGACAGATGCTGACATGGGGCCAGTGCAGGGTATATTCAAATCTTTGGCTTTAATTGTGTCCTTAAACTACTTGAAGAGACTAATAAGATTATTTTTAAAACAACCAACAACACAAAACTTTGATCTATCAAGAAAATAGTATGTTTCCAAGGTACCAAGAAGCAGAGTAAGTTCTCTGAGGGCTTTGGCCCACATGTTTAAGATTCTGAATTTGTGTGCAGAAAAATCTGAAAACCAACCTCTTCTTATAGAATTTGCACAGAACATTAATAAGTTGGGTGTTTTAACATTTTTGAGAAAACAATCGAAAGATGTGTGGTGTGCCCAAGATCTGACTGCACTGCTCTGTGACACAGGAAATACCAAGTACTGAGCTGAGGATTCGCATACTGCTGAATCTTACCATGCAGACCCACCAAAAAGCAGCAAATACAAGTTACCAGCAAACCACTTCGTCATGTGAGATTCAAAAGGCTGGGGTCAGAGGATGCGCCAAAACAACAATTCAGGTGGTGGCCCTGCTTGAAAATCACCTTGTCAAGAAGCTCTGGGTCCCTTTCAGTTCTGCAGCCTTGCTTAACGTCTCAAGTTCATTCTGCTTTACCAACAGCACAGTCTGTGCTGTGCAACTATATGATCCAGAGCCCTGAGAAGAGCTTCTGCTCTGTTCATCAGAAATCTATGGAACTTATTAGGAAATACTTCAAAAGAGAAAACCATCTAACAGCTTAGTAACATGGAATAGGTCTTAACACCCAGAAGAAAGGAGACCAAAAAAGGCCGAGAAGTTTCCAAAGAGGAGGACAACTCAGTGATAAGCCAACAACTGCTGCTGAGCAGCAACATCTTTGAGTAATAAATGCACGTTCTTTGGTCAACCCCAGAACCAGCTGACTCCCCAAGATTAAGACAGAAAATGCCATTACCTTCAACTTTTTTCTATCAAAGTAGTTCTACTAAATAACACTATTAGTAATTTAAGCAAAATTTTACATGCTGACTTGTATTAAGATAAAATACTGTTTAATGTAACGGCAAGAGAGAAAGAAAGGCCTAGGCTTACAGGTTTCCTGCTGCCCCTACGTAACTCGATTCCGATGTCTTCCATCCACAGCAGAAGCTTCACCAAAACCTGGAGGACTGAAACGCAGCGTGCAGCCTCACAGCACTGCGTTTCAGGGTGTCTGCTCTGGGCCTCCGACCCTCAGCAAAGCTGAGCATCCTCACAGACCCTCTGCTTCTACCTATGCCAAGTTCACCGACTGTTTCTTCTTGTTACCTTGAAATAACCTCGTCTTCAATTCCCAGCCCCCACTTCTTCTTTACATTATTTCCCCAAAAATGTGCATATTCTGCTTTTAAATATCCTTTCAGCCATCTCCCCAGTTAAAAACAATAAACAACAAAAAAAAAAACACACCAGCTTACAGCTATGACCAAAGAAAGGAACTGAATGTATGGCTGGCTGTTCAATTCTGAGTGATTCTCTCTAACCTCCTGACTTTAAGCTATGAATTAAGAGCAAACTGATGATAAGACCCAACTTTTAGCTAGTCAGCATCGGACTTGCCGTTCTGCTATTACTTTCATGTAATACCTTTATTTTTTGAGTGCTGAGGATGCATGAAATAAAAGGATGGAAAACCAAATATTTAACACATTTCAAACAAACGTCTGTAGCATATTAGTACCAGCAAGTAAAAATAAATAAAACAAAACATTTTATGCATATGTAAAAATAAGCCTCAAGCACAGGAGTAAAAACGAAGTATCTTCAAAAAATTAACAGAGTAATACATAAAATTAGAGTTGAACACAGAGAGCAAAGTAATACATTTTTTAAAAGCAGCACAATCTTAAAACATAAAGCATGTTAATGGTATCGAAATATTAAAGGAAATGATAAAGAACCAAGAAATCACTAATAATTCCACTGCCCCAATGGGTTGCATATTTCTTAATAATGAGAGAATTTTTTTTCAAAAGAGTAATTAATTTGTCCATATCTAATCAGAAGTCTCCTCCGCCTCCTGTAAGGCGGGTCGATGTAAGAAATCTGAGAACACGACTAGGAGCTGACGTGCAGTTCTGGGTGACGGATGAACTCTGGTAACAGAGTTCTCACAGAAGATTAAAAAAAGTATCTAAATTGTGCCAAAGGCTGAAAGCACGGTCATTTGACTCAATGAAACTCTGAATGTCTACCATACACCAGATTCCAGAGTCACACAACTTCCCCCAGAAGCAAGCTCCCTCCTGGGATCACTGTTCCCTGCCAAGGGTGATGAGAATGTAGTTAGCCATGCTAATATCACAGGTTTTACTCCTCAGAGTCAGCGGCACTAGGCAGGTACTAATAACAAACTAAATGACTCTTTGAAAAGCGATTCTTCTACGTAAGTATTTATCTAAACGTAAAGAGGCGCAACGGTTTAAAAGTCTGTGTCGCTGAAGAACCCCGGGGGTGATTAAAAGCAGAGGCCTTTACCAGCTCCGGGAACACGGCAAAAACGACAACACTGACATCTAGTGTTTTGTCCTGACGAAGTCACACACAAAATGCAGTGATTCCACATTTTTCACCTGCACTGTAAAGACAGCCCAAGGCTTTATGGTTGTAAAAGCCACCCCGACCCTCCATTTCTAAACCTTGGCTATTTTTCGTTGGTGTGTTTCTCACCCAGCCTGCCCCCCACAACACGCACGTTATGGACACAATAAACCCACAAAATATTATAATACCATTTCATACAACCTGCACCTGCCAAACAATTTTTTAAAAAAAAATCCGAGACGGATCTGCTGAATTCAGAGTTTTTATCTTATTATGCTTTTAAGGAGCCCTAGCTCAAAAGTTTTTTCAAATCGTGCATCCATCACCAATAAAAATGATATTTTACATAATTTAAAATGCCAATGTAATGAGGTCTTCCAGCATACTAAAGAACAGGATTTACTTCTAGGATGCCAAAGGTAATCACTATTCAAATCAGAAAATAGTCCTTAAAAATGTACTATACCCCGTGAAGACGCAAGTTTTGAAGTTCCCACTGACTGACACTGAATAGAAGTGAGGTGGATGTCCCCAGGGTTCTAAGGGCACCAGATGAGCGACAAATTCCTTGCAAGTCCTGGGTGTTATTTTATCTTATTTTATTTATTTTTTATTTTTTAAGGCCGCACCTGCTGTGGCATATGGAGGTTCCCAGGCTAGGGGTCGAGCTGGAGCTGCAGCTGCCAGCCTGCAGCACAGCTCATGGCAACGCCGGATCCTTAACCCACTGAGGGAGGCCAGGGATCAAAACCGCAACCTCATGGTTACTAGTTGGATTCGTTTCTAATGAGCCACAATGGGAACTCTCTGTGTGTTGTTTTAAATATTAGCTCTAATTTTGCATTCTATTTTAAAAATCTGGAAATTAAGGAAGAGCTACAAAGAACGGTTGGTTATTAGAAATGGTAAGGAAAGGTTCCAACAGAACCTTCTGTGTTCATGGAACATCAGAGCTGCCCACTGACCACCAGCAACAAGGCCCTACTGAGTGCTTCCAATGTGGCTTGTACAACTAAGTTACCAAATTTTTAATTTCATTCAGTTTTAATTACATTTAAGCGGCTGGTAGCTACCACACTGGGCAGAGCAGGGTTAGACTTTGAGGTGATGAGGTAGACAGAGGCATTTCTCATGTCCTGCTGCCGTTTCCCCAAACTTCCACTGGCCTTTCAAACTTGCCACCTGTCCCTGATCCCAGATAAGGTTAGCCGCTGGCAGAAAAGCGAGCCATTCTCCTTTGTCTTTGGAAGACTCACAGTCCTTCAATATTTACCAAGTACTCATGAGTGATGATGAGGGAAGGGGGAAATGAAAAACGAAATTCTAGGTTTTCTCCTTGAAGAAGTCGAATGTTTACTTAGCAGGATAAATCAGTTAAACAAATGTAAAAGCTTAAGTGTTCTTCTAAAAGGAAAACAATGAAGAAAATGGTAACTGTTTAGGGGTGTCTTTTACAAAGATGATTTTCAAGCTGTTCCTTGAAGGTAAAGCAAGAGTTTGAATGACACGAGAAGGGAAAACGCCAAGATTCTACAACCCCAGCCACCTCCAAGAGGCAGAGGGCAAGATCACTCAACAGGGAACCAAAAACATCCTCGTTTTCAGTCAATGCCCTGTATTTAATTTAAAATGAAAACTGTTGCTGTAATCATCACGACTGACATTTCAGGCAAAAGAAACCAGCCCGGCCAAAGGCACAGGGATGTTGAACAAGGTAAGATATTTATAACAAGATCTGAAACGGAGATTTGGGGACTGGATGGTAAGAGTTGGGCATGAACAAGCTGGTTGGTTTATATAAAAAAGAGAGCTGATTTATACAAAACAGCTGGTCTGATTTATGATCCAGGAAATAAAGTAAACATCGAGCCCAAATTAAAAACAAGCAGCATAAAAGTTCTGCCCTACAGGAGTGTGCTTCCAGAAGGGGCCAAGCTGCTAGGGCCTTTTTCTCCTGCCACTTCCCTTATTTTGAGAAAAGTCTCTCTGCTGCATTAAGGTTGTTCTTTTAAAATACAAACATTAGCAGTTCCCCTAGGATGCAGTGGGTTAAGGACCCGTTGCTGTCACAGCAGAAGCTCAGATCACTGCTGCGGTGTGCGTTTGATTCCTGGCCCATGAACTTCCGCCTGCCCCTGGTGTGGCCAAATAAATAAATAAATAAAATAAACAAAATAAAATAAAACACAAATATCATCTGGGAGCATTAATGGCTATTGATTAACCCTGATCTTACTTCACGCCTTCAGAATTCACTCTAAATCAAACAGAATTCTCAGAGTTCCCCTTGTGGCTCGGCAGTAATGAAACCGACTAGGATCCATGAGGACGTTTGTTCAATCCCTGGCTTCGCTCAGTGGGTTAAGGATCCGGCATTGCTGTGAGCTGTGATGTAGGTCACAGATATGGCTCAGATCCGCTGTTGCTGTGGTCGTGATGGAGGCCAGCAGTTGCAGCTCCGATTCAACCCCTAGTCTGGGAACCTCCACATGCTGTGGGTGCAGCCCTAAAAAGACAAAAAAAAAAAAAAAAGAATTCTCATAAAGACTTGACTGAGATCAGCTAGAAGAGTAAGGACACAGAACTCAGGCTGCCTGATTCAATCTACTCCATCTACACAAATCAGTGTGATTTTTCTGAAGGTTTTTAAATTCTCTACTTTTAAATTCCTCTTCTGTAAAAATGGCAATGAAACAGTAGCTACTTCATCGGGGTTTTGTGATAATTAAATGAGTTAATATACACAAAGTTCTTAAGAGTGCCAAACCCATAGTAAACATTTCCGTGTCAGTTGCATGCCCCCCCACACACAGGCAGGCGTGCAATGCACACACAGATGACACACACTATGAGGGTATAAATGTGGCCGTGCAGGAGAATAAAAGAAACAAGGAAGGAGAAGCTCCGGTGCCTGGAATCCACAGGACCCGTGAGGTACTGAACAGGAAGCTTCAGATAAACAGCACTGGGGTTTAAGAGCTCAGAGCAAAATTAGGCAGACTTGGCACTATGTCCAGCTACCAGCATAATCCAAGCAAGGTACTTAACCCCTCTGCCTCAGTTTCTTTTAGTAAAACACGGATAAAACTAGTACCCACTTCACTGGGTTGTTACGGTGGGTGGTCAAAGAGGTAACACAGGAAAAGCACTTAGCACAAAATAGATGATGGTAACCAGAGGGTTGATAAGGACACTGAGAACCTGGGAGTGGTGGGGAGGGGGCGGGGGGGGGGATGATTTACTTCCGTTATAATTCTACCCCTGTAACCCATGTGTCCAGGAGCCACCTTTATTTCCGAAGTGGTCTCTCTGTCCTGCAGCTCCCCAAGCCCTCTAAACTAACAATGAATACCACTAACCAGTGTTTAGGGTTAGGTATTATTGATAACACTTCTTACACATTATCATTTTACTCCTCACGACACTCTCTACATGTCACTTTTGTTATTTACAAAGGGAATGGTTCGGAAACTTAGAAAAGTTAAAATGTCCAAAGTCACAAAGTTAACAGGGTCGGGGGAAGGGGCTGTTCACTTCTAAGGCACTAAAAAGCTTTGCATCAAACATGCAGCTCAGACTAATGTATACCCAATGTAGAAAGTATTCACAAAAGAGTTCTTTATTGAATGTGTATATTAACTCATTTAATTATGAGTTTAAAAATGAGTTAATATACACAAAGTTCTTAAGAGTGTCAAACCCACAGTAAACATTATTGCTTGAATTAAAAACAAATTTCTCCCTAAGCTGCAGTTAACCAGAATAGCCGCTGCCCAAGAACACACACCCCCTGGTTAAGCAGCGTGCCTGGAAACCACGGCTCCCGCCTCGGGTGTAAAGGCATCTGTTTGGCCCAGGCCACACGATCTTTCTTTCCTGCTGATTACGATTAAACTTAGCATATTCAAAATTGATGCTTGAAAACTTTTTAAAAAAGCATTTACCCCTGAAAAGAAAGTCATCCCGGGTCTCCACAAAAATAACCAAAACTACAAGGAACGTTCTAGCAGGGGACACTGTCGGATGTGATTACAGTGAGCTATCTGGGCAGGCCAGAGCAGCCGGAGGCGGGAGCGAGTCTGTTTCCTGAGTTTGTCCTATAAATGACTAAACCACTCCAGGAGGTCTATGATATACTTCATTTCTTAGGCATGTTCCTTTGCTATTTTCAGTAACTTAAACGAGGAAGGAGACTATAAGCGACAGTCCAACGAAAAGCACATCTGCTAGGTTATTACATTCTAAATGCTGCTTTGTAGTTTATCAAAAATGGAGGGGGAGCCCCTGGGATCTTCTAATCTGGATTGTGATCCAGTCTTGTGTTAGAAGCATACAGCCATTTTTCAAAGATGCGGCCAGAACAATTCAGAAACCATGAAATTACCATTCCTCCTGCCAGTTTCTAGGCCTACGGGCACCTCTGTGGGGCGGGGGGGCGGGTCAGACACACTGCACATCCTGGCGCTAGACCAAGGCTTGTGTCACTTGGGTTGATCTACTGACAACAGGGCTTTTTTTTTTTAAAAGACTATAAGCTTAAGAAGCAGCATCAGTTCAGTAAATCAGAATGGCTCAATGATAACTCAGAGGTAGAGGTTATCATACTCCTCTTTATAATACTTGATATCATCAACCAGTGTTTTTATTTTTTCACCGGAGTTGATTTCCTGTGTTTTCTGTTTCGACTACAAACTTAAAAGAGGCAAGCACACATTGCGTCTAAACCTCCAACAACGTATTAATTCAACAAATCTGAGTAGTTCAAAGTTAACTCACACAGGGTGCCATCCTCTCCTTTAAAACGCCTGATGTTAATCTATGACTAAAATGCTGACCGTAGCATCTTACCTGCCACATTATCTCTGATTTCAAACTATATAACCAAATTTCAAACTCTACTGAAGAATACAATTTACCAAAACCTCAGTCGGATTCATTTTGCTATCATTCAAGTTTACATTACATAAAACTGTTAATCTCAGTCATAACTGGTACATGAGAAAAAAGTGTAAAGATCACTTTAAGAGAAGTTTCCAATTTATAATAAATAGACACTGAGCACTACACCATGTTTCAGGATTTATGCCAAATTCTGAGACAAGGCTTTCAAAGGCTGTCCTCACAGAACTGGGAAACTTCCAAAAAGTCTCACAAATAATACTTAGGAGTTTTACACTCATAAAAGCCTGATTTCCTATCTTTTGCAGTGTGTCAAAAATAATTAAAGCCAGAAGATTAAAAAATAAAGTTCAAACAACACATGGGTTATATTTGTGTATTTTCTATGAAATTTAAGTGGCATCTTGCTAAAGGAATTTGCTTTCAAATGTTGATATAAAGCACGTCCCTATCAACTTTTACCATCCAATCAAAATTCAGTCTCAATTTCCTGATAAAATGAGCTAGAATTCTTTAATAATAAGTCTATAATTAGCACACTGATCCCTCCTGCGTCTGAAGTCAGCTCCTATCTTCAGCCTTCATGGTTTCTCAATATCTATTCTCTGAAAACTTTTGATAACTTAATAGTTCTGCCAAGGCCACATGTAAACGTGTGCCTGAACTAGAAAAGCTGTTTTCATGGGTCACCTTTCCAGAAATACCTGATTTCACAAGAGGAAAAAATCAATTTCTTATAGTAAATAGAAAATTCTGAGTTAAATCCAAGGAAAATGTTCCATCTCATAACCAAGGGACCTACATTACTTTGAATTTATTAAACAAAAGGGCCTTTATTATTTACCTCTATTAAAGAGAAACATTCTAAATCTTGAAAGAAAAAGCAGAGACAACTAAGTAGAAATCTAAAGGACACAGAGAAGCTTGTTAAGAGAAAGTTAAGAAAAAAACAGGACGCAAGGAGAACAGCATGAGCACAGCTGGGAGGGAGGAGCTAATGTGCTCAAGAACCAGGAGGTGGGGAGTTCCCACTGTGGCTCAGTGGGTTATGAACCCGACTAGCATCCATGAGGATTGGGGTTAGATCCCTGGCCTCATTCAGTGGGTTAAGGATCCAGCGCTGCCGTGACCCGTGGTGTAGGCCGGCAGCTGCAGCCCTGATTCAACACCTAGCCTGGGAATTTCCATATGCACTGGGTGTGGCCCTAAAAAGACCAAATACATATATGGCTACATTATTATCATTACCTAAATCCTCTAAGAGTATGGTACGCTCAAAATTTATGGTTTATATGGAAGTTAGTGTCTGGAAAATTGAATGCTTTCCCTTCTGAAAAACATTTCAAGTGGGCAACCTGTCTTCACTGTACTTTCCCAGTGCAATCTCTAATAGAGTTCTGTAACTGTCTAATTGTTCTAGCATCCTATGGCAGTCATCATACAGTTAGAGTAGTATCTGTGTCATTCTCTTGCTTAAAAGGTCTCAATGGCTCCACACTGCCTACAAACAGGGACTCCAATCTCCTCCATACAGTACACAAGGCCCTTACAATCCGGCTTTATCCTCTGCTCCCAGGTTCAGTAACTCCTCGGAACAGCTAGAACCTCAGCCAACACTTCATTGTGACCTAACTGGCCATGCATGCTAGGAGACTATGTGCCACTGCATGTACTTTTCCCTGTGTTTGAGAAAACGGTCCTCTCCAACCCAGGCTGAGAAAATTATTCATCCTTCTAAAGCCTAGATGAAATGACTATTTGCTCAGCAAAAAAACTTACCTAGTGCCAAATGAGTAAGAAAGGCCCTCTGAAAATAAAGATAAGTAAGACAGAGTTGAGAACTTATATCTATAAGGAGAAAGACATGTTAAAATAAAGTAAGAGGATAGTATATCATGAGTAATATGTATAAGATAGAAGGAAGCAACGCCGGGGGAGGGGGGTTCCTATAGGATATGGATCTCGCTGTCTTCATCCTTCCATTTTTAATTGGACCAGGGTCATGACAGTTACCTTTTACCTGCCTCTTAATAATAGTCAGTACACTGTATTACAGTGCTGTGTTTAATCTATATTCCCTAAGACTATCATTTCAGAGCAGGAATACACTCATCCTTTGTACCCTCAGCACGTGGAGGATGTCCAGAACATAACAGAACTGTTCACTGAACTGAACTGAAATATAAGGTTTCTAAATTAGCCAAAAGCCTTCTTAACCCAAAAGGTAACTGAACTCTAATAGCAAGAGAATTTTAGAACCTAATCATATTTACAACTATGCACTGAGAAGTCAGTATACCTCTAACCTGAAATTACCTACTACTTGAATAGAGAAATCTAATCATCACCTAAATATGTAAGCAGTACTGATATTCTGCTCCAAGTGTAGTAACGTTTCTTTCTCACAACCCCACATGAACTAGTCTATTGAGTTCAAAAAGTATCGGAAGATGTCCTAATTTCTGCTCAACAGTTTCTTTTCTTTAACTCCTTTGGTAGGAGATAAGGACTCTAATTACCTAGAGACTGAAATAGCCTATGACAGTTTCTTCTCGGTCCTGGAAGTCAAGGTTATGCACTCATTTACTTAAATATCCACAAAGGATCCACTACACCCCAGGCACTTTTCTAGGCACTGGGGAGAGGGCAGTCTTATGGAACTTATTTTTCAGCTGGGAGAGAGATATAGCAAACATATGTCAGAAGGTTTGAGAAATGCTGAGAAAAATAAAGCAGGGTAATGAGTCAAAAAGAGAAGGCAGGGAGACCTGGAAAAGAGCAGTGGTGTAGATTAGATATAGGGCAGTCAGGGACACGTCTCAAGGATATGGCACTGAATCAAGAAAGTGAAGGAAGGGAGAGAGCCATGCAAGGACCTAAAAGCATTCTAGGCAGTGAAACCAAAGTGCTGGATCCCCCTGGTGTGGGAGCTATGTATAATGTGTAAAACAAACCACAGGGTATCAACGTGACTAGATTCCAGTTAGTGGCTAATACGGAGCCGAGAGGCAGATGATGAGAGAGGTGCCTGAACTTGACCATGGAGGCTAAGCGTTTTGGATGTTATTCTGAGATGGGAAGCTACTGGATAGTCTTGAGCCCATAACTGACATGACCTGAGGTACATTATAAAAGAAGAGCTCTGGCTGTTACAAAGCTCTACCTGGTACAAAGGAGCAATTACTGAGCAGTAGTAGAAGGTCAGGGATTGTCTGAGATACCTTGTTACCAGACAAGCTAGTGCCAAGAGTGATAATAAAGTAGCATGAACACATCACGGTTGAAGGCCTCAAAATATATTTCCTTCCTTTAACTATCTAACGTCTCTGAGAGTTATCAACTACTACTTTTATTTATTCTACTTGAACCACCTACTCTTCTTTCTTTACTATCTCATCTCTAACTCCCAAACAGACGCACGCACTAACCGCACAAGAATATGCCACCCGACTTTCTCTTTCGGCCCTTTGCTCCTTGCTCCCTAGAGAAGCCATTTCATTCTTTTAATTTCAAATATACTCCTTCCTTTCGCCTTTTGCCACTTTTCTTTTCTTTTTTTTTTTTTTTTTTTTGCTTCATAAACACTTTCATCTGAATCCATTTTAACGACGATGAAAATGCCCATTAAAAGAATTTGTAAGCTTTAACACGCGATAGCGACCTTTTCCTGAACACCACTTTCCCAAGCCTTCTCACGGTGCCAGAGTCGCCCGCTGGACCTCTCCAGAGATAAAATTCGGGCAGCCAGCAGCAAATCCCCCCGCATCCTCTGCTTCCCGCAAACTCAGCCAGGCCTTACCTCTGAGCAGCCAAAGTTCAACCCTAGTACGTTACCTCCGTTATCGGCAGTGTCTTTGTCCTTATCGTCCAGCTCCGATGCTACAGCCGCGGCGACGACTTTCATCTTCTTCTTCTTCTTCACTGAGTTTTTCAGCTTTTTCCCCGCACTCACACGTGAGTCCCGAACGGCCGCAGCCATGTTTCCTCACCGGAAGTGTCCGCGAGAGTTGCGTCCCGCGGTAACAAAAAGAACTTCCGCATCTAGTTCCCGCGATATGAGGTTCCGGGGCGGGGCCAGCTAGCCTGGAGTTCCTGGCCGGGAGCATCAAAATGTGGATAGGAAAGAGGAGTAAGTGATTGATTTCACATGCTGTCTGCTCCAGAAAATTTAAAAGAAAAAAAAATTTTTTTTTTTTTTTTGAAGAAAGAGTTCTTGCTCTGGCGCAACGGAATCTGGCGAGTCTCTGCAGCGCCAGGACACAGGTTCAATCCTGGTCACTGGGTTAAATGATCTGGCCTTTGCTACTGCAGCTGTGGCGTAGATCACAACTGTGGCATGGACCTGAACCCTGGCCCAAGAACTCCCTGTGCTATGGGGCAGCCAAAAAAGAAAAAAAATAAAATATAATATAAATAATACAATGCGTGCACTTTGAGCACAACAGAATTAAACTGGAAATCAATATTAGAAAGATAAGTGGAAAATCTAAAAATATGTGAAGATTAAACAGCGCAGTTTTAAAATTACATGAGCTAAAGAATAAATCTTAAAATTTAAAATATTTAGAACTAAATGAAAATGGAAAACATGTCACCAAGGATGATAATGGGGGCTAAATCCATAATGAATAAAGTGCTGAGACTAGAGGATGACAAAAGCAGATGAGTGGGGGAAGCAGGCGGATGGGAAGATGTGGTTTTAAAAAAGGAAGCAGAGTTCCCTGTTGTGGCTCAGTGGTAAGAACCCTACTAGTATCCATGAGGACCGGAGTTCGATCCCTGGCCTCGCTCAGTGTGTTAAGGATTCCGTGTTGCTGTGGCAGTAGTGTAGTCTGGCAGCTACAGCTCTGATTGGACCCCTAGCCTGGGAACTTCCATATGCTGGCAAGGTGTGGTCCTGCAAATACAGAGGAAAAAAAAAAAAAAGGATAAGCAAGACTGGCAAAGAGGAACATGAAGACTGCATGGGCTACTGTAGGTGTAACAGGAAAAAAAAAAAAAAAAATAGCAGCCTCCCTAGGAGAGACTTCTGAGGCCCCAAGTTTTAGTTGAACAGGATGTGAAAGGAATCCTGAAGGAAGAGGTTGAGGATGTGGAGAAGTTGCTGATGACATCATACATCAGGGGTTTGAGAAGACAGGGAGTGGAGAGAGTGGAGCAGATTGGAGATTTTCACAAGTGTCTGAGTGAAAAATGGAGGATCCGGAGGCTTCAGGGGAGGCCTGGGGGAAACAGGAGATGCAGCGAAGTAATGATGGAGTTCATTCATTGATGACAGCCAGTGAAAGGTGAGCACAATTCAGATACAGCTCAGAGTCATGCTTTGGGAGCGATGGGCTCACTGAGCAGCTGTGAAATCCTGTAGCAACCTGGGGAAGGGGTGGTCCCGCCTGGGAAGGTGGTCTGATGGCCTGAGGGTGACACTTTTTCACACAGTCAGGACATTCTTTTGGTTCTGCCTTGGAGTAACTCCTTGTTCCAAGTCCCCTAAGATGTTTCTCTTCTCCCCTGTGTAGCTTGAAAGTATTCTCCTCTCTTCCCAGCATCTCTGGGACATCTAATCTCTCAGATTGAATTCATGATTTCATGAATTCATGACTTAAAGAGCAACAGATTTCAAACAGTTGATTTATCACCTTAGAAATCTCAGGGCCAATAAACTACAAAGGCTTAGTTATCTGCTTGCATCTGGAAAGAAGGGAGGAGTTTAGAGAGGAAAGCATAAATGAATGTTTCAAAATTATTATCCAGCCTCACCATACAGAAAATATTTTGCTCAGGCAAATTTAATTGAAAACCTTCCTTACTATAAAGAAACTTTATAGCACCTGCTGGGATCTGAAATTATCTTACGTATTCTTTGTTTTATTCAGTCCAAAAATATTTTAGTGGTACTTTTTATATGCCAGACACTATCCTAGGTGCTTAAAACACAGCTAAGAAGAAGACAAACTAGGACACTGTTTTGTTTTTGTTTTTGTTTTTGGCGGTGCTCCCAGCATACAGAAGTTCCTAAGCCAGGGACTGAACCCACACAAAGCAGTGACCCAAGCCACACTGGTGACAGGGCAGGATCCTTAAACCACTGAGCCACCAGGGAGCTCCAAAGGACATTCTTCTTAATGGAGATTGTATTCTTATGAGACTGAGTGAACAAAAATCCTATCAACCAATCCAGGAAAAAAAAAAAAAAAGGAAAATGTCTGGGAATGATCCTTGAATGGGCCACTTCATGGGATTCTTCCCATGTATGGTAAATACTGCCATTTGTCCCTTTTCTAGAACTTTTTTTCCCCCGGTCATTTTTTTTTTTTTTTAGGGCCACCCCCCGGGGGCATGTAGAAGTTCCCAGGCTAGGGGTCAGATCAGAGCGGCAGCTCCCCTCCTACACCACAGCAACAACAGATCTGAGCTGTGTCTTGTGACTTAACACCACAGCTCACAGCAACATGGAACCTTAACCAACCTGGCGAGGCCAGGATCGAACCCACATCCTCATGGATGCTAGTCAGGTACATTTCCACTTCGCCATGATGGGAACTCCTGCAACAGAATTTATGGTTAGCTTCACCTCCAAAGGAGAAGGTGTCTCCACAAAGCTAATGATTTTCTAGTGACTTGTGGCCAGATGTCGAGGTCCTGATCCAGACGCCAACGTGTGGCTCTAGGTTGAAGTGGGGGACGTGGCTTGGCCTCTCTGTAGGTCCACCGATAGATATTTTTGGAAGGAGTTTTAGTAAATTGTTCCTGGAATATTATTGATCTTAAGGAAGTCTTGGTGTTTTTACCAAAGAAAAGAGTTTTCGTCTCAGTGTCGGCATGATTTCCTGGGCTGTCGTTGTGTAAGGGTCACAAAGCTAAACCTAGATCGTTAAAACGGCTTTGAACCAGAAGCAAGTCCCGAATGGCTACGTCCTTTGGGTTCTTTAATGTGAGGAATAGTAATAGAATCCCTGGGCTGGAATCTCACGGTTAGAAAACCAAGAAGTCATATGCTTGCTTCACTTTGAACATCCGTGGATGACCTGTGTCTCACTCACAGGAAAACCAACAGGAATGCAATTGCGTATTTTTTTTATTTTGTAATGGGGTTAGGTAATGGCCCCATTATGTTTCGCCTCACCTAGTAAAGGATCTGTCTAATTAGTGGATGGAGTCGCAGGAAGCTATGACCTTTTGTTCCTCCTTTTACTAATGGAAAAGGCCTTAGACTGTGTGAGGATGGGCGTAATGAGATTGAGCCTGAAACCCACTAAATAGGGTAATAAATATATTCCGACGCCAGTTGATTTTTCGGTGAGATAACCAGACCATTCTGTTGACTTCAGCAAGGGCTCGGATTGTGGCAGACTCATCAAGGATTTTGTCCTTTAAGCTTGGGATTCCTCCCTGAAGTTCCTTGAAAAAGGGGGATCAGTGGGAACGTGGGGACTTCTAGTAAATCTGCCCCAGGAAAGACAGGTCGAGAGTCCAAAAGGCCTGAGCGTCCCTTCCAAAGGAAATGCAAACATTATCCTTCGCAGACAGTTCCACGGTCAACCTTAGTAAACGAGTTAGGAATTAGAGTGATAAGCAGTACGTAAGAAGCAAAGGCACCCGAATCTGGAAAAGGATACAAGCCAGTGAAATCCGATGAGTATGAACAGGAAGGCCTGCTCTGCTGGTTCTTCCCCAGGCCTTGGGTGGGGTCAAGTAGAGCAGTGAATGTGGTCAGGGAAAAGGCACATCACGAGTTTATCCACACTGCTCGCACTCCACTTGCTAATAGCTCTGGAATCTACCAGGTTCTTTCTATCCGACTGCTGCCTTTCTGTCTTAGTCCATTTTCCCTCCAGGAGACTTTTTTTTTTTTTTTGGTCTTTTTAGGGCCGCACCCACAGCATATGGGGGTTCCCAGACGAGGGGTCAAATCGGAGCTGCAGCTGCCAGCCTACACCACAGCCACAGCAACCCAGGATCCGAGCCGCGTCTATGACCTACACCACAGCTCACGGCAATGCCGGGTCCTTAACCCACTGAGCAAGGCCGGGGATCGAACCCGCATCCTCATGGGTGCTAGTCGGGTTCATTGCTGCCGAGCCACAACAGGATCTCCTCCAGTGAACTTTTGCCAGTGGCCTCGCAGTTGGTCTCCCTGCGTGGAGTCACCAGATAGTGGTTTCTTCCAAATGCAGGTCAGGTGACAGTGATCTCCTATACTTCCTTACGTGACCTGCATGACGCTGCAATAGCCTAATGGCCTGTGACTCAATCCCAGAAGGGTGTCCCCCAAGGGGCCTTTTGTATCTGGAGACATTTCGGGCATCACACTGGGCATACGCTGGCATCTAGCAAATATGCTTCTAAACATCCACAAAGCACAGGACAGAACTGCACATCCCAGGATTTTCTAGCTTCAAGTGTCAACGGTGCTGGGGTTGTAAACCCAGACGGAGCACCTGCCCATCCTTTTCCCTCAGTCAGACCACTCTCCTCCTGACTTCCCCTCCAGGCATGCTAAATTTCTTGGTCTCACAATTTTTCCATTCTTCCTCTTTCTTCCACATCACATCCTAGAAATGGTTTCGCACCTGCTTGTCTGCTAGGTGGTTAATCCATGAGATATAAGAAGAGACATAGAAGAGGAAAGGGGAAAAGAGACAGGTGAGCAACACAAAAGAAACACTCATGGCTCATCATTTCTCTCTCTTTTCCTCGTCAGAAGCCCCTGGAATGTCAGGCTGGTTTTTTAATGAGTCCCTTTGGCCACCCTGTTAATGGCAAAGAGCATTCAATTTTACACGAAGGTTGTAACAGAGGAAAACTTCCACGGCAGAAGGAAGCCTTTAAAGCTATGTTTCATCTTCACAACTATAGGCATAAATCGCAGTAAATGAGATCTCTCCTGCTCGGTGTGAAGGTTCTGATGGTTTTATAAATCCCGTGATATGCCTTTGCTGTTAACCGTAGTTGACTTTTGGAAGCAGGGTCAGGAAAGTTAGCAAAGTGGAAATTATACAAGCAGGGTTTTTTTTTTCCCCCTTAAATGGTTGACTGAGAGTTCTTTAGGAAACAGAAATACTAACTCAACAAGATACATGCACCCCCCAAAATGGCGCATATATGTAATGGAATATGACTCAGCCATAAAATAATGAAATTTTGCCACTTGCAGCTACATAGGTGGATGTGGAGCGTGCTATGCTGAATGAGTCACACAGAGAAAGACAAATACTGGATGATATCACTTCTACCTGGAATCTAAAAAGACACAACAAATGAATGAATAAAGCAACAAAGAAGCAGACTCAGGGAGATGGAGAACAAACTCGTGGTTACCGGCGTGGGGGGCAACATAATTGTGAGGGGTGCGATGGACCAACTGTTGGATGTGACACAGGCTCAAGGATGAATTGTACAACAGGGGGAATATAGCCAATATTTTGTAATGACTGTAAATGAAAAGCAAGCTTTAAAAATCGTACGAAAAATGTAAGACTTTAAAAAAGAGTTCTTTTGGGGAAAAACATTAAAGCAGCTATGTATAGAGTATGTGAGTAATGGTTTCAAGAAAATACACACACGCACACATATACATGCCGTGTCACTCGTAATGCCTTTTGAATAATTATATACAAAAGGCGACAATCAATTCTGGCTTTTGTCATATTAACCTAACCCTGGACAGGTCATGAGCATTGGAAATGTGATCTACCATTCGTAACTCCAGATTCTTCTCTTTTTTGGTCACAGTGGTGAGTTGTGGATGTTACACATGGTAGTGATTGCGTGTTTTGCCAAAACTGACGTGGTTATGATTCTCTGACCTTAAACTGATGACTACTGCCAGGGCGTCTTGTCCAAAAAGACCTCAAGCATCAACCCTGCAGGGAACAATGACATAGTGCCTGGGGCTAGGCTAGCAGAAGCTGCCAGATTCATTCTCCCTCCATTCCTCCATTCGAGGAGTGTAAGCGCCAAACCTAAGCTCTAAATGCAATCAAGCAGTTATACTGCCTGTTCCTCTGGCCATAAAGAGCATGGCTAGGTAAGTTGTGATACCTGGTTGACTTTTAGAAGCTGAGAGGGAGCTGAGCCCAAACCAGGACCAGTTTTGGAGAAAGATATGGGAGCAGAGCCAAGGACCTTTTTCTTCCTCTTTATTTTTCTATTTTAAATTTGGAGCTATAAGGAGGAATTAGTAGAAGATCAGAATCATTTCTAAGGAACTAGAGCAAAATCGAGCCTCGCTTTCTGGCATCATTGACCAAGACCAGTTTGAGAAAGGACATCCAGACTCTCCCATGGTGATTCTCTGCACTTAAGGCAGCCTGTTCAGGAGAGAATGAGAGATCCCAGAACTGATTCCACTCCAGGGGGCTGCTGGGAGCCACTGGGAAGAAGGAAGCTGCCCAAGTCCCTATTCACCTTCCAATTAGTTTCTAAGGCTGCCACAAAGTGTCACATACTGGGGGGCTTAAAAATAACAGAAATGAGGGGTTCCCACTGTGGCTCAGCAGGTTAAGAACCATGAGGGTGTGGATTCCATCCCTGGCCCCACTCAGTGGATTAAGCATCCGATGTTGCTGCAAGCTTCGGTGTAGGTCGCAGATGCAGCTCGGATCTGGTGTGGCTGTGGCTGTGGTGTAGGCCAGCAGCTGCAGCGGCAATTTGACCCCAGCCTGGGAACGTCCATCTGCCACAGCTGCGACAGTAAAAAGAGAAAACAACAACAACAACAACAGAAATGTGTTCTTTCATTGTCATGAGATTAGAAATTCAAAATTAAGGTGTCAGCAGGTTTGGTTCCTTTTACGCGCTCTGAGGGAGACCCCTGTTCGTGCATCTTTCCTGGCTTGTGCTGGTTGCCTGCCATCCTACTGCTCCTCAGCTCGAACCTACATCCCTCCAACCTCTGCCTCCATCATCACGTGGGCTTCTTCTCTGTGTCTCTGAATCTCTCTCTAAGGACCCCAGGTACTGGATCTAGGGCCCACTCTAATCCAGTACGACTCATCTTGATTCCAGTCTGCCAAGACCTTATTATTATTATTATTAATTATTTATGGCCACTCCCACAGGATACAGAAGTTCCCAGGCCAGGGACTGAATGCGAGCCACAGCAACAGCAATGCCAGATCCTTTAACCCACTGCACAGGTCTTGGAATGAAACCCACACCCCTGTATGTGACCCAAACTGCTGCAGTCAGATTCTTAACCCACTGTGCCACAGTGGGAGCTCCAAGGAAACTTTTCCACACAAAATAGGTTTTTAATCATCACCTTTTCTTCAACTGTCTTTTACTAAAACAAGAGATCTATTTTTTATTTTATTTTATTTTATTTTTGTCTTTTTGTCATTTCTTGGACTGCTCCCTCGACATATGGAGGTTCCCAGGCTAGGGGTCTAATAAGAGCTGTAGCCACCGGCCTACGCCAGAGCCACAGCAACACGGGATCCGAGCTGCGTCTGTGACCTACACCACAGCTCACGGCAACGCCAGATCCTTAACCCGAGGAGGGAGGTCAGGGGTCGAACCCGCAACCTCATGGTTCCTAGTCAGATTCGTTAACCACTGCACCACAACGGGAACTCCTAAAACAAGAGATCTTAAGAGGAAAAAACACAAGAAACTCACATTAAAATTGTGAACTGGAGATGGGCCCTTGTCATCTGCCTCTGCACGGATTGAATCATGAGCCACTGCAGATGCCCACCCTCAACACCCGCTAAGAGGAGCCCTCTGTGCTTTGGGAAAACTAGAAGAACAGGACTTCAGACAGGTATTTTCAGGAGATTTTATGAGTCCAGTTCTTGCATTTGCTCCTATTTAGAAAAGCACTGAAATCCTGCATGGTGACATCTGCTCCTCGTGACTAGCAGTGACCTTCACGAGACTAGAAGCAAACTTCTGTAAAAAAAATGTGTGTTTGATTTCATGTACCTCCCCTTCCCCCAAATCACATATATACTGACATGCCCCCTACCTCTTTGGAGCGGTTTCTCCAAGATCTCTGAAATGCTGCCTCTCAGGCTACAGTCCTCATTTTGCCCCAAATAAAACTTAACTCTCTATTTTCAGGTTGTGCATATTTTTAGGTCCACAAGATTGACGCCCAAAGCACCAGACTCCTTAAAAATATTCTCATTTGCCTGCCTCTGTGTAACATTTGTGTTGTGTTACATTTCCTGCTCCACAATAAATCTTGTTAGTTTCAATGTACGGACCTAGCGATCTATGTACCTGAGCAGGTGCAAATACCAGTGCCATTGGCTAGAAGGGTGGCTGTTTCTAAATCGAGGACTTAACAACTCTCTGTCCCTGAAGATCATTCTAGAACACCATGAAATGCACAGCTGCGTCTAAAACCAGAAGAAGTATTCTGTGTCCCCAGGGGTCAGCTCTGCTTTAGAAAGAGGGGTTACCTCCATATCTCAGGGGAGGCCATTCAGGGACTCCTGCTGGCATTCTTTATTTGCATGTGCTAGCCTTTTTTTATTGCAAATAGGGCTCTAAATCTTACTTTAGAAATGGATATTGCATTGTGTGCGGGTGCCTGTTGGAGAGATGCTATCAATAATGTTAGTTATGAAAACCTGATCATAAGTGTTTTTAGTCCATTAGCCATTTCACTTTATTTATGTCCCCTTTCAGGCAGGATTTGAAGCCAATATTCAAAAGATGAAGTTTGGATGAAGAGCAACACAAGAGGGTATAAAACACTGTCACATCTTTTCATGCTAGGAATTATTTCTTCCTTATATTATTTCTTTAAACAGCTCCTAAAAGTAAGTAACCTCTGGGGGAATAAAAAATGCAGAAAGAAGAACAGGGCCAAGCATAGGTATTATTTAATATCTATCTATCTATCTGTCTGTCTGTCTATCTATCATCTATCTATCTATCTATCTATCTATCTATCTATCTATCTATCTATCTATCTATCCTCTTTCTATCCTTACATTTAATTACCCTTAACGAATGTTACCCAATTTAAAAAATCACTTATTATGTCCCCAGTAAATGTACCTACAGGCATTTTGAACACATTTTGCTCCATTTCCGCTCCTAACAGAAATCCAGCTCATGATTTATTAATAAAGTCCTGTTTGCTCTTACTTGCTGCTTTATCTTCCAAAGAGAGTGCCGTGTGAACAATTGAACCTGCAAGGAGAGAAGGTTTCTGTGCCTTTTCCTGATGTACACTGCCTGTCAACTGTTGAGATTGCAAGAGTTACCAATTTCATATATCCCCTAGGCCACTGCCTGATCCTGCCGCAGAGAGAGGCGTGTGGAAGTGCCAGCCCAGGGACTCTGCTCCAAGCTTCACCCCAGCATAGGTAGCAGGGCCCTGGTGATCAAGTCCAGAGATTGGCTCCCATTTCACAGTGCCCAGGGAGAGCAGGAGAGGAAACAAGCCTGGCAGAGTTGGGGTGGGGGTGGGGTGGGGCATCTTGAATAATCTGACTTTCTTTTATAGTAAAACCCATCATAACATCAAGGCATAGAAAAATGATTTTCTCCAGGAGGTTAATAGGCATTTGAGGATCTTCTAAGAATAGAATCCAATGTTAGCCTAATGTCCAAAATCAGTAAGCGATGCTGTAACTTGGTGTCAGAAACCCCTCATTTGTGCCCCGCATGCTTGGTAGTGAGTCCCTGACTTTGTTGTTAATTTCCACTCGTGGCAATGCAGACACGGTGTTTTCAAGCCTGGCACAGACGCAAATGAAGGCGACCAGGAGCTCCTTGAGTCACCTAGTCCTTCTCTGTGGAATCATTTCTAATTGAATGTTAAGATCAAAGTTTAAGTTTATAAGAGAGAAAAACAAGTGCAGATAAATAGTTATTCTCTGACACCCTTATGAAAATTCATGACCTGCCATTTTATCAGAGACCTTAGAAGAATTTTAATTGTGAAGACCGCGGAGCTATTAAATGGCTAGTACACTTCAGTCTCTTGATAAGAAGTGAGTTAAATAATTGTCCTGTTTAACTTGTGCTTGTTAACCTTTCAGGTCAACTAGTTTGAACATACGTTTAATGAAATCCTGGAGCCAGAATTTATGATACTGCTGCTGAATGTTAAATTGGACAATTTACATAAGCAGGACATTAACCTTCTGAGCACTAAATAGCATTTTAGCGCTTAGCCGCTGGGGACAATCAGGGACCTGTTTTATATATTTGTGATTAGCTTGCCCGGAAACTCTCATGATGACCAATTGGCCTTCCAAGTTTAGCAGCATAATTAAATGAATGGACTCAGCCTAAGTAAATTATCAGTGCTGTGTACAGTATATCATTATAGTCCGAAGGAAAAAAAAAGATATGAATAATTTAATAATACATTACTAATTTATCAATGCTAAGTGACTTCGAGAAGGCTCTTTGTAGTTCATTGTTTTCAATTTGATATTTGATTTACTGCTCATGTGATTAAAATTGAACCTATTTCATTTCTGTCCAGAAATATGTAGAAGCAGTCGATGTGATTTGATTTTTTGGGGAGGTGAGAGATATAGTCTTTTCTGCTTTGGTGTTATTACAAAATACCTATATGCTGTGCACTGATTAGCAGGTAAACTAGTCATTTGTCCCATTCAGATGTACCCAGTTTTTATTCCTTGGTAGCCTTCCTGAGGGGAGGGCACGAAGCCCTGAGTTGTTCATAAGCCCAGGTTGCAGCAGAGATGCGATTATCATTATGGCTTGGCAGGGGTCAAGTGCCAGGGAAAGCAATTTGCACTTGACCTAGGAATGTTCCTGCTGATTGTGGGCAATCAATCTACTGGGCAGACTACACAGGAGTTGCATTCTCTAAAGTCAGTCTAATAGTCGGTTGTACTGATGGCCAAATACCTACCTGGGGAAATAGTATATTCCCCTGAAATCACTTGGGGCCCTTTTAAAATAAGCCTCGCCCAGATCTTTTTATTTTCGCAGCATATGGAAGTTCCCAGGCCAGGGATTGAACCCAAGCCTCTGCAGCGACCTGTGGCCCTCAGCTTTGGCAACACTGGATCCTTACCCCGAAGCACGACAGTGGGAATGCCCTGGCCCAGATTGTAATTCTTATCTGTGACAGTTTGAGGCTCTTCCTTACATTCCTGAGAAGTCCTGGGTTTTTAGGTCCCATGCATCCCTCTGTCTCTCCCTTAATCTCACTCTCATTCTCCTCCTCTCTTTTTCTCCAGAGACCCTCTGAATGTTGCACTCAGCCCTTTCACTGGCTTCCCCTCTGCTGTGTTGTGGTTCTGAGGATACCTGGTCTGGTGGCTCACTGCTGAGCTCCCATCTCTCGCTCATCTCAGCTCTCCTCCATTCCTCTCTCCTCGTCACCTTCTTCAAAAGAACAAGACTGTTTCTATCTTGCAAGGCCCCTCTCGTGTTTACCTTCTACCCCCAAGAAGCACCCAAATACTTCCCCAAAGATTTTCCCCTTTGGGGAAAGCATAAATACTTCCACATCTAGTTGCAAAGCAATAGGAATTTGGTGCGAAGTGAAGTGGATTTCTGGCAAATATTTGGGTGACATGCCTGATGTAGCAGGTCAGGCTGTCCGTGGTACGCCCTCCATTTCTGACTACGTGGCCTCCTAATCGGAACCAGAGCCTGCTTCGCCAAACAACAACAGCAAAAAGCAATAATTCCTTGCCTTTTGCACTTCATAGAGTGCTTTGCTGGATGTATAGCATCTCATATCACCCACAGGAAACCGTGAGATACTATTATACCAATAAATGAAATTGTAGCTACAAGATTAATATCTTACACAAACCCTGCTAGTTTGTGACAGAGCCAAATTTAAATTTTTTGTCTGTATCCAAGTCCATTGCTCCTAGACTAATGTGGCCCATATGTTCTCATCATGGCTCAGGTCCACAAATGTGGTTTGTGCATCTATGATTTTTTATGAATATTAAAATAGGTTTAAGTAATTTATGTACATTTAAAAAATAATTAGAACAATACAGATGACTACCTAGTAAAAAGTAACCTTTCTCTTTTCTCTGAATCACAGTTAACCCCCTCCAGAGACAATACCCAGATCTTATCGATTTTGCCAGTGATCTTCTGTTTTGCATAAATTTGTATGCCTTTATTTTAAGATCCATTTGGTAACATAATGGTCTTACTCGTCAGAACCTGGATTTTTCACCCAGCAATATGTCTTGGTGACTGATCTATATTAGCATATATGAATCCATTTAATTTCTTCTAAGGTTGCACAGTACCATACTGTATGTGTTTGTCATAATTTATTTATCACTCTTGTTCCATCCAAATTTTTTGTTTTGTTCTATTACAAACAATTTAAAAATCTTTGTAATACATTGTTGTATTTGACTTTAAGTATGTCAGGAATTTTCTTTTCTTTTTTTTTTTTTTTTTTTTTTTTGTCTTTTGCTATTTCTTGGGCCGCTCCCGCGGCATATGGAGGTTCCCAGGCTAGGGGTCGAATCGGAGCTGTAGCCACCGGCCTACGCCAGAGCCACAGCAACGCGGGATCCGAGCCGCGTCTGCAACCTACACCACAGCTCACGGCAACACCGGATCGTCAACCCACTGAGCAAGGGCAGGGACCGAACCCGCAACCTCATGGTTCCTAGTCGGATTCGTTAACCACTGCGCCATGACGGGAACTCCAGGAATTTTATTTTCTTATTTGAAAAGAACCGTCTCTGGTACCATTCCTGGCCATGCCACGGTTACTCGGCTTGGCACCGAAACTTCCCATTGCAGAAAGCGGGCTTTCCTGTTAAGATAGGTTCCATTTTGCTCTTTGTTGACTTCATTCCATCTTTCCAAACTAAGCCATCTTTGGGTCTGATAACCAGAATTAGGAATATAGCAGAACATTAGGGAGTTAACTGACAAAGATGATCGGGCCAAGGTAGAGTTAAGTGGGCCTCATAGAAAAAGGCTCTGGACTCTGGACTAAGGCAGACCTGGATTCAAGTGGTAGCTCTACTGATTACTAGCTGCATAATGGGGACAGGTTACCTAGGCCCTCAGTCTGCTTTTGTTTCTTTTCTTTGTGGCTAATAAGAGCACTGACAGTCACACAACTGTAGGGAACAAAATTACATAATGGTTGTAAATGCACAGTTTTTGGACTCACAGTAAGCAGTCAAAAAAGAATCTTAACTATCATCAGCTATTAATAGTAATTAAACTTTACAAAATAATATTGTATTTGGACTATATTAACTAGGTAGCGGAGTCACTTCTAGAGAAAATTTGTTCATTTTTAATTTAAAACTGCTTACATCAAGCTATTATTTTACAACTGTTTCTTGGTCAGAATAACTGCCAGACAATCCTTTGGACTTTGTTTAGAACTGTCTTATAAGTAGATATGGTCCACGTTTTAGCGACTACTAAACACACATTGTTGGGTGGAAAAAGTATTACTGTTCAGATGAGTATTTTCAACTGAGACCTTATATTAAAATATTTTATAGGTAGGAATTCTTATTTTCTTTCTCTGTTGCTGGCTTCCTGTTGTTATTAATTTTACATTGTTCTATAATATGAAAGAACTCAAGTATGGGATTAACAGTATATAAAATAAAAACAAGGATTTATTGTATAGCACAAGGAACTATATTAAATATCTTGTAATAACCTATACTCAAAAAGAATATGTATAATATATATAACTGAATCACTTTGCTGTATACCTGGAACTAACACAGTATTATAAATCGACTATAGTTGAATTAAAAAAATAAGAGAATTCAATAGAAAGCAGTTTGACTATATAAGCAAATATTAGGTGTGCATCCCTTTGAACCCAGTGATTCTACTTCTAGAAATGTGTGTTAACAGAGATATTTGGAGAAGTCTACAAATACTGTCTGTCATATTTTTATTCTATTTTTCTGCTAATAAAAAAGTAATAGAGAAGGAAAGAAAGAAAGAAAGAAAGAAAGAAAGAAAGAAAGAAAAAGAAATGAAGGAAGGAAGGAAGGAAGGAAGGGAAAGACAAACTCAAAGGAGTGTTTGTCCTTTACTAGTTTGGGAAGCCCCAGGCCCCGTTTATTATGTCATTGGAGCAAAGTCAAGGGAAGATGGAATCAAGTTGCTTGTCTGTGATGTTTAGCCTGACGGGAAAACTGGAATCCCTCCTCTGGAATTCTCTGAGAGGACCACTCAGATCAAAAACCCTCTGGGGACCACGACTGAAGATGGTATGAAAAGAAAAATAATGTGCATATATGTATGACTGGGTCACTTTGCTATACGACAGAAATGGCAGGAACATTGTAAATCAACTATACTTTAATAAAAAAAAATTAAAACCCCTCTGGGACATTTGCTTGACCCTTGCATTGTATCATCCCTCCTCAGAATCTGCACCTTCGCCTCCAGACGTTCCTGCAAGAGCCGTTTGGGGGCAGTTTGGCGCAGTGAAGACAAAAGCCTTTGTACTTGGAGTCAGAGGACCTGACCTGGCGTGTTTTCGGCTGGCTGCTTTGCACCCTGTTTCTTCCGTCCGCTTCTTCATCTGTTAAGTTTTATTAAAATACTGACCCTGCTGACCTCACAGGAGCAGAGGAGGTGATGGAAGACTTGGTGAATCACCAAACGTGAGAAAATTTTAGTCATTATTTTATTGTGATAGTTATTGAGACTGGAAATATTGGTCAGAGGGGCAGAGAGAGTATCCGAGGCCAGCAAAAGACGTCTTATCTTGGAGTACCCGTCGTGGCTCAGCGGTCGTGAACCCAACGAGCATCCATCAGGACGCGGGTTCGATCTCTGGCCTCGCTTGGGGGTTAAGGATCTGACGTTGCTGTGAGCTGTGGTGTAAGTCACAGATTTGGCTTAGCTACAACGTTGCTGTAGCTGTGGCTGTAGGCCGGCAGCTGGGAACTTGACCCCTAGCCTGGGAACTTCCATGTGCTGAGAGTGTGGCCCTAAAAAGAAAAAGAAAAAGTCTTATCTTGGCAGAGAAACACCTTCCTTTCATTTTTGGAATTAGCTGGCCCCTTTGTAATACTTCTCATTCTATTCAGCAAACCCTTGACTGCTGTTTTCAGACCTTCTAGAGCTTTTCAATGGGGAGAACTTACTCCAGGGTTCAGTTTGAATTTATACGTGTGTGTGTGTGTGTGTGTGTGTGTGTGTGTGTGTGTGTGTGTGTAACAGTATTGCTGAATGGTTTTCTCACCTTTATTACCACTCAAGTAGTAGACTTTCAGTCAACACAGCTAAAGCTGTAAAAAATGTGATTTCTTTCTTTTCAAATCTTTTTTCATCTCCTTCCTAGTGTGTCTCCCAGGGGTCTCCAACAAATGCACTCCTTATTCTGGAAAGGCAGCATCAGTAGAATAATAGTCGTATCAAGAATGAAATGAGGGGAGATCCCATCATGGCTCAGCGGAAACGAATCCGACTAGGAACCACGAGGCTGTGCTCAGTGGGTTAAGGATCCAGCATTGCTGTGAGCTGTGGTGTAGGTCACAGACATGGCTCGGATCTGGTGTTGCTGTGGCTGTGGTGTAGGCCTGCGGCTGTCGTTCCGATTAGACCCCTAGCCTGGGAACCTCCATGTGCTGCAGGTGCAGCCCTAAAAGAATGAAACCAGGGTTCCTGCCGTGGCACAGTGAGTTAATGATCCAGCTTGTCTCTGTGGAGGCACCAATTTGACCCTGGCCCGGCCCAGTGGGGTAAGAATCTAGCGTTGCTGCAGCCATGGTGTAAGTCGCATTCTCAGATTTGATCTCTGGTCCAGGAGCTTCCATATGCCATGAGGGCAGCCAATAAAGAAAAAAGAAAAAGAAAAAAAGAATGAAATGAGAAGCGTTCCCAGGTGGCTCAGTGCAGTACCGTCACTGCATTGGCTCTGATTCAGTCCCTGGCCTGGGAACTTCTACATGCCACACGCATGGCCAGAAACAAAAACAAAACAAAACAAACACAAAAATGAAAGGAGAGAAGTGTACCTGGCTGCAAAGAAACCCTATGACCTTAATTCTTCTCTCGAGGCTGAACAGCTGTGGTTTCTGGATGAGCTGATAGTTTGGATTAACTAAACTGATGGTCCTCTCTGATATGTTTGATACTCAAGAGTTAAAGGTGTCACAGATTCTCTTTTTCTCCTAATTTGTCTAAAATGCTCAGTGTCAGAGTAATTTCTGGTCAAGAGATGTAGCAGGAAGGTATTTCTATCTTGTGTCCACCTCTCCTCTGGGGCGCACCTTCTCTTGAGAATGTATTGGTACATTAAAGTTTTTGGGTGGTTAGGAATGGTGAATAACTGTTGGTTATTACTAAGAGATAACTGGCAATTATTGGTTATTACCAAGGCAGATCTTGGGGTAGCAATACTGATTTTGGAGTCTGTAGTGCTCCCTAGAAGTTGCCATGTGCATCCATTTAGATAGAATTGCTTTTTTTTTTTAAGCAAATAGCTTTTATTTTTATTTTTTAAATTACTTAATGAATTTTATTACATTTAGAGTTGTGCAACGATCATCACAAGCCAATTTTGTAGCATTTCCATCCCACACTCCCAGCACAACCCCCCCCACCCCCGCTCCAACCTGTCTCCTTTGGAAACCATAAATTTTTCAAATCTCTGAGTCAGTATCTGTTCTGCAAAGAAGTTCATTGTGTCCTTTTCTCTGTAACTGTGTTGCTCGCCAGGCTCTAGAGGAACATTAGCTTCAAGATATTTTTCAAATGATGCAAAGGATTTCATGGCCTTTTTCTTCTTGGCCGGTATAATCTTAGCTAAAGTTGCTTTTTGCTTTGTTTTGTGTGTGTCTGTGTGTGTGTAGTATTTTGGGGGGGGACCATGCTTGTGGCACGCAGAATTTCCTGGCTCAATGATCAAACTGGTGCCACAGCAGTGACACTGCCAGATTCTAACCACCAGGTCACCAGGGAACTCCTAAAGCTTTTCGATAAGCATTCAACGCCTTCATAAGCAAATTTCCTTGTCTCCTCTCTATTGTGCTTCCACATTTCCTGTATTTTCTTTCTTTTCTTGGCTTGGGATAAATTATTTAGTTGGCAAGGATAACCTTAAATTATTCCCAATCAACACTTGGCTAGACATATATACAGACAGATTTTTTTTTTTTTTTTTTGTCTATAAGGACACATTCAAAGAATTTGAAAAATGAAAGTGTTAGGGTAGCCATCTGAAAAGATTTGAAACATCCTTTCAACTTTAGTACAACCATCCCCAAGTTTGCAAGGAATATGCTTCCTGTTAACTGAAGGAAAAGAAATTTCTCTGACATTTTTTTTCCACTCAGCCCTCTTCGAGATAATTCCTTTCATTGCTTTGGTAAGTCAATCACACTAACAGGTACCAGTGATTCTGTGCCTGCCTTGGGCTAAATAGAGCAGGTGACAAAAACGCTTTCAGGTTGTCAGGTATTAATGTAAAATACCCCTAGACCTCACTGCTTATTCACCTTCATCTAGTTGACTAATGCTTTTCCCATGTTGTTACATGTTGGTAAATTAAAGAACCCTTCTGGACAGTTCTGTCAACAGTTTACTGAAAGCTACCTCATTAGTGAAGCTGAGCTGTCACATGAGTGTAATTTCATGCCATTGAATTATCACTCAAAACTCTGAAGTGCTGGGTTTTTATACACTGGGTAGAACATGTGCTGCTAACACTGTCACGTTTCCAGTTGATGAGAGAGGAAACCAGCAGCAAATATGCAGGGCTCCCCTCACCCCAGCCCCACTGACTCCCCTTCCCCAGTATAATAACACTAATGTCAACTCCTGAGCAGAATACTATATTTCACTGTAGATCAAAAACAACCCTATGGAACATTTTCTCTCCAGTATAAGAAGTAAAGCATGGATGCTGACTGCTACCGCTTTTATTTCTTTGTCCATTAACAAAAGGACTCACTGAAACAGATGCCAATCTGCAGGAGGAATGCAGCTTTCAGAGGCTAGGTGTAGGGTTTCTTTAATATTAGTGGAACGCGTTATCGTAAGAGATTACTTGTGACCTGCTATAGGTGGTGTTGTGTTTCATTAATGGCAAAATGGCACATGAAATTCATTATTTTGCTTCAGTTGTTTTTTTTGTTTTGTTTTGTTCTGTTTTGTTTTTTAGGGCTTCAGCTGCTTATGGAATTTCCCAGGCTAGGAGTAGAATCGGAGCTGTGCAACCTACACCACAGCCACAGCACTGAGGGCTCTGAGCAGCATCTGCAACTCACACGACAGCTGATGGCAACACTGGATCCTTAACCACTCAGCAGCAAGGCCACAGACCGAACCCGCAACCTCAAGGTTCCTAGTTGGATTCGTTGACCACTGAGCCACGACGGGAACTCCCCTAAAATTTTTAAATTTTTTATTAAAGTATAGCTGATTTGCTATGTTTCTTCATTTTCTGTTGTACAGCAAAGTGACCCGGTTATACACAGTTCCCTGTGCTGTCCAGCAGGACGCCACTGGCCATCCGTTTCAAATTAACCAGGTTGTGGATGAGTGTTTTCATTCATTTCTCTTAACAGTAGTGTTTGGCATGTATATACATCTTGGCTGCATCTGTGGTTTGTGGAAGTTCCCTGGGCCAGGTATCGAAACTGCGCACAGCAGTGACCCAAGCCACTGCAATGACAATGCCAGATCCTTAACCCCCTGCACCACAAAAGAACCCTTGTTTGACTCGATTCTTTTTTTTTTTAATGCCACATTATGTTTATTTATTTATTTAATTTATTTTTTATTTAATGTATTTTTTAGAATACAGTTGACTTACAAAGTTGTGTCAATCTCAGGCATTCAGTAAAGTGAATCAGTTATGCATGCACGGATATCCAGTCCTTTTCAGGCTCTTTTCCCATATAGGTTACCACACAGGTTGTTCGGCTCAGATCGGATCACCGTCTTAGAGTTGAGGAAGGGGCAACGTCTCGAAGTAGAAGGTACGGTTACCTAGCTCACAAAGGGCAGAACCCTAATGCCAACCCAGCAGGCACACCCCTAACATCTGTGCAGCACTATGGTAACAGCTGTGAACTCCCAGAGTCAGAGCCTGTAAGTACTGGATGTTCCAACTTGTGGCTACAGTTCTCCAAGACAGTAAGAGTTCCGTTGTGTGCGTTTGGCCTCCCGGTCACGGGAAGGAACGCTGCAGAGTTGTGCCCTTGTTTTCCTATTCTGTCCGAGTAGATTAGCTATGGCCCTAGAGTGGGACTTGTGTACATAGTGACGCAGGTCATGCAATAATGAAATAGGATCCTGTAGCTTGCGGAGGCCTGGCTAGTGCCCCCGTGACAGTGAGCTTGAACTTACCTACTTGCTGTGCTTTTATGGTCGGGAAGATTATAAATTATACGGCTGCTTTCTTAGCCCTCTTACCTTCCTCCACCCTCCCTCCACTGACCCTCCATGTACCTGTCAGGCTTCACCAAAGATGCACTAAATTCTAAATGGTGGAAAACTAACTCTGCATAACGGTGGGTGAAAAAGGCCAGGGAGCCTCCTATTCCTATTCAGACGGCAGCCGACTTCACCGGAGAGATAAAAAGGGAAAAGCCTGGGAGAAAAAGAATCACATAAAGAACACATATTTTCATACTCATTTTTCCCTCTAAAAGAAGAGCAATGGGGCCAGAATCAAACTAACGCATGTGTATTTTTTCTGCTAGTTCTACTGATGGAAATAACATTTCTACTGATGGAATAAAGCCCATAAGCAATCTCCAAGATTGCTGTAGATATACAACTCGCATTGATTTCCACAGCTATTTTATACGGGAGAAACCTTTTGATGATTATACTGTATCTGGGAAACCTTGTTTGGGAAGCAGAAAAGGTGGTGGAGAGAAGTTGGGTCAAGAATAGAGAGCTTGGGGAGTTCCCGTTGTGGCGCAGTGGTTAACGAATCCGACTAGGAACCATGAGGTTGCGGGTTCGGTCCCTGCCCTTGCTCAGTGGGTTAACGATCTGGCGTTGCCGTGAACTGTGGTGTAGGTCGCAGATGCGGCTCGGATCCCGCGTTGCTGTGGCTCTGGTGTAGGCCGGTGGCTACAGCTCCAATTCAACCCCTAGCCTGGGAACCTCCATGTGCCGAGGGAGCGGCCCAAGAAATAGCAACAACAACAACAAAAAAGACAAAAGACAAAAGACAAAAAAAAAAAAAAAAAAAAAATAGAGAGCTTGAGTCTTGCCACTTTTTTTTTTTTTTTTTTTAATCTTTTTAGGGCCACATCCACGGCATATGGAAATTCCCAGGCTAGGGCTTGAATCTGAGCTGTAGCTGCTGGCTTACACCACAGCCACAGCAACACCAGATCCGAGCTGCATCTGGCAACCACAGCTCATAGCAATGCCGGATCCTTAACCCACTGAGCGAGGATCAAACCTGTGTCCTCATGGATACTAGCTGGGTTCATTACTGCTGAACCACAACAGAACTCCAGCGTCCCCACCACCACTGATTTGTGTTACATAATATTTGGGAGATTAAAATTAGAAGGGCTCAGAATTCCCTTTCCATTCTAAAATTGTAAGTCAGCTTCACCATCTCATGATTATTTGGGAGCAAACACAAGCTCACCTATTCACCACTGAGACTGTGTTAAAATATGGTCTTCTCAAAGTGCAGTCTCCAGACCAGCAGCATCAACATCACTTATTAAAAATGCAAAGGCTTAGCACCACCTTGTCACCAAGCCCAAGTTTCTATTGCTCACCGCACGATAAGCCAATAAATCGAGAGAAGAGTCGTTGGGGTAAGGAATGGTGACGTTATTCAGAAAGCCAGCAGACTGAAAAGACGGTGGACCAGTGTCCCAAAGAACCAGCTTCCCTGGTTAGAATTCAGGCTTCTTTTATGCTATAAGGGGAGAGGGTAAGACCTGGTTCCCGCGGAGATGTGTTCATTTCTCCCTTCCTGTATCCATTTCCAGGTGGGCCCTGGTCAGGAGGTTGCTTGTGAACGAAACAGGGTATTTTAGCTCATGACCTGGGAAGCAGTGTTCCCAAATCTGGGAACTTCTTTCCCAGCTAGCCTCCATCCATTCATTATTTCCCATCTCACTATCACCATCGCACTTTGTACACATTTCTAACTTTGCTCGTGTACATTTTTGATCACTCTTTGATATTCAGTGTTGCTTATTTATTTACAGAAGAGTTAAAACAATGGTTGTTTTATTAATCTCTGTATTTCTACGGTGTCTAGCATGATACAGATACACTGTCAGTCCCCAGTAAATGTTGATTCCGTGAATAAAGACTGACTCACATTCAACCAAGTTATGATGTAAGCACTGTTGATTCTCAAAGAGTAATTTGTTTACACATTCTTGTCCGTGTGTAAAGAGGAGGATTTTACCTCTAAATAGCACCACATCTTATAGGAGCTCTAAGCTTCATAGCCACAAGAAGGATTCTAAAAAATCATGGGAAGAGTTTGTATCTGTTTTAAACTCCAAAGTTCATGAATAGGATACAACATTGTATCCTTGATAAGTATGAAACAGTTAAGCAAAATCTTAATCATAAATAAAGGAAGCTTGTACAATGAAATGATGCAGTTCATTTATTATGTAGTTGCATATCAAATGGCACTGGAACAAAAATTCCTTGCCAAATATTTAATTTTATAACATGCTGTTGAAATAAGGGACTTCCAGTTCTTTTAAATAAATGTTATTAATTCAAACTGAGAAAAAAAATTCAGGCTTGCCTTCAATCCAACAAATATTTTTGGAATGTCTATTATGTGTTAGATGCCATTCTAGGTACTTGGCATATAGCAGTGACCACACCTTCTGTCCATAAAACTTAGGCGTAATCTCTATTCATTTGCTATGGGGGATATTGGAGGAAAGAAGTTAGCTTTTTGAATAAGTTAATAAATATAATGCTTGCATTTTCTGACATTATTTAGTCACGTGATGATCTGGATTTCATGTGAAAGAATACACTTAGTAAGGGAAGAAGACAAATTCTTTTTGTATTCTTTCCAAACATTTAAGACTGAATAGTTTATAAGCTGGTTCCTGGAGTGCTTCAAAAACGGTTTGGTCAATTCCTAATTAGAATGATTTTCTGTTTTACTTTCAAATTCACTCTTTTGCTTGCATATAATCACTGCTCATTGCATATAATCACTGCTCATAGTTATGAACAGCAATCTAGCTATATATTTAGGGGATATTGTTCAAGTCTTAATTTTGTATTTTTAAATAAACTCAGAATTTGTTTGAGGATAGGGAAAAACAAGCAGGAAAAAAAAAACCCAACTTACCTCTGGTCATTAGTGTAAATCCAGTTGTCTGTACATTATCAGGAATCAGTCGCTTTTCAGAAAGAGCTTTTAATTGCTTCATCGAAGTAATGTGGGCCGTGGCATACGTGTTTTATTTTAGGGTCTCTCTAGCCCCCTCAGAAAATGTAATGGACCTAATTTTCATTTAGTATAGGTCTGTGCAGTTCCTAAAACATCTAAATGGCTATTAATTTAATCAGGTAATTTCACTATAGCTCTAGAAAAGGCCACCAGCTAGTTGTCACGCAATGATTATGAGGATGACATTTCTATCCCATGATGCCAGAGGCTGACTTTGATACATCATTTTCCTTTTGAAGGTTAAACTCAGATAACCTGCCTTTGGCATTTAATTAGCTACATATTAAACACTCTTTTAATAATAAAATGATTAAAAATTTTATTGCTTCTCAAATGAGGCCCTTTTAGATCGATTTAATGACTTGGTTAGAGCGCTATAGTTTGTGAACCAAACCTTACTTAGGCCAGTATGTAGTAATGATATGCTTTATAGCTTGCAAAATCTGTATTTTATTCAAATGATGGCCATAATCATTTTGGATAAAACTTATAATGCTTTCTTCTGTATTTTTAAGTCTAACTGTTAAATGTCATTGGAAAATAACCAGAAACCCCTCAATTCAAAATTTCTAGAAATTATCAACTTCAAGATGAGTAAAGAGACCATGAGACCTGTTTAATGTGCTGAATCGTACACACCAACTGTTTACCCTTTGAAAACTCATCCGTCATCATTGAATACCTGCAAAAATAATGAAACTATTGTAGAAATGATGGAGAAAGGTGTGTAGACTGCAAATCCCCGTCCATATTTTCACTTAATATTTGCTCTTCAGTGAAAACGGTCACCAGGAGACTCTTCATTGCTCATACTTAGTGTGAATTGGGAGGGAGGGGGGCAGTTAAAATATCTGTAAAATAGGTTGATGAGACTGCAAGCCATCGCACAAGAACATGGAGTAGGTATCGTCCGAATAAAAGTGACCGTTGTCCTTTTACTCTTTTTTCAAATTTTTGTTTAATTTCGCATTTATTGTATTATTTATAGAGGCACGGGTTTTAAGTGCCCAGTCCAATGACATTTGAATAAAGGACACAGTGTTACAGCTACCACCTCCATCGAGCTGGGGACAATTCCTTTATCAGGTACACATTCCCCCGCCTCCTCCGGGCGGCTTTCAGGGCTGCCCAGCTGTTCTGCATTCTGCCACCAGAACTTAGTTTCGATTGTTTTAGAACATCATGTAGATGTAATGCCATGGGGGCATATGCTTCTTTCGCTTGTCACCTTATCTTTGAGATTTAGTCACGTTTTTCTCTGATCGGAGTTTGTTTCTTTCTATGGTTGTATTTACTTCCCTTTGTGAGACGACATCACGATCATTTACACACGCACCTGTTGATGGACGTTGGGGATGTTTTCTTGGGATAATATGAATCTCCATCTCTTGGGTTGCTGTGAGAACGGAATGAGCTAGATATTGCAAAGCCAGGCGTAGAGTACCTGACCCCTGGCAGTCCTCAGTACGTGTCTGGTGAGTCGTTAGCGCTGAGTCTCTACATCTCATCGCTGTGAATTCCTGCTTTGGGTTGAGTTGGTTTTCTCTCTGGAGGATTGCTAGGGAGCCCTCGTGATTTGGTCTGGTTTAAGGGAGAGGCTTATTATAAACACAGATGCTTCCTATCAGGCTGGCTTTCTTGGTCCCAAGCTCCTCTCTCAGAGCAGGGATGCTGTTCTCCAGCTTTCTCTGGGCTCGGATCAAGTTGCTTCAGCAGATCAGCATCTCTTTCTCAACCCAACTCTACTTGCGGCAAGCTATAAATCAGCTTTGGAAAACACAGTTTGCTCCAAGTCTAGGAGTGAAAAAAACGATCTGACTTCCTCACTGTGCCTGTCGTGCCTCTTTCCAGGACAAAGCTAGGTTGATTTGCTTTTCCAGAGCAACATGAATGCCACTAATGCAATTGCATTGATAAACTTCTTCAGTCAACAAACATTCCCAGCCAGGGACTTGGGCACTGGTAAGTTACAAGCCAAATGCGTATTTAATCAATTAGTTCTTTTTTTTTAAGTTTTCAGAATGATGTCTGTGAATTGAAGATGTTTATTAAATTTAATATGATTTTTTTCTATTGAAGTCTGATGACTGATTTGATTTGTATATATGGCTTAGAGTTCCAAATAAAATTTCAGTTACTTTTTGGTGTTAACACTGGGATTGATTAAATTATAATACCTATATTAATATAAAATGGAATATGGTACAGGCACTATAAAAAGTCTTGGGAATATATTTATAGATATTTAAAGATGTTCACCACAGTATATTCCTTTTTTTAGCCACACCTGTGGCATGCAAAAATTCTGGGACCAGGAATCAAACCCATACCACAGCAGTGACCTGAGCCACAGCAGTGACAATGCCAGATCCTTAACCCACTGAGACACCAGGGAACTCCTTACAACATAGTCTTAACTGAAAAAAAAGACAAATTACAAAATAGTATTTATAACACAGGCCCAAGATTTCAGAGATATATCAGAATGACTAGGCACCAAGCTATTAATGATTACTGAGGTAAGGTGATAGCAAATGGGAAGTTTTTATTTTTTTGCATTTTTCTTCATTTGAATTTTTGTGTGTTCATTTTATGAAATGAAAACTACACTTATGAAGGATGTCGAATCAAGCTATAAAGCACAAAAACAATGAATATTGTAGCTAGCCATGGATTATTTCAATTGATATACTTATCAATATTTAGTTGATGTATTTATCTGAGAGATTTTGTTCTATTTAAAAAATCGAGGGAGTTCCTATTGTGGCTCAGCAATAATGAACTCGACTAGTATCCGTGAAGACGTGGGTTCGATCCCTGGCCTTGATCAGTGGGTTAAGGATCTGATATTGCTGTGAGCTGTGGTCTGGGTCACAGACTTGGCTCAGATCTGGCATTGCTCTGGCTGTGACATAGACTGGCGGCAGTTCCAATTCAACCCCTAGCCTGGGAACTTCCATATGATGTGGGTTCAGCCCTAAACCAAAACCAAAACAAAAAAATCTCTGATTTGAACTTGGGTCTTGCTGACTCCAAAGCCCAAGCTTTGTCTAATGCACTGCCCTCTTTTCATGTTTGCTGATGTCCTACGGATCCAAACAAGTCAAGGCCAAGTCTAGAGTCAATCTAGATGTAGACCTAATAAGAATCTGCATGCTGGCAGGTGTGATTCACTGGGGGCCATAACTATACAATCCACAGAACCACAGAGGTGTCAGAGAAAAGTAATTTAAATGGTTGAGGAAACGAGATGGGAGAAAATTATCTGTTATAAGAAAGTTGTCCAAATTTCCCCTCGGAAAAGGAATGCGAGGACAGTAATATAGAAAAATAAATCTGAAAAATGTGTTTGTTTTTTAGGGCCACACTCACGGCATATGGAAATTCCCAGGCTAGGGGTCCGATCGGAGCTGTAGCCGCCGGCCTACACCACAGCTCACAGCAATGCTGGATCCTTAACCCACGGAGCGAGGCCAAGGATCGAACCCGCAAGCTCATGGTTCCTAGTCGGATTCATTTTTGCTGAGCCACTATGGGAACTCTCAAATCTGAATGTTTTAATCACAGCTAGAATTACTGTAGCGAAGTCACTGTTTGAAACTCAATCAAAATACATGTTTGAAACTCAATCGAAATATATTTCGAGACAATTTTTTAAAATGATGATTTATACATCATCTAAATAATTAAGGTTTGGGAGTCAGTATTTTATGGGAAAGCACTGCTATGAAATAATATTGATCAAGGACGAATGTAAACAAATGTATGTATGTTAGAACTGTAAATGGGGTTTGGGATCAGCAATGGTTTTCAAAAAGTAACCAGAATCACTCTGGGGCACTTGGAGGTGTATGTGTCTTGGGCTCCATACCCAGGGATTTACCAAGTGGAGAGAACACGTTTTCTTGAAAGTTGGTCTTGTGCTAACCCACATTCCTTCCTTCTCTAAACTTCTAAATGCTTCTGAATTCTTCAGAAGAAAGCTAGACCTTTATAATTGTGTAAAAGCATACAGTTTTGTCCTAGGAGGGACTGGTGTCACATCTTGGTTTACTTGCCTACTGACTGTGTAAACATTGACAAGGTAACGCATTCTTTTTCAGCAACTCCCCACAGCATCCCTGTGCTCTATCTGGAAAATGGGGATAAAAATACCAGTGTCCCAGGGGGCTTTGCAGGGTTTGGAAAGGGATTAAAGGAAACAATGCATGTAAAGTCCTTCGCTGGGGTCTTCTATGCAGTACGAGCTCAGTACCCGGTAGCACGATCGCTGTTACCGACTGTCTTTAGTGTTCCAGTTGGTGACCGACTCCTTGACGAGCTCTGGCAAAGCAGGATACCACCCGCTCCTGTGCTCTTGCAGTTTTGACATTGATAAGAAAAACAAGATGCTTTATTATTAAGGGAATATAATCTTTTCACTTGGGCTTGAAAATTTCATCAAAGTAGAACGATGTGTGCCTAATTGGAAGGTAGCGTATAGGACCCGGGGAATAATGACGGTAAAGATAATAATAATAACACTTGTTATCATTTATTGGGATCCCGCTAAATGCCAGGTATTTTATATATCATACTCGGTTAGGAGTCTGCTATTATTTTTGTTTGACAGATGAAGAAACCGAAGCTTGAAGAGGTCAAGTTACCCGCCCACAGCTGGCTTTTAAGAAGAGTCAGATAGAGGCTTGATAAATCTGCTGAGTCAGGCACAGACTTGATAATCTAGTTCAATCATTATTTTGTCTCTTCATATGTTTTATTGCAGGAATGAGAGAGTAAGTGAAAGAAAGATAGAATGAATAATAATGAAGATAATGAGACAGAACAGGTTTAGGACATGAGCCATGAGATTCCTAACTCGTTATTCAATTAAAAAGGAAAACATACACACAACCTTTTCCAAGCAAAGTGGGGGATCTTCAGATGGACCAGTGGATTATTTGGAACTGCTCAATGTTAAAATTGCCATCACTGAGAGATGTTCTGTTATCCTTTTCTCTCAAATAGGCACACTTGTCCAGCGGCTTGCTTGTTCTTGCAGCTAATTGGTCAATGTTAACAGTGTCTTAATAGGGACGCTTTGGGCAACTGAGAAAAAGACATGATAAAGGGGCTTAGAGAGGCGAGGAGAGTGTCATTTCCTATAATTTTCTACGTGTCCTTTTCTTTCTCTGGCTTTTGGGTGAGTCACTGGCGTGTCACGAGGTAACTACTACTGGTAACCCTACTTTGTCAGTGAAACCTGTTGTGCTAAAACCTTCCAACTTATCTTCAGTTGAAAACCTGCAGCATTTTCCTTCTTTAGTGCAGCTGCAGGGTTTCCTTGTTTTTTTTTTTTTGCCTCTATTTCTCTTGCTATGTTCTCACCGAGTAAGATTTGTTTGAGGTCAGTCTTCACACTGCTCCTGCTGAAATGGACTTTCTTCCCTTGTTTTTGCTTCCCCGCTGCAGAGGCCTAGTCTCTTCCTGACAGTTTTATGATTGGGGGGGGGGGGAGTTTTAGTTCTTCCAAAGTCTCTGTACTCTCTGAGGGCATCCAGAAGGTAGAACAGACTCCGGATCCTGGCTGCATATCTCAGTTGGAGCGAAGAAGAGCGAGGGATGGGGAGCCAAGGGGGGATTTTTTTCTTTATCTGGGATTTCACAGGACTCATTTCTGTCCTTTGCTGGACAGGAAGGAAGCCTCTAAATGCACTTGGACCAAGGGGTACATATTTTTTCTTTCCAGACTAAATACTTACTCTAAGGGACAGACATCGCGGCTAAAGTCGTCCCCAAACACAAGCTCTTGTGCTGGGAATGTCCTGCCCGTGGTGTTGACCTTCCTGCAGGCTCACGTGCTCCCAGCCCCAGAGCAAAGTGCCCCTCTGCATAAGGGTTGAGATTGCTTTCCAGCTGTGGCCATAACAGGGGCATCGATCCTCATCTGTTCCCCACCGCTGAATTCTCGCATTTGAAACACACAGTGCACCCTCTGACACGGCGACACCGGTGGGACCTGGCTTCTGGAAGTAAGATTGAATGGCTGTTAGAAGGGGTGATGGCTCTCCCCAACACTGGGCAGGGAAACCACGGTAACGAAGTAACACAGAATCACAGAAGCGGTAGACCCGGAGGGCTCCTTAGATGTCACGCTGGCCAACCTCTTGGCTTTGCAGGTGAGGAAACTCAGGTCCAAAGATGTTAATTGACTCATCCAAGGTCATATCGTGAAAAACTGTCCTTAGGTTGTTCAGGTCACTCTTAGACAAAACGTTTTTCCCAAGGTTTCTTTTTTATATTTTATTGGCGTACAATTGGTTTACAGTGTTGCCTTAGGTTCAGGTTTACAGCAAAGTGAATCAGCTTTACATATATATATTATTTTTTCCCATATGGATTATTACGGAACATTGAGTTTTCCAAAAGTTCAGAGTTACTAGGGCATCAGCTTTAGTAGTTTGAAATGCTTCCCTTTACAAGTCATTCCGTTGGCAGTGTGCAGCAGGAACCTATGACAAACATGTTCCATGTGTTACAGGTGATTGAAAAAGGGGAAGGAGGGAGTTCCCGTTTTGGCTCAGGGTAATAAGCCCGACTGGTTCCCATGAGGATGCAGGTTCCATCTCCGGCCTCGCTCAGTGCGATAAGGATTCAGCATTGCCATGAGCTGTGGTGTAGGTGGCAGACGCGGCTCAGATCTGGTGTGGCTGTGGCTGTGATGTAGGCTGGCAGCTGTAGCTCTGATTTGACCCCTAGCCTGGGAATTTCCATAGACCTTGGTGTGGCCCTAAAAAAGGGGCGGGGGGAGGCTCCCACGTTTAATATCTACACTTTAAATTGAAGATTTAAGAGATATAAATAGCAAAAGGAAAAATGAAATGCTTGATGTATGTAGAACAAATGAAATACTTGATGTATGCATGTGAATGCTACATATAGAGAGAATTCTATGGAGCAAGTGTCTTGAGCTTTATCTTAAAGAAACCGAAGCCCATGTATTTGTGTCGATATGTAGAGACCCGTAAGTTACTAGGGATTATAAATTAAAAGTGGTAAGTAACAGTGTATACTTTGTGTTCCATACTCGCCACATGTAAATTTTCCTGGACTTTTCAGCAGCCACCATCCGCGTCGGTGAAACTACGCTACGACAGCCCGTGAAGAAATTCCATCTGGCTCTCTGCAGCACAGCTTCCTCTCCTGATCCTCCTCCCTTTCTTCATTTCTATTATCAAGCGGTCAGATTAAACAATCCTTAAGTTTCCTACAAATTTCCACCTTCAGTGTTCCCTTGATTAGTGAGTGACCAAAACCAAAAAGCAAAACACTCCAGATATTCTGGTAGGTTTACATTTGCATCTGAGAAAACTCCTGAGGCCTCGCAATAGTTTTAAATTATTGCTTTTTTCTTTTTCTTTTTGGCTATGCCCACAGCATGTGGAAGTTGCCAGGCTATAGGAGCAACCTGAGCCACAGCACTGACAATGTTGCATCCTTAGCCTGCTGAACAACAAGGGAACTCCTATTTTTTGGGTGGGGGGGTGCACAGGCATATGGAGGTTCCCAGGCTGGGGGTCAAATCGAAACTACAGCTGCCAGCCATGTCACAGCCATGTCAGATCCTAGCTGCTTCTGCAACTTGAACTGCAGCTTGCAGCAACACTTGAGCCTTAACCCACTGAGTGGGGCTAAGGATCGACCCTGCATCCTCATGGTTACTAGTCAGGTTTGTTCCCACTGAACCGTGATGGGAACTCGCAGGAACTCCTATTTTCTGAGTGGTAATATACCACGGAGAATTTTCTGTGAAATTTTCTTGGTAGAACAATTGGCAGAGAGCTGTGCACTGTGGACCTTGGAGTTCCAGGACAGAGTCGGGATAATTACCATGAATTCCCCCCCAGGTAGAGCAAAATTAGTATCAGAAAAATCAAACCCAAACTGTACAGTAGGTACAACAGTTTAGCAAAAGTAACACATATTTAACAATTCTTTTCAAACTGATGAGTCCCTTTGGTAATTGTCAGGGGTAAATAAACACTCATTGTCTGCATGAATATTTCCAAGTTGCTGCTAAAAAACTGTTTCTAAGGGTTCAGTAGCAACAGCTCCCACCGAAAGCTCTGAGCCAACAATGATCACTTAAATAGTTCTTGTGGGGACGGCAAAGCTTGCACTTGTGGAGCCAGGTACCAGTGTCTCAGCTATGCTGAAACAGCCTTGCCAATGCAGCTTTAGCCAGTAATAAGAACTAATGCTATTGAGTTGTGAACCATGGACCAGGAACTAAATGCTTTGCACATCTTATTTAATACTCCCAATAATCCGATGAAGTAGATACTGTTACTATGCCCATTATTCAGATGAAGAAACTGAATATCAGAAGGTTAAATAGTTTGCCTACGACAAACTAAACAGCTGAGGTCTGAAACAAGTTACGTTGACCTCACGGGCTATATGCTCATCCCTATGGAGTGTCATCTCCTAGCTTGCAAGAGTCTAGAAGACAAATGCTTTTGAAGTTGCTTTGATAAATATACTTACACAGGAAGAGGATGAGCGTGCAAACTGAGTAGTCTGTGTGATCGCGGTGGAGGTTTGGGGTGGGGGGGATTGTTAGTTTTTACTGACTTTAGCTAATGGTATTTATTTATTCATTGTCCATAGACACACATCCATTCTCTTTCCGATCCTTTTCCCATGTAGGTGAGCACAGAATATGGGTGGAGTTCCCTGTGCTGCGTAGCAGGTCCCCTTTGGCCAGTCATGCCACACACCTCAGGGTGCATATGCCAGTCCCAAACCCCTTGTCCATTCCTCCCACCCCCAATCTGTCCCCTTTGAGAACCCTAAGTTTTTCAGAGTCGACGAGTCAGTTCCTTTGCTGCAAAGTTCATTCATATCCTTTTTTAAAAAGATTCCACATATAAGTGATACCCTATGATGCTAGTCTTCCCCTGGCTAACTTCACTTCGTATGGTAGTTTCGAGGCCCATCCACGTTGCTGCCAATGGTGTTATTTCATTCCTTGAATTTGAATCTTCCCATGATTTGGGCCAAAGGCATGTCGTGCAGGTCTGTATCTGAATCAGTGACCGCAGAGACGGTGGTCAGGGTTAGCGACGCTAAGCGGGCATCTTTCCTTTGGCACCGTCACCTGCAGACACAGGTCTGCACCAACCTACCGGGGTCTGAACAGCCAGCTCAGAAGCCGTTTCATTATTTAACTCCCTCATCTGCAGGGTCACTTGAACGACGGTTCTGAACCCCGTGCTTTAGGATCTGTGGACTATCAAGGCATTTCCCAGACTAAATCTGAAGCGGTGCTGTTTAATAATGTATACGGCTGGCTTCCCCCCTTCTCCGCGTGCTTAAAAATAATGAAGAGAGCACCACCCTCTCTGAGAATGTTACAGGCCAATTTATGAGTCTAATTCTCTGTTTGGTCATCTGAAATCCCTTCTTTGAGCAGCTTTCTGCCTCGAACAGGCATTTCTTCAAAAGCAATTCCTCCTCGCCTTCCTGTTCCATAAATATTTCGGCTGGAGGGGAAAAAAAAAAGTGTCCTTCAAACAAGTTTGTTTCTTTCAGGGCTACTTTCGTCTGTGACTGCCTCGGCGGTGACTTCCCAGGGTTCTCTGTTATCATCTTCTCAGCGTTCAATTCATTACCCCTGTTCATTATTCAATTTGTTGGGCTTTGAGCACCTGAATAATTGAAAGCTATGCAAGTATTATAAATTATAGTCTCCACGTTCCTAATCCCCATTTTAGAGTTTATAGCTTCACTGTAAAAATTCACTGCGTTGGAACCTTACACACAAGGTCTTATACCGAAAACAAATTAATTTATAAATACATTTTTTTCTTCTCTAAATCCGATATTTATCAAATCTTACATTTTTTTCTGTTATGATTTTTAGGATGTTTATTGCCGCAGCACAAGACCAGTGAAAAGAATGATTTACATGTTCACAGATTCCTTTTTTTTTTTTGCAACGAATATCAATGGAGGGACTATTTGTTTGACAGTGGGAGGCGTGGGAGGCGGGGCCAGGTTAGCCTATTCTCTTTGAGAAGGAAAGGCCCAGCAGGCTTTGCCGCCCTTTAAATGCTGACCTCCACCTCCCAATGGTACTCCGGAACCGAAATAAACAAAATCCCCCCAAAATCAGATCCTCTGGAGCCTCCGGAGCCTCTGCTCCTTGATTCTTTCTGGTCCACTAGGGCCTGTTAGACTGGAAGATTCCCTTAGCTTCCTAGAGGCAGGGGTAGCCCAGTTCTTTGCTGTGCAAATAAATATGAGAATAAATATTTCCAAGGAGCTGAAGAAGAAGTAAAAGAGCACAGGAGAGGCTTAAGAGACGGACACCCCGGGCTTGTAGATGTCTGAGTGGGAAGGCAGGCTGCAGACTCCGGTCTTGTGGTTGCAAATCTAGTGTGGTTTTTAATTTCATCAGCCCTGCCACTGCCTTGCAAAATCGATTAATTCATTGCTTGGCTTTACCACAATAAAAATAGCTCTACTGTTTTTCTTTTTCTTCTCATCATTATGCCAGCAATCCCTACCCTTCACCTCATCAAAGCTGAAACAATGGATGAAGGTAGAAAGCAGAAAATGAAAATCACCAGGAAACAAATTTTGACATTACTTCAGCGAGTATTTCTGAAGCGCATATTCTGTACCACTGGGCCTGGGTAAACAGAAGCAGCTAATGCAGATGTGGTTCCTGTTGTCAGCATAAAACTGGGGAAAGACACAAAAAATAGGCAAGAAAGCACATGCACAAGTATGATGTTTTTATGAAAGTTGAGAACAGAATCGTGATAACAAATCAACAGGAGAGGTCCTACTTACGTGCAGCTATTAGAAAGGATCTCCCCAGGAAGTGGTATTTATTGCAGGGAAGAGCCTTCCAAACCGTCTTCTATGACTGTACATTTTTATTTTTTCCAAAACGCATATATGCATATCATTTTACAACTTGCCTTTTCGATATAACTGTGTTAAATTAATCCTTCAAGTAAATTAGTGTAGTTGAGAGTATTATATTATATGAATATATCATAATTTTAAAAATCAATCGTCTATTGATGGCTATTGATACTTTTTTTCTTACTTTCCCATGCATTGCAACATGGGCTTCCTTTGAACTATCCCTTGGGGCATATTTACTATTATTTCTTAGAGTAAATATATAGGAAGAGGATTTCCAAGTCAAAGAGTGTACACGCTGAAAGTTTTGACACGTTGTCAAAATATTAGGTGAAAGCTTGTACTGACTTATCCTCTCTGCCACATCGTGCTCAAGTAGAGGCAGAAGAGAAGAACGATTTTGGAGGGTGGCTTTGGCGTTTGCTTGCCTGAGTTCAAGTCTTGGGTCCCACATTTGTGAGCTGTGGATGACTTTGGACAAGCACTGTCCCCACCCCACACCACCACCAGGGTCTCAGTTTCCTCATCTAAAACGCGGGCATAATAGTTTAATGGGATTGTGGTGAAGATGAAATGCCATAGCTCATATTCAGCATGGAACAAAGTACATGGTATATATTAAATGCTCAATAAAAATGTTATTACCATTATTTACCCCATACACTTGTGAGTGCTGGATATTATCATTTTTCTACATTTTTTTTTTTTTTTTTTTGTCTTTTTGCCATTTCTTTGGCCACTCCCGCGGCATATGGAGGTTCCCAGGCTAGGGGTCAAATTGGAGCTGTAGCCACCAGCCTACACCACAGCCATAGCAACGCAGGATCCGAGCCGCGTCTGCGACCTACACCACAGCTCACGGCAATGCCAGATCGTTAACCCACTGAGCAAGGCCGGGGACCGAACCCACAACCTCATGGTTCCTAGTCGGATTCATTAACCACTGCGCCACAACAGGAACTCCTCATTTTTTTACATTTTTAACATTTTTTTTTTGGTTTTGTTTTGTCTTTTTGCCTTTTCTAGGGCCGCTCCCACGTCATATGGAGGTTCCTAGGCTAGGGGTTAAATTGGAGATGTACCCGCTGGCCTACGCCCAGAGCCCCAACAACACGGGATCCGAGCCGCATCTGCAACCTACATCACAGCTCACGGCAATGCCAGATCCTCAACCCACTGAGCTAGGCCAGGGATCGAACCCGAAACCTCATGGTTCCCAGTTGGATTCGTTAACCACTGAGCCACAGTGGGAACTCCTACATTTTAAACATTTTAATTATGAAAATAACTCACGCTTACTGTAAAGAATGTCTTCAGCCATGTGGCCTTCCAGGATAGGATAGGGTCGTGGCATAATTATTCCTCCTCCATCTGCTATTCGGCTTCTAAGAGGATCACTTAAAACTTTTTAAATTGCCACTGTGACTTTTTTTTTTTTTTTGGTCATTTTAGGGCTGCACCTGTGGCCTATGGAGATTCCAGGCTAGGGGTCACATCATAGCTACAGCTGCTGGCCTATGACAAAGCCACAGCAACACCACTGGATCCGAACTGCATCTGTGACCTACACCACAGCTCACAGCAACGTTGGATCCTTAACCCACTGAGCGAGGCCAGAGATCGAACCTGTGTCCTCATGGATACCAGTCTGATTCATTTCTGCTTTAAATTAAATGCTACATCTGACATTCACAAACATCAATTTTATTTTTCTTTTTAAATTTTTGTCTGCATCTGTAGCATGTTGAAGTTCCCAGACCGGGAATTGAACCCACGCCACAGCTGTGATCTGCACCACGGCTGCAGCAACGCAGGCAACGCAGGATCCCTAACCCACTGCACCACAGAGGAACTTCCCATAAATGTCGATTTTACACAAAATCTCCAGAGAGACCGTTGTAAAAGAAGAGGATTTCATGCATCTCCTGTGTATACCTGATTTTTGTCAGTTTATTTTCCAGTTCTTTGATTTTCCAGTCCATCTAAAAATGGTGTTTTAAGGAGTTCCTTGGTAGCTTGGTGTTACTACTGTGGCTTGGGTTGCTGCTGTGGTGAGAGTTTGATCCCTGACTTAGGGACTTCCACATGCCACGGAAATGACCAAAAATAAATAAATATAGTATTTCAATCAGAGTGTAACATCACACTTCTCTAGTCACATTTGCCTCCTCCCTAAAATCCACTCATTAGATAATGGCACTAGTTATCATTCTACTCTTTTTTGTTCTTACAAACTATGCCCTGCAATTTGTCATTGAATTTTTTTTGGCCATGCCCATGGCATGTGGAAATTCCTAGACCAGATGTGAAGCCCATGCCACAGCAGCAACCTGAGTCAGTGCAGTGACAATGCCTGCTCTTTCAGCCAGTGTGCCAGGAGGGAATTCCCATCATTGAACTTTTTTTTTTTTTTTTTTAAGGACCGCACCTGCATATGAAAGCAACGCTGGATCTGAGCCATGTCTGCGACCTACACCACAGCTCATGGCAACACTGGATCCTTAACCCACTGAGCGAGGCCAGGGATGGAACCTGAGTCCTCTTGGATACTAGTCAGATTCATTTCCACTGAGCCACGACCAGAACTCCGTGAACGCTCTTGACCATAGTGTAAAAAACGGATTACCATCCAAATGAGTGTAGCCATTTATATTCCCACCAGCAGTGAAGAAGAGACTTCCTGAGTTAGATCATTGCAAAACAATTCATCAAACTCAGGAAATCAGGCAACCAACTCAATATTATGCATCTATTGCAAACAAGGTACCTGAACTAGGCACTGATGATAGACAAAGAAATATAAGAGAGTCTGGGTAGAACATATATGCATGGTGAGATTCTTTGCAGACAAATATATGATCGATTACATGCCACGTATTTTCTAGGCAGTAGGAATACCAAAGGGTAAGATTTGGCTGGAAAAGTAAAAAAAGTGGTGGGAAGGAATTGGACAGCATCTCAGGAAAAATGCCAGTGCCGTGAATATTCCTTTTGCTATTCTTCCTCTTGGATCTTCTGTACAATGCTGCTTATTTACCACCCTGACGGATTTTCTAATTTGCTAAGGAGGGCAACTCAGAGATGGAAATATTTCATAAATGTTGATAGATGGCTTGATGACACAAAGATCTCATTATTGTTTTGGTAAATTCCAAGATCTCAGACAAAATATATATGTAAGGAAATCGGCTTCTCATGATTCTAAATGCACTTTAGAAAAAGACAGTTTTCTATGTGTAGATGTTGGTTTGCTTGAGAGCGAGAATTGTTATAAGAAGATATAAAAGCTACTTATGTTTTATGGGACTTCTGCATCAATCTTCTATCTATAACATGATCCGGTGACATAAATTTTAGCAGCTTGTTTCTGTTTCACCTGCTGTGGAACCAGCGCTGTCCTGCAGCAATATCCAGGAGTGGAATTGAGCTATTTGCTGGTGTCATAAATAAGAAAGGACGTCACGGCTGTTTTCATTTGACTGAGCAGTAATGGAGTTAATTATACTTTCCGTCTCTTTGTTTTTGATCTGTGTTTCCAAAGTCATCTAAGCTTTGGGGAGTTCTCAGATTTTAACTCTTCCCTTGTCTGATTGGATTTCATAGGTTGGGGATTTTGTTGCTATCAAGGACTACTTTCTTTAAATTTCTACCTTTCGTTCACAACTGTGTGGATTGAGTTTCACACTAACTCTCCTTCAAAGACATAAGAGAACTGGCATTATTTTGTACTAGACATGTAATTTGGGGGGGTGTCCTTTTCTTTTGATGTGTTTTTGGTATGTCATTTGTAATATGATCATTTTACATAAATTATCTCTGGAGCAGGAAGGATTTTTGGTCGCGACAGACCAACCAAACAGCAGAAATAACTTAATTTCTCAAGTGTGAACTAGAAATCCAGTGAGGTAGTCTGCCATAGATGTAGAATTTTTTTCAGCATTTTTGCCTAGATTAGGAACCAGGGTTGAAATAAAACAGAATGTCCATGATTTTTCTACCGGATCATTATCTATTGAGTTGAGAGATAAAAAGTGTATAAATACACATATACATATATAAATATTTGGAGACATCAGCTTACTTTTTCATCTTTATAATTATTTGTCTGTATCTATATATTTTGAAATACTGGGATTATTAAATCACTACAGATACTTCTGTTTTAATTCACTATCCTTTTAATGTTTTGTTTACTTACATAGTTTCTCTTTAATTGGTTTCTTAAAGAAGAAAACCAAGGAAAAAATCGTTTGCACATTTTATGCAATACATATAACAATACATACTGAAATGTTTGACCATAAGGAGATTTTAATTGTTTCGCTTGGGTAACCTGGATATCGCACACAGAAAAGCAGCACATTGCATTCGCAACTATACATACACGTAACAGACATTACAGTCATGAAATACATTCAGTTTCTAATGTTATGGTCTAATTTGATTTAAAATGTGGCTTTGCCCTTAACAGGTACAGCTCTTCTTTGGTGACATTCTCTTGGTAATGGACAGCTTCACGCAGTAGCTTCCTAATCCGTCTTACAGCTCTGAATTTGTGCTCCAAATGATTTGAACCCTTCCTGAGCCGCTTACTTTTATTCGCTTTAAAAGTAGTTAAGAAATCCTGACAAAATTATTTTATCTTGTCTTCCGTCTCCTCCATGAGGTGACTTTTACTATGGTATTTCCATGATTGCCCTGAATTTTATGAAGATTTTATGAGTCAGTTCTTTTTTTCATCATGAGAGGAAATAGGTTAAATGCCAGAGAAGTCTGTTAAAAATCGGGCAGGGAGTCACGGAAGAATTTCGTTGAGAGTCCACTCTGAGCTATAAAAAGATGTTTTAATTTGGGGCCTGAGATTTTCTTATGGAAAATACACATAATTATTTTTGTTGGCAGGAATGTGTGGAAGTTGGAATGGTATTTATCAGTTGTCAAGGATTTTTCACATGCTTGTGGAGGATACATTTTTTTTAATCTCTGGGTACTGGGGTATGACACCCCACCTCCAGTAGAATTCTTTTATTTTTAGGGTTTGTGTAGGAATCTCTTGTGGTGAGCTGATCACGCAGACCCAAGTCCTGCGATGACAAAATCACTTGGCAAACTAATAGGCAGGTCACTGGGGAGAGATTCTGTCCCTTGTCATAGGACATACCTATTTAATGAAAACCTTCAAAAAAGAAAAAGCAGATTGAATCTGTGTATTGTTCTCGTGGATTGGCTTGATCTGAACACGGTCATGATTAAATTGGATGTGCTAGTCAAGAGTCAAGGAAAAAAAAAAATACACTGACACCTCCATCAGAGTGGAATTGAAAAGAGAGAACGAACCGATGCCCTCAGGCCCCTCTGTAGCTGCTGAGTTTCGTCCTCGGGTTCACGTGCTCTACTGGGGAAGAGGGGGGTGTGCTCCTGCTTTCATCACCATGGGATTCCACCCAAGTCACCACGACGTTTGACACCTCTTCGGCATTTAGACAAAAATGCACAGCCTCGAATCCCAGGGTGCTGGTTTTCTGACTTGTTTCGGAAGCGACTTAGAAGGAGAGGCTGTCTTCGTGCCTTGGATGAAAGCTACGAAACCTTCATGCTGCAAAGTGGACTGAAGGGAGCCCCAGCCTTTTCCCAGGGAAGGTCAAATTTCCTTCTCTTTGAAATCTTTCAGGCTCCCAAACCAGTTTGCATATTGCGTTTCCCAGAACTGTTTTCAACCACCTGGAGCGGCTGAGCATGAAGAACACTGTTCTTCATGCCTTTAGCTACAAATTGGTAAAGCAAATAGGCTCCAGGGGCCTGGCGAGGCGGGGTGCACCCCTCACAACCCGTCTGTTTATTGCTGAGGAAGTTCTGATCAAGTTTATGGTGTTAAAGACTCCAACATATCAACTCCATTGAAGAGCAGGACAAGCCATTGTAAATAGGAACCATCAAAGCATTAGCCATTTCAATGAAATGAAGCAAATCAATTGTTTCTTAGAAAGGTGCCTTTCAGATCTCCTCGCTCAGGTTCTGAGTTGCTCTATCAAGTTCACAGGAAAACAACTTGTGCTAATGGGATTTTTTTAGCTCAGGATCTTGGAAGGTCAGTGACTTGGCCAATAAACCATGATTTCCTGAATCTGTGGCAAAACCATCACCTCGTTGCCTTAAAACCACTTAAAACAATTCAGGGGCATATTAGCATTGGGATAAAAACGGAATAGCTCAAATAATTGCAGCTGCTCGGGTTGTGACTTTGCTTCTATCAATCAGTTGCCTTTTATTTAATATGGCATTAATTGTTTTTTTTCCCCAAAATGTGTTCTGGTTTATTAAAATTGATATATGTGTCAGATGCATGTAGACAGAGAGGCAATATTTTTTGAAATCGAAACATCTTGGGCTGATCTCTTGGAAGTTTGTGTTCTGGAAAAGAATTTCAGCCACAAAAAAGGATGCTGCATGTGATTCCTGTGTAAACCAGCAAGGTAGTAATTAGTGTATCAAAGTCCGATTATATCTTTTAATGCATTAATTGAGTGCCTTACTGAACTGGATCCTCTCCCATGTTCCCACTGAATGTAAATATTATCAGCCTCTGTATTCTGTGGCTTCTAAAGACCAGGGGTCTTGTTTTAAGTCTTTGTTTCTCCTTAGGACCCAGCAATGTGCCTGGCATAGAACAGGTCCTCAAAATCTTTGTGTTGGCCCTAAATGTATGTACTTAGCTTTTTTAAAAAAATTGACTTCTGGCTGAGAATTGGAGTTCAAGATATTTAATCATTTGGTCAAGCCAAAAACAGAGGGATAGGCTACAGAATGTTTTTTTCCATGCGGTCATGCCAACATTCCGGAGTGTCATTTTTTTGTTTGGTTGGTTTTTTTAATGGCCTCACAGGGACATATGGAAATTTCTGGGCCAGGGATTGAACCTGAGCCATAGCTGCAGCCACGCCAGATCCTGTAAGCCACACTGCCAGGCCAGGAATCGTACCTGTGCCTCTGCAGTGACCCAAGCTGCTGCAGACGGAGTCTTCACCCATAGCAGGAACTCCTTTAGTGTTTTGGAAGTCAATGCTATGTAGGAACTGAAACTAGATAATGAAAAACAAATTTTACTCATAGTCAAAGACTTAACTCTCTTACTGGACGTTAGTTTTGTGCACAATCTACCAATATAAATAGGTAAGGAGGTGGGTAGGTAGATACATATGTACACAGACAAATATAATTTTTTTTTCCATTAGAAAAAATTTTGTTCATTAGGCTTGATGCGGAAAAGCATAGAGTCCAATTGGAAGAGGATAAATTTCTGCCCTTAGTACATTGGTAACCTTCTTTATCTGGGACTAGACAGTGCACATACCAGTCACGCTGATGAGGGTGGGGTGAGGTGATGAGGGTGGTGGCACAGTCCAGCCAGAGAGAAGCAAGGACAAAAAGCCCAAATCGTTAGGAGTTGTGCTGCTGGAGGCCGGGGGGCTCTCGCCCAGGTTGGGGGAGGGTGGGGAGGAGACACCTGTCGAGGACCATAAAACCTGCTAGAAGATTTATTCCCCCAATTCCACACCTCGGGGCAAAGAAAAGTTCTCAGAATTTTGCCAGAGAGGTAACTTGATCTAAAGAGCATTTTGGAAAGAGCCCCTGGCCACAGGCTAGAGAACAGATTGGCCACCAGGCGTGTCCCTTCGATGGTGGGAAAAATGGGAAGCAGAAGGGAGGGATTTGAGAAGGCGGTTATGAAAAAAGGGTCAAGCAGGACTTCTAGATGTCCGAGTTGGGCAATTAAGAGGGGGTGGGCTTCTTCCAGTCCACAGGTTTAGTTTTAACACAGAAAAAGTAATTTCCTAATAGGGAGGAAAGTAATACAGAAGTTTTGGTATAAAAAAAAAAAGATGGATTAATCAGTTAATTAACCATTTATTTAGTTATTGTCTTTTTTAGGGCCGAAGCCATGGCATATGGAGAGTCCCAGGCTAGGGGTCGAATCGGAGCTGCATCTGCGACCTACACCACCACTCACGGCAACACTGGATCCTTAACTCACTGAGGGAGGCCAGGGATTGAACCTGCATCCTCATGGTTGCTAGTTGGGTTCATTAACTGCTGAGCCACGACAGGAACTCCAAAGACGGATTAACTTAATTTTTGATCTGTTGAGTTAGAAAAATCTCTGAGATATTTAAGTGAAAATAGTCATCAGTTAGTAGATTAGAATCAAACTTTGGAATCGAGAGAGGGATTGGAAGTCACTTGACATTTTCTAAATCCTGCCTCTACAAGTACAGGCTCTTTTTCAACTCCAGAATTTCCTGCGAAACTTGTCATCCAGGAAGTCTGGATTTTTTAAATTGTTTTCTTCAAAATCTCCATCTGTGTAGCATCTAAGTTTTAGAATACAGCTTTCTTGGAGTACAATGATTTGCAGTTTTTTAAGATATTGGGCTTTATAAAAAAATGGTATAGTGGCTAAGGGCACAAAATGTAATCCAGAGCTTCTCTAGCTTTATTATTTCCTAGCTGTGTGACCATGGGCAACCCATTTAACCTCTCTGAATCTTTCCTTACCTGCAAAGTTAGGGTATCATTGCTGACTTAAAACATTGTCATATATATATGACTGGGTCACTTTGCTGTACATCAGAAATTGGCACAACATTGTAAATGCACTATACTTTAATAAAAAAAACCATAAACAGAAGAACTATGTCATGAGGATTAGATAATATATAAAATGGTCAGCAGAAGAAGTGACATGATGCAGTAACTTAAAAATGGCTTTAAATTGGTTCATAGGATAAATATTATTGATTGGTAGTCCAGAGGAGACATTATAATGGGTTCTTCTACTAAACTTTTCTCTTTTATTGCTCACAAAAATCCTAGTAGGTGAATATTATAATTTCCATTTTATAGAAAGATAAAACTCTCAGAGGTCCATAGCTAAAAAGTTGCAGAATCAAGATATAAAGCCAGATACATAAAATCTTATTTCTGGAAAACTTATTTGCTTTACTGCTCCTGGAGATTATGGCTCAAAAGTTCTTGGAGTTCCCTGGTGGCTCAGTAGGTTAAGGATCTGGTGTTGTCACTGCTGTGGCTCTCATTACTGCTGGGGCCTGGGTTCGATTGCTGGCCTGGGAGCTTCCACATGCCATGGGTGTGGCAAAAAAAGTTCTTGCCTATTCCCCAAGATTCTCCAGTTTTTTACCATATGGAAGGATGTTGTACAAATACAGATGAACATATTCAGGACAATGCAGAATTTTTATTGTGCTTCTATTATATGCAAGACGCGGTAATATGCATTGAGAATACAATTAATTCTTGCTTTGCTATTGATATCTTGGCACAGCAAACATTTTTACAGATAACTATAATTCAGCAGGCGGTGGGGAACAGCAAAATGAGGAGCGAAGAATTTAGTTTGTTGTAAGTTTAGGGACGGGAGTTAAATAAAGCTCCCCTTGCCCCAATTCTCAATGAAACAGAACTGGGCCTGTTTTGGAGAATTTTATGCAATGTAAAAATAATTTTTGCTCTGTGTCTTTATTAAATCGGGAAGGCCACAGCTGATGTTAGATGTTTCCTCTTTTTCACTGTTTCTTATCCAAACACTAGAAATGACACTATATTTGATATATACAGTTATCCAAACACTAGAATAACTATATTACAATAATTGATGAAACCATTTTAGAAAAATGATCTGACTAACTTAAAAGATCTAGATTTTTGTAAATGCAGATTTAATGAGTACGACATTAAAAAAAATTTTTTTTTTAATTTTCCTTGCTTTTTAGGGCTGCACCTGCAGCATATGGAAGTTCCCAGGCCAGGGGTCAAATCAGAGCTGTAGCTGCTGGCCTGTGCCACAGCCACACCAACTCCAGATCTGAGCCATGTCTGCAACCTACACCACAGCTCACAGCAACACCAGATCCTTAACCTTCTGAGTGAGACCATGGATTGAATCCGTATCCTTGTGGACACTAAGTCAGGTTCTTAACTGGCTGAGCCACAGTGGGAACTCCAAGTCAGTTATTTCCAAGTCTTTTTTTGCATCCCATAGAAAGGTTTGTGATCTTCACAGAATTATGTATCTGCTTGTTGTATTCCTTTCTTACTCTTTTATATGTATTTGTTGTTAACATAAATGCAAGAATAATTTTCCATTATTTTTCTTCTTTAAATTTTTTATTTTTTTAAAGGTATTTCTTTTTAAATTTTCTTGGGTTATAACTGACTTGCATTATTTTTCTGCTTAGTGCTCTTCTATGCAAATGTTACTGATTTTGATATTTATTTTGCAACTAATCACCTTTCTGAATTATCTTGTTATGTACAATATTTTTTAGTGGCGCTTATCTGATGATCAGCTGGATTTTGCACTACAATTTCTTTTTTTTTTTTTTTTTTTGTCTTTTTGCCTTTTCTAAGGCCGCTCCCGTGGCATATGGAGGTTCCCAGGCTAGGGGTCGAATTGGAGCTGTAGCCGCCGGCCTACGCCAGAGCCACAGCAATGCAGGATCCAAGCTGCGTCTTCGACCTACACCACAGCTCACAGCAACACCAGATCCTTAACCCGCTGAGCAAGGCCAGGGATCGAACCCGCAACCGCATGGTTCCTAGTCGGATTCGTTAACCACTGTGCCATGACGGGAACTTCCGGCACTACAATTTCTTAAGAAAGAACTGAAATTATGTTTATATTGTTTATGGATTATTGCTTAAAAATGTTAAATTCCTCTAATGTATATAGGTTTTAAAAAATAAAAACGAAGAGAATATCCTACTCTAAAAAGCTTTAGGGATTTATATTAAAGCACTGAATGAAACAATTTATAGTTAAAATTCAAGAGAAAATTTAATTCTATTCTTTCTTATAATTGAATGCTTCACGCTTAATAATGCATTTTTTTCTAAAGTTTAGAATGCTTTAATTCTTTACTTTCCATGTTTTATTCCCTATAGCTCCCTAAAATAAATGTAAATTAAAAGTCCATTAAGGAGTTCCCGTCGTGGCACAGCGGAAACGAATCTGACTAGCACCCATGAGGTTGCAGGTTCGATCCCTGGTCTCAGTCAGTGGGTTAAGGATCCGGCGTTGTTGTGGCTGTGGTGTAGGTTGGCAGCTGCAGCTCCGATTCAACCCCTAGCCTGGGAACCTCCATATACCATGGATGTGGCCCTAAAAAGACAAACAACAACAACAAAAACTAGTCCTTTAAATGGTGTCCATTACCGCCTACTATTATTGTAGGGTTAGTTGCAGACATCAAGGAACTGCCACATTTGTCAAGTTTGATTGCTTCGAAATCTGAACACAGGGTTCATTTTGTGACACTTACTTATTTGTACCAAGAAATAATGCTGACTGGGGAAACAATTGGTTTTGAAACAGGTTAATAGCAGGAATACCAAAATTGTTCCCTAAAGTCTAAAAAAGATCTGTAAATAGAAGGGAAAACTCATTTAAACGGAAAACCTAACATTCTTATTAGCTAAGAGAAATAACCGAACATCATTTTTCTGTGCTATTGACAACAGTCACTCCAAACATGACTTTGCTAGCAAATTTAATTAGACTTTCTGACACAGTTCTCTTTGGAAAACATTCTTATTTGGGGATTTTATTAAGCCAAATCATGACTGACCATTAACAAAAAATACAAATAATGTTTATTCTTATAGGCTTTGACTATAAAGTATCAGTGAAACATCCACTGAGTAGCTGTGTTCTAAAACTTTAAGATTTGGGATTGTGTATCCAAATGGTTGAGTCAGGCAATCTTTTATTTACATGTATATAAGGCGAGGAGCTATTTTATTTCTGCTGATAGGTTCCAAAGAACTGAAGAAACTTTCATTATGTGAAAAAGGGAGAAAGCAGAAAAATTCTGAATGCCAAAGCTGCTATGAAGAAAGGAAAGGCAGGCTAAAGGAATAGATAGAAAAAGCCATAGGAGGTATTGAAAACAACTTCCCAATTTAAAAAAAAACAAAAACAAAAAAACTTGTTGAAATACAGTTGATTTGCATGTTGTGATGGCTTCTGCTATTGATGCCATCAGAAAATCATTCTGTCACTAAAGCATAAAAGACACTCGAAATCAAACGTATGGTTAGCAAGGGGAAGTGGGGGGGATGAATTAGGGGTTTGGGAGTAACATAGACACATACTGTATACAAAGGACCTACTGTAAAGCTCAGGAAAATCTACTCAATACTCTGTAGTAACCTATGAAGGAAAAGAATCTGAAGAGAACGGATCTGTGTATATGTATAACTGATTTGCTTTGCTGTACACATGAAACCAGCACAACACTGTAAGCCAACTTTGTCCAATAAAAATTTTTTAAGTAAAAAAAGAAAAAATTAAGAAGACACTTGGGAATTAAATCAGCTGAAGTTAGCTGAATTTTATTTGCAAAGATACTTCCTTGGTTTTTGTATTTTGTTAAACCTTCAAAATTGTAACATCACAATATCAACATAGCGACTTCTTTTATGAAGTGACCAGGTATTTTTTAGGCTGGAGTACGTTTGATGATGGATTGCAAAAGAAATATTAAAACAATCAGTCATTAAATAAATTTCCTGCAATAAGCTCTGTTATTTCACCAGAGGATAAAGTCTAGTTAATTGTTATATTTGGTCTGATATCTCCTATTTGAATTTGTCTCAACACTGAAAAATAAGTAGTTTGAGGACACTTCTATATATTCAGATTAGCTTAGATATAGCAGACACCGAGTAAATTTTTTTCATCTTTTTTTTTAGGGCCGCACCTGTGGTATATGGAAGTTCCCAGGCTAGGGGTCAACTGCAGGCCTGACCACAGCCACAGCAACTCAGGATCTGAGCCGCATCTGAGACCTACACCACAGCTCATGGCTATGCCTGATCTTTAAACCCATTGAGTGAGGCCAGGGATCGAAGCTGAGTCCTCATGGACACTAGTTGGGTTCGTTAACCACTGAGCCACGACGAGAACTCCATGAATAAATGTTTTTGATTCAAAGACTGGTACTTCCACTGGTAACTTCCAGGATCTCAGCCATTTTAAAATTAAAAATCAAATTTGCAGCTTAAATCACATGAATTGAAGCCAATGTTGTCCAAAGTCTTAAAAATATTTTTTACAAATGTTATGCAGTCTATAAAATTCTTTAGTAAATGATACCTATGCTGGATATTATTATTTCAAAGGTACATGCTACTTAATATTATATCTAAGGCATGAAGTAGTTTTTAAGAAAACGTGTTTTTGAATGAGAATATGATACTTTTGCACCTCATTATATTCTACATTACATTAAAAATAGGAGTGTAATTTTGTAATAAAATTTAAATAAACTGGAAAAATCGAGAAAATCCTAGGAAAAGGGCTTTGTAATCCTAAGATGCATGAACTACTTTGGCCTTACATCCTCTGGAATTACCGTTGAAGTCATAAAACAAATGTGTACTGAGTTTAAATGACCTCTCACGTCTGCAGTCATTCTTTTTTTTAATCGAATGAAAGAGTCTTTACGTTCTCTGGTGCTTTACAGTTTTCAAACGTTTCACACGCGTGCTTTCCTAGGAACCCAGGACACCCCTTCTTTTCTCGCCCAGCACGTCTCACCCCCTCCACCTCCCCACTGGTCACCACTAGCTTGATCTCTAGAGCTTTCACACTCATCCTTGATGGCTCACTCCCTCTAACTTTTGTATCCACTCCAAACTCAAATTATATTGATTTTGTGATGAGTCACTGTCCATTTCCATAGCACATCTATTTTGCAAAGGCTGTGCCTCAGTGTTTGAAGCTGGTGGGGCCAGAGGAAGTTAATGAAACCTGCAAACATACGATGCTCAGTTATACGTGCAGCTATTGTCCACTAGGGAGATAGGGAGATGACAGCACTGTATCTTGGATGAGTTATTAGAGCTAATTCCCAGCTCTGATCTTGTTCGCTATTACACCCTCAAGTCAAGAATTCAGCCGATCTTAAAGTACTTCCTTATCTAGATGGCAGAGCTGGCTAACCTAACAGGAGGAACACATGAAAAATGACGTTTGAAAATCATGTTACATATGTATTTCCAGCTGGTACTTGGATCAGTACAAATGAAATTTTAGTGGCCAGTATGAAAGGATGAAGAGCTTTAAATTTAAATCTATACTTTTAAGTCCAGGATTTAGGGAGTTTCCGCAGTGCTGCAGCAGAAACGAATCTGTCTAGTATCCAGGAGGGTGTAGGTTTGATCCCTGGCCTTGCTCACTGGGTCAGCAATCCAGCCTTGCTGTGAGTCATGGTGTAGGTCACAGATGCTGCTCGGATCCCTCGTTGCTGTGGCTATGGTGTAGGCTGGCAGCTGTAGCTCCGATTCCATCCCTCGCCTGGGAATTTCCATTACTAAAAAAAAAAATAAATGAATAAATAAACTTTTTTTCTCTTGAAAGAAATATGAAACCATGTGTCTAAGTAAATTTGGTCTACATGACAGTTTAAAAAAAAAGAGAGAGGCTTGGCTTTTTGCCAATAAATCATTCCTTTCCATTATTGGCTACTGTCTATTTTATGAGCTTTGACTAAGCCACAAATACTCTAACCGCATAAAACCCTAATTTAGTAGAAGACGCTAATGAGAGGAATGTCTCCCACATTCTACAGGTAATGAAATACCCTTTCAGGTAACATTATAGTGTTTGCATTTTTTTCATTTTCACTAATATCCTATCCTCTTAAATGAATTAATTGAGATCCAAGAGTAGTAAATGTACAATTATCTGACATACATACAGAGCTAACAAGTATAAAATATTTGCATTATGCACCATCCATCAGATTTATGTTATTTTCGAGGTTCATTATGATTGCAGGCTCAAATAGCAATGATCATTAAACTGGTGAAGATACTGGCTTTGCAAGCAGTTGTGCGGTCATGAAAGCTTTTAGACTCATCGGGTTTCAACATCGTATTAATGGAGAATTTAAAATTTGATTTGTCACTTTAAAATATACGTGAACAATTCTTACCGCTTATTATGTAAGAATAAATGGATGTAACAGATGAATTACTTCTATCCCAGGAAGTGGTTTGGGCGGAACTGCTGTTTTCAGTTCTAGCATTGGAGGTATCTGGGGGGTAGGGGAGTGCTGGACGGAATATGTCTTCCAGGATTGGGGATCTGGTGGAAAAACGAAGCAAGGCAAGTCCAAGGTGTGACCACAGGATGTGCAGTTAAAGAGGAGGTGAGCTCAAAGTCACCAGCATTTAGAAGCAGCAGTGGATGAATCAGCTTGGAGAATGAGGGGAGGATTTGGAGGCAGGTTGAGACAAGGACAACCAAGAGTGGTGTGGTGTTCACAGGAGGACGAAGCTAAAGCAGGATGGGCTCAGATATACAACCTTAAGGACACCTAAAGGGTCTCTGCTGTGGGTTCACAAAAGCAATAGCAAGGATTCACTAAAAACGACCGAGTCTGTGCTCTAGATGGGGGGGGCTTCCCCCCCCTTCATCCCCTAAGACTACAGACACCCGGAACCACAGACCCGGTCCTACTCCTGGCCTTCACATCATCAAAGCGGTGTAACCCTAACCTAAGCAGATGAAAAAAAAAAACCGTATCTGGGCTGATCTTACATGAATCTTACCCCTCCCATCATCTTCATTCTGTGTTTTCTATTGATTTTGCTTTTCCGCTGCCTGTAGTGGGACACGTGTTTTCTTGCATCGGGAATTTTACCAAAAGGGTAGAAGGGATTCTCCTTTTCTTTTCTTTTTTTGTCTTTTTGCTATTTCTTGGGCTGCTCCCGCGGCATATGGAGGTTCCCAGGCTAGGGGTTGAATCGGAGCTGTAGCCACCGGCCTACGTCAGAGCCACAGCAACACAGGATCTGAGCCGCGTCTGCAACCTACACCACAGCTCACGGCAACGCCGGATCGTTAACCCACTGAGCAAGGGCAGGGACCGAACCCGCAACCTCACGGTTCCTAGTCGGATTCGTTAACCACCGCGCCATGACGGGAACTCCGATTCTCCTTTTCTTTATGTAACATTGTCTAAGCTGAGACTGTGAGTAGAGTCTTCTTCAATAATTTATCTCTTGGGTTTGTCATGACAAAGGCATGCAGGGCTGACTTCTGCACAAGGCTGCCTGCAGTTTTTATGAGCATCCGTGTCGTAGACTAGTTCTTTCTGGGAGTCTCTAATCCAGGGCTTTTAAACCTGGGGTTCACAGACCTCTGGGCATCCATGAAGCTGGATGCAGAGATGTATCTGTGCATTTTTCCAGGTGGAGGGCCGCTCACTTTCTCCCGCTCTCATAAGGGTCAGTGCAAATCCAAATGGCCCAGAACCATCACATCCTGGTCTGAGCAGCTCTTTGGGGGAAAGCTTTGATATAACTCTCTTTTAAAAAAATATTATGTCTGCAATTTTAAATTTTTTAATTTTTATGCAATTTTCAAAGGTTACTTTCCATTGACAGTTATTGCAAAATATTGGCTATCTTCTTGGTTTCTTGGTGTCATACCATAGATCTTTGAGCCCATCTTATACCCAACAGCTTACAGCTCCCACTCCCCAACCCCTGCATGGCCCCGCCCCCCTCAGTGGTAACCACTGGTTGCTTTACTGTATCTGTGTGTCCGCCTCCTTTTGGTATACAACTCCCTTTTAATTGGAAATCCAGCAGCTTCCTGTTGTGTGTGACCTGATTTAAGTCCATCTCTCACCACTCAGCAGTGTGGACACTTCTTCCATAACAACAGCAAACTTCCTTCACCTGCAGCAATTCAGGGTGTTCAATCTAATGATTTTACCGCAATCTTTAGCTAGAATAAAAAGACACCACTTTCTGGGTACACTGACGAGTAAGAGGTCAGCGTCTGCAATGAGCCTATTGCTCAGAACATGCATCGCCAGCTAGCGAATAGGAGAAAGGGTAAATCCAGAAATTAGTGGGAGTTCCCTGGTGGCCTAGTGGTTAAGGCTGCAGCCCTGTCGCTCCTGTGGCTCTGGTTCGATCCCTGGCTGGGGAACTCTTCCATGTGCCAATATGCCGAGGGTGCGGCCAAAAATAAAGATAAAAAATAAAGACATCCGTGAACTTGGGGCTGAAATGTCACTGTGAGAGAAGAGAGTGTGGAAACTGAGAAGGGGGGGGCTGGCAGATGGGGGGTGAGGAGAAAGGGGAGTTCGGGGAGGTGACTGGAACCCCCTCCTTGACAGGATCCCCATCCTCAGCTGAAGCTATAATAATCCTGTGGTGTCGACTGTCTCCCTTGCTTCAACCCCACTTCAAAGGCAGCCACTTCTAACTGTATGAGCCGTAATTCTTTTTTTTCTTTTCCCCTATTTCATTATTTATTTCATGCTTAAGCTCTCACACCAGATTTTTACAACGGGTGAACCCTGACAAAGTATTTCTCCCGCAGAAATTATTTTTCCCGCAGAACTAGACCTGCGTGTGTCCACACGGTATAAATATATGGTCGAGTTCATGTGGATACATATTGCCACGTTATCAATTACCTAATAAAATAAATTGTCAAGGACCTGAACACTGCGTTCCACAGCTCAAAAGGTATACAAAATATTCAATGTGGCCTCAATTCATTAGTGGAAACCCACCTTTTTTTTTTTGGCTGGGAATTACACTTCAAACAGAAATAAGCTGGTAAACAATCTTGGGTAAGTATGAAAAAAATTGCAACAGTTTCAGAAATTTTCTTTTTTCTTTTTACAGCTGCACCTGTGGCATACATATGGCAGTTCCTGGGCTAGGCGCCAAATTGGAGCCGAAGCTGCAGGCCTGCGTCACAACTGCCACAACCACAGCAACACCCGTGCCACCTCTGTGACCTGCACCTCAGCTTGCAGCAACTCTGGATCCTTAACCCACTGAGCAAAGCCAGGATTGGACCTGCCTCCTCACAGACACTGTGTCGGCTCTTAACCCTCTGAGCCACAATGGGAACCCCAAGAAATTTAATTCCCTTATGATTTTCATCTTCCCTCCTTTCTCCTGATTTCAGACAGTGCTTTTTGGTACTTCTGTTGGTGATTCTTTCTGTTTGTTTTGTTTTGTTTTGTTTCTACAGTTAACTTTTTTTTCACTGTTCACTTTTTAATTTTTATTGTTTTATTATCTGCCTCTTCTGCGTTATATATAGTCTCTTTTCATGTGTTTAAGTTTTATTGAAGTATAGTTGATTTACAATATGTTAATTTCCGCTGTACGACGCAGTGATTCAGATAGACATGTATCTTTAAATATGGACTTAAACTTGTATTTTTTATTGTGTTAACTTTAGACAGTACCTTCCGAGCTTTGATGAGCCAAGGTGAGGTACACCCTGCTCCTGCTCCTACACTGCATTCTCCCACCCCCGTCTCGAAAGCTCTTCCATCTTCCTCTCCCTGATTTTTAGACGGTCCAAGTTTATTTTATGGACGTGCACCTACCAAATCTATTTTAGCACTTATCCTCAATCAACTTTGGCTGCAGCTGGAATTCTAGACTGAAATTTTTTTTTGGTGGGGGGCTCACCTGTGGCATCTGGAGGTTCCCAGCTAGGGGTCGAATAGGAGATGCGTCTGTGACCTATACAGCTCACGGCAACACTGGATCCTTCGCCCACTGATGGAGGCCAGGGATCAAACCTGCATCCTCATGGATCCTAGTCAGGTTCAGTTCATTTCCGCTGAATCATGAGAGGCACTGCTAGACTGAAAAATATTTTCTCTCAGAATTTGAAGTATTTTTCCACGGTTTTCTATTTAAATACAGTATTGCTAATAAAAACTCTTTTACTAATTTAATTCTTGTTTCTTTGTAGATAATCCTCTTTTTGGTGGGTATTATGAAATTTCATGTGTGTGTAAATATATATATATACACACATATACAAACTACACACATGCACACCCCACACACACATAATTGTCTCCCATTAGGTATTTGATGAGCTTTTTCAATGTGAAGATCATGTTTTTCTTCAATCCCTGGAAAATTTGGTTTACTTATTCATTTGCTCATTATTTAGTATTTTCTTTCTCTTTCTTGCCTTTTTTAGGGCCACACCCGCAGCATATGGAGGTTCCCAGGCTAGGGGCCCAATCAAAGCTGTAGCTGCCAGCCTACACCAGAGCCACAGCAATGCAGGATCCAAGCCGCACCTGCGACCTACACCACAGCTCACAGCAACGCAGGATCCTCAACCCACTGAGCAAGGCCAGGGATCGAACCTGCAACCTCATGGTTCCTAGTCGGATTCGTTAACCACTGTGCCCTAACAAGAACTCCTATTATTTAGTATTTTCAATCTGTCTCATCTTTTCTGTTTTCTTTGAACCTCCTTTTGAGTGAGTAACAGGCTCCCTTAGTTGCTTCTCCATAGCTCTTAATTTTATTTACATCGTTTTCACCTCAGCTCTAAGAACACAGGTATTAATTATATTGTGTTCACCACAACGTCCTAGCCCTTGCCTGACTCAGAGTGGTTACATGTTCCATGCATGAGTGGATGAAAGAATTTTTCCCTCCCTCGTCTTTATGCTCTATGTTCTGGAAATTTTTTTAGCCTTAACCGCCAGTTTTTTTTTTTAATTGTATTTTGATTTCAGTCATCATATGTTTAATTCACAAAAGCTCATTCAGTTTCTTTTATTGGTCCTTTCTCAAAGAAGCTTGTTCTTTTATAAACTGTAGCACCACCTCATTTCTCTCTGAAGATGCTAATCAGAAACTCGTAAAATTCTATTACCTGAATCTGAATTTTCCTTTAGCGTCTATTTATGCTGTTGGATTTCCTCAAGCCATTGAGTTGTTTTGACTTGCAATGTTTTTGAATATTGTTGAGTTGTTTTGACTCTCAATTTATATATATAAATAAAGTTGATATATGTGTGTGTGTGTATATGTGTGTGTGTGCATATATATATATTTTTCTTTTTTGGCCACCCTGTGGCATATGGAATTCCCAGGCCAGGGATCAGATCCAACACACAGTTGTGACCTACGCCACAGCTGCGGCAATGCCAGATCCATTAACCCACTGTGCCCGGCCAGGGATTGAACCTACATCCTGGTGCTGCAAAGATTCTGCCAATTCCATGTTGCCATAGCAGGAGCTCAGACTCTCAATATTTTTCAAATGCTTTTATAACTATAGGGAGTTTGACTGGATTTCCTCTGATTCTGTGGAGTTGTTCTCCTCCAAATATGTTTTGTTTGAGAAGGATTTGGCTGAGTGCAAGTTGCTTGGACGGTAAATGATGGTAAGACTCTAAAGCCAGTTGTGCAAAGAACAGAGCTTCTCAAACTTTACTGGGCCTGCATATTACCTGGGGAATCTTGTTAAAATGAATTTTCAAATTCTGTAGGTCTGAGGGGAAGCCTGAGATTTTGCATTTCTAAAAAGCTGCCAGCTGCCTATGACGCTCTTCTGTAGAAAACCCTCGGAGTAATACGGCCCTAGAAGCCATCCTCTGGCTTCTTCACTGCCTTTGAGGATCTTTGTAAAACAAGGATGTTCTGGCATGGAGATTGTGGGATCTACTCAGTTTTCATTCCTTTTACAATCTGGAGATTATTGTAGATCCTGCTTGGTTATATCCCATGTGAATAGCCTAATGATGGATACGCCTGACGCAATCAGCACCAGTGGGGAAAACAAAACTGTTTTTTGTTTGTTTTGTTCTGTTTTAGAGCCGCACCTGCAGCATATGGAAGTTGCCAGGCTAGGGGTTGAATCGGGAGCTACAGGTGCAAGCCTACCCACAGCCACAGCGACACCAGATCGGAGCCGCATCTGCCACCTATGCTGTAGCTTGTGACAATGGCAGATCCTTAACCCACTAAGCACGGACTCTTGAACCCTCCTCCTCATGGGTCAGGTTCCTAAGCAGCTGAGCCACAACAGGAACTCCAACAAAATTGCCTTAGATCAGCAAGTAGGTATTATGAAAACATTTGCCCCGGGGACATCAAGTCTGATCAGTCCCCTCAACAAATCCTCGTCTCTGAAGCCAGAATACAAATTGACAGTATAAAGGACAGCAGCTTCTGTTATTCCAAACGCCAACAATGTACGCCTTCACTTGGCAACTCCCCCTCTTATACAAGAAGAACACAAGAACGCACAGCCCATGCATAGGGAAAAATCACAGGGCAGGTGACGATAGGGTTAAAACTGAGTATGTGGGCAGCTAAAGTACATGCCACTTTTGAGAATAAAAATAGTGTGTACCTTATTAAAAGCCGCCTGACAGGGTCAGCAGCCTCGTCACAGAATACCTACCAAGAACAATTTCAATTTTAATAGGTTTTACTATGTATTTCATAAGCATGCCCATTGAAATTGAGTCATCAAAGCCTCCCAGTTCCTCCAAGACAGATTTTAGCCTGAGAGCTTGGCGTAATTATCCCACTGGATGTTAGCCTGTGGAGCTATTTCAGCCTCGTCCATCATTTCAAACAGCTACCTACTCTGCCTGCTAATTTCTTCCAATGGATTAGCTGCTCTCACTTGTCTATCTTTTTTTTTTTTTTATTTCTGGGGGGTGAAATATTGCCTTCTTCCTATGTTTTAATAAGCTGAGCAGGCATGCACCACTGCACAGCTCCTGACTCCTTTTTCTTTCAGCTCAAAGAATGATCTTTGGGGGGAAGAGCCGGGTGTAAATGTGAAGGTGAAAACTTGGCCATTACTACCTGCAGCCTGGAAACAGCTGCTGGAAGCAAGGACTGAAAACGCAGTTGGGCGCTGAGAGGTGGTCTGCATTTATCTGTGTGTAGTCCATTCTAGGCTGCTCTCCCACCACTGCAGGACTATATTACTTATCTTCTGCTTCTTTGGGGCTCTGATCTTTATTTCCACCTCAACCCCTGGACTTCACCTCTGCTCTGCCTGCGGCGCCTCCCATTAGAAAACCACAATGTATTGCAATTAAAAAAAGAAGAAGAAGAAAACCACAAGGCCCAGAACTATCCATTTGCAAGATATAACTTCCTCCTGTTCTTCTCAATAATGACCCTGTCGGAGCCTTTGAATTCAGGGGTTCAATGATTTCTTTATTCTCTGACCTCCCAGTGAGAACACACGATTTCACATGCTGGGCTGTTGCGCCTTCTTAGGGAGGTGGTAAGAAAAAAAAAAAAAGGCAGAGATTCTCATAACAAATCAACTAAGGTTTTCATCCTGTTTCTGCCACCCAGAAGCTTTGTAACCTGGGCTAAGCTATTCACCGTTTCTTTCTGAGCTTCAGTTTTCTCGTCTTCCTCATAGGGATGGGTACATTTCTCATGCTAGGGCTGTAGTGGAAATTCACACGTGAGACGGCGCGTACCGACCATAGAGGAGGCGTCTCAGCACCTGGAGCTTAGTCATTTAACAAATGGGCTTTTCTCTCTTGTACGTGCTGTTATTGTCAATTAGGGCTTTGATGGCTTTGCCGTGGATCCCAAAAAGCCCGGTGCAGTGAAGGCAGAAGCAGAGGGAGGCCCGCCGTGAAATTCTCAAGCTTGGTCTCCGTTCGCACCCGTCCTCCCTGACGAGGCTGTGTGTACAGTCTAGGGGAGCCCACTTAACATTCTCCCAGGAGCCCGTCTGAGTATCTTGACACCGTTGAAAGACACATCTTTTCCCTGGATGGAAAACAGGTAACTGGCCCCAGAGCGCAAGGTCACAAGGACGACAGCTGGGCCGCTTCCTCTGCAGATAAAGTCTTCAAACTGATAAAAGGCCAGAGTCATGGGGGCTCCATCCTCCAACCCTGAGAAAAGGCCGGTCTTCCGAGAGCTCCCGATCGAAGGAAAAGCCTCCTTTTCTCTCGGCCCCAGAACGAGCATGTATTTGCTGATAAATTGGAGCTGGGTAATTTTTATCCAGCTCAGGAAAGGCAGTAATTGGTAATTCTTAGAGAGAGTGGTGCGGCTCTCAAGTCCCTCTCAAGAGATTTTTTGGGGGAAATGTGATATCATTTGGAATTATATTAATAAGAATCCTGCCTGGGATTGGAAACTTGGAATTGGTAGGAGGTTTTTTTTTTTTTTTTTTTCCTTAAGAAACATAAAGCATCCATATTTTTCATTTACACATAAATTATGTAAGTGGGTGAAATCCTCATCATCAGAAAATGAACTTCGTATTAGGACACGTTGATAGTATAGGGGATATTCTTCTTGGAAATTTTGCAAATTTTTGACATTAGTTATGGTTCAGTGCCAGTATCACGATCATTAGTGTGGAGTCAAATACTTTTGTATTCATAAGGTGGTAATTAAAATGACATTTCCAACTATTTATATATATTTCAGCCAATGAGATTTTATATATATATATATACAATGTATATACAAGTACGTTTTATCTTCAATTTATCATTCTTCGTGTTGTCTTATTTCCTTCCCCCATTTTTTTTGGACACTGTGTGAAGTGAAATAGAGAATGCGTCAGTGTTGGCAAAGAAAGGGCATAGACCAGAGCCAGGCTAGAGAAACCCCCTTATGATGTGACAATTCCCACAGTACGGGTCATTTTCTTCACTTTGATTTTCTCTCTCGACCTACCCCCTAGCCCCCCGCCAATGGAACAAACCATTTCAAAAACTATTTTATTATCTTAACTGAAGAAATAAAACTTAGTGTCAGAAAAAATCTTCTCTCCAAAAAGAGGTAACTTTGCTTATTTTCTAGTGCCTGCATTTTATAACAGAAAAAAATGCCTAGGACATACGTATACCTTTACTGTGAAGGCTGATGGTTTGATAGCTTAAATGAGAACTTATCCACACAATAAAAGTGTCCCATAAAATACTGAATCTGTATCTCATCATGTAAACCTCTATGAGATGTTGTTATAAAAGGTTGGGATTTTTAAAACAAATGAATCTGATCCTATATAGCCAAATGTGCATCATCCTTAAAAGTGTTTTCTGACTCTGAGGATGCTGACAAAAGGCAAGCCTCACGGACCTTTAGGCCACCAGCATCCTCAACCCAGAAGAACAAGTACATGCTGGAAGGAGGCTCCTCATGCAGAGATCCTGAAATGTGACATAAATGAGTCATAGTAGCTCGATACCTTATAAACTCAGTGTTAAAACCCATCGCACTTCAATGACAAACACTAATGCTTAATGTGAGGCTGTGCATGAGAGTTCATACAAATGGTAAAAATTAAGAAGAATAAATAGAATTAAAATGAATGACTGTGCTAGGTGTTCTTTCCTGATTCAGACATTATGATTTTCTTCTAAATAGATTTTATCATAAAGAAGGGAATAGGCATGTTAATGAAAAGCTTGAAAAGAAAGGTAAATAGGTAAAAAGTTCACTATCTTGAAACCCAGAAATAACAACTATTCATGTTTGCAAGTTTTCTTCTAATATTTTGTGTGCACATATGTTCATTTTTATTTAACAATTTAAACCAAACTTGCATTTACCATCCTGTGACTTTGTTTTTTCACTTAAGCATTCTCTTTGTTTTTACGTAGTCATCCTAGTCACTGGTGTACATTCACGTTGTACACTTTCTTGTAGAGATGCTGTGCAAGTTAGTTATCCTTTCTGTTCATGGGCATTGAAATAAATTAGAATAAATTTTGAGATGGTGTGTTTTGCTCCTAAATGATAAAAAAAAAAAAGGTAATCTTTAGGAGAGAGATTTTTAACCCATTCGAGTTGCAGAAAATCTTAAAAATACAGAAAAGTACGAAGATGCAAATGATAATGATACACAACTACAAACTAGAAACATAAACCCTAGAAGCAGTGTTGTATGTTTACCCCAACCGTCTTTTCTCTGCGTGCTCCCCTCCCTCCCACACATAAAACATGATGTGTAAAACAAACCATATTGTGTATAAGATTCAAGTTCTGCTCTTCTTCATTTCCCATTAAGTAATAAGTATTTTTCAGGTGATTAGTTTCCTAAATATGATTTTTAATGGATCTGCCATTTCTCATGAGTCCTTTCCCTAATGTTGAATATCTGGCTGTTTCCAAAACTTTGCTATTGTAAATAATAAGTCTTTGTAATCTCTGAATTTTTGTTCCTGTGGGATGGGGTACCGGAAGTCATATGGCTGGGTCAAAGGCTGTACTCTTTTTTTTTTTTTTTTAATGTTTTTTATTTTTATTTTTTTTCTGCTGTACAGCATGGGGACCAAGTTACACTTACAGGTATACATTTTTTTTCCACCCTTGGCTGTACCCTTTTAGAAGTCCATATTGCCCCTTGCTTTTCAGGTAAGTCATCTCAATGTACATTCTTATTGGCAGTGTAGGAAGATACCTCTCTCATTGACCCTTCGATACCTTTAATAATATTATCAGACTTTATGATTTTTAATGATGTAAGGGAAGAGGGACAGCTCATTTTCTTACTAGTAAATAAAGTTTCCTTTTACCAGGTATTTAGTTCCCCAAATTACTTTGCAGATGTTAGTACTCAAACCGTAGTGTGATTCAAATGAATTCCATATAAGACAGGTCATATGTGAAAACTTTAATTTTATTTTCAGAGAAGTTTAATAAGGACAACAATTCAGTTGTGGTTTTTTAAGAGCTTTGCTCTTGGATAAGGAGATTAAATTGGCACTTAATTATTGTGAAATAAGCTTCAGAAGGTTAATACTATTCTGAGTGTTTCTAAAACATACTCAGTGATACGGAATTATCCTAAAAGCAAGTGCTCTTCACTAGAAAAGTCAAAGGGCAGGGAATTACCCTTTACATTTTTTACTTAACATCAAAGCTACTACAAAGTGACTCCTGTCCCCAACAACGTGAAAAGCAGAGCACCATATTCCTGGGTTTATGGGGGGTTTTTTTGTTTTTTTTTGTTTTGTTTTGTTTTGTTGGCTTTTGTCTTTTTAGGGCCGCACCCACGGCATATGGAAGTTCCCAGCCTAGGGGTCCAATCGGAGCTATAGTCACCGGCCTACACCACAGCCACAGCAATGCTGGATCCCAGCCGTGTCTGCGACCTACACCACAGCTCACAGCAACACCGGATCTCGAACCCACTGAGCAAGGCCAGGGATCGAACCTGCCTCCTCATGGTTCCTAGTCGGATTAGTTTCCGCTGAGCCACGCCAGGAACTCCCATATTCCATTTCTATGTATTCATATCAATTTGCAATTGCGTGGGAGCCAATGTTAAAAGAATTTCATCATATTATTTTCACTCGAATTTGCCTTTATTTAGTGAACAAGCACATATGTTTTGGTATGTATTACAAAGAACTGGATAAATATCATCTTTAGTCAAGAGATCTTGATAACAGCTGATATATATGTAGCTCATGTCAAATTGTTTCAGGTTGAATGTTACTTACTGATGGGGAATAGAATAAAAAAGGAAAATAACATTGTGGACACTGGAGAGTAAAAACAAAATATTAGGTTTAGGATTTTCACAATTTTTGGTCTTTGAGATCTTTTGCCCACATTAATTAATTAGTATTTACAGCACCTAAGAAGGTAAATTTTATCATCTCAAATTTAAATAAAATTAAAGAATAAAAGTTAAGTGGTTTCTCTCCAGCTACAGAGGGATTAGAATTTGTTTTTTTTTTTTTGTTGTTGTTGTTGTTTTGTCTTTTGTCTTTTTAGGGCAAAACCTGCAGCATATGGAGGTTCCCAGGCTAGGGGTCGAATCGGAGCTGTAGCCGCCAGCCTACACCACAGCCACAGCAACCCTGCATCCGAGCCGCATCTGCGACCTACACTACAGCCACAGGAGTGCCAGATCCCTAACCCACTGAGCAAGGCCAGGAATCGAACCCACAACCTCATGGTTCCTAGTCGGATTCGTTTCTGCTGAGCCACGACGGGAACTCCGAACTTGTTTTTTAGGGAAAACAAAAATGACTGTTTAGTAGCAGTGTTAAATAAGAGAGGAGACATGGAAGTCCGGATTTACAAGCTGAACCCATAGTGAGTAAATGTGTCTTGACTATTTTTTTTTTTTTTTTTTTTTGTCTTTTAGGGCCGCACTTGCGGCATATGGAGGTTCCCAGCCTAGGGTCCTAATCGGAGCTGTAGCCACCGGCCTACCCCACAGCCACAGCAACTCGATCGGAGCTGCGTCTGCGACCTACACCACAGCTCACGGCAACACCGGATCCTGAACCCACCGAGTGAGGCCAGGGATTGAACCCTCGTCTGCATGGATTCTAGTCGGGTTTGTTAACCACTGAGCGAAGACAGGAACTCCAGTTTTGACTTTTTTAATTGTTACACTAGAGGAGAAAAAAAAACTTCAATGCATCTGCTTTTCTTCACCTGAAATTTATAATGATTTATATAATTTTTACATCTATGTGTGCTTCTTGCTGAGTAGAAGAACTAGAAATAATATGCAGGCATGAGCTTGCTATCCCTTCTCTCACGTTAGCCTCTTTCTTTGAGACAAGAAGCAGTTGTGTATTTCAACATCTCCATGCTGTGAGATTATAGTTTATCTTTAGTCCCTAATGACACTCATGTTGATAGCAAACTGTGTGGCACATTTAATCAGGTCAATAAACAGTTCAGTCCATCTTTGATAGGCTTTATAGATGGACTCTGCCATGTGGACATAGATTCCTGGTTGGATTTTTTTCTTCTTAAGAGAACTGGCTGAACCTTGATCTGAAGTTATTAAAGATTTGATCTAATTTATTAAGATCAAATATTCCACACAGTGGATTGTTCTTCTTTATGTCTAACTCACATTCATTATGATACACTTATTTTTCTTTTCTTTTCCTCTTTCTTTTCATGGCCACACCTCTGGCATATGGATGTTCTCAGGCTAGGGGGTCATAGTGGAGCCACAACCACAGCCACAGCCACAGCCGTGTGGGACCTGAGCAGCATCTGTGGCCTAGGCCAGAGCGTGGGGCAATGCCGAATGCTGAACCCACTGAGCAAGGCCAGGGATTGAACCTGCATCCTCACGGACACTATGTCGGGTTCTTAACCCACTGAGCCACAACAGGAACTCCATGATACACTTCTTAATTATTAAAATATCCTTGTTTTGTTCTAGTCTCTGTTGAGCACACACCCAGGAACAGAGCTCAGCGGATCCTACGTGGTACAGCCAAGAGCTGTCTGCCAGTCTAACTCCGCAGAGTTCAGGTACCTTTCATCCTCAACCTCCCATAAGTCTAATAGTGTGCTCCTCTCCTGACTTTTACCTTTTTCCATAGTAAGCAAAGATTACATTCAACTATGTTATTGTACAAAAGAAATGAAAACATATCAATTCTTTGGATAATTTCAAACCCAAACCCACCCCCTTCCTTTACATATTCAGGTATGTTATTTGGTGGACAAATGTATGCAATTCACAAATTCTCCTTCGGATGTTTGCCTCTAGCTTTTGCAAGAACATATGATGTCAACAGGAAGCAACCAGATTAATTAATGATGGGGATGCAGGGTTCAAGCTCACATGCAGGGATGAACCTGGAATCGTCCCTGGAGGGGTCAGCCAAGCATCAGATGGAGTCATCAGAAAGTGGGGGGACCAAGCCCCATGAAACGGCACCCCAGCAGGGCCAAGAGGAAGAGAGACTGCAGGGCTCCCCTTCCCCACAACGGGGCAAAGGGCAGCAGGCAAGGCAAGGCTGCAATTTAGGCAGGAGCGTAAACTGTCACTTCCCCCCACGTTTCTTGGTGTTATTATTGTTGGTGGACTGAGAAGACTCAGATGGGAATTCCAATTTGAATTTTTTCTAGTATTTAGTAAATAATTTTGGCAAAAGCTACTTAATCTTTCTGTGTCTCATGTTCCTTAATTGAAAATAGTGAATAACAATACCAATCCCACAATTGTTAGGAAGGATAAATGAAGCAAAACATCTAAGGAGCTAAGAGTGATGTCTGGTACTTCTATTTTCTCAATAAATCTTAGCTAATACTATTAGAATAATGACGATGCATTTTATCCACAATTTATAAAAACAGATGAGTGACTTGAGAGTTTGGAGGCTAAGAAGTAGTTAGAAACAATCTATACATACCAAATGGAGAATAATATCATAAGCATAGTTGTCAGACTTCAGTGTGACTATTGACTGTGAATATTTATTTGCTGGATCAAGTGAATCTGTGATCAGATCAGTTTTACCCAAGCAACTCCCCTAACAAAAATGTATAATGATGAATTTTATAAAATTATAACTTTATAAAAATGTATAACAATGAACTTTATAAAGTTAGATTTTATCCCATGAATGATCAATGGAAAATATCTTTAAAAGTTGTCAAAGAGTGGCATGAACTCACCATAGTTTTTTATTATCTCCCCAGCAACCCCCGCCCCCCAAATCTTTTCTACATAAACATATGTGGGCTCTTGAGGGGGAGAGTGCCCTATCTGAAATTTTAAAATATGGTAAGATGGAAAAAATTTTCTTCATGCCACCACTGATATCATTAAAGTCTTTCCTGTGATTTCATATGGCCTACTCAAATAGTTTATTGCCATGAGGGATACAGTATCTTGAATTGCCTGAACTTACTCATTTAGGGCTGAACTATTATAGTTCAGTGGGAGCCCAATCAGTGGGAAAAACAGGTTAAATGCCAAAGATTTTAGCTCTTCTCCAACACTGATTTTTGTTTCCCAGCAGAGAAAGAAATTAATGATGTATTACTGAATTTCAACTACACAACAATCTGTACATGGAGTTCCCGTTGTGGTGCAATGGATACGGACCATGAGGTTGAGGGTTCTATCTCGATCCCTGCTCAGTGGGTTAAGGAGCTGGCATTGCTGTGAGCTGTGGTGTAAGGTCGCAGACTCGGCTTGGATCTGGCGTTGCTGTGGCTGTGGCGTAGGCTGGCAGCTATAGCTCCGATTGGACCCCTAGCCTGGGAACCTCCTCCATATGCCACAGGTGCGACCCTCAAAAAGACAAAAAGACAGGAGAAAAAAAAAAAAAAAAAGCTAGATTTCGGGAATAATGGGGGCTTGCAAATGTGAACATTTGCTTCTTTATTTTACACTTGAAAAGGAGAACTTTTAGAGGAGTAAAGGAGAAATCAAGTCTCTCTTTCTCTCTCTCCCCAATTAGAAAAAGTAGACTTATTTCCCATATTAATTGAGGGGAGACATGCAACCAACTATCCAGATACCTAAGGACCCACAATGTCCACACTCAGTATGAAAATACATTTCTAAATTCTTAGTTAATAATCCTACCATCTTGACAAAATGGTCTATTAAGTAATCTAGGTTAAGAACTTGAGAGTGTACTGTGTACATCATATGTGCTTACATAAATATCATTCAATCTATCTGATAAATCTGTATGCATATATACATACGTATCTTATGAAGTCAATAATAATATAATCAAAATAATTGACAGAGACCCAATTTTAGTTGTTTTTTTTTTTGTTTTTTTGTTTTTTTTTTTTTTTTTACTGCAGCCCCACTGGCATATGGAAGTTCCCCAGCCAGGGCTTGAAGCCTGCAGCAACCCTGGATCCTTTAAAACCCACTGCACTGGGACAAGGGCTGAACTCATGCCTCCACAGTGACCAGAGCCACAGCAGTCAGCTTCTTAACGCCCTGCACCACAGAAAGAACTCCCAGTCTTTTTAATAATATGAGTAGTGGTTTCAATGGATTGTTTCATTTTGCTGGAGAAGACTTGGTTAGATGAGCAAGTTACTAACCTCTCAGTAGGTGACCCTGGCAGAGGCACTTATAAGACGTTTTTAGCAACATGTTACCCAGTTTTCCCAAATAGAGAGAATAATGGAACCAGAAGAGAGAAAGTAAAAGATAAGGGAAAACTTTAATTTGCTATGAGTAAAGCTCATTTACACAAGCCTTCGTGTTCTTTCTAAAGAGCTATCTAAATTTCTCCCTCGCAACCACTTAATCAATATCAATTACAGACAAACTGAGAAACAATCAGATCAAATTTTTCCTTTCCATTCTGGCTTTTTAGTGTAAACACATAGATATCTTAACTAAAACACCCAAGTCTGCCAAGACTTCGTGTCCTTTCAGAATGTGGTCCCTCTCTCCTGACATAAAAGGATAAGACATAATATAAACTTATATTAATATGTGCATAAAGAAAAATATTCCGTGGAAACTATAGTTTTTGCACAACAAGTATTTCAAGGGTTAAATCCACAGCACAGTGGCTTCAAATCCTTCCTTAAAATATGTCCCCTTGTAGGAAAAAAAAAAAGGAAAAATGATGGGTATTCACATGATTGACAGCCTTTCCAAATAGAAGTGTTGCTATAATTAAGCAATAATGTATGAGTGAGTGTACATTATGACACATTGGAAGCTTAGTTGATTAGATTGAGCATATAAGCTGTCAGTATAATTATCATATTTTAATCATTTTTCTCCATTTTTTATAACAGCATTGTCTTCAGCCTCATTTGGTACTTATTAGATTGATATTCTAAGAGGAATTGTACAACATAAAACATGTCCTTAAACAGGATGAACTTTAGATAAGGCTTTCCTTATGTCTATAAACATTTATAATGATTGCTGCTATGTTTCTGCTTTCATCGAGCTATGGTTTCACTTGGTGTAAAAATGGAAAGAAATTTTTCAAGATAAGGTGAATACACTTGAGCATCTATGTCTCTGTAACCACCACTGAATTTCAGTAGAAACATATAAAATGTTGATTAAAACTGCCTTCGAAATGCAGGGTTCTTTTCCTTCCATGGCCTGTTCTATCCATAGAGAGTTCATTGCAGTAGATAACTCCGTCCTTTAGGGCACATGCTCTGCTTCTTTTCCGTGGTCTGGCGCTCATTGCTCACAAATGGTGATTCTGGTGGCCACGCAGGAGAGGTCATTTGTCCGGGAGGAGGGCCGTGGAAGTGACAATCTAGCTTCAGCTTCCCAAGGGCTGCACTTAAACAACGAGGCGGGAAGCCTCAGGGAAAGGTGGGACACTAATTAGTAACCCGATTTTAAAGCCAAAGCCTGTAAAGTGATTATTCTGAGGCTGTGAAGTGGAAAAGTAGGAAAGTCGTGGAGAGACTTGAGGATTCATGTTCGTTCCTCATGTGGCCAAATCCAGAGGCCAGGGCAGCATTCGCGGCAATCCATCCCCCTCCTAACATGGAAAGCGAGGACTCCCCAGGCTCTCGGCGCTCTATTTTTGTCTTCAGGAGCCCTGTCAAGTTAAAATAGTCTGAAACACCAGTGTGTGAGAACGTGCAGTCCTAGCACCAGATATGGTCTCTATTTTCTCCAGCTTTTCAGGGGGTTCTCCAGCTTTTCTGGGCAGTGTTGCCAGACTTTGGGGAATCCCTCTCAGTAGGCGTGCCCTTATCTCAAGTATGTGCAAGCTACTTTTTCCCCATTTATAAATAAATGTTTACTGGCCATTAAAAAAAAAAAAACAGGACCTCGTTAAGAACATTTGTGGCATGGAAGTACATGCTAGGATGGTAATACCGTCACTGCCTTGCAGTAAGAGTAGTCCGCACCCTTCACCTGTTAGTCGGCCTGCTGGACAACCTAGCAGTCTCAGCTACTGAATAGATCACTCTTCAAGATACCCAGAAGTCGGCACTCCCAAGCTGTCTTTCTGTTGTACACAAGGACACTTTGAAAAAAGATTTAGAAATTATACAGAGATATTTTGTATATGTGGACCACAGGCTAAAGTTCCGGTATTGTTTTATGCAAGTAGGTAACTCTGATGCCCACAAGTTAGATTAATTACTAGTCCTAATCAGGAGGCAATTACACATGATGCATAGGTTACTATGTGAGACTGGTGATATTTTTACAAAGGCATTGATAAATTGTCCGGGACGTGTAACTCAGAATAGAAGCAGATGAGGAATAAAGAATGAACAACAGGAATTATTGATTAAGACTTGATGTTCTTTTGATGTCTGTTATGGACTGAATATTTGCGTATCCTCAAAATTCGTATGTTGAACTCCTAACCCACACTGTGATGGAGTTAGCAGTGAGGTCTTTGCAAGATAATTAGGTCGTGAGGGGTAGTTGAGTGCCCTTTTGGGAGACCACAGAAACCTTTCTCCTTCTTCTCTCTCTCTTTTCTGCCATATGAGGCTACAATGAGAAGACGGCTGCCTGCAATCCTACTCCTAGCCAGACACTGGATCTTGAACTTTTTAGCTTCCAGAACGAGGAGAAATAAATGTTTGTTCCTTAAGCCACCCAGTGTATGATATTCTGTTACTATAGCCTGAACTAAGAAAGTGATTTTATTTAAACTTTTGATCTGAATATGCATATTATTATGCATTTTCTATAGATGTACTTTTTTTATTGGTATACCAGAATTTACGGAGAGAAGTACTTTGAGGTCTGTGGCTTAAACTGTGTGAATACAGCCAGTACAGCGAGTAAGAATGTAGGCTGTGGTTTCATGTTCCAGTGCCACCATATAATTTATCCAAGTTGTTTACCTTCTCTGTATCTCCGTTTTCTAGTCTGTAAAATGGTCATAATAATATTATGTCATAGGATGTTTGAGAAGATTAAATGAGATGATACTCACAAAGCACTTGCCTGACATATTTGATGAATTTAATACGTGTTTACTAATGAAGCACACCTTTTACCTTGGGAGAACCTAAAAAAAATCCTCTCCAAAATTCAAATGTTAAAGAATTGTAAGATTCTTTTCTTACATGCTTGCATAATCAAATAGCATGAATATTAGCTAATTTTGGAGATGATCTCTGGTGAAACCTCATGTTTGTCATGTGGACACTAAATTGGGGTTAATTTGAGGGGCTCCTTTTAGATGCATCTGCTTAAGATCTGTGCTTGAAATGACTTGCATTGTGAACTATCACAACATATATTGCGAATGGGACTCAACAAAGTTCAAAGCACGTCGGCATCAACGTGCATTATAATTATTTTTATTATAGGCCAACAGGATTATTTTTCCTTCTTACAGATTTAAGCAAACTGTCCTACATCTTGTCCTGAATGAACGTACACTAGGTCACTCATGGGTGTGTTCTGTCTTTATCAATTTCACTTTCTTAAGTTTACATTGATATGTAACATTTTATTTCTAGATGTGCACAATAGCGGTATTGTACTAAAACAGGAGGCATTATATTCTACGGTTACTTTGTGACCATAAGGTATAAAACCAACATTTTAGAATTTATAAACAATTCCAGGTGTCTACAGAAAGGGACTCACAGTGGGGAGTTCCCACTGTGGCTCAACAAGTTAAGAACCCACATAGTGTCCATGAGGATGCAGGTTGGATCCCTGGCCTTGCTCAGTGGGTTAAGGATCCAGTGTTGCCACGGCTGAGACACAGGCCTCAGCGGCAGCTCCGATTTAACCCCTAGCCTAAGAATTTCCATATGCCACAGGTGTGGCCCTAGAAAGACAGAAAGAAAGACAGGAAGACAAGAAGACAGAAAGACAGACAGACAGAAAGAAACAATATTGCAACTGGCTCCTGGCAAATCTTCATGTTAAGTGACTAGAATCTAGCCTCCTTTTGCTATTAAAATGGCATTTTCATTTTCTCGACCAAGACTTTCTCATAAGGAGGCTCACTTTGTCCTTACACACCTAAGAGGATCTCCTCTTTCCCACCTAAGTTTTCCCACACAGGTTTTGCAGAGTTTGCAAAACCTGTGTGGGAAATTTCCTATGTCCTCCTGTAACATTATTCCACAGATTCGCTAGTGAAATGAAATACGGCAGTGACCTTTTAAATTCCCCTGACTTTTTACAATCTTGGAAATTTAGCACAACAGCAGGAGTTTAATCATATTCATGGATGTAAAAGACAAAATAAGGCACCTTTAAATTCAGGGGGCGATGTGACCTCTGAGGAACCAGAGCCCGCAGAGGCTCCCTGGCTGTGTCTGGGGACAGCTGGCGCTATACTGCCCGTGTGCTGACACGTCTACCCGTGGCTGGTACTTGAACTTGTAGCTACAAACCCCTCACCTGGTCTACATTTTGAAACACAATTACCAGAACTGTTGTATTGGCTACTCATTGCTTATCCTTTCGGACAATGCCCTCCTTAATGTATTCAGAATAGGAGTCATTCAAAGATTTCAACGTTTTTGATGTAATGTTTTTCTACCAGTTTAATTGAGATATAATGGACATACAGCACTGTGTAATTTTCAGGTGTGCAGCATAATGACTTAACTACGTCATGAAATGAGTCCCACAGTAAGTGCAGTGAACATCCATCATCTCATGAAGATACAACAGGAAAGAAACAGAAAATGAAATTTTCTCCTTTTGATGAGAACCTTTAGAATTTACTCTCTCAACAGCTTTCATATATAACATACAATAGTGTTGATTGGACTTATCATGTTGCCTATTGCATCGCTAGTACCTGTTTAGATGATAACTGGACGTTTGTGCCTGTTAACCACCTTCATCCAATCCTCACTGCCTCCACCCTCTGCCCCTGGCAACCACAAATCTGATCTCTTTGATTTTACTTTGAAAATATATTCTCTCACGTTGGATGTTTAAAGTCTTTGCCATACCAGAGAGTAGAGCTAGAGTGTACATGATGCCAAAGCCTCGTTTGTTTACACGAGTATTTTTTCACATCTGCTGGGCTGGGTCTTTAAATCAAACTGAGTGTTTGGTCTGATTCCTTGTGGGTTTAGCAGTGCCCAATCATTTAACCAAGTGTCATTATATGTGTTCTCAGTTTTAGGTTTCAATTGCTCTGCAGTTCCGGTGATGGATGAGATGGCCTAAAGAAAAGTAAGAAAGAAAAAAAGAACAATGTAGCCCAAAGTGACAGCACAGATCAGCTCTCTTAAATTCCCTGTCCATACAGCCATTGTGATCAAGGTGATTGATGAAGAATCCTATCAGCTCTGAGCTGCTGAGATGTCAAACGGATAGGGAACAGCAGGGCTCACCGCCTTCTTGCAAACAGTTTTGAGAGGTCAACGGTTAACTCATCCTTACAACTAGACCCGGGCCTCTGCCCTTTAAATGCGTACAAGAGACTATCAATGTACATTTGCTGTGAAAAGCTTGCTTTGCAGGTAGTCATCTTTAAAGAACAAATGACTAAATGTTTCCTCTTCCATAGATACTTTCTTTAAATCTTTAATTGAGCCCTGCTAATGAGCATAAGCGTGTTAGTGCAACCAAGAAATTACAATACTCATTTTTTTTTTTTTTTAGCTTGCAAACACTTCTTACTGAGTGTTGTGTGTGTGTGTGAATTATCCTGATTAAGGTGGGAGAAAGAAGCCCTGCTACCTGTCAACCTTGTAGTTTTTCTTCCCAAGAGAATGTGTGTCTCCCAGCAGCTTACATGGTCATAGCCATTCAAACAGGAGTCCCCATGAAAATGGAAACCAAAGAGTAATGGGAAAGAGAGAGATGTGTTAACTATAAACGACTTAGTTTTTGGCCTGAACTTAGTAGCCACCAGGCATCAGGATACGTGAAAGAAAAGGTTTTTATTTTTCTTTATACTATAAAACAGATTTTTCTGGTCAATTGTGAATTAATTCAAACATAAGATAGGTTAACATTAACCAAAACCAAGTATAGTTGTGAGAATATATATTTGGGGAATTTATAATTACCTTAATCTTTGATAAATATTTATACTCTGATATCATTATTCCTGATCATTGACCTGAAGATTCTTGGCAAGGGAGTTCTTTTCCTTTCTTTAAAATTGCTTGTCTCTTGGTTGAGCTGCAAGTACTTGGGGAAAAAAAAAAAAGATGTTATTGCTATGATCTGAGACCAGGATACTTCAGGCTCCATAAATTTGTTTTATTTGATTTAGATTAGGCAGCAGGTAATGTAATGGGACACAGTTGATAAGAAATTATTTTCTATTTAAAGAACTTTTTAAAGAAGAGGAAGACCATTAAAGAAACTCTAGGGGAGACATGGAAACAATATATAGACACACAAATAGTTCTATCACTAAAGGTATACTGGTAAAATGGTACTAGCCTTTTAGCATGGCTATTTGATGTTTTTGAATATGTCAAGATTTTAAAATATATAGTTGTGATTATTTTATGTATAGCTTTTAAAAATCCTGGGTATTTAACCTAACATCATGTAAGACATCTATATTACTGTATAGTCAATATTATATATTGAACAACGATACATTCCTGTAAGAGCATATTCTGTTTACAGACACCACTAAGTTGTCTACTGAACATTCTTTTCCCCATTGAATCCTTGCTGGAAAAGTCCCTTTCTGTACAAGTAATGACGCCTCCTCTACATGATTTTGGGAAGAGTGAGCCTTTTACCTGGAATATCTTGGAATGGGGCTCAATCGATCATTGTTGTTGTAGAATTCCTTCCATTTAATGGCCACAGGGTGCCATGTGACCCGCTGATGTCCTGTCACCTATAGGGCAGGCCACTGTTCTGCTCACAGCTGCATTTCAAGCACTTAGACTTTTGGCAGGCATTCATCGAGGGCTGAATAAATAATTGTTGAATGAATGGATTTTAAATGCTGAGGAGTTTTTCATTCAGGCTAAGAATTCACCGGAAGAGACTGTTCTTTCTGGGCCGTTGCTCGGTCTGGATGTGCTGCCTGGAGCTACGGCAGCCATCTTTTTTTGTTTTGTTTTGTTTTTTTGGCTGCGTTTGCAGCATGTGAAAGTTCCCGGGCCAGGGATCGAACCCCAGCCACAGCAGTAATCCAAGCCACGGCAATGGCAAGCAGGATCCTTAACCTGTTGCACCACAAGAGAACTCCTGCAGTCATCTTGTTTTCAGTGTAAGGATGAAGCCAACCCTCAGGCGATCCAGACCCAAGAGACTCCAAGAAGTTTCTCCTTCATGGATGATCCTTGATTCCTGAATTTCTTGAGAAAATAAATTCCCTTCATGTTTAAGTCCATCATTTAGTGCTGAAATAATCTTAGCGGATACATACTGCTTAGTATCAGGAGTTACCACATTTTCTGAGTAATACCTTTTTTTTCTTTTTAGGGCTGCATCCGAGGCATATGGAGGTTCTCAGCCTTGGGGTTGAATTGGAGCTGTAGCCACCGGCCTATACTACAGCCACAGCAATGCCAGATCCAGGCTGCCTCTACGACCTACACTACAGCTCATGCCAACGCCAGATCCTTAACCCACTGATGAGGCCAGGATCAAACTTGTGTCCTCAATGCGTGCTACTCAGATTCATTTCTGCTGAGCCATGGTGGGAATTCCTCTGAGTAAGACATTTAAATGAGTTTAAAAGGCTTTCATTTGGCCACCTACCATAATAGGACATAATAATTAAATCTCTAACAGGATTTAATTAAAAGGTAGATACTGTTTTTTTTTTAAAAGAAATTATACTAATGTGATCCATATTTTATAAAATTTAATAACATTTAACAAATCACAATAAAATATCATTTTAGATACTGCTAGGAGTACAAATATCAACAGCTGGCAGGCCTCTCTAGAGGACTAGAGAATTCTGAATCTCAGCCTACACTGCTTTTAAAGCTGTGCCTAGAACAAGATTATTCTTCGTTACCCTTCATTTCAGCACCAAATTTCTGAAAGCCATTGTGGTTATCATAATAACCAGGTTTGTTTGTTTGTTTGTTTTGTCTTTTTTAGGGCCCCATCAGTGGCATATGGAGGTTCCCAGGCCAGGGGTGGAATCAGAGCTGCCGCTGCTGGCCTACACCAGAGACACAGCAACGCAGGATCCAAGCTATGTCTGACCTACACCACAGTTCACGGCGACACTGGATGCTTAACCCACTGAGCAAGGCCAAGGATGGAACCTGCATCCTCATGGATGCTAGTCAGACTCCTTTCTGCTGAGCCACGATGAGACCTCCCCGTTGTGGTCATCATAACAAATGACTCCCAAGTTTCGTGTCTTAAAACAACACTTATTTTATTGTCCCACATAATTTCTGTGGGTCAGGAATTTGAGGAAAGCTGAGCTGGGTGGTTCTGGCGGAGGGATTCTGATTGCAGTCAGATGGCAGCTGGCACCGGAAGGGTGGCAGAGGCAGGGCTGGAGCAGCAATCAGCTAAGGGATCTCTTGCTTCCAGGGAAGGGTCCCTTTGTGTGATTTCTGCTCATGGCTAGTTTGGGCTTCCTTGCAATATGGAGGCCTCAGGGTCATCCACCGGCTTACATGGCCTGCAGGTTTCTAGAGAGAAAAAAAACAAATGGAAGCCACATTGCCTTTTATGATCTCGTCCAGAGGTTGCACAGCCTCATTTTTGCTTCATTCAATTTTATTATTGCGGGTGAGAGACAAGCCTTCCCAGAACCCAGGGGAAGAGAGTTGTACGCTGTGTCTTGATGCGGGAGTGAGGGGGTTCTCAAAGAGCTTTTGGGGCGAGAAATACAGCAGGGACCATCTTTGGGAAACAGAACTGTCTGTAACCATGAAAAAAATGTTCCTCTACAGCTTGTTTTTCTTTCTTTTATGTTTGTCTTTTATGTTAAAGTTGCTGTCTAAAATCTGGGGAATGACCAAAGCTGTATGTGCTTCGGAGTTCAGGAAACTATTCTTTCTTTCAATGCCATTCCAGGATCCCTTGGATCCCATGTCAAGGATCAAACTCAGCTTAGAGAGTGTGTGAATGGAAGAGAATAATGGTGCCAAAGAGCAAGCGTTTGTGTTAAGAGCCTGTGAAGAGAAGAATGCGTTTCGGGATACGAGCGATTTGAAAAACAAGACTGAAGGTAAGCAACACATTTAGGGAAAAACATTTTAAAAGTTATAAGAAAATTAACTCTTATTAGAGCTGTTAATTTTCCCCCTGCAAACTTAATAAACCTAGTTATAGGTATGTATAGGTATAACATCTAAGCATCTCCATTTAGAATTTTTTGATCAGTAACTTCGTGCGACATGGCTGATGATCTACACTGTCGAGTGTAAGAAGCCACGCGTGATCGAGGTGTTTCTAAAGGAAACTTCTGCCATAGGAAAGTAAACATACATTTTAGAAATAAGCAAGTTTTAGATTTCTGTATGAGAATCACATTTTAGAAATAAGCAAGTTTTAGATTTCTGTATGAGAATCACACATTTTTTTTAAAGAAAAATACGAAACCATGTTTAGAAAGCCAATCTTTCAAGAGACCATAAAAAATTAGAAAAAAAATGAAATTCCGGCAGATGAGGATAATAGTCAGTCTTACATATAAGTAAACCAGACATAAGGGGCTCTTTTTTGGTGGGTTTCCTCTTGCCTCGTGACTCGGTTGTGGACGTATTCTAGAAAAAACGCACAGATCCCGCTTCAGAAGTGTTTCGGTGTCAAGTTCGTCTTGCGGGGCGGGACCAAGAGGAGCGTTACCTTGTTCATCCGTGTGAGTCAGCAGAACTTGAGGCTGCCTTTCTCCTGAACTAGAGTTTACTTGGTTCTTTTTGATCTTGTACTTCGTATTCTCTGTGCTTAACATGGGCTATGAACATAACGTGTTTAATGATCTGTCTCTCCCATCTGACTCTGCGGACATGAAAGCAGGACTTGCTCCTGCCTGGCTCACCTTACAGTGTGAACAAACAATGTCAGTAATGTTTTAGTCACGGAGGAAAATAAGTGTGTGTGTGTGTGTGTGTGTGTGTGTGTGTGTGTGTGTGTGTAGCCATGTTGGGAGAGTGATGATGTAGAAAGTGACCTGGTTTTGTGGTTCCATAGAACAGAAGCAGACCTGGTGTGAATGTATCCGCAAGACAGGTTTCAAGTCATTCCACGAAAGATCCTTTTTTAAAGACAAGGGTTTTCCAACAGTGGCTTTGGTTGCCTCCTCATGTGATGAGCCTTCTGTCATGAAAATAGAAGCTTAAGTCACACCAGTATCTCTCGGAGGTATTGCAGAATGAGATGAAACAAACTCTCAATTCCCTTCTAAAGCTATAAATCGAATCCTAGAACGTGTCAGTGCTAAATGGAGTGACTGGGGGAAAATGAACACTTACTTGCATTTATAAATCTTCTCTAGGCAGGCATAGTTCTAGCCGTTGAGGACACAGCGATAAAGAAGGCAGAAAGGTCCCTGTCCCCATGGAGCTTATATTCTAGTGAGGGAGACAGATGATAAAAAAAAGTTAAAAACAAACAACAACAAAAAAAACCCAAGCAAGTTAATGCACCATGGGGGACAAAAACAGGCCAGTCTCTAGAGAATGACTGGGGTTGGGTCCAGATAACATTAGATGAACCAGCTGTAAGAAAACATCTTATGTTTCATGAAATCTGTTTGTATTTTAGCAGCATTTCTAGAAAAACAAATATCCAGGACACATTTGATACCAGCATTTCAAAAATTAACTCTGGATCTTCCACTGTGGTGAAGCAGGTTTAGAATCCAGCTTTGCAGCAGCTGTGGCGTAGGTTGCAACAGCGGCTTGAGTTCAATCCCTGGCTTGGGAACTTGCATATGTCACAGCTGGAGCATTAAAAAATAAAAATAAAATAAAATAAGGTAACACTATCTACCAAAGAGGGGAGACACACATCCTGATTTGGGAAAGCTAACTGTTATCATTAGAGAAATATTTACAAGGGTTGTTGATTGCAAACGAGAAGCCCTGAGAATAAATATTATGGGATAAAATCATATGGAAAAATAGCATGGTCAGCAGTGATCAGGAAAGATGTGGAACTTAAGAGGGCTCTAACGATATATAACTTTATAGTAACCTCATCAGAAGACTAAATGCTCAGGCCATGGGCAGCATGATAATGGAATGCCTATTCCAGGCCTACGTAATTGATCTGTTACAAATTTCTGACATGCTTCTGCATGGAAAATATATCATTGCAGGCGCAGGGCCATTACTGTGTGCAAATGCTCCTGTAGCAGATGGCATCTCACTGTATAAACATTATCAGCATTATCAATGCAGATATTCGGGGGCTGAAACGTCACCTATTTCATCTCCCTACTTCTATAACAGGGACCCCCAAGGCTTGCTTAATTGCAAAGGGTCTCATCTCTTTCTTTTTTCTTTTTTTTGTCCAATGAAGAGAAGTCTTCACACAAAATGTGACTGTGTGTGTGTGTTGTAATAACAAAAACCTTATCTTGCTCTTTTCTCTCAAGCATGGATAGATGAATATTAGAATTTTATGTTCTCTTTTAGGAGAAAATTACTGGTATTGGGGGGGGGAAGCACTTGTGCATTTGTTCATTATTTCCTTATTCATTCATAAAAATCACTGAACTCCTACTACTGCCAGGCACTGAGAAATTGAAGGCCAGGAAAAAAAGCTTTTCCTAAGACCTAGGACAACAGGAGGAAGCTCAGACCCTGGGGAGCCCGGCTGTTAGAAGGGGGGACCCGGTGCTTCTCAGCCAAAGGGCCCTCAAAAACTATATTCTGGAAAAAAAATTCATTTTTACAAAAAAAAAAAATGGGATATTTTTACAGGGAAAATGAACACCAGCATTTGTTAGTGGGCGTGCAGCGTTGTTTTTATCCTGAAATGCTCTGAGATTTCTTCGCCTAACTTATTCACAGGTCTCTGCTAAGAAAGATTTCCTATCTTCGAAGCACCTGGTGAGAGAGTTTTTGTACATAATGTAATTGCACCAATAGCTAATGTAAAAATAAGAATTATCTCCCGAGGAGGGGGAAGAAACACAAACAAACAACGGTTTCTATTCTTTGACAAACATTCCTAAAATGACCTGGGCTTTGCAGAGCCGTGTTTTGTGTTCATGGTAAAAATATTTCTCACTTCTAAAAATTCTTTCTAGAGTCTCATCAATTTGCGGGAATATCAACTCTTCATGAATACATTCACAGGAACTGTTTATGTCTTTGGCGATGTTGGTCCAGGAGACGCCCTCCCCATCACACCACTGAGTGATCTTGAGCATCTGAACTAGCCTCCTGAAAGCTCCTCGGGCAAATTCACCAACAAACCTTGATAAAGTCAATCTCCTGCAGGACACAAACGGCACGAAGGCGGAAGACCACTGACCCACCCGTGCACTAACTCAGCTCAAAGCTGTGGGGAAGGAAGAACCAGACGCCGATCCCAGGGTCCTATAGCTTCTCTGCCACTACAGAGGGTTCATGAGACGCTACGACGACAGGAACCTCCTCGGAGATGAGACGGATTCTCTCTTCTGAGTCAGAGGGCCTGGCACATGAGGACATCAAAGAGCCACACCAGAAATGACCCAGGGAGCGCTAAGACTTGACCCCCACACACTGAGCCAAGTGAAGATCTGATGGCAATTACTGGGATTTTTTTTTTTTTAAACTCTGAACAATTTTCACACTGGTCAGATCTTTTAAGGAACAAAAATTATGCAAAAGCGTTCCTCTCTGGCTACCTCATTTCACTTTGAAAATGCAGATGATACCAATTCTACATTAATTCCTAGTTCTGTATTTTGACATGTAAGGGTAAAAAAAAAATGTTATTCTGGTATATTCTGGTATTGCAGGGCTATTACAAATTATTTGAAGGGCACGTTAAAATTATAAGATGACATAACAGAAAAATCTACTTTATGAAACATTACTATTTTTTAAATTATTATAATTTTTACTTACTGCATACTTTAAGCAGGATTAGTTTCATAAAATATAAACATATTCCACTGTAATAGATTTTTAGTCTTGCAACATTGTTTGCTGTACCAACCTTTTGAATCTTTTGGATAATCTTAATAAATAGTATCACGGGCTAAGGATATCTTACTTATCAAGAACTTTGTTTTATGACTTATCAGGGCTTATCAGGAACTAAGATTACCTTCCAACTGAATGTTTACAATCTTTTTATTGCCCTTCTTGCTCTTTGCTAAAAATGACTTTAATTTTTTGGTAAATTTAAAATTTTTTGTTTATGGGGAAGCTTTAGGAAAGGTTCATTTTGATTCCAAAGATGTGATCTAAAACTAACTCTCTATGAATTAATGTAATAAGTATTAACTTCTTTCTTTCTTTCTTTTTTTTTTTTTCAGCTACACTGTTAACCCACTGTGCTGGGTTGGGGGATTGAACCTGTGTCTTCACAGAGACAAACCAGATCATTAACCCTCTGTGCCACAGTGGGAACTCCTAAAGTGTTTCTAAGTGCACATTTATTATTATTATTTAAAAAATAGCTGCTGACCACTATTTTGATACTATTGAAAAAACATCCTTAACATAGGCAATGTTTTGGAAAGAAGGATGTAAAGACTCCTAGTAAATTCGTTAAGAAGAGACAAAAATGTTATGAAGATGTTTAATACGCAGAAAAAATAGAAGAATTTATTATTTTTAATTGGGCTTTTGTTGTATCAAAGCCAGAAGCTGCTCTGCAGTGGTCCCCTTTCCTTCTGATGCTCCTCTTTGTCACCACCAGATGTCACACTCTCACTGCAAATTTAAATGCCTTCATGGCACAGTAGACAGCATGATCTTTTTACTTGTAAATGTTCACTGTTCCGAAATCATTTCTCTTTTCAAGTTCAGCCTACGACTTAAAAACTTGCCTTTGCATGTGAATTCGGTAGACATTGATTTTAGCTGTTTCAGGCATACGTTTACAGTTTCTATGTAAGTATTCTCTTTCAGTTCACTTGTGTGAGTTTTGTATTTATTTTGAGGCACCCGTTATGTTTCTACATGCACATCAATAATACATCTTAGTCTTAAAATAAAAATGACACACACGTATGCCAGAACAATAGGAATATATTTGAAAGAAAACATAGAAAAATGAAAATGTAACATTATCAAATGGTTTATTTTTGATAAAAAATGTGGTGGGAAAATACTATTTAAGTCATCTATTTTTACTATTACATAGGGGTTATTTTCTAACAAATATCTGCATCAATGTCACAGTTCCTAATTTTTTCATAGGCATAATTTGGTTTAGCACATTTAATTTAACATGATTTTAACTGAAAAAGATTAAACAGAGTACTTTAATTTTGTATATACTGTGGTCCAAATAAAGTAATTAAAATACACATTTATTTTTTCACTGAGTTATAAAGTGTTGTGAATATTGACCTAATTTAACATCAGATTTTATTCTGTGTTTTTAAAAAATCATGCTTTTAATGTCTGCGTATGATGCCTGAAAGGCTTAAATAGAAATATAAGAAACTATGTAAAACCAAGAACCTCAATATTGCAGTTTTTGAATGTATTTAAAATTTTTAAGTTTAATGTGTTCTGGTTTATTTCATTTCTGAGTCTCTGTCATGCAGAACTTAAATAATTTCAAGAAGTCTGTAGCTGGGACAGGATAAACCAGGAAAAGAAATATCTTGTTTTGATCATTTACAATGTTTTCTTTAAAAAACAAAACAAAACACATCAACAGCTCTTGTAAGTGTGAAGCATTAAAGTGTGATAGTAAATTGGTAAGGGCACATAAATATGCCTCTGTAGTTGATGCTTCTGATTCGCCTCTTACAACAGTAAATTGTAAAGTTACTAAGCAACTCGTTCCAGGAAATTCACAGAAGACAGTTATCCGAAAGGAAAGGAAAGGAAAAGAAAGAAAAGCAAAGAGACTCAAGTAGGATATGGGCAGAGGGAATGATGTCAACCCCATCGCTCTCTTCTGGTAGCACCTCGGGAGCAAAAATCATGACATTAGGATTTTTATGTGTCTTCGGTTCCGTTCAAACTTTACACCCTATTGTTCTTCCTCGTTGAAAAATACCAAATGCTAAGAATGGCTAAGACTGACAGTGGCTAGTCCTGATTTTTTTTAAAGATAATCCCTTGTTTTCTATTTTTAAGAGTTTGATTGTAATGAAAGATTATACATTATTATTTTTCATTGAAACATAGTTTTTTTCCCAACCTCAAATATATTGCCATTTTATGAAATATGTTTTGGGGATATTAAAAAAAAACACATAAACTAGACATATTTATCATGGATTTTTACCCTTAGTGCTGCTGCTAGATGCCTCATCGGCTTTTTTTTTTTTTTTTTTTTAAAGGCCCATTCACCTGACGTCTTTTAATGAATACGCACATATACTTTAGTAAGTGAATAAAACTTTGCTTTCAGTTGATAGTAAGTACTTAATCCTCATTATTGAGACTATGCTGAAACCTTGAATACTTGTCAAAGATTCATTTTATAATTCTGAGGTTGGTTTGGCATTCAGTGATTTACACAGGGGCTCTGCTTACAATAATTGATTCATTCCATACTTAAAACCCACTGATCTCATTACAATTATGGGAAGGCATTTTAGCTGTTGCAATTTAGAGTTACATCAAAGAAAAGAAAAAAAAAAAAGAAAGAAAGAAAGGGGCACACTCTACCCCTTTGGATCTCAGCAACACATGAAAGAATTAGGTCATATCATGTATCAAAATAAAATCCCGGTACTGACCTTTCCAGACTCAAAAGGTTGCCTTGGAAATATAAAATAATGAAACATATTTCATTTGAGAAATAGTTGCATAGTTGAGAATGAAAATATTATCAACATTATTATCCTCATGTACCTATTTTTCTATGAATAATTCTACAGTATTAAAGTGACTAAAACATAGTTTTAACATTTAGTGCATGTCTCTATAGAGAAGCTATCAGTTCTAAGAACCCAAACTAAGAAATGTAGCATTTTAAATGTATTTGTTGAATATTATGGGCATGCTGGCTTCTCTTTAAAGGTATATGCCAGATTTCTTTATTCCAAATACTGCTCTATTAAACACATATATATTTTTAAAATCAATTGATCATATTAACTATGCATCCACTTTTGATAAAAATGCGGTAGGTCCTATAAGGAGCACATGGAGAGATCGTCTTTTATATCCTAATAGTTTGACTATTTAAGAAGATAAATTGGTGAAGGAAGTATGAGTTACGAAAGGCAAACTGAAGTAGCATTTTTATTTCATAAATCACTGAAAGGCAGTTAAAGAAAAAAGGGGAGTGTCCTACATCTTTTCGAGCTTTGTTCCATTCACTAAACTTTCATTATTGTTGCAAAGAGAAAAAAGCCCAATAATTATGGTTTATCAACACTGTAATTTTACTCACAGCAGAAAACGTGTTTTATAAAACAAATAGGATATTTTTACAAAAAGCATTTTCAAGCACGTATGAAGAGCTCCATGAAATAAATATGACAAAAATCAGGTTGAGTGTACTTAAAATTTATTGCTTATTAAACATACTCTTCAAGCTAATATAATCTTTTCTGTGAATTACCACCTCTCGCTATGGGAGGGCATTTCTCTGGTGGGGGAAAAAAGAAACTTTGAGCTTTTCTGTCCACTATGAATATTCTTGATTTGGCTGATGGGAATCTTGATCTCCCAATCCTAATATCGTCAGGTGCGGGGAAAAATCTAATTCATTAACTTTTCCCAACGTTTTTAAAAGTTTCCTTTCATCAGGGACCATTTTGACCTTCTTTATTCCATACCACTCTCGAGGTCAGAAATACAAATGACAATAATTGATACCCTTTAGTTAGTAGCTCAGAAGCCCACCCTGTGTGACTGTACATGTCAAAGGCAAATTATCTTCAGACCAAAATATTCATATTTTAAGTGAACTGTTTAACAAGTGATACTATGATGACAAGTATTCTAAGATCAGTATATGATTTGGAGATGTTTTGAAATTAAAAATGTAAGACATAAAATGCTTCCTAAATTTTATTTCTAGAAAATGTATTTTTAAATACTCTGAGAGAATTTACCTCTCTTCCATTTATGTGTTTCAGTCAGATATTAAGTCATCCTAATAAATGACCAATTTTCAGCACAAAGAATAATTGTTTTTCTTCAAGTTACTTTAAAATTATGGGAGAAATAAGTCTGTTTAAATCTGCATTTACATAAACAATAATGAATTTGGTTCACATATATGCTTTTTTACTGAATAATCCCTTAGTGATTAGAATATAGGTATCAAATGCATTCTAAATAATTCAATAGGCAGGATCAGAGCATCTATTAAGAATGTTTAGTCATTATCCAAAGCTATTTTTATATGATTATTTCATTTCCAATATTAAATAAAAAGGTTTAGAGTTTATTTGTTACAAAATAATCATATTATAAGCCAAATAATGTGATAGATACACAGTATTGATAGAAACAAAAGGAAATTTTTGTGGTTCATATTTAGAATGTATTGAAATTTGAGAGAGACTGTATACAAATAATTTAAAGATTTCTAAAATTAAGACAAATGAAGATGTTTTCAAGGTTATCTATGTTTCGGGGTGTCATTATTGAATTTTCTGGACTTTGAATTTATACTTTTTCCCCCCACAAAGCTATATTATATTCACCAAAAGAGAGCTATACAAAAATTGGAGTTTTGGGAACCTTTAAAATAGAAACATTAATATAAGTGATTACTGCTAACTTCCTTAGCCAATTGTAAATAACTTCATTAAGGTGGGAGAAATGAATAAATCTCAACACTTTAAATTTTCAGAATAAAAATGTTAGAATTATCAGGAAGATCAATTTTGAAGGCCAATATTAGTAAGAACAACTAAAAAGATCCATCTATTATTTTAGGACTGAATCCATAAGAGGTAACTATCACAGTGAGATAAATATTCTTAGAAATTATCGAATTTTCTTTCAGCTTTGCCTGTCCTTTTTGTTACACATACTATTTGGATTTTACATAATCGAATATATTATATATTTCACTGCAAGTATAAAACATACATCATCTTTAAATATATAACATACTAGTTCCGCAAACATTTCAAACTACACGCATATTTAAAATGCCTCTAGGAAAAAATAATAGAAAAGATATAAAAATAAATCTTGCAAGACTGCATTACCAGAAGCGTTCACGGACTAAAATATTTACTCGTGATACATTTTGCTTTCAATATTTTGCTGGACATCTGTACACGGACTTCTGTTACTCTTGTAGCAAAGTTTTTTCCCCCCTTTTCAAGACTAACTCGTATCCTTCCAATTCCATAATTGCAACCACTAATAAAGATTTGTGTGGCACCTAAAATAAATAGGTGCTTTACAAATTCTGGATTATATTCTCAATTTGCACTCCACGTCCTCGTCCCACTCAGTGATATTTCTCCCACTTCTCTTGTTAAATCACACCTTCCCAGACGTGTCCAAGAGCCACAGCGGTTATGATGACAAACACGGGGTACAGAAATCTTTTCTATAGCCAGTTTTTAAGAATCTTCTTTCTGTGTGTGGGGGGGGATGCTTTTTCAGGCCACTGGACTGTTTTTCTCACATGTGCTCCCTTCTTAGGGCACTTACACAATTGCCCTCCTGTCTCAGGTCGCTTTGGATGTCATCACAGACCCACCCACAAATGAAACAAGAAGCCCCTCTAAGCAACACTCCCAAATCTCATTCTGAAGCTGTGTACTGTTAACTCTAATTCTGAAATTGGGTTGCCTGTGAGAGGTGGCTTTGTGACTGGGTGTCTTCAAAATTTCTTTGCACTGGGAACTGAAGTATTCTTACCTTTTTTACTCCCCACCATAATGCCAAATAGAGTGGGACTGAGGATTTTTTGATGAAGGCCAAATAAGGTTTCATATTCTAAAGCCTATTTCCTGAACAGAATCTTAAAGAAAAAAATACGCAGATAGTAACCCCTAAAGATGCTTTAAAACTTTTTTTTTCTCATTTGCATAGTAAGATTTAATTTCCATCCCTTAAATATGACGAATTGCTGAGATTTTCTCCAGTTAATGTTTTTAACAGCTCCCAATAAACTTCATTAATCAGGCAAGCTCGAGGCCCAATGTGTAGCCTGGAAGCAGCTAATTTGCTTGATGAGACCCCGACTTTAGTGAATAAACAGGTGGATAATCTGAGGGCTTTATGGCCTTAATTACAGTCTAATCAGTTCAGCGGTTGGCGGGCAAAAGAGAAAAAAGAAAAAAAAAGGGGGGGGGGTAGCTCAAAGCTACCTTCCCTAAAATAGGAGACTTGCATCTTTTAAAAGACATCTCAGTCACTCTCTTGCATTTATCTCCCCGTCTATTTCCTCTTTTCCGAGCCCACCGTCCCTCCCGCCCCCAATTGCTTTCTTTCTTTCTGTTCGGCTTCCTTTCCCTTCACTTCTATCTCCCTTCTGGTTCTTTTCCGCTGTCTGGGCAGAACCAGCCCGCTTCCCCCTTCTCGGGCTCCGCACCTCCGCGGATGCTGGAGTCTTCTTTTCCTCGGGCGGTGGGGTCACTTTGCTCCCCCCTCGGCGTCTCCCTCTCCCTCCTCCTTCCTCGCCCTCTCCTCCCCCCCCCCCCCCCCGGCGCCTCCCGCCCCCGCTCCCCGCCGAACATCCTCCCTGTCACCCGTGGGCCGCCTGACAAATCACTTCAAGGGCAGCCGAACTTTGAAGGACAAGACAAAGCTTCAGCATATGGTCCAATCCCCAGATGTTTGTCTTTCTTCCTCCCTCGCTCCCCCCACCTCCCCCTTCTCGGGGGTTTGCGGGGAAGCGCGGCTCGCGGCCGCCGCCTCGCGCGCCCCACGCCGCTCCCGCACCTCCAAGTTCAGCGCCGCGTGAGAAGTAGCTTAATTTCCCTTTACGTCTTTTGTTTCCCCGGCCTCCCTTTCTGGCTGATGAGTGGGAGGAAGGCGAGGTTTCTGTGAACCCAGTGATTTATGTTGAACTCTGCAATTAGAGTCAGGCTCCTGGTCAGTTACACGATAAGGGGTGCAGAGGAGGGACCCCGACAGGCTGTCGGAGGTGGCGGGTGGCGCTCGGGGAGAGGACGCGGCGGGACACTGCAGGGCCCCGGGCCGGGCGCCGTCTCAAGACGCCTTCGCCGTCCCGGCGGGGGCGCGGGCTGGGGGGCCGCTCGGGTTCCCCGTGCCACCGAAATCCAGATTGGGGAGCCCCTGGAAGGACGGGAGGGCGCGCGTCTGAGCAGCGGCCACTAGACCTCCTCCCGCACCGTCGCCCCCCGCAGCTCCCCCAGCCTCTCCAGGCCCCAGCAAGGGGGGAGCGAGCCCCCCTCGCCCCGCAGACCAGCCCCTGCAGGATGCTGGGCCGGGGGTGACGGAAGAGACGCCCGCGGTGGCGGTGCAAGCAAGCGGGCGCGCGGTGGGCAGCGCGGGAGGGGCCCGGCCGGAGCGCACCGGGAGGTCAGGTCTCAGTCCCCTGCCGGGGAAAGTGCGCCGCGGGATGGCCGGGAGGGAGCCACCCTCCGCCGGAACCAGCTTCCGCGGAGCCCCAAAGGCTCTCGGCTGTTCCCCGAGTCCAGCCGGCTCGTGGACCAGCCCGCCTTTCTCCCCGATCTCGGACCCGCCAGACCTCGCACCCCGTTTCCTCGGTTTGGCGAGGACCGGTGGCTGAAGAAAAAAGGCTTGGGGTCCAGAGAGTCTCGCACATCTGGCCACCACAAGTCTGGGGTGAAGGAACTGGGTTTCACTGAGCCGAAGTGCTCTGCGGTTTCCTTTACGCCACCCCCTCAACCTCTACCCCCTTCGCGGGGATCCAGCCGATCCGTAGGCACCCAGAGAACGTCAGTTTCCCCCCGGTCTTAATCCGCTGCCTCGATCTATTTATGGCCAAGCAACTTTATTGGCGTTGGGTCAACAAAGACGTGGAGAGCTGTGAAAAGGATTCTCCGCAGTGAAAACAATGAAATAGACGGGACGTGGGTTTGCGTGTGCATTACCCAGGAAAATCCGATTGTCCTGGAACAAGCCCGCCCTCTCGACGCTGCAGTCGTTTCATTTCTCTGTAATTGTAGTCGCCTCTATTTAAGGAAGGTGGGAAGGTAATCATAGTAAATAGAAAGAAAAAGGCACCTGAGAGTCAGTCTACTTTTAACACAACTCTTTTTAAAAGTCTGAGCCTGCGGTGAGGTCCTGTGGCGGAGACAAGGGCGATTCAGACAAAAATGTGAATTCGAATCCGAGAAACTGAGTTTCCACTTCCAGATTTGTTGTGTTTATTGTTACTCTTCTCCCTCCTCCCCTTTGTGGGGAGCGTTTGCAATCAGTGTACTGAGTTTTTTTTACTTTTTGTTTATTCCCTGCCCTCCAGGATTTTGTAATAGGTAATATTATTTTAACAAAAATATTCATTTCGTCATTTCAAAAGTTCAGACTCGAATTATGTGAGCCATGAGCACAATAAAATATATTATCAATATTTTATTCTTCTGTAGCAGAAAAACACGTGTGGTTCTATGCAGAAGGACTAACTTAAATGAAACACTGAACGCCACAAGAGGCACTTTAAAATATATTTGTACCACCCATGTTTTCAATAAATGGCTGAATTGGCAGAAAATGATTTAAACTATATGATGTAATTTCAATTTCTTAACAGATTATGGCACTTCAACCATTTAACTAAATCAGAGGTTTCCCCAAAAGTGCAGGAAGAGCTTACAAGAGGAAAAAAGAATTTTTTCCCCGCTCTTATCCTGAACTAAGTGAGATTATATAGCCATTTTGGACAATAGGTAAGGCTTGACCTTTTGTTCTTTTTCTTTTATGGGATCCCAAAAGGGACAAATGTCTGTTTGGCCACTGGGTGAATGAGACGTCTCCAAAGGAGGGGTCATGGTCAGCATCCTCTACTTACATGAACTAAATTACAGCTTCATAATACTGCCTCCTGGGCCCTCGAAATGCTCTCCCACACCTGACCAGCCCGGAGCATTTTCCTGCCTCATTTCTGTTATGTCTTCATAATCAACATGCATTATTATTTCTTTTTTCAAAATACAATGGGAATGCCTCCTTCCCCACCCCCAAGTTCTGAAAATTCTCAAACCAGCCCTGGAGAAATACAAATGCACAAAGCGACAGGCGAAGCCGGCCCTGTGTTCAGCACTCAATCATTTCCTGTCACAGGTGCAACCACTATGCATTATCCTGCCATGATTGATAGAGTGGGTTTGTGCAGACTGGGGGAGCTGGGGAGGCTCAGATGAGGTCCTGTCATTTGGGCTCCATTTCCTACTACCTGTAGGGAAAAGGAAATTCTTTGCAGGGATTGGCTGTTTAGTGGGTTCTGAATTTTAGTTTCTTGGATATAAAAGGAAGGTCGTATTTTCTAAAAGTTTAATATAGCTTTCAGCTTTATTTTAGCATAAGCTCTTTGCTGGGGGAAAAAAATGAAACAAAATGAAACAGCTAATCATAACACAATAGATTTCATTTAAAGTTGACATGTTCTAGAGTACAGCATCTCATGGCCTTGAATTACACTAAGTATGTAAAGTTATTTGTTTTCAAATCTCAGTCTTTAAATAAAGACAAAAAACCTCAAAATATGTTTGGTTTATACCCTTAATAGCTTGAAGTACACAACTTGTACTATTGAGCTTAATGTCTATACAATAAGGTTAAAAAATGTACTTCTAGGAGTTCCCGTTGTAGCTTAGTGGAGAAGAACCTAACCTGACTAGTATCATGAGGATGCAGGTTCAATCCCTGGCCCTGCTCAGTGGGTTGAGGATCCGGAGTTTCCGGGAACTGTGGTATAGTTTGCACATGTGGCTTGAATCTGACAATTCTGTGACTGTGGCATAGGCCGGCAGCCGAAGCTCTGATTCCACTCCTAGCCTGGGAACGCCCATAAGCTGCACCTGCAGCCCTAAAAAAAAAAAAAAAAAAGTACTTCTATCATCTTCAATAATACACTAAACATAGGGAATATAAGATCAGATAAAGCAGAAATTGTTATCATTATAGATTGTGGCTATACCTCATTTTTAGCGAGGGACCTGATTTTTGAGTTTGCTTCTGCTGTGATCAGTCAAGATCTTAACTAATTAATGTAAGATCAAAGTTCTCAACAGTGTTATGTAAAACTGTAAAATCCTCTCGTTCCTTCAATTCGTTTTAAAATGGCTAAAGGCAAAATTATTTGCATAAGGAGGTCTCTGATTTTAAAATGTAAAATTTCTTTCATTGGGATTATTAAGTGGCTTTCAATGATGTCCGCAGATGTTCAGGCCCCCCCAGCAAAGCTTTAATATTTTCCTGTGCTTTTTACATATGGCCTGATAGATAGATTGATTAAGTTGGTAGAAGAAGAATGGGAGATAAAATAGATTTTAAAATGTTTCCAACATTTTTTGGCACCAGAATATCCTTTAGTGTCAATACATCTGAATTGTATAATTTCAGCAAACAATATTAAATGTCTTCTAAAATTTGCCAGCTAAATTATATTATCAAACATCAATATATGCTTTATGTATTTTTCTTAAACTGACAAATGATATATATAAATCCATATTGTATATGTGGATTCAACATTTTAGCTGACAAATGTATTTCTAGAAAACAGTTTTATTTTTATATTTTAGCTATTATAGCGACCATCTGGTACAATACAACAGTTTACAAATCTGTTGGCCCAAACAATCAATTATTTGGAGAACATGTTTATATAAGAGCATCTATGAAGCTAGATGGGTAATAGGTTATTTAATTACCATTTTCTCTTTTTTATAAACATTGGGATGAAAGGGGGTATAACATCTTAAATGTTTTCCAGTAAACTTACAAAGACTAGAAAACTGATGGATATTGTTTAGCTTATCATAGTGCTGTATTTGTAGATATATCACATGTAAATGCAAATAATGTCAACCACTCCCTTTAAAAAAAAAGTGTGCATTAGTTTCATTCGGAGGGATGAAAAAAAAAAAAATCCTTCCCCACCCAGACTTTAAATATTATTTGGATGGTCTTTAAATGTTGTAGCTATCAGAACAGTCCATTTTAAAATGCTAACATACAAAGAAGCAAGTACAAAATACACACCAGTTTATTGCAGTTAAGCCCATTTTATGTTAACCATCATACAGGACCGGTAGTTATAAAGTGTCCATGATACAGAATGCTCCCTTAGCATGTCATTTATTCTTATAAATACAATATCACTGTATTAAGGTTCTTGTTCAAAAAGGAATAACTTTGATGTACACCTGGACCGAAACTTACTGTTTTCTCGAATACCAGTGAGTTTCGGTTTTGCTTTGAATTACATTTGTGACTTACAGATAAAGTGGGTACAGACTGAAAGATGGTTATGGTTAAATGAAACAGAAATTTTGCGAGAGGATGGAAGAAATTTGGACTGGCATTAGGTCTGAGTATGCGTCTGTCTTTTTCTCACACGTTTTTGGACAGTTGAAAAATGTTTTTGTTTAGCGAGGATAATATCACACTGCTTTGGTTGTTTGCATTTTTGCTTCTTGAGGGCCACAGAACTTGCTAACATTTTTTGTTTGAAAGCTAGGACAATGCCTTTAAACATGTAGCTCAAAGTGTGTTGAGTTAGCTAGCGAAGGAAACCATACCACAAGCGAGATCTCGTTGGAAAACTATAATTCTCAACTTTCTCCATCCCTCCTCCCCCCAGGAGGTCTCAGTGCAGCCATTTGTGTGTGTGTGTTCAATGTTATTTTTCATGGCTTATAAGGCGAGCTTTTTTTTTTTTTTCCTGTCAGGTACTGTGCCTATAGCTTGTTAATGCCACTTTTTGAGGTAGACTGGTGTAGCGTTTTGTTAGTAGGAGTATTAATAATAATATACAGAGTATCTCTCAAGCGATGGCAATATAATTCATAATATAAAGAAGACCAAATAGCTAGGACTCAAGTGCCTGTGTGAGGAGGCAACCATGTAACTAAATCAGCTTACAGGTATCATCGGCTCAACTCAGAAACTCACACTAGTCATCATCATTTAGTTTTTAAATAAAAAAGCAATTTAGACATATTAATAGAGCTGCGATTCTAAACCATGTTGAGAAACTAAATAAAATCAAAGGCGTTTAGGTGGAAATGTGATTTTCCAATTGCGTAATTACAACCCATGGGCCTCAGTAATAATGGAGAAAGGCAGGAAAACTGATAAAACATAAGCTTGCAGCTCTTCTGAGGCGGACTGCTGTGCAGAGCTGTGCTCCTCAAAGTGTGGACTGTGGACCAGTAATCCCAGCATCATTTCATGTCTCATCTCGTGCAGCCCCGTTCCAGTCCCACTGAATCAGATTCCTCAAGGGCAGGGCCCAGGAATCTGTCCTCTAACAAACTCAGAGCTAATTCTTATGCGTAATGCGTAATAAAGTTTGAGAGCCCGATCTTGGAATGGAGCAAGTGTTTTTGTCTTTCTCAGAAATCCGTTTTATATCTTAAATATGCTTATATCAGAATATCTTTCCTATACAGGAAATGAGACTAATTGGAAAGTCTTAGGCGTTTGGAACCTCTGTCTAAATTAAATTTATAGGCTCCCAACAAAATTTGCTTAAGTTGAATGCTTTAAAGTTGAGATAACATACAAACTTTCTGAGATTGTATAAACTTTCCTATATATTTAGTGTATAAATTTTCTTATCTGTATAATGTATTAACTTATCTGTATAATGTGTAAACTGTACTTGTTTTAATGGCATAAAGTACAAGTGTGTTAAATGATTACATCTCAATGTGGTAGTTATCTGGTGGTTTTTGTTGTTTTTTTTTTGTTTGTTTGTTTTGTTTTTTTGTCTTTTTTTTTTTTTTTTTTTTTTTTTTTTTTTTTTTTTTTGCTATTTCTTGGGCTGCTCCCGCGGCATATGGAAGTTTCCAGGCTAGGGGTCTAATCGGAGCTGTAGCCACAGGCCTATGCCAGAACCACAGCAACGATCCGAGCTGAGTCTGCAACTTACACCACAGCTCACGGCAACGCCGGATCGTTAACCCACTGAGCAAGGGCAGGGACCGAACCCGCAACCTCATGGTTCCTAGTCGGATTTGTTAACCACTGTGCCACAACGGGAACTCCCTGTTTTTACTGATAATATATGAAGCTCTAAAACCTTGATTGACCAGCGATAGTTTTTTAGTTTTTGAAGGTCTGTAACAATCCCGGTTCTCTTGTGTGTATCACCTCCTACCCTGGATCTCAAGGAAGTGGGAGTGTAGCAGAAAGAGTGGAGAAAAAATTGTTTGGGAGTTCCTGCTGTGGTGCAGTGGGTTAAGGATCTGGGATTGTGGCAGCTGTGGCCTAGCTCTCAGCTGCAGCTAGGATCTGATCCCTGGCTTGGGAGCTTCCATAAGCCGTGAGTGCGGTTAAAAAAAAAAAAAAGAAAAAAAAAATCGTCTGGGCAGTGGTGGTTGATTGACAAAAATAACAAGAGATTTTGGGGAAACACTTTAGCTAATCAGTCAAGACTGAGATGCCCACAAGACAACAGGTAATGGAACTTATATTTGGCCAGCAGGTGTTTGCGGAATAGAAGTATAGTGAAAATCTGCTTGTAGAGTCTGAATCACTCCTTTTGTCTATAAATCTCCTTCCTGATACAGGAGATGACAGTGACTCTCTATTGCAGTCCACTGGAGACCCCTGCCAATGGAGCCAGCAAGTTGTAAAACAAGCCCGAAGAACGATGGGCTAGTCATCGAGGAATGAAACCACGAGTGTGTGTTGAGCATCTGCTCTGTACCAGCACGGTGCAAATTGCCAAGAGGAGAAAGAGGAGTCAAAGCCGTGTGCTGGATCCTCAAGAAGCTTTCAGCCTTGTTGCAGAGAGGTTGGTTGCTCATTCAGAAAACAGGAAAGCCAAGGAGTTCCCGTTGTGGCTCAGCAGTAACAAACCCAACTCGTACCCATGAAGACTCGGGTGAGATCCTTGGCCTCCCTCAGTGGGTTGGGGACCCGGTGTTGCCATGAGATGTGATGTAGGTTGAAGATGCGGCTCGGATCCTGAGTTGCTGTGACTGTGGCGTAGGCTGACACCTGCAGCTATGATTCGACCCCTGGCCTGAGAATTTCCATATGCCACTGGTCAGGCCCTAAAAAGATTTTTTTTTTAAAAAGGGAAAGTCAAATCAAGTAATGTCTATTTATCATAAATGCCAATTGAGTTCAAAGAAGATGGCAGTGTTCTTAGCAAGTAACAGAAATCCTTGAGAAACTGGCTGAACTCCAAAGAAAATACTCAGTTTACAAAACTGCATAGTTTCTGGGCTGGCATCAGGCAGGCCTAAGTATCTCAGTGATTCAACAAATGTCTTCTTTCTTTGTCTCTGCCTTATCCTCAGCAGTTTCCTCCTAAGCATAGCTTGCTCATAGTCCCAAGGTATTTTCCAGAAGCTCCTACACCTACAGGCTTGTTTGTGCAGTAAGAAAAGAGAACACCTGTGTTCCAGCATTTCTGCAAAAACTTAATAAATTTTGTATGTCAATTCCTGAATGAAATTCACCACCAAGGCAATTCAGTGCACTAGTTAAATTTCCAGGTCTCGAGGCCCCTTTTTAGATGTGAAATTAGAGTTAGTATCCTCGGAAACACAAGTCTTGCCAAATAGAATGTGGGGCTTAAGAAGGAGGGGATGGAGGATATGGAGGCAGGAAAAGAAAAAAAAAAAAAAGGTCTTATATAAGGGGTAAACAGGCTGTAGTAATCAAGGAGTACTTCTTGTAAGAGGTGGCACCAGGCTGGCTTCAGAAGAGCTGGTAAATGGAGGGAAAATAGTGACCATTCCAAGTAGGGGAAAAAGAAAACACAAGCACAACATCGAGAAGTTCCCGTCATGGTGCAGCAGAAATGAATCCAACTAGTAGTATCCATGAGGATGAGGTTTCAAACTCTGGCCTCGCTTGGTGGGTCAGGGATCTGGCATTGCCAGGAGCTGTGGTGTAGGTTCCAGATGCAGCTTGGATCTCTTCTTGCTGTGGTTGTGGCGTAGGCTGGCAGCTGCTGCTCTGATTCCACCACTGGCCTGGGAACTTCCATATGCCACGGATGCAGCCCTAAAAAGAAAAAAAAAAAAAAAAAAAAAAAGAAGAAGGAGCATGAATAATGAGGACAATGAATCGGTCCTGACTAAACCAAAGGAATCAGGTTGGAGAGTACAGGAGTCAGGTTTGGTGTTTGGGATCACCTTTGTGCAGAAGGAGCAGTTCAGGTTTAGTGGGATAAGCAATAGGGGACTCTTACAGATGGGTCACGTGAAGGAGTCACCGGATAAACCCATTCACTCATATATTTCAGTTTTTCTCAAACCAATTGTGCTTGTCTTTTTTTTTTTTTAATCAAACAATTGCATGATAGTTGCCAGACAGACAGAGATAAAAAAAAGACCAAGCATTTAGAGACGTCTTAGCCTAACAACATAGGTCCAGGTCACATCATGCCAAATGACCTTCACTTAATTTTACCCCACTAATGCATCTATTAAAAATAGAAAAGTATGATAAAATATATCTTCCTATAAAAGAATTATATTCCCTGAATTTTTTGGTCTTTAGGGCGTATGTTTTCAGATTTCCAGGACCTGCTCGGTTTTCTGTTTGGCTGCATTAAAATAAACCCATATAAATAACAAGGTCCTACTGTAGAGCACAGGGAACTATAGTCACTATCTTGTAATATCTTGTAATAAACCATAATAGAAAAGAATATTTTAAAAGTCTATGTATAACTTAATCACTTTGCTGTACAGCAGAAATTAACACAACATTGTAACTAACTATACTTGAATAAAATACATTTTAAAGTACAATACAATACAATACACCCTAATGAGCTGGGGGCTACAAGATGTGCATTCAAAAGTCGAAGCTATAAGGCGACTTAAATCTGGGGAAAAAGAAATCACAAACCCAAACTTAAAAGACCTGCCCTGCAATGGAAGGTGCGGAGCGGAGGGCGACCCGCCGCCGCGCAGTCTGCCGGGGCCCCAGCATCTCCCAGTGGGCGGGGCAGCCTGGCCGCCACGTTCCGCGGAGACTGGGGACCGGTGTCAGGCGGAGCGGTGGCAGTGACGGCCGGTGAGTGATTGCACCATCAGCTTCCTGCCGCGATCCATCATGCGGCCCCAGCCGGTGAAGAATCACAGCCTCAGCAAGGTGCTGAGCCCAGCAACATATCATTAAACAAGGTTACCACCGGCAGATTTGTTCCCATGATCAATCTGGTCAATAACCGTTCCACCTCGCTGTACAGTTTCTCCTCCCCAGCCCCCCTCCCCGAACCTTAAAACATAAACAAGTATTATGAAAGCACTTGCAGAACAATGTAAAGCTTTCCCAAGTCTTCATTTCTCCGGTGGCGTTCCGCGAGCATCTTTAAAAACCCTTATAAATCATGAAAAATAACCTTTACTGCAGGATATAGCCTCAGACAAGTGCTCTACCCTAATTCCATATTTTATTACCTGATACGGACTGATTTTTTTTTTCTCCAGTTGATTACTGCATAGCATTGGGACAATTTCTTTTTTTATTTCCCCTTAAGTCTGCATAGCTCACTCGTTTCTTCCCTTAGGAGGTCCCAGATGAGATAGAAGTAAAACACTTTCTGCTTTTACCGCTCAACTTTTTGCATTTAACTCCTCCCGCGCCTCAGCAGACAAATTGCTCAGGGGTGTTGGATTCTTGCTGAACAACAAAGCAAAGAGCAAGAAACAAAATCTTGACTTCTTGGCAGTGTAATTAAGACTGGTGAATAGTGTTTCAATTTGGAAAATTCTATGGGAATCTCATGAGAAAAACCTGTTTTGTACTCTCTGCTGGTGAATTTGAAACGAAATATCCTAGCACATACAGGAATTTTTTTAAATGAAAAAAATTCACAAATACGAGATTTATTTCAGAAAAAAACAAGACTTTCCAAATGTACGCACACTGTCCCTTCTGAGTCCTGTTGGTTATTTCAACTTACGGTTGTAAGTTTATATCCATAGAATTAAATATATATATATATAATATTCTTATATCCATAGAATTAAATATATAGTTAAATATATATATGATTAAAAATGGAGCTACATTGGTTATCTTGACCTTCTCAAAACTATGAGAGTTTAATGATATAATTTAACTGATTAACCGATTGTTACACACTGTTCTAACTTAACAAAACTTTCATTATTACAAAAATAAAGCTGGTTCTCATTCCAGCAAGGCCATCTTGCTGTAGTCCGATGGAGACAGAACAGATTTCATTTTTCAATTCTTCCAGAAAAGGTTTTCTTAAAAGTACCTCCTAAGTAATTACATTAAACAGAGTGATGCATATTGAAACACAAGTTGCCTAACCTATTTTTCTTTATTCTTTTATTGAAATCCATTTCCTTCCTACCTTCTTTATCTTCTTAGTGCCGTTGAATTGCAGCTGGGTGTTTATGTCTCTGTAGAACACTTTTAAATTCAATGGTTAAATTAAATGGTTAGGTCCATCTTAAGTTAAGCATTCATGGATGGAAGTTAATTCCCTTGGATACTCCTGTATAAGACATACTGCTGTTTTGACTAGTTTGAGACTTCTTGCCAAGGAAAAATTTAGACAGAGAAACTAGAACTTACTGTTTAGGCTTCAAATTATAGTATTGTTTTTCCTTTAAATGTATGATATGTTTTCTAAACATTAATGGAATTCATGCTGTACCTTATTGTTAAAAAATGATTATTCTTTAGCCTATTTGGGAATATTCTTGCAGTAATCCCAGATGGTGAAGACGGTTTTAAGAAGAATGTCTAACCTATATTGATCACTGCTAAGAAACTGATCACCTGCTGGTGTGGATTAAAAACATGCACTGTTCTTTCAGAAGGTGTGTGTTAGTCTATCCTATTCTGTCCTGTGTGAATTCCACATTCCTCCTCAGGAATATAATTTCATATATCAAGGCTGGTGACGTGATAAAAGTGTTATAGATTGCTAGCTCTTAATTAATTTATAAAATAAAAATAGGAGAGATTCATAGTAGGTCCAGGTCATGCCTTTAGGTCAGCAAATATTTATTGAATGCCCATTGTGGATAAGGCACTGTACTTTAGGCTTTTTTCTTATAATAAGTCCCTAGTTACAGATTACATTGTATTGTTCAGAAGATACTAAATCTGAGTCATGCAGTGGAGACTTAATTTGGTTAAAACCTAGATGACTTATAGTCTAGACACAATATTCATGGCAGCTTTGTAATAGGCTTAGGTGGTGCTTATAGTACAATAATGCAAAAAATTGAAGGAAGCTATTGCTTCCATAATACACTATAATTTGACTTAGGCTCTGCGTAGATACAGTCATCAATAACTCAGTAAAAACAATTTCACATCTAAGCATCGGCTTTAACGACAAAAATGCCTAGACTCTTGAAAGGAAGGTGATAGAAATACAAAACATTCTTTCTATTATCTGCTCTCTTTCTTTTGCTATTGATTTCACTAATGACTTAACCTCAAATTTAGAAGGGCAGAAATGAAAAAAAGTGCGTATATAATTGAAAATGTATCAGTATAGGTGGCTTTAAAAAGCATTTCATAGCCTTTTTGATCTTGCTCATGAAATTATTGGCAAGCATTAGTAAATATTTAAATAGTGTCAGAAAACAGCATTTTATTTTTAATTCAATAAGATTTTTCTTTTAATCACCCTGGTCTAAAGATGCTTGTCCCTATTTATAGATCTTGCGAAACTTCCTCATTTGTGTGTGTATGTGTATCTTTTTATCTTTCCCTGGATCCCCATTGTAAGCCCCAGTGTGTGCTTCTCACAAATTAGGTAATTTTCAAAACCCCTCCATCTCCATCTTACATAAATTTTATTTGCAGTGGAAATATTGCAGGAGAGCCCATCAGATGTCTTTTGTGATGTTTACCCCTATTTCTATGCTTAATACTTTTATTTTTTCATCTTTTTAGGGCCGACCCCTCCAGGCGAGGGGTCAAATCGGAGCTGCAGGTGCTGGCCTACACCACAGCTCACAGCAACGCTGGATCCTTAACCCACTGAGTGAGGCCAGGGAGCAAACCCACATCCTCATGGATACTAGTTGGGGTTGTTACTGCTGAGCTGAAATGAGAACGCCTCTACTTTTAATTCTTAATTCACAAATATTTCCTAGGAATTCCATCCCTTCAAAGCTAAGGCGTCAGTGGGAATGCACTGTGCATCCTAAGAATCATTTATGGCAGTGGCCTCTTCTCCGCTTCCTCATTTGTTTTTCTCTGGATCATTCCCTTTAGACACTGCATGGTCAACACACTATATCAAGTAAGTCTCGAGCCTTTGCCTTAACAGAGGCTGATCCCCTTTCTTATATCTGGTATTATTACCAAGTGACATCATGCAGTTGGCATGAAATTCAGTGCCAGCTGTGATATATTGTGGCTCATTCTACACATGCTGAGTCCCAATTTCTTCTCAGTAATAAAAATTTCACATACGTCTTTAGGGGCCACAAAATAAGCACCCTTTCTTCTGAGAGACAGAGGAAGAGGTTTAGCTAAGCAAGGGTGAAGTTCTGGGGTGGGGAGAGGGAGTGGTGTGAAAGGCAGGAATTTTGGTTTTGTTGTTTGATTTTAAGGTTCCCTCAGGGCTGGATGTGAGCGTACCAAGGCATTGCAAACGGTTAACTCAGCGTGATAGAGAACAGAATTTTCTAGGGGTTTTGACTGATGCTCATAAAGAGATCAACCTAGTTATTCCTGAACGCCTTTGTCTTGAGTTTCCTGTTTTGGCCCTTTAGCTTCCGGCCGCCAGAGCCGGGATACCCCTTTCTAGTTTTGATCCACTGAAGCACTGTTACAAGGAGTTGGTACTCAGAGACCTGGCCCTCTCCCACAGTAATTATGGGAGGAATCCCAACTGATAGACAGCACGTTTCGAGGCCTTCAAATGGTAGCAGTCTTACATAGGTTGAGATTATAGAGTCAGATACGGTACTTCTCCCTCTACGATATCAGACAGCTATGTGGTGTTTTTGTTATCATTTCTGGATAGAGCTGTGTGCACCATGGCAAAACAAGACTAATTGAGAGTTTCTGTGTGTCCAATCAGCCATGATGCATTAAGATGGCTAAACATGAACAGCAGGAACCTGTAAGTTCAGGCTCTTGCAATTCATCTCACTAGAGTAGACATGTTGCAGGAAATTGCATCTACTAAAACACTAAATAAATACACTTGATTTTTGCCACGTTCTTGATGTTTTGCTTGCTTGCTTGCATGCTTCATTCAGCAAACACGACAGGGGCCTTCTGCAGGCTCCTGGATAACTAGGGATTGCAAAACACTGCTCTAGCAGTTCTGCTGTGATGCAGTGGGATTGGTGGTAACTCTGGATGCAGGTTTGATTCCCAGCTCAGCACAGCGGGTTAAAGGATCTGGCTTTGGCGCAGCTGTGGCATAGGTTGCAGCTGTGGCTTGGATGTGATCCCTGGCCTGGGAAATCCATATGCCATGGGATGGCCAAAGTCAAACAAACAAACCAACAAAACAAAAAACACTGCTCCAAGTTTGGGGTTAGTAGATGCAAACTATTACATTTAGCACGAATAAGCAGTGAGGTCCTGCTGCATAGCATAGGGAACTATAGCCAATCACTTGGGCTAGAACATGATAGAAGATAATATAAGAAAAGGAATGTGTGTGTGTGTGTGTGTATAACTGGGTATGACTGGGTCACTTTGCTGTATAGCAGAAATTGACAAAACATTGTAAATAAACTATAATAAAAAAACTTTTAAAACCCAGTAAACATTTTTTTTTTTTTTTTAAAAGCACTGCTCCAGAAGCACAGGGTCTGAAGTAGTAAACCAGAGAAGTAACGGGACCATTCCAGGATTATGTGATATGTTCAGTGGCACGAGCAGGAATAGAGTGTTGGGAGAGCAGAATCAAGGAGCAGTACGTTCACCACCATATCATCAAGGGCTTATTGAAGGAGTTATGCTGTAACGTGGGAGAGTGCTATCCAGAGAAGCAGGCAAAAGGAACCACTTGTGAAGAGGTAAAGATGCGGAAAAAGCCAGCCTCCCCGTCCCCAGGTCTAGGAGGGAGGAATAACACCAGTATAATGTAGAGAGATGAGGCAGGACCCACCTCCTAAAGAGATACCCTGAAAAATCTGGATATAATGCTGAAAAAGAGCAATGTAACTCATCACTGGCCTTGGAAAAGCATTTCTTCTCTTCTGCAGAAGACTTTAACCCAGGGTACCGATAATTTTTTTTTTTTGGCCACATCCATGGCAAGCTGAAGTTCTGCGGCCAGGGATTGAACCCACACCAGGGCTGCAACCCAAGCCACAGCAGTGACAATGCTGGATTCTTAACCTACAGCACCATCAGGGGAACTCCTTTTTTTTTTTAGTGTACTTCTCATATTGTAATTATAGAAGCAATTAACACTTTCAGTATAAGGCGCCAATCTCTGCATTATGGAGGTTTGAAACCATTGAGCTCATTAAAGAAGGCATCACCCCATTATGTCTGAAAGCCATCAACAGAAATAGAAGTAAAATCATTATAGAAACAGGCAATTATCTAAAGAAGCAAGAAGGTGAGTATCATGTGAAATGAAAATGGTCCTAGGTACCCATGTGGGCTCATATACCCGCGTACTGTAAGTATGAACTTCTATGGGTTGTATGGGGACGGGGGCAAGTTGCATAATATCCTGGCACATCTCTTCTTCCTTCGAGAGACGCGACTTTCAAAAGCATCTGAAAGGGTAGACCAGAAAATGAGGAGGAGGCCCTAAGTTTGTAAAGAGAGTTTTGTCAAGGACTGTTTCGGATGGAGCACTTGTGATGAAGAACTAGAATGATTCTCTCAGCTGGCGAGTTTTTCCTCTAGGAACCCCTGCCAGGGGTGGGACTCTCAAGGGAGGTGCTTTTGCTATGAAAACCGAAGGTCTTCTGCTTCAGAAACTTCCACGAGTGGGCGGAGCCAGGCACAGGTGCTGTGCTCAGAGGTTAGTGTGGTAGACATGGATTTGCTGGAAGACAGTCTCCAAGTCAACAATAGCAAAAACCTTTTTACCTACTCTATCACTGCCAGTATTTGGGGGGTTTTCTAAGGAGAAGATAGTAGAATCATATATGAAAGAAGCATTTCCGTAAAGAATATATTTGAATAAATGCGATTGAAATCCTGTTTGGCCCTTAGATACAAAATCCAAAGCGGAAGCACACATCACGCAAAAGGTTAAATAGAGGACATTCAGAGCTGACTTCCTGTTTCTATTTCAATTTCAGAGACAATATTATTTTAGGCCAATTTCTGGGTCTTTACTCATGTGTGAACATTTGGAGGGGTCAGAATAGAATCCACTAAAAATGTAAGCTTCTGTAACTTCCTAAATGCAGATAATACAAGTGCATCGCCATTCATTCACAGACACTAATGACTTCTATTCCGGGGCGACAAGCTCAAAAAAGGTAAATAACAGAGTTGATGACAGAAAGAGGACAGAGCCTTCACACTTGTGGTAATTGATTTTCTTTGCTAAAAATATAAATTTACTATCAGGGGTAAGCCACCTTCAAAGCACAACACACACACAAAACACATGCTTTTATGTTTACTCATTAGTAGAGTCTGCAACCCTTGAGATCCTACTGTGTTCCAAGTGTGCCATGTCTGTAGGAGCTGAATGTACTAATTCCTGTCCTCAATTCCTGTCCTCATGGAGTTTACATTGGGGAAGATGGATATAAAAAAACGTAGGGGGGAAATAGTGATTCCAGATTGTAATAAGCGCTATGAAGGAAAATAATAGATTGATATGAGAGAAAATAATCCATGTAGACTGGCTATTTTAGGTTGGAGGATAGGAGAATAATAGTGTCATCCTTGTCTTTTATAGTTGCTAAAGATTATTGATGAACACAGTAATGAAATATTGAAGTATACCAAATTGATTCAAAATGCATATGTCAAATAGGTTTTATTAAATCTGTGAGATAAAAATTATAATTTGTACTCAAGGGAGATGTTTGAAGAGTGTTCTGGTGTCCTATTTTAATGAAAAACCTTTTTTTTTTTTTTTGGTCTTTTTGTCTTTTTTAAGGCCACACTCGCAGTATATGGAGGTTCCCAGACTCGGAGTCCAATAAGAGCGTAGCCGCCGGCCTATGCCAGAGCCACAGCCACATGGAATCCGAGCCGTGTCTGGAACCTACACCACAGCTCACAGCAACACCAGATCCTCAACCCACTGAGTGAGGCCAGGGATCAAACCTGCATCCTCATAGATGCTAGTCAGGTTCATTATCTGCTGAACCATGATGGGAACTCCAGTGAAAAAACATTTAATAAAAATTCAAATGTCAGTAACTAAAAACAAAAGACAAAAGCTTCACTTTTAAAAAGCCTCTACTTCATTATGATAGCGATTCTGACCTCATTTAAGTACTTCTGATGTCATATAGAAACTAGTTCCATCTTACAATAAAATTAATAAAACTTAAAATATTGGCATAGAGTAATCAACGGCTCTTTTCTAACAATGCAGAGAGTAAATTTATATGTTAAAAGTAATTTTTTGTGTGTTTTTCACTGAGTTAATATGTAGAATTATGGCAATTTTATTTCTTCTTTTTAATGCTTTTGCCATTTACTTCATTTTTCTTGATGTGTTATCATCCGGCATAATTTCCTTTCAGTACAAAGACCTTCCTTTAGCGGTCTTTTAAAGAAAGGTCTGCTAACAGTGAATTGTCTCAGTCTTTTTAAATGTATGAATGTCTTCTCTTTATCTTTTGAAGAATAGTTTTGCTGGCTATAGAATTCTTGGTTGGCAGGCAATTATTTTTCTTACAGCACTTTGAATATGATATTTTACTTCCTTCTGGGTTCTGTTGTTTCTGAAATGAAGTCAACTGTTAATCAAATTATTGCGTCTCTTTACAAGATAAATTCGTCTTCCTTCTGTGCTCTAATTTTTTTTAAACACTTTTGAATTTGATACTTATAAGTGTGACTCTCTTTCTTTTTATCCTATGCAATATTTTATTGACTTTCTTGGTTCTGTACATGAATAGTTTTCATCGAATCTGGGAAGATTTTAGCCCTTAATTTTTAATAAACTTTTCCCCTCTTTTCTTTCTCTCTGTCCACTGTGTCCAGGACTTACGCTGTATGTATTTTGGTTTCCTTAATATTGTACCACGTGTCTCTCTTGCTCTGTTTTATTTTCTTCCATCTTTTTCCTCTCTGTTCTTCAGATCAGATAATTTCCATTCATCTACTTTCAAGTTTGCTATTTATTTTGCCTTCTCAAATCTGCCGTTAGGCCTATATGCTGAGGTTTTCTTTTCAGTCATTGCAATTTTTAACTATGGAATTTTATTTTGTTGTTTTTTACACTTTCTATATCTTTTCTAAGATGTCTTTGATGAGTTATGATCATAATATTTTATCATAATGTTTTGCTAAAATCTGGGCATTTTAGATTATATATTGTAGCATTTGAGGATTCTGATTTTTTTCCATAAGGATTCTTTTTGGCCACGCATGGTGTGTGGAATTTCCAGGGGTAGGGATTGAACCTGCACCACAGCAGTGTTCTAAGCCACAGTAGTGACAACTCCAGATCCTTAACCCACTGAGCCACCAGGGAACTCCTCCATGAGGATTTTTATTGTTGCTGAGTTTTTAAATTTAGTTTTGTTTAGTTTTTTTTAATGTTTTATTATACTTGATTTACAATGTTCTATCTAGTTTTGTTTGGTTTTCTTTTTCTTCTTCTTCTTTTTTTTTTTTTTTTGTCTTTTTAGGCCACACCTGTGGCACATGGAGGTTCCCAGGCTAGGGGGGATGAATCGGAACTACCACCAGCCTTTATTAACTTAAGAAGTTGTTTTGGGTTTACACACATACTATATTTTAATAACTCCTTTGAGGGGTAATTTATGTAAAATAAGCCATATCCATGGAAAATAAGCAATTTGGTAAGCTCTGACAAAGGTGCACAGCCATGAAATCACTGCCCCAATCCAGATGCTGAATATAGCCATCATTCACAGAAGTAAAACCCATTCCTTGCTCTTTTTTTTTTTTTTTTTTTTTTTTGCCGCAGCTGTGGCATATGGGAGTTCCCAGGCTGGTGGTCAAATAAGACCTGCAAAATGCTGGCCTACACCATAGCCATGGCAACACAGGATCCAAGCCCACTCATTCCCCATCCCACACATACATCTGTCAGTGAAAGAGGAAGCTTCTCCAGAGAGATGTACATGAACACAATCTCGTGTGAACACAACCTTTTATTTGCTGACCACGGTGCTATAGAAACCAGGCCAACTTGTGATTTTTAATTATTTTTAAAATCTGTATTCTAATAAAAAATTAAAATAGTAAAAAACTATAGAGACATCAGCAGCCAGACCCTAGGAAGAGAGGTTTTCCAGAGGCAAGTAGAGGAGAGTTATTAAAAACTAAACAAAACTTGGAGTTCCCGTTGTGGTTCAGTGGTTCATGAACGCGACTACTATTACCAGGAGGATGTGGGTTTGATCCATGACCTTGTTCAGTGGGGGTAAGGATCCAGCATTGCTGTGAGCTGTGGTGTAGGTCACAGACACAACTCGGATCTGGCATTGCTGTGACTTTGGCATAGGGTTCATAACCTACTGAGCCACAATGGGAACACTTAGACTTTTATTTTTGATATATATACTTTTTTCCCATCTATTAAGATATCGAAACACAAACACCTGAATTTTGAAAAGAAGAAGTGAAGTTGAAAAAAAAGAACTGGTGAGGCACTATGAATACAATATTTACAATTAAAATGAGAGGTAAATTTGTTGAACCAGGCATACTGCTTAGCATGTTATATACCTTATCTCATTTAATCTCCACAATAGTTGTATGGCATAAATATATTTTAGTTCCCACTTTATGAATGAGGACATTACCAGACTATGGAACTCAGTATCCCCTAAATACCACAAGGTGAGTTGATTTCAACCTCACAACTTTTCTTTTTCCTATTTTTGGCTGCCCAGCGGCACATGGAGGTCCCGGGCCAGGCATTGGATCTGAGCCACAGTTGTGACCTACACCACAGCTGTGGCAACACGGGGTCTTTTTACCCACTGCGCTGAGCCAGTGATCAAACTGGCATCCTGGCGCTGCAGAGCTGCCTCCCCCAATCCCACTGCACCACTGCGGGAACTCCTCAACCGCACAACTTTTCATTTCGTTAACCAAGACACAAGAAGTCCAGCATAAGTTACCCATGACAGTTTTGCAGACAGTATAGCTTGATAAGCAACAGCACTAGCTAAAGCCTAGCCCCGTCATTTACTTGACATGTGACCCCTGGAACTTAGCGTCTTGGTACTTCAGTTTCTGAAGCAAATGAAAAGACAGACGGGTTCTCAGTGGTTATGTGTTCATATCAACACATTCATATTTTCACAGAAGAATCGCTTCTAATGACAGGAACGGCAGCTCTAAGAGAAGGTAGAATTATGTAAAACTCTGGCAAAATAACCTAAACAGTTTCTGGGCGACCAGTCTCCCTTGCCTAATGACTTATTCTCTTGGGCATCTAGCCTCCTGGTCTCCGTGCCTTTCCAATGGAAAATAAACAAATTTAGTAAACTCCACCTGGCTCCCTGTGGATTGTTTATCATGAAATACCTTCCAATTGAGCCTGATTGCCAGCCTTTGGAGGAGAGCTGTGCTCCGAAAATTGGAGGCTTTGTAAGGGGACCTCTGACTGAGGTCCTGCACTGTGGGCGAGGGAAGAAAAAGCCACTGACACGATGCCTGTCTACCCTCTGGCTCACGTAAAGTCACTGCCTTAAATACTCAGCATCTGGGAATATAATAATTCTGCCTACTCTAGCTTTAAAGGTGAATTTTGCAATTTTTGAAAAGGTCCTTAGAATCACATTGCAGAATTAAAGGGTGTATTATAATTATCAATATCAATAGTAATAAAAGTTTATTAAAGGTCATTAAAATGAAAGGGGATGGCTCTAGATCCCATCAATCTGAATTGACTCCCTCCTCTTGTGTTAATTAGAAAACTCAGATAATGGTTCTATGGGGGAGTACAGGGAAAATTTAATTACGAAAGTTTAATGGGCCACTATCTACTTCCTGCCAGATTAAAAACTGATGATTTATACAATTTTAGATACTACCACAGGCTTTTCTAACAAAACATGTTGCAGAGAATGTAAAAGTTTACGGAGAGCTTTCTATCCACTATAAAACAATGCTAGCAAAAGCCATGTTTGCACACTCCTTAAAAAAAAAAAAAGTCACCCTAGAAAATATATATTCTGCATTTACTAATGCTTACAAGCTTAAAATAGGCAACAATCAGAAAGTGTAGATATTTGGTACATATCAGTTAAAAATAAAATGGTCTGTTATCTTCTTGGCGTTGGAGAAAGGAGAGCATCTTGGGAGAGAGAGATTTTAAGACCCCGAGGAAAGATGTCTTATTGTTTTTGACACGTTTGTCATTGAGCGCTCTCTTCTTTGAGTCTTAGTGACGCATTCATTTCCCTTGATCCGGAGCTGCCTGTTACCAACACAAAGTGATAGGATTGTGCAAAGCTTGGAATTTAAAGGATGTGGATGCAGAGAAAAGAAATGGGTTGCATAGATAGGAGGAGGTGAGAAAAAGAACTAAGCAGCCACTCAGTCTTACTCTTAATTTCTAAACGGTGTAGCATAGGGTCATTGAGGAGTTAGCTTTTCTTTTTTTTTCTTCTTCTTCTCTTTTTAAATTTTATTTTATTGGAGTATAAATGACTTACAGAGTTGTATTAGTTTCATGTATACAGCAAAGTGAATCAGTTATACATAAATATATATCCATTCTTTTTCTTCCCCCATATACCTTATTACAAACTATTTAGGCGATTTCCCTGTACTATACAGAAGGTTCTAGTTAACTATCTATTTTATACAGTAGTGTGTATATATTATTCCCACCCTCCTAATTCCTACCCCTTACAATGATTTCCCCTATGGTAACAACTATAAGATGGGTTTTGAAAACAAAGTTTGTTTCTCTTTTATAAGTCTGTTCTTTTTTGTCATTTTTATTAGATTCCACATATAAGTGACATCATGTGATATTTGTCTGTCTCTGTCCGGTTTACTTCACTCAGAATGATAATCTCTAGTTCCATCCATGTTGCTGCAGATGGCATTATTTCATTCTTTTTTATGGCTGAGTAATGTTCCATTTGTATATCTGTACGACATCTTTATCCATTCCCCTGTTGATGGACATTTAGGTTGTTTCCATGTCTTGGCTGCTGTAAATAGTGCTGCAGTAAATGCTGGGGTGCATGTATCTTTTCAAATTATGGCTTTCTCTGGATATATGCCTAGGTGTGGGTTTGCTGGATTATATGGTATTTCTATATTTAGTTTTTTTAAAGGAAACTCCATGCTGTCTCCATAGTGGTTGCACCAATTTGCGTTCCCACCAACAGTGTAGGAGGGTTCCCTTTTCCAGGAGTTAGCTTTTCAACATGGCTTGAAAAATATAGGCTGTCTGGAACACTTGCATGACACATAATATTTTTAAAATCTAAAAAGCTGTTACAACTAAATTTAAAAAAACCAGTTAATTCCAGTTAGAAAATGAGAGAAGGGATATAAACTGATAATCCATAGAAGCAGATTATAGCACCCAATAAGCATTTTGAAATTCAAATTTATTTGGACTCAAATGCCAGCTAAAAAACAAGAAAATATCATTATTTGTAATCAAAGTTCATAACTAGATGCCTAACAAAATGGTAATATTTGAGGAAATTATTGTACCTTCAATGGACAGGAAGTTAGGTAGCTATTTAAAGTCACATTTTCAAATTACTTTTAAGAAGCAGTAAATTTAAAATGCTGAAAAAATTAAAAGCAGGCTTCTAAGTTATATATATTATATGATCCAAATATGCATATAACACCTATATAAATAAATTCTCATTAGAATAAGATTTGAAAAATAAAAAGCAATATTATTGCATATGAGCTCTTTTAGCTGTGCAATTACAAATGATTTTTATTTAAACTCTTCCATTTTGCAATTTCTGACACAGTCTGTGCTACTTTTCTTATACAAAAATTATTTAGGAAAACACAAAAATGTTTCAATCTAAGTAGTGATTAAAGAAATAGAAATTATAGCAGTGTTATCATTTTCCCTATGAAATTAGCAATATTTATTCAAAATCTATGAAAATGCAGTGAGTGAATGTGGGTGTAGTGAGGCAGGACTCCTGGCAGAAATGTACAGTCCCTTTGTATCAAAAGCTGCCAATATAGTGTGGCTACTTTCAAGAATTCATCTCAAGGACTCAACCTGAAATTTGAACTTAAAATTGTTAGCAAGAATTCATTAGGCCAAGATGTTCCTTAGATACAATTAGAGTATGACATTGAAAACAACCCAAACAAACATCCAACAGAGGTGAGATAGTTAAATAAGATTCAGTGATACAGTGATCTATTAAGTAGTTATTTAAAAAGTATTTTGAACATGCTTTTAATGACAGGGTAAATATTCAGTGCATTCCATGGAGAGAAATAATTAGAATGCAAAATCATATATGCTATGTAATTATATTTATCTATATAATAAAATTATATTTTATACTAAGAGAAGACTGGAAGGAGTCATGATTGAAAGTTAACAGCAATATTATGTTGAGTTCGTTTTTTTCCATTATGGTTATTTTTAATTTTGTCTTTATCATTTTCTGTGTTTTCCAAGTTTTAAATATCAGGAAAAAATATTTTTAAATAGGTATGACCATGAAGAGATACTTTTAGGGGTCACTTCTTTAAGGTGCTCCTTAAAGGTTGTACATAGGTGTCCAGGATCTGAGGAATCCAACAACTGTTCACAGAGAAGAAATTCTCATTTCTGGTAGGAGTTGTGGTCAGGAGCTGCTGCCAGTGTAATAGAAAAGAACAAATCTGACTCCATATTGGATCTGTTTCTTTTCCTTTAACCTTTGTATCCATTGCTTTTGCTACAAGATAAGAAAGTTGCCTATAGCGTGAATGCTACAGGATAGTCCATTTTCAAGGCTCTGACCTTCTAGGATATACCACTTACTTTTTCCATTCATACAGAGATAAAAAGTTGCAGAACAAAGAATAGCATTTGTCTTATTCAGGTTTACAGGAACACTGGGAAGTGATCTATGAGGACCACTGAAAGAACCAAGACTTCTGACACCAAGAAGTTTGCAACGACCAACCACACCTGCTCCCCTTTTAAGATAAAAGAAGCCTGGATTCTAACTCCGGTAAGATGGTTCTTTGGGATGCTAGTCTAACACCTTCTGGGTCTGCTGGCTTTTTGAGTGAAGTTTTCATCCCTTGCTCCAACAACTCATCTCTCGATGTATTGGCATGTGGTAGGTACAGTGAGCAGTAAGAGTTTGGACTCAGTAAGACCAGAAGGGGAAGCATTTGCTGCTGGGAAGGAAACCCTGGCCAGAGCCACAACCTCCAGGAGCAGCTGTTGGAAGACTTCCTTATCATTTCAGAGAAATGCCTGCTGTGAGATCAGTGCATGAAGTCGTTATGAGGAAAATCACCAGCCTCTCCATCCTCCTCTCGAGTGGAATCATTCAAATGAAGAGGGTCAGCCTTCTGTTTTTCTATTCGACTTGCCATCTTAGGGAAGGGGGAGATTTCAGACTTTTCGTTATCATCCTCTCTGGGGAGAGAGAAACATATTTTTCTTTTGGAAATCTAGGGATACTTGAAGGGCACTCTGGGTGGGGCTTGACACAGCGTTAAGTAATACACTGGTTCTCAGACTCTTCACTACCACTCCAGAATTGTGTTGCCAGGGGAAAGAGGTTAGACAGGAAAATATTACATGTTTTAAATGCTTGCTAATTTTACATTTCCTTTATTTTATGAGCACCAGATTATATAGCCCAGACAGTGGTCTTTAAAATGTTTTTGTCCCAGGTCTCAGCAGCAAAAATGTATTGGGCAACCCTCACATATAAAAATTTGTATTCAAAAATTGTGAAATACTATGATGTACCTATAATATGTTTTTATAAACATACACATATATGTGTGTGCATATATAACCTACACTAAATAGAATTTTAGAAGGGTTTTGATATAGATGAAATCAACAATATTAAAAATAGTTTTACTTATTGATGGTCCAAAAAGCACCATGTAATATGGACTGTGGTTGAATATGCTTCATTAAGTTTAAAATTTTTCAGTTAAGGCTTTGTAATATAGTGACTTGAAGATCTGATTTTAAGGTCTTAATTTTAGCACACAGTTTTCAGGAATGCCATTGCTTGGAAAGAGGCATCTTACAAAGAAAGATAGATCCAAATGGAAGAAGTTCATTCTTGGCTCATCTTACTAGATCATGATACTCATTTTTCAATCCCAAGCTCCAATTATGCAAAGGTATTTACTGTTGGCAGGACTTTGGGGAAACAGACAGTCTCATATATTGCTGGTAGGAGTGTAAATTGGTACAACATTTATGAAGTTAATTTGGCAGTATCTTTCAAAATTACAAATAGACACATTTCTTGACTCAGATATTCAACCTCCTAAAAATTTATCTGATAGTCATCCTCACATATGTTTCAAGTGACACATTAGAAAAGTTTTCCAATGTAGCATTGTTTGCAATAGCAAAGGACTGGAAACAGTATAAATATCTATACTTGAGGACCAGTACATCAGTGATGGTATATCTATACAAAGGAATATCATGCAGCCATAAAAAAGAACATGAAAACTCTTTATGTATTGATATGGAAGTATTTCCATGACATACCAAGTGAAAAAATCTAAGGGGCAAAATGTGCTTGGGTTACCACTATTTCTGTTTTAAAGAGCGGGGATAAAAAGGGGAACATGTAAGTATATGAGCTTGCAGTATAGGCACAATGTGTCTCTGGAAGGATTCATGAGAACTTGGTATCTCTGATCCTGAAGATGAGTAATGATGATTAAACAAGAGTGGATGGCTCTTCCTACTTCATGCTCTCAAACATTTTAGATATTGTATTAACCTATTTAAATTTTTTTTTTCTTTTTATGGCCATACCCACAGCATATGGAAGTTCCTGGCCTAGAGGTCAAATTGGAGCTGCAATTGCAGGCCTGCACCACAGCCATGGCAACACTGGATCCAAGCCACATCTACACCACAGCTTGTGGCAATGCCAGATCCTTAACTCACTGAGCCAGGCCACGGATCATATATATTATGATGGGTTCTTAACCTGCTGAGCCACAATGGTAACTCCTAAAATTCTTTTTAAGGTATAAAAAGGACTCATTTTTTTTCAGATTAAAAAAGAATTATTTTATTGAAGTTTAGTTGACTCACAGTGCTGTGTTAATTTCTGTATACAGCAAAGTGATTATAGTTGTATATACATATACATTCTTTTTCATATTCTTTTTGGTTATGGTTTATCACAGGATGTTGAATATAGTTCTCTTTGCTGTGCATTAGGACCTTCTTGTTTAGCCGTCAGTATATAATCGTTTGCTATTATCTGTTAATGCCAAACTCCCAATCCACACCTCTCCAAACCCTCCTCCCTTAGCAACCACGTCTGTTCCCAATGTCTGTGAGTCTGCTTCTGTTTTGTAGGTAATTTCATTTGTGTCATATTTTAGATTCCCCATGTAAGTGATATCATATAGTATTTGTCTTTCTCTTTTTTATCAGTACTCCTCCTAGTAAATAAGGGCTATTCTGACCAGGGGGAAGTGGTCCCTCACTGTAGGTTTGATTTGCATTTCTCTAACAATTAGCGATGTTGAACATCTTTTCATGTAAAAGAAATCATTTTTCCAAAATGACCCACATTGGATTCCTTTTCTAATATGTCATTGTTAGTAAGCCAACTATAATGGAAAAAATCAAAATCATTAAAAGATACATAAATTTCTTACAATAAAAAATAAAATTAACCACATTGATGACATGTAAATTGCATTATACTACAGCTGCAAAATAAAATGTAAAGAATACACTGCCAGCTCCTCAGTTTCATAGCTCTTACAGCCTTCTTTCAGGATACATTAAGTTCTGTGTCACTTAAGGACCAAAGGTGTAGAGAGTCTCAGTACTCCATGAAAGATCAGCAAAGCTTCATTCCTTTGTTTACCACTTAGACAGAAAATAAAAATAAAGACAAGTTGTATAATCATGATTTGCTCTCCATAAAGGATGTTTGCAAACCTTCTGAATATAAGCACTGCTTTGCTTTGTAGAAAACAAATCATAGAGTCGTCACAAGTCATGGTACCAAGCCCACCATTAGAATAAACGGAGAGATAAGAATGTACAAATGTGTCTTACATGTTAATACGAGCCAGTTTTTTTTCCATATCATAGCCCACGTCAGCGGGAGGGTAACTTACAGTGCGGAAGTCTTTACATTGTTCTATTTCTGCAGCGCATACACACCCTGTGGGCTACATTTGGGTCCCTTCGGACACTGCAACAGAATAACGACTTTTGATGAATCATTTGACCATCCAAACTATTTTCCTTTAAAATAAAGAGACGTTTATGTAAAGGACAGCCACGGAGGTGCCCCAAAGCAAAACAAAGAAACAGAAAAATTCAGTTTGTGCCGTTGCCTTGTGTAGCTGGTTTCTGACGTTTCAAACAGAAGACTCTGGTGTTACACATCCAGGGCTCGTTGTCAGTTCGGATTTAGGCAGACGTGGACTACTTCCCGCCGCAGCTCTCTGGCCTGAAGCCGTCTAGTTGGCTTCTAGACACCACCGTGTCATCCGCACGTCCTTGAAAATTTCAGGTACAGACCCAGTCAGGGGTTCCTCCCAGAGACAAGATGCTGGAGACAGAGACACCAAGCGAGAGGAGCAGCAGAGAGGGGAACATGCTGGCCCTCTTGTTTTATAAGAAGGTCAATGAGTCCAAGGACCCAGACGGAGCACAGAAAAATAGTTATTCCCCCGAACACCTAGTAAATATAGGGCAAGGGGCTATTTCTGACAATTTCTAAGAGGAAGGAGAAGCACAAATATCAAGAGAGAGAAAACAAAGAAAATTCTTCAAGAATGCATCACAAGACAGACCCTCTGCTTTCCATAGTTTTATGTGCAAACATTCACCTGAAAACCAGACTTGTATTTCCCATCATCTCTGTTTAACCAGCACTTAGTCATCCTTCAAGAGTCAAATCCAAATTTGGGTTTTTTTTTTTTTTTTTTTTTTTTTTGCTGCACCTGTGGCATGCAGAATTTCCAGGGCCAGGGGTTGAAACTGAGCCACAGCAGGGACAACACCAGATCCCTAACTGCTAGGCCAACCAGGGAACTCCAAGCCTTACTCAAATTTATCAATCCTAACTCCAGTTCCTAAGGATGCAGAATTAATTGCTCCCTCTCTCTTTCAATAACACTTGGGGGGCAATGTCTGTCTTACCCTGTCCGCTGTTATTCTGGGAACATGTGTCCCAGAACAACTGGTTTTCATTCGCACATCTGGCTCCCTTAATGGAATGGGCTTCTCGGGTAATGACTGTGGCTTAATCATATTTGATGTACATTTAATTGTTTAGTGGCTAGTGCTGTGCCTGACACTTTTGGATCTGTCATACAAGTTGATTTTAGATCGAATGTATAAATACAATTTGATTTGATTACATGCCTATAGAATTTTCTTCTCTCAAACATTTTTTTATTACTTTGATTTCTCTAGTGACCCCTTGAGCAACATTTTCCCGTTAGGCTGCAGGGTTCTGTAACCATTGCAGTTATAAACGTGCCTTCATGTATCTGCAAAGCTGTGGCTGTATTTTTGGCCTATACTTTAGTTAAGAAAATGGCTGGCACATAATTATCAATTGCAAGAAAAGAAGGAATTTCTGTTTCAGAACAAGTTTCTCTAGAATCTATAGGAAAATATGGGTTTAATGGATAGATACTGAATTTTATTTTATTTTGTTTCTTTTTTCATTTTCTTTCTTTGTTTTTTTTTGTTTGTTTGTTTGTTCGTTTTTTGGTTTTTTTTTGGTGGTGGGGGTTGCACCCACAGCATGCAGAAGTTCCCAGCCTAGGGGTCAAATAGAGCTGCAGCTGCCGGTCTACACCAGCTGAATTTCTAATGTCCCTGGTCAGAGCGGCTTATGGTTGCCCCTGCTTTAGTGTGGCTTATTGTTCACCCAGCGGTTGGTCAGAGGTTGTACTGAAGCCTTTTGAGCCAGTAAGGCTTCCACCCTTGGCAGATCTATTTGTGGCTTGGAAAATGTTGCCCACGTCCTTCGGTGATTGGTCCTGTATTGATCCATGACCTTCTGTGATTGGTCCTGTATTGGTCCATGACCTTCTGTGATTGGTCCTGTATTGATCCATGACCTTCTGTGATTGGTCCTGTATTGATCCATGACCTTCTGTGATTGGTCCTGTATTGGTCCATGACCTTCTGTGATTGGTCCTGCAATGGACTTAGCACATAGGCTTCTAGGCTAGAGTCAACGTCATCCCAGGAGAACACTTTTTGGCTATTTCTCTTCTAAATTTCTGGCTGCACTCTTATTTTTCTTGTTTCACAGAGTTAGAACACTCCTTTTAATTGCTCTCTGTCAAGTTCTCCATTGTCTTTGACAATGAATGCCCTTAGACGTGGTGTTCTCTGCATTCTGTTCCAAATAAAGTCAGTCCTCTCAGATACTGCTCTGGAGCTTGCAATGCTTACAGTTTCTCTCTCCTCCCTGGGCAGAAGCTCAGCATCACTGTACTATAGCTGGGAGTGGGAACAGTGGCCTACTTCTCATGGTGTGACACCTCTACAGACACTTTTGGTCTTATAGACCTGCCCTCTCAGCATAGATTCTCTGGCCTATGGGCATGGGAGATATGGGGCGGGGGACCATCAGGCCCCAATAATTGATGGGCAAGATGAAACTAGCATAGAGATTCTGCCCTAAGAGCTGGGTGAAGAAAGGGAGATGGGTCCTCTAGGCTATGCCAACCCAGAATAGGACTTCTATTGCCTAGAGCTGGGAGGTGGGATGGAAGGATGAGAGGCACCCATGCCCTGCTCTTCTCAGGGTAAGACCAAGCCACAGGCTGAAGGCTGAGGACAGCTTCCATCGCAGAGCTGGGTGGAGGGAGACTAGGAGCAACTCAGGGCTCAAATGCACTAGATTCTTGTTCTTACTGAGATATAACAGATTTGTTCTTTGAATAATGTTTCTCTATTTACTTCATATTCTTAGATCAATTTCCAGATACTTTGCATATTTTTAAAAAATAATTTTCACAAGTTAAGTGGTTGCTTCAGTGAAGAAAAATGGGTCAAATCCCTCACAGGGACATTCTAGAAGTACTGTAGAGACAGTGACAGAAGTGAAATTTTAATATTGGATTATTACTTTATGCCCATAAATTAGTCAACTCAGGTGGATAAATTTTGTAAAAGCTGCAACTTATGAAGAAAATTATAAGAACAAGTAATCCTATAGTTGTGTTTATATCTCTAAACATATCTATATAAATACATATATTTCCTATAGATGTTATAGCTATATAATATCTAAAGTATTATTTAGATATTACAGTTGATATGGGAAGCTGTGGCTTACAATATCTGTGGTTGATATTAGAATCCCTTTTGATAAAGCTGAGGGGTGGGTGGAAAGAAGAAAATATCATCCATTTAGTTGGATGTTTTCTTTAGTTCTCCGTAGAACAATTTTTCTATAGGCTAAACAGTTGGAAAACATTTTTAAAATATATACTATTAGTTCTAAAATTATTCAAAGGCTTAGTTAACCTTTTTATTCAGAAACACAATAAATTGCATTACAAAGAAATTATAGGCATATTTTATAAATACTAAATCACTTGGAAATGAAAGCAACAATTTATCATTTTGTTCTATTTCTACCAAATGGATTTTACGACTCATATTCCATGTTCTGGCTGTTTTACCACTACCTCTGAAAATGCCTTGAAACCACTGCTTTCAGATCTGCCTCATACCTAAAGTTAGGCGGGGGTTCCGAGTTTACATCCATCTTTGTTGCTATAAGGTTTCTGGAGCCCTCGCTAGAGATGAAAGTGTGGAAGGATGTATAAACACGATCATATGTTATTAGAAAGGACTGACAACACAGAGGCAGTTTCCTCTCACTTGCTTATTTTGTAGACATTTCTACTCATGAAAAACGAAGTAGTCAGTGGCCGAAATGCCTCAGTCGGGAGAGCCTTAGTCTGAAGATCTAAAGGTCCCTGGTTCAATCCCGGGTTTCGCCACTCTCTCTATCCCTTTACAGTGGAAAATTGACAGAACACTGTAAACCAACTATAATGGAAAAAAAATAAAAGTCACTATAAATGAAAAACAAGGAAAAAAAGAAAAAAGAAATTGAGGATCACTGCAAATTTCCATGCACGGTGTGCTGAGAACTTCCAAACCCTCCTGTCTAAACGATCTAATCGATGATACTAAAGGGTGTGGAACTTAAACATCTGTGCGTTGCCTCTGTTCCCCAACACACTCTGAGTGAGGCAATGCCACCTGAGAAGCGTGAACCGAAGACGGGATCCTATAGCTGCCTAACAACAGCTGCTCCTTCCAAGGCTGGGAAACTGCATCATTAAGGATGATGAATGACAAAGTTGAAGGACAAGAGGTGAAATTGGCAGGTTATCCTGGAATACGGTAATGAAATGTTGTAATAGTACTTGGATCGGCTTCAGTAATTCCTTGTGCAGAAATGTCTGACGCATCTGGTGTCAAATTATTGAGTTCCATCTCCAGGAAGGAGTGATATTGAAAATGTACCTAACACTTACTGGCAGGGGACTTAAGACGAGCCATTAAATAAACTCATGAAATTTTTCCTCATGTTGGACACCACCATTGTTTGGGATCTTTCGTAAACCTTTAAAAAAAAAAAAGCTCTTTAAAAAAGAAAAAAGAACAAAAAAAAAAAAAAAAAAAAAAAACTTCTGTCAAAGACTCCCCATACCATAGTAATTGAATTTTGCATCCATTATTCCAGTCTACTGAACTCTGTTGAAAGCCTGCTTTTATGATCCAATAGATAATTCCTTATTTCAGCTTTATGTCATCTCAAGATACGATCAGAATGTCATTAGGCACACTGTGACCCAGTTTCCTTATCTACAAAATGGGGATTATAATAATATCCCATCCAAAGGGTTCTTCTGAGTCTTGAATGAGTTATGCATGAAAAGTTTACAGTAAACTTTCAATGTTTACACTATCATAATTGTTATTATTCTTCAACAAATTGACTTAAGATAACAAGAAACTAAACACCAAAACCAAGAGTTCCCGTCTTATCTCAGCAGTAACAACCTGACTAGTATCCATGAGGATAGGGGTTTGATCCCTGGCCTCACTCAGTGGGTTAAGGATCCAGTGTTGCTGTGAGCTGTGGTGTAGGTTGCAGACACGGCTCGGATCCCTTGGTACTGTGACTGTGGTGTAGGCTAGCAGCTATAGCTCTGATTTGACCCCTAGCCTGGGAACTTCCATATGCTGTGGGTGTGGCCCTAAAAAGGGCAAATAAGAATAAGAATCACAAAGTAAAATTGAAAAAATAAAAACCAAGACCAAACTCCACACACCCCTACATGTGCTCCTACACATTTTATTTCCAAGGAAGGATACTCTAATAATACAGATTATTGAGTTCACATGTGTGGTCAATGACAAATTCATTTGGCTGGACTAGCTCTCATGCCATTTCCTTCTTTCCGCAAGAATAAAATGGCAGAGCGTTCTTGTCACAGGGTCGTTCAAATCAAGGTATGTGTTCCTCTGATGTAAGTAAAATACTTCAATTCAGACAAGAAACAAATTGCCATCTTATATGACTTTTCCCCTGTGAAGATCTGGCACTCTATAAACCATCGCTGTCCTTCAAAAATGTTTGATACGTTCCATGAATTCCCTTTTTCTTTCTTTTGGTTTGATGAATACTTTCTATGAGCAGTGTAATGGCCCTTATGTTCGAGATAGAGAAATAGATGGAAATTATTGTTTTGGATTTGTTTACAGTCGAAGGAAACATGGCTCATCATCACAATTTTATGGGGAAACTGTGACAGGGGCCAGGAAGGTCCAAAGGTGGGTTTTGTATATTTCCTTATGGAGACGTCACTTGAGCTAAGTCTTGACATCAGGTAAAGGTGAGAGCATTCCAGGAAAAGGTGTGTGGAAAAGGATAAAGGAGTGCCAGAGACGCTGCTGTTGAGATGCGGGGAAGAGTTGGGATGACCTGGGAAATGGTAGGAAATGATGCTGGAGGGGTAGGCAAGATTGATTTGTGTAAATTAATGAGAGAACAATATTGCACAGCACATGAGTTTGTGCTAGATTACTTGTCAACGACTTTGATATTAAAAAACGTTGAAGGCAAGCGATGGCTGAGGGATATGGGACAGTTAAGTAAGAGGCTGACTGGCATATGATGGGTACTCCAAGACCTGTGGTTCTTAAGCTTCTAGATCCGCCTCCTCTCTGCAAAGAGGTCATGAAGAGGTCAGCATGCTCTAACATCCATGTGGGTCATGAGGTCCATGAAGCCCCAGCGACCTCATGGGGCTCTCACCCAACCCCCTTGCAAAGGAAAAGACGAGACATAGGTTCCACTCGAACTGCCTTTCTTGCACATGGGCATTCTTTTGTTCTCCACTCAACGAGAAAGAGGAACCCTTTGTCCGAAAAATAACTAACGCTAGACGTGTTATCCAACTTCAGCCCCTTCTTAGTTCATGCTTCGCTTCCAGCTCACAAAAATTGCTCTTGGAACCTCAGAGTCCTTTTCAGTTATCAGAATAATGAAAACAAAATCTCCATCCTGTACACAGAAAATTTAATTCAATAAATTCCCTAGAACCAAGCCATGACGGGATATGAAATTTTCCTTGAGTTGGAACCTAAGACTTCAATGAGTGGTAATATCTGAAGGGTCAAATCGTGTCACCAACCACTCTGACCAGTCCATGCTGACTCAATCCTGAACTGATGAAAGAACCCCAGGAAGTGTCTTCGTTCTTAAGATTGCTGTTGTCACAAAATCCTAACAGTCCTTCCAAAGGAAAACGTACCTCGCAGGCCCAGTGACTGACCTATTGGATTCCAACATAGATCATAATAATTTGACAGTGTCACTTATTTTAGAGTCTGATTGCCTTCTTTGCCTCCGGGTGCTGGAGAAAAAGGGATTTGTGACGGAAAGGGTTAAGTGGATTTTATTATAATGTGCTCCTATTTCATTTCCCTCCCTTCAGCTCCTTCACAAAATGTTAATCTAATTGTGATACTATCACTTTGATGACAATATGACAAGACAGACAAATTTGATTTTATTCTCCACAGAGCAAAGCATATGCTGCTTGCGAGCCTTTGACAGAGAGAAGGACATAAAACAAATGGAATTCATGAATATACAATTTTTATTGTACACAGTAGTGACATCCAAACTTCAGAGACTGGGTGGGCGAGGCTGCGGCTTTCCTATTGAGATTAATGGGTACCTAAAAAGCTGCCAACGGAGGCTACTACAGTTTATGTTCAAAATGTCACTGTGGATCAGAATAATTTCCTTCTCAAGATGAATGATACACTTAATGGCTGTGAGACATTCGTGCCCAGGAGCGGTTCCTCCAAAGTAATTTTTTGTTGTTATTGTAAATTATATCATCTTAACGGCAATTATAGTCCTGTTTAGATAAAGGTCAAGTTAGCGCTGGGCATAGTTATGAAGCAAAAAGGAAATTGGTAGACGGAGTCCCTGGTTGATAGCTTAGGAATGAGTTCAAGTAGGATGACTTTTTGGTAACTCTATTTCTCATTTAATGTAATAGACCAAGTAGAGACAGCGCACATTAACAAAACACAAATTAGATTTCTCTAAGTAAACACGTATCTTCGAGAGGAGTAGGGCTGTTGGGGAAAGGACAGTTTGAAGGTGAGAGATGCCACGCAAACAGGAGAGGCTCATTTTCAAGAACACCAGAAGAAAGAGAAATACTGAGAAATTCTCGTGGTTGAGTTTAAATCTCTATTTTTTTTTTTAAATGTGCCTTACTAAAACCCAAAATCCAACATGTTTCCTGGTCTTTACTTTGGAAGTATTCCTGGGGTATTTCAGTGAGATTCAATCTACCTTGTCTTAAACCTGGATAAACACGATTGTCTGAATATCCTGGTGGCTGAGCAGTAGTTTGAATCTTCCAAGGATAATGACTTTGGAGTGATCAATACAGGTCAAAATCATATCTCAAAGTTTATTCTTTATATTTCAGAGAATAAATGCCCAGGTCATAATATGAAATGCAAAAGCAGTTTGTCAAATTCAAAGTTTTTTTTTTTCTTTGTCTTTTTTTGCTATTTCTTGGGCTGCTCCCACGGCATATGGAGCTTCCCAAGCTAGGGGTTGAATCGGAGCTGTAGCCCTCGGCCTATGCCAGAGCCACAGCAACGCTGGATCCGAGCCGCGTCTGCAACCTACACCACAGTTCACGGCAATGCCAGATCGTTAACCCACTGAGCAAGGGCAGGGACCGAACCCGCAACCTCATGGTTCCTAGTCGGATTCGTTAACCACTGCGCCACGACGGGAACTCCCAAAGTTTTTTTTAAGGCTATAATACATTTCCAAAAATAAAAGACCTGAAAAAAATTACTTGGAATGAGCTAAAGTAATACATCTCAGGAAGTGCAAAGCTTTAGGGTTCAACTATCTAATTTCCTTCCCCTTGAGCTTCCATATGATTCAAATCGAGAAATCTTGCACAAAATATGTTAAGTGGGAAGAGCTAGATTAACCTGGATATGCAAGGTCTTCTAAGGTCACGTGTTATAACCACAGTTTCCCCTTTAATAGACATATTCTGTTGGCCAGACTAGCATCTTTTGGGAAAACTCCTCTCCTTGAATCGTGTAGGGCTGATTCTACTCCCAGGCTCAGGAAGTGTGTTTATGACTCGTGCCTGGAGTTCCCATTATGGCTCAGAGGGTTAAGGACCCGACACTGCCTCTGCGAGGATGCAGCTTTGATCCCTGCCCTTGCTCAGTGGGTTAAGAATCTGGCATTGCTGCAGGCTGCGGTGTAGGTCACAGAGGCAGCTTGGATCCAGAGTTGCTGTGGCTGTGGTGTAGGCCTCCACCTGCAGCTCTGATTTGATCCCTAGTCTGGGACCTTCCATATGCCATGGGTGCAGCCATAAAAGGAAAAACAAACAATTTTAATAATATCAAGATTTGACTTTCCTCTAAAGTTATAATCTATAATATAGTTTTGCCCATTAAAAATTTTTTAATGCCAGCTAAAATAGCCCACTGATGTTCAGAGTCAGGAAGAAAGAAAGTCTTGGAGACTGGTGCCCTCTCTCAAGGGCTGCCTCGTAGAGGTTCTTGGGAAAGGGACATCATGCAACTAGAAGGAAGTGTCAGAATGCCATGGAATAGGAAAGGGGAGAAACTGGAGATTAAAGGGACAAAACCGAATTTCCCCTGGTTGAACATTCTTTTGCAGGACTCAGTCATCACCAAGGCTGGAGATGCTGAGTTGTGTTGAGGTTTGCCTTCAGCACTTCCAGATTTTTAAAGTTGTAATGAAAGGATGGTTGATTTAGAGTGCTGTGCCTATTTCTGCTGTACAGCAAAGTAACTCAGTCATACATATAAATATATATTCTTTTTAATATTCTTTTCCATCGCGGTCTATCCCAGGAGACTGGATAGAGTTCCCTGTGCTATATGTAACAGGACCTTATTGTTTATCCATTCTAAATGTGATAGCTTACAACTACTAACTTCAAACTCCCAGTTCATCCCACTCCCTCCCCACTCTCTTTTGGCAACCACAAGTCTGGTCTCTATGTCCGTAAGTCTGTTTCTGTTTTGTAGGTACGTTCACTTTGGCCGTATTTTAGATTCCTCCTATAGCACTTCCAGCTTTAGAACATATTAGGGGAAATTTCCTTGCAGTGTCTGCCCTACGAGATGCACCCAGCATGCACTTGCCTGCAAAGCCATGCTGGGTTGACCTTTTTATTAATGAGTTAGACCTGAAGAGAAACAGGTGAAGCCCCAGCTTCTAACCTGTTTTGGCTGCATTTAGCTGGGTTAGGTCTCCAAGGTCCAACTTTCTCTTCTGCAAAGCTGGAAGTAGGAATGTGGGGTGTGGTTGGTACCAATAACCTCTGTTGAACTTCTGATTTCAAGAAGTTTCAGTTTAATGACTCATGAGCAGTCCCAATCTGGCCTTATAGCAAATCACCCAAGGTTTCTATTTGGCCTGTTTTTTCACGTGTCCATCAGGATTGTAAAACGCACCCAGCAGCCACCTTTTGGAAGAATGTTCCCACTTCAGCTCATGAGTGAACAGTGGTTTAAAGGAATCAGCATATTTCTCACATAGTCATTGATCAAGACATAGTTTTGAATTATGCATAGGTATTTGTGTACGTGTGTGTGTATATGTTTGTGTGTAAGATAGAAGCTCCTAGGTTTTGTAAAAAATATATAAAATAAAATTTAAAATTAGACTGACATAGATTTGCCCATTTTCATTTTTTTGTTAATTAAGGGCATACTTTTCCCCTCCCATGTGAATAGTCTTAATTTCAGGAAGAAAGAGGTGTTTAAATGAATTGGTTTGAGGTGAGAATAATGTCAGAACAAAATGAATAAATATCTTTTTCTCATATCAGTGAAACATTTGCCCTGACTAGAGTATTGGAGCCAGCATCAGATGGAATAAAAAACAAACCCCTGCCCATCTGGAGTTTCTATTCTAGTTTAGGAGGCTTCTATGGACATTTAAAAGGTTAGGTGACAAAACTTTAGTAATGAAATAAGGCAGTAATATAGAAGATGTATAAATAGTATTTGATGATGGATCAAATGCATAATACAGAATTTATGACAGATTTCCCTGTGAGCTGGAGTAACAGGAAAATGAAATTCCTGAGACAGGGGTTGAATAGGAGCTGTAGCTACGACCTACACTGCCCCTGTGGCAGTGCCAGATCATTTAACCCATTGTGCTGGATCAGGGATCAAACACACACCTCACTATATTTGGTGAAAGGAGCAAGACTCAGCGGGGACTAGATTGTGTGATTCCATTTACGTAAGATTTTTCAAGACTGTAAACTAGTATGTAGCCTAGGACTGAGGGCAGAAGGAAGGATAAACTGTGAAGTATCCTGGGGAATATTTCGATGAGTGAAGGAAATAATCATTTTCTTGCTTTTAAACTTTACTTTTTATTGATGTACAATTGATTTAGAGTATTGGGTTAATTTCAGGTATAGCAAAGTGATATATTCTTTTCCAGATAATAGTCATTTTTAATCACTGTTTATTGTTTTGTTTTCAGGGGTATATGTCAAATGCCCAAATGTACTGAATTGTATGCTTCAAGTGAGTTGTGCACATGGAGTGTACTTTATTTTATTTATCTATTTATTTTTTGTCTTTTTGCCTTTTCTAGGGCTGCTCCTACAGCACATGGAGGTTCCCAGGCTAGGGGTCGAATCGGAGCTGTAGCCACTGGCCTACACCAGAGCCACAGCAACATGGGATCTGAGCTGCATCTGCAATCTACACCACAGCTCACGGCAACGCCAGATCCTTAACCCACTGAGCAAGGCCAGGGATCGAACCCACAACCTCATGGTTCCTAGTCAGACTCGTTAACCACTATGCCACAACGGGAACTCCCATGGAGTGTACTTTAAAACATAGTTTAAAAAACCTAAATTATACCTCAAAGTGGTTGACAAAAATTACTAATGAGCTCATAATGAGCCCAAACTGGAGACAATTCAACAACAACAAAACAAAGCAATCCACTTAGGTGTCCCCTACTTTCCAAAATTAAGATGAAGCTTGTAAACTGCTTTGTTCATCAATATTGTTTAAAGTAAAAAAAATCATAGGCACACTGGCTGGCGTCAAGCATATTGTCCACACCTTCCGCTCCCATCAAATCACAGTGCATTGAAGCCCTTCTTTGATCGATGCCAAGTTGATGAACGGATAGAAAAGAATTTGAGAGCTCAGAGGAGGCGAGCATGATGGTCATTAACCTTGCTGTGCTGCCAGACCACTAGTGCTCTCAGGAGATGTAGAAATAAAATTTTCAGTATTTTCCATTAGGATTGCAAAAGCAACCATCCGCTTTTAAACTCTGAAACGTTTTCCGCACACACTTAATGGCACACCATGAAGAATTGCAGTGCTCTCCAGAAGCTTGTTAACGAAGCCCTAGAATAAAAGACCAATCAATGGCCTCGCTCTTTTCCCCATTTTCCTGTCTGCCACATCTGCCTGTTTCTAAAACCACACTGTAATCTCAAGAAACACATGCGAACTACATTTTATCGTAGGATATATTGTCCAGAAGGTCCCTAGCCAGCATCATACAGGCGGGAAAGATCCGTAGCCTGCTATAGGGACAGATGGCAGCATTTTTGAAATCGAGTAACATATGGTCTGCATTGTCAGTGGTAAGTCATGCTAGTCATCCTGTGGCCAGATTGCCACACCAGCCACAGTTCTCCCTGCCTTGGGTTCATCTTGCATAGATCACTGTTCCTGAGCATCGAGGTCTTAATGTCTCACCCTCATTCAGGAATAACACCGCCACACACTAACATTCACTGTGCATTACCTGCCAGCTACCACCATGCTAGTTGCTTTCCCTTATTCTGTCTCATTTAGCTGTTACAAGACACACAGGAGGTGCTCTGGGATCTATGGCAACTCCTTGGTACTAGTCAGATCAACTTCAAACTCCTTAGGTGAGCATTGAAGGTATTCATGCAATATGCACCTCAGACAACCAATGTGTGTCTTGTTAGTCTTTATAATGCTGTGAAATTGGGGTGGTTCCTCCATGTTTTAGTCCCATGGTTTTTCTTTGTTAGAACACCTTTCTTACTCTTCTGCACCTATCCAGGTTTGTAACTTCTTCATGGCCCACTCCCCGATCACCTCCAGGAAGCCATTCTTACTCAAAGGCCTCTACCTTTACAAAGTGTTCTTTCCCTCTTATACTATCCATCCAAAAATTCTGTGCCTTGTTGCTACAGATGTATCTACACCTTACTTTGAAATAAATGCTTGCCTAGATTTTTCATAATCGTTTAATTTTCCCCTTAAATAGATTGTAAGCAGCTTAAAGGCTTTATTCTCTATATAGACTTTTATATACTTTTAAAATTCCCTCAGGTGAGCTTTGTGGTCTTAGATACTGCAGTGGATCATTTTATTTTGTACATCACGAAAGAAAATTTGAGTGAATTTGCCTTTGAGTTGAAAGTCCTATGTCAAAAACCACATGATCATCTCAATAGATGCAGAAAAAGCATTTGACAAAATTCAACATTCATTCATGATAAAAACTCTTATGCAAAGTGAGTATAGAGGGAGCATATCTCGACATAATAAAAGCTATCTATGACAATATAATACTCAATCATGAAAAGCTGAAACTCTTCCCACTAAAGTTCAGAACAAGGCAAGGATACCCACTGTCACTTCTTCTATTCAACATAGTATTGGAAATCCTAGCAACAGCAATCAGACAAGAAAAAGAAATGAAAGTTATTCAAATTGGAAAGGAAGAGATAAATTTTCATTTTATGCAGATAACTTGATACTATAAATAGAAAACCTTTAAAACTCCACAGAAAAATGACCACAGCTTATAAATGAATTCAGCAAGGTACAGGATACAAGATTAACATACAGGAATCTGTCAGATTTCTTTACACTAACAATGAATTATCAAAAAGGGAGTGTGAAAAACAATGCTTCCAGAGTTCTCTTGTGACACAGGGGATTAAGGATCCAGCTTTGTCACTGAAGTAGCCTGGGTCACTGCTGTGGCATGGGCTTAATTCCTGGCCCAGGAATTTCTACATACTGCAAAAATAAAAACAAAATCTTTTAAAATTTCAACCCTAAAAAATAAAATACTCAGGAATAAACCTGACCAAGGAGGTGAAAGATTTATATGCTGAGACCTATAAAATATAAATAAAGGAAATTGAAGATGATACAAAGAAATGGAAAGATATCCCATGCTCTGGGATTGGAAGAATTAATATTGTTTAAATGGCCATACTATCCAAAGAAATCTACAGATTTAGTGAGATCCTTATCAAATTACCCATGGCATCTTTCACAGAACTAGAACAAATAATCCTGAAATTTTTATGGAACCATGGAAGACGTTGAATTGCCGAAGCAACCCTGAAGAAAAAGAACAAAGCTGGAGACAAAATCCTCCCAGACTTCAGACAATACTACAAAGCAACAGTATTCAAAACAGGATGGTATTGGCACAAAAACAGACATACAGATCAGTGGAACAGAATAGAAAGCCCAGAAATAAACCCACACAAGTTAGGTCAATTCATCTTCAGCAAAGGAGGCAAGAACATAAAATGGAAAAAAGACAGTCTCTGTAGCAAGTGCTGCTGGGAAAGTTGGACAGTTGCATGTAAATCAATGAAGTTAGAACACACCCTCTCACCATGTGCAAAAATACTCAGAATGGCTTAAAGATTTATTTATTTATTTATCTATTGTCTTTTTGTCTTTTTAGGGCCATGCCCACGGCATATGGAGGTTCCCAGGCTAGGGGTCTGATTGGAGCTATGGCTGCCAGCCTACTCCACAGCCACAGTAATGCAGGATCTGAGCCTCATCTGTTACCTACACCACAGCTCACAGCAATGCTGGATCTTTAACCCGCTAAGTGAGGCCAGGGATCGAACCTGTGTCCTTGTGGATACTAGTTGGGTTCGTTAACCACTGAGTCACATTGGGAACTTAGGCTTAAAGATTTACATGTAAAACATGACACAATAACACTGCTAGAAGAGAACCTAAGTAAAAAATTCTTTTTTTTTTTTTTTTTTTTTTTTTGCATTTTAGGGCCACAACTGCAACATATGTAAGTTCCCTGGCTGGAGTCTAATTGGAGTTGTAGCTGCTGGCCTATGCCATAGCCACAGCAACACCGGATGAGCCTCATCTGTGACCTATACCACAGCTCAAGGTGGTGGATCCTCGTCAGATTTGTTTCCACTGAGCCATGACAGGAACCCCAGTAAAATATTCTTTGACATAAATCACACCAATGTTTTCTTAAGTCAGTCTTCCAAGGCAATAGAAATAAAAACAAAAATAAACAAATGGGACCTGCAAGTTTTGCCATGCAAAGGAAACCATAAAATCAAACAAAACAGAAAAGACAACCTACAGACTGCGAGAAAATATTTGCAAGTGAAGAAACTGACAGGAGCTTAATTTCCAAAGTATGCCAATAGCTCGTACAACTCAACGAAAACAAAACAACCCAATCAAAAAATGGGCAGAAGACCTCAAAAAATGTTTCTCCAAAGAAGAAAACCACATGGCCAACAGACACATAAAAAAAGTTCAACATCCCTCATTATTAGAGAAATGCAAATCAAAACTGCAATGAGTTACCATGTCACAGTGGTCAGAATGGCTGTCATTTAAAAATCTACACACAACAAATGTTGGAGAGGATGTGGAGAAAAGGGAACCCTCCTACACTGTTGGTGGGAATGTAAATCAGTACAACCACTGTGGAAAACAGCACAGAGCTTCCTATGCTGTTTCTATAATTCAAAAAGATATGTGCACCTCTGTGTTTATAGTAGCACTATTCACGATAGCCAAGACATGAAAACAAGCTAAATATGCATTGACAGATAAATGGATAAAGAAGATATAGTACATATATACAAAGGAATACTACTCAGCCATAAAAAAGAACTAAATAATGCCATTTTTAGCAACATGGATGCAATTAGAGATTATCATACTAAATGAAGTAAGTCAGAAAGAGAAAGACAAATATATGCTATTACTCATATGTGAAATTTAAATGTGGCACAGATAAACCTATCTACAAAACAGAAACAGACTCACAGACCTAGAGAACAGACTTTTGTTTGCCACCAGGAAGGGATTTGGGGGAAGGATGGAGTTGGAGGCTGGGGTTAGCAGACGTAAGCTACTACACATGAAAGGGACACACAACAAGAGCCTACTGTATAGCACAGACTGCAATATTTAATGTTCTATGATAACCCCCATGGAAAAGAAGATATAAAAAGAATGTATATATGTATATGTGTAACAATCACACTGCCGTAAAGCAGAAATTAACATATTTTATATCAACAATGCTTCCATGAAAAAATAGTGAAAAGAAATTCCCATGACTCTAAATATGATAACACTGGAACATGGGTTGCAAGCACATTTCAATTAGGTCCTTGTAATTCAGTCGGCCTCCAGTGTGGTGGTGTCAGATGCATGAGAGACATCTGGAGGGGTGCTTTGGGGACCCCAGAACTCCTCCTCTCCCCATGGTAAGAGGGGAGCCATCTCCACCAATGATGCCTTCTCCTCTCTGTGAATGAGGCTGGTGTGGTATAGAAGTGTTTCAAGTATGCAAGTCTGTCAAGACATGGCAGTACCAAGAATGTCAAGCCAGTAACATGAATGAGTATGTACAGTCCCATCTATAAAATGAATCAGAGCCTTATTTCCTTCCAGTGACACCATCAGAAGAGATTTTCTTGGTCAGTGGGACATTAATCTCTTAAAATAAAATGTGCTATATCTACTTGGTACCCAAGTAGAAGGCTCAGTCTGAGAGAGCATCTTCAACTCACTCCCCGCCCCCCAAAAAACCCTCCCAGTTGCTTTGAACCAATGCCCACTGGTTATTTCCACCTTTCGTTTTCCAGTCCTTTAAATGATAGTTTCCCACTTTGAGATCTACTAAATATGAATGAAGCAGGTGAAGTGTGGCCCCAGAGCAGCACAGTGTTTGGGGCTGGTTACTATCTTTAGCAGAGATGCTGGAATTCATTCTCATCTCATTTGCTGAGCGCTCTATCATTAAAGTGTCATTGAGAACTGACACCACTTAATTTTAGCAGCTTTCAATTCTCCTTTGCAGCAAGAATAGCTTTAAATGGAGAGGAGTGCAAATTACAGACAGAGGGATATTTTTACACCACACTCAGCATTTTATCAAACAAAGCAGCCTCTCGGGGAATAGAGGACAATACATTATAAAACCAAACTCTCTTCTGATCCTGGTAAATGGGTATTTAATCTTCCGATTGCAGGCATCCACTCTGATGAGCCTGTAATGAATATACTGGCAGGGACATTATCTGAGCTGTTGTGCTTTCCTATTCCTTAAAATATCCTTGGTTTTTATTTCAGGTGTGGTCAAATTAAAAAAAAAAAAAAGAGGGAGAGAGAAAGAGAGAAAAAGAAAGAAGCATCAGAGCTCAGCTGTCCCCTGCAGGCCACAGCAGAACCTTTACCTCTTTGCAAATTACAGAGCTCTGGAGATTTTTCCCCTATTAATTGCATAATTGCTTTTCCTGCCAAAGTAATTTGAACCCTTGGGGGTTAAGAAAATCACTTACTGTGAAATAGTGGCAATTTTTAACCCATTCAGCTAGAGTTTCTCTGCCTAATTAAATGTAAAGGGGGCTCTTTGCTGCCCATGGTGGATGTGTTTCTGATGCTGCTCAAATTGCATTGTACTGGAATCTTCTGAGTATTTGAGCCTTGACAGAATTATTGCACTTGGCTTCCGTGTGTTCCTTGTCTTCTGGTTACTCTCATCTTTGCCTTAGGCAGGAGAAAACTTTATTTAATCATTAGCTGATCTCTAATATTTGTGTCTCCCTTTCTGAGCATGAACAAGTAAAGCCATCATCTATTTTAGAGAATATTTTGGCTGCTGGGAAAGTATCCTTTCACATGCTGGCTTTGAGAACTGCTCAATGGGTTTTCACGGAAATCCAAGTTATTATTGCATATTCTATAAACTTGGGTCCAGGGGATTAATGACTCTCCCAAGGTCACCCCTGGTGTCAGCTTTTGTATTATCCCCACCTTGTTGCCTCTTTGTTTCTTATTTCAGTGAAAGTCACATTCTTATATCATGAACCACTCATAAGAAGCAATTTAATCCAAGGTTTACGGTTCTAATCACTAGATATAATGTAGAGTGTTTTGAAAACATAAATTTTGCCTGTAGCAGGGAGACTTCAAGCACTTAATTTCTACTGAGGAAAACATGTCTCCTCGGCTTGCAATGTCTGGGCCCAAATCGTGCAGGAAGAGGATGGCCTAGCTGGGCCTTGGTGATAAATCAACACCAGAGAAATCCCAGCATCAGCTTGGTACTCAATTTAAGCTCTGTTTAATTTCCACAGGTCATTCTTTCCTTTTAATTGTTTTCCCTTTGTGTTTTGTCTTATTCTTTCCCTTTTCACTTGTAGCCCTGTTTTTGCAGCTCTTCAACCATTGGGATATTTAGATGACATTTAATCGACCAAGTTAAAAAGTTCTTACTAAAGGAAAGTCAACGCCTTTGAAGGAGACACAGGTCAGACATCAAGTGATAGATAAAGCCTTTGAATAATCCGAACACTCATCTACTCTCTCTCAAAGGAAAGAGGTTATTGGAAAGACATTTGGGGGGGTCACTTGTGGCCAAGAGTGAGGTTGTGCAGGAAGAGAGAGAATGAGGGCTGGATTTCTTAAGCCGTTTGGTTATCCCTGGGTGCAGAAAGTGAGGCTCCAAGAGAAGACAAGCCATGCAGAGTCCAGAAAAGCAGGGATGAGGCTGGAACGTGATACACCTCAGGCATGATATTTCTGTAATTTCTTCCACCCCAATAATACGATACTATCCATTTGACATGAAATTTAGACACTCTTATGTCTTTTATGTTATTTGAAATCACTAAATCAGCATTAGCGATTATGAGAAGTGCTTTATGTCTGTGTGTGTCTAAGTGTGTGTAAACTTTTCAGATATCCACATATGATGACTCTTACTTTAGCCTCGTTAGAAAGTTCCTGTCACATTGTGATTGGGTCACTATGCTGTACAACGGAACTTGACGAAACATTGTAAATCAACTATACTTCAATAATAATAATAATGATAATAATAATAATAATAATAATAATAAAAGAATGTTCCTGTCACAGACAAATGCTCAGAATCTAGGGTTATCACACAGCCTTGCAATTTCTTGACCTTCTTTAGGACACAGACCAAACCATCTGTCCAGGCTGAGTGGCCCTCTAGCCCACTCTTGTCAACATGGGTATCCAAGGGAAATAGGTCTGCCTTTCCATCTACTGTTGCCAAACAACCATGATCTATGGAGGACAAAACTCTGTATTTGTTCCTAAATTCCATTCCAGGTACCCACACTGAAAACCAAGTAGGATTTGAGCATAGTCGGGTCAGCTGAGGTTTAGTAGGGGTCAGAGGGATGAAAACACAGAAGTAGGATATTTCAGTATGCAGACAGGGTATAGTGAATAATTGAGACTGATGCCAGCTTAGGGTACTAGTGGGTAGGTTGAAGCAAGATCATGGAAATATTGGGCTCAGGAATTGATTCTTTACTTTTAAGGCAGTAGGGAGCCCTTGGACCTTTATGGAATGTGACTTTATCAGAGCTCTGTGGCAGGATGAGCTCAAGATGGGAAGCCCAGAGGCAGAGTCAGGAAGACATTGAAATAGCTCTGCTGGGAAGTGGTGAAGCCCTGAAGTAGAGTTTTGGCAGTGGGAATGGAAATAAGAAAGTGGAAGTTAAAGAGGTTGTAGAGGTAGAATTGATAGACTTCATTCTGGGCTTCAGGGAGCAAAAACTGGAGAAGGGGAAGTCCTGCTGGTTAGCACTGAAATTTCGAGTCTGTTTAACTAGCAGGGAGATGATGTATTTAATACAATTAAGAAACTCGAGAGGCTCAGAGAGGGAAAGGAGATATTTGAATTTTATTCATTATGTGTCTGAGGTGTCTTTGTGATAGGGAGATGTCCAGTTGTCCAGTTGGTCATTGAAAGTAGAGGCTGGGATGGAGAGGGAATTCCATTTCATGTCCATAGAGAAGTGAAGAAATTGAATAAGGTTATTAAGAAAGAGCATAAAGGGAGGAGTTCATATCTTTAGGGAATTTGGAGAGTGGGTCAAGGGGAATGTATCAGCATGGTTGATGGAACAGGAACAGCGAGGCAAAAGGAAGAAGAGGCTGTGGAGCATCGTGAAAGTCAAGGAAGGAGGGACTTTTGATGAGAAGAGGCAGTCAAGGTGCTAAGTACTCCAAAGCAGAAGCATCATCACTGAGGGGAATATGAAACCACTGAGTGGAGTAACTTTTTTTTTTTTTTTTTTATAACCTCCCTGTAGCCTATGGAGTTCCCAGGTCAAGGATAAGATCTGAGCTGCTGTTGCAAAAACCTCCGCCACAGCTTCAGCAACACTGGATCCTTTAAGCCACTGTGCTGGGCCATCAAGGGACATCTTGAGCTGAAGTGGTAGGTTTATGAGGACAGACTGTTGTTTTTATTATAGTTGATTTACACCATTGTGCCAGTTTCTGCTATACAGCATTAAACTAAGCCCATGCTCTTCTGTGCATGGGCTGCTGTATAACTGCATCCATCACACTTCTGTAATACTCTGTCAATAGTTTTTTAAAACAGCACATGCCACTCCTTGTGTTTCATATGGTCAACTCAGCACATCTTCCCTAAGGGTTTCAATCATGTCTCCTTGGTGGTTGTTGTACTTGGTCTAGGATCCTGCCTTATTCTAGCAGGTCCTTCACACCACTGTCATGGTCAGCTTTCCACAAAAAAATCTCAACATACTGCTTTCCATCTGAAAATCTGTTTATAGCTCCTGATGCTTTCAGGACAGAGTCAAATTCTTTACCAAGACTCCATAGACATGATCTGTCCATTTCCTCTTCTGCAGCTCCGTCTTCCATCATGATCTTAAGTACAAGCTATAATCCAGACAGAGTCCCATCTTGAACCCTCTTGTCATCATGAACCTGTGGTTTTCCCAGTTTGAGTAACATTCTTACATCCTCTCTTGCCCCTCGGCCCCATCCCATGATCACATCCGTATAGCTTGTACCACTTCCTCAAGATTCAGTCTTTGCATTATACTTCTTGAGGGTCTTTCCTAATACTCAAGTTAGATTAGAAACCCCCTACCACAGTGCCCTGCACCCCCCCCCCACAGTTTTACATGGGGCAGAGCTGACTTTCTTAGCTTCAGATTTCTCCAAGGACAGAGGTTCTCTATTCCTCGTCAAGAAAAGGATTGTTGAACTAGATAAAAATACAGTTCATAATGTGTACCGCTTGGAGTTATACAAAAATCCCCTCCTGGGGCATATTTCAATGTTAGAGGGAAAATCCTTTCTCCTGACCTTCTAACTTAAAAGGGCTTCCCCAGTTATGTGTCGAAGGGATGTTTTGTGTGTGTGTGTGTGTTTGTGTGATCACTTGTGTTAAATTTTCACCTTTATTGCTTAGAATGTTTTCATCTTCAACTTTTCCATCCCTGCAAAAATACTCCTGTAGGTTTTAAAAAGAGATCCTTTATTTGCAATCCTGGAGGAGAAGGCAGTGTACTCTAATGTGAGAAGTGTAGATGTTGGAATTCAAAAAACCTGACTTTCCATCCCAACTCAGCCTCAAAGCAGCTATGTGGCTTTGGGAAAGTTCTTTAATATCTTTGAGGATCTGCAAACAGAGATAGAGGAGCATTGGAAAGAATAGAAATATACACATAAAGCATCTTATCCCAGTGTGCATGTGTAATAAGCACTCGATGAAGAGTTTTTATAATGATGCTGTGAAACTTCTCATTCCTCAGTATGAGCTCAGAGCCTGAGATAAGATCTGAAATCTGTTCAAAATAGTGAAGAGAATTTTAGGAATGTTAGATCTGGAAGGAATTTAGGATGACAAATTTGATGATTTATAGGGGAGGAGACTGAATCTCAAAGAGACCAGAGGGACTTAATGACTGGAGGTTTTACAGCTCACAAGGACCAGTGCTGGGACTCAAGTCTTGGTCTTTTGATTCCAAGTACATGGCTCGCTTTTTGACGGATGTTGTTAAAACGCCCAGTGACAGCCAACTCTGTGTGGAGGGCTAATTACCGAAAATCCTGGTCAGTCTGTGAATCTGGCTTCTACGCATTACATTCTGGTGGCCAGTGCTCTCTTCCCTTCCTTCTCATTGTTGGCACATTGCGTGTGTAGATCTCGCCAAACATGTGTAGCTGAAAGAGGGGTGGATGTAAGAGGGAGAGGAAAGGAAATGCTGGTAGATCCGAGAATAGAGATCAAACTATACCCTTTCTCCATGTTGGGCCACGGCTGCACATGGGCTCCTCTGAGATGCTAGAGGGGCAAATGTGCTGTGTTTCCAGTCCTTCTGCTCGTTATTTCTGCAGCACTGAGATTCCAGGCCCTTCCAACTCGATTTGTTGATGCTTTCTTGGATGCCTGCTGGTACCTCGCCACTCTCCGGTGTCACTGTGGAACTCGTCCACGTGGCGTCTCAGCAGGAAATGACTGAGGGCGAGCTGAGGCTTCTCAGGTCTGGGCTGTTCTTACAGGGAAAAGTGACCATCAGACTCACTGTCATCATTTGCTGCTGCGACAATCTACAGTGCGTCTAAAGCTCAGAGCACAATAATGTCAGTCTTCGGAATATTGGAGGCAAACATGCACATTTGAAATTTAATTCTATTCTAGCCCTTGCGACAGAGCAACTGTAACAGTATTTTTTTTTTTTTTTTTTCTTTTTACAGCAGCATCTGTGGCATATGGAAGTTCCCAGGCTTGGAGTCTAATCAGAGCTGCATCTGCAGGCCTACAGCACAGCCAGGGCAACGCAGGATCCAAGTTGCCTCTTCAACCCACATCTTGCAGTAATGCCGTATCCTTACTCACTGAGCAAGGCCAGGGACCAAACCCACATCCTCACAGACAACTACGTGGGGTTCTTAACCCACTGAGCCACCATGGGGACTCCTGTAACAGTATTTTCCAAGAATTTGTATAGATCTCTCTCTTTTTTCAATCATTCCAACAATTTAACCAGAATTCTGGACAATATATGATGTTTCCTAAATGTAGCATTTTGTTTCACGTTGAAAGGGAACATAATCTTTCTTTTTGCCTTTAATTTGTCACCCTAAACACGTACCTAAAATCCCACAGTATGTTATTTGTACTTATAAGTTGAATATCATGCATGTCACAGATTAATCTGATGATCTTAAAGATTATAAAATCTTTTATAACAGTTATCTGCCCCCCCAGTGGGCTTAGTATGCTTTCCATTACCCTTTGGAATAATTTTTACCGTAATGGACACACATTTGTACTGCACCATATACCTGACTCATACAACCACCTTCTAAAAAGGTGTTTATTTCCCAGGAGGCCATGTGGAGTCATAAGGAGATGCTAGAATCCAAGGAGAGAACGAGAAAACTTCTAACCATAGCCTGAAGCCCACCATTTTCAGCAATGAAATCATCCAGCCACAAAAAGGCTGCTAAGGTACCGCTAGATTATGATTAGGCCACCAATCCTGATAGCGATGGTTTTCATTTCATGGGGGGAAAGCGTATTCTGTCTCGGCCTTTTCTGTGCCTCCTCCTTTACAAACCTACTGCAAAAAAAATCCACCGCTACTTGCTCCTCCTCCACCTCCAACTTCTCCTTCTCCAATTTTTTTATTTAGCATCTTTTTGTTCAATTAATTACCCTCGAGACACCTTGTTATTTACTGGACTGAACTTCGGCTCCTGATACGCTTCATTCCAGTGTGTAAAGTCAATTTTTCATCTGTGCTTTTTTGGTTGGTTGCTTCAAGACCTTACTTTTTCCTAATAATTTAGGTACCAAATACCTACAGCATCATGCAAGAAGAACTAGCCGTGCATTCTCTTAATGCTTTTATCTGGGGTATTAGAAGGATAGATACGCACCTTTAAAGCTTTGGAAATTGTTTTTTTTTATTTTTTGTCTTTTCTAGGGCCACACCTGTGGCATATGGAGGTTCCCAGGCTAGGGGTTGAATCAGAGCTGTAGCTGCGAGCCTACACCACAGCCACAGCAACGCAGGACCTGAGCCATGTCTGCGACCTACACCACAGCTCATGGCAACGCCAGATCCTTAACCTGCTGAGCAAGGCCAGGGATCCAACCCACAACCTCATGGTTCCTAGTTGGATTCGTTAACCACTGAGCCATGAAGAGAACTCCGTTATTTTTTACTTTAGGGTGAAGAAGCAAATGCAGAAAGGGCCTGTGACATTGTTACATTCACGCGTCCACTGTCAGTGTATTAATAGGACAAAAATAAGGGGACAGGGCTAACAATATGCCAGTTTCTTTACTGTCTAGAGCTCTGTGTGACTATAATATGCCATTTTAGCTAATAAGCTAGAACTGGTTGTCACCTTGGGAAGATACACATAAATTCCATTAATGCAGCAACACATTATAGCTCCTGCTTGAAACAACCTCAAGAATCCAAAAATGTCCTGATTAACAGCAAATTGTGGGTTTTTTTGTTTGTTTTTTTGGGGTTTTTTTTGGAAATAGCCAAATATCATGTAGGCTTAAAATTGGATGGATAATTTGATCATCACAGGCATAATGTCACCCATAGTCTAAAAAGAAACTTGACTCTAATTAAATGACACCAACGACTCAAGGCATTTCGTACAGCGTTACAGTTTTTGAGCAGTGGCGGTGTCTTTAGAGCAAGTGGGTAGTCAACTAACGTGACTCCTTTAATAGACAGTTACTTAGTTGATAGAAGGACTTTGGAATGTTTATCAAATTAAAACTATGACGTTGATTCAGAATGGATAATTTCTTTTTTTGTGTGTGTGTCTTTTTTGCTATTTCTTGGGTCGCTCCCGCGGCATATGGAGGTTCCCAGGCTAGGGGTTGAATCGGAGCTGTAGCCACCGGCCTACACCAGAGCCACAGCAACACGGGATCCGAGCCGCGTCTGCAACCTACACCACAGCTCACGGCAACGCCGGATGGTTAACCCACTGAGCAAGGGCAGGGACCGAACCCGCAACCTCATGGTTCCTAGTCGGATTTGTTAACCACTGCGCCATGACGGGAACTCCCAGAATGGATAATTTCTTTCACCTTTTTATAAAGCCTTCTGTATATCTACTAGCATTATCTAGCATAGTGTATTATCTACCATTAGGCCAAAAGAGTCTTCGTCTGACCACAAAAGAGGCAGCGGGTCTCTGTAGGATCAAGGACTAGCCTGCAGCCTCTGTCATTAAACTTCAGAACATTCTCTGGACTTTCTTTGGGTCTTTGGTTTGCCCAAGGCTTGTTTGTGTTTTTCACTGTGTTGTTTTCACATGTGGGTTTCTTTGTTTCTCACGTTCTCATTTCTCAGAGCAAGGAGAAGGCATTGAGATTGAAGACAGCGAGTCTAACTGGGATGGCTGAGACAAACCAGAGGAAGGAGGACGTTTCAGTCGAAATGTAGCTGCTACTTTTCAGTCTATGGCAAAATATGTTTGGGTTTTTCTTTGCCTTTGGGAACTTTGTGGATCCCCTTAAATTTTTGGTAAAAATAAGTTGCATCATCTTATCAAGCATCTTATCAATCTTTTCAGGTAACACAGATCCCTCTCCTAAATAGGGTAACATCGCCTTTCCCTCTTGGTGGCATTTCATTCGTATAACAAGCACTGTATGACATGATGAACAAATTTCAGCACTGACACTTCCTGAGTCATCACAGATCTTTAATTAAGGGTGTCTACATTTCGAGGCTGTTACTGAGACATACGTATTAAATACTACTCATCTGAGATCTTGAGGTCCATGTGAAAACTTAGCTGTGTCTGGCAACAATCGTACTTTATCTTAATTTTAAGCACCTAGACATTATAACCTGGTACTTGAAAGGATAAAAATAAGTTAACATTTTGCCTAAAGCTTTCCACCGTTTTTCATTCACTTTCTTATATTTTCTGCTAAGTTTCATAAACAAAAGTTTACTTAAAGTGGATGAGCAGGAGTTCCCCTCGTGACTCAGTGGAAATGAATCTGACTAGTATCCATGAGGATGCAGGTTCAATCCCTGGCCTCACTCAGTGGGTTAAGGATCCAGCATTGCTGTGGCTGTGATATGGGCCAGAGGCTACAGCTCCGATTGGGTCCCTAGCCTGGGAAACTCCATATGCCAAAAGTGCAGCCCTAAAAAGACAATAAATAAATAAGGTGGATGAGCAGAGAGACAATACCACGTGGTAGAGCTTCACCTACGCTGATTTCAGAACTGGATATTTGGATTCGAGTGATAAAAAATATATTATTTGTCTTATTCTTTAACATGGGTGATTTTAGCACTGCATTTGTTAAATAGCTCCTCTTCCTATGGCCTCGATTCAAGAGGTAACATGTTCTTTAAAAAACATAGCTTTAATGTTTGATGTCCTTAGTGGATAAATAACTGCAGAAGGTAAGTATCATGACACACAATTGCATTGGGAAAGCTATTTGAATTATTGGGGCTAGAGAGAGTTCATTCATAAGACTCCTACCTACAAGTAACATTATGTAAGCAGAAATAGAATTGAACTTCCCGTGCAGAGCAAACTTCATTTTATAGCTAGTTATCATTTTTCACATTTTCAAATTTTCTTTTTCAATGCGTATACAATTTCCAAAGAAAACCATACGTTCTGCCTTTCTTCTGGAAGCATGTGTCTTCTTTCCCTTTGAGTTGCTTGTGATTGGGCATAATCCACGCACGGCTTGAAATTCTAACATTTTTGCTTCGGTGTAGAAAATAATCGTGGCTATTTGGATCAGGATATCAAAATTTCCTCTGCTCTGTTCTTAAGTCCTAGTTCTGATTCCTTGATCATGCTGCAGCTCATGGTTTTGTTAGATTTCCCCTGGACCTTGATTCAAAAGGTAAGACATCAAACATGCAATGTGTCAAGCTTCTCTGCATACTGGAAAAAAAAAGTGCCTTAGTGTTTGGAACAAGACATGATACCCACATTCATAAATATATTTGAAATCTAAGCGTCTCCTTCAGACTTTCCTTTAAAGGAAGCCAGAAAGTATATCACAGTGGGAGGTGGGGGGTAGGGGGGGAAGGAGGTGGGGAATGGATTGGGCTGTGGGGGGGGGCATGTAGAAAATTGAACTTTCCAAGATCAGTACTTAACATAAAAATTTCATCACAATCTTTATCATCTTGCAGTGGTTGCAGAAAAGGCCTAGGCTCCCTCCACCTTTCACTTCCTGAAGTCGCCTCTTTTACCTTCAAATCTGATGAAGTGTCAAAGTCATTTACCAGTAATGAGTTCTGCTGCAAATTTTATTTTGCTTGGAATTTAATTAATGGGCCAAAGACTTTCCATTGTGATTTGAGCAAATGAATAATAAATCAAGAAAGGAGATTTGTCAGGGAAGGAACATCTGTTTCTTACAAGCGTTACAACATGACTACAGCTTGGCTGGGCATTACCGGCACAAAGACAGTAGGAGTCCTCTCCGGTGAAGCTCTCTTCATTTATTGCTCCACTGAAGGTGAACAGAGAGCCGTCTAATGGTCCTCTGGTGTTAATAAAAGCTTTGCGCTTCTCCAGTTCGCCGGGAGCCTCTTCCTTCAGGGTGCTACTGTCCTTAGGCCATGGTTTGTTGAGCCACGTCAGGATTCTGCAGTGTCAGTACTTTATTGGATGATTAATAAGGGAAAGACAAATTCATAAGCAGAAACAATATGAAATTACCATCATATTAGTGTTCACTGTCATGCTTTTTATTTTGGGGGGGCAGGGGGTGGGGTGGGTAAATGAGATCGTGATTGAAGTTAAGTACTTTGACTCGCACTGTCAAAAAGCAAAAATGGGTCACCTGACCTGTTGGGCTTTGTCTAGTTAACCAATCACAGACTATCTGGAGTAGTGGGACTTTTGTCCTGGCGCCCAAGCCCCCGTCAGTGGTTCCAAAGGGGGGACGAATGGGTCTGAGGCCCAAGGTCTGCAAGCGTGGGGGAGAAAAGAGACCTCCTCTGCTCTTTATGGCTGGAACACACGTGGCTCCTACACACAAAGGACGTTGAGGTGCCCACTGGGTAGGAATAAATTGCACGGAAAATGCGCGCTGCGGACTCCTGCGGAACACTCCCTGGGGAACCTTTATCACGTATGTGCCACAGTAAAGGGCGCCGAGGTTGCGCAGAAGTAACACCAGGTCCTACGTGGTCCCCTTGTTGAAAAACCTTCCGCGAAGGCTGGAAAGATGACAAGAATGGACGGCGCATTCCATCACTGGGATAACACATCCCCCCCAACCGCTTGTGCTACTAGCATCCTGCAACGTCGCTCTGTCGGATGTCATACCCTTCGTGCCATTTGTGTCTGAAACAGCTCTACGAAGCGAGAGGCAAAGATATAAATGTCAACCGTGGGAGAGAAGACAGAGCATGGGGTTATTCTGGAATGGATGTCGTACGTACTGAGTCAGTCAGACAAGCCCACCTTGGGCCCATTGGTCCATGTTTTGAGTCAGGAAAATCAATGTGCGCCTAAAATTGGCATACTGAAAACCCTACTCACAGTGTCCCCCACTCCAACTTTTTAAATATAGCAAATCAGTTCTTAATTCGCTCTAGAAAAGGTTACCAGGTAAAATACAGGACAACCAGTTAAATATACATTTCAGATAAACAGCTGATTTTTTGTTTGTTTGTTTGTTTTGTTTTGTTTTTGTTTTTGTCTTTTTGCTATTTCTTGGGCCGCTCCTGTGGCATATGGAGGTTCCCAGGCTAGGGGTCGAATCGGAGCTGTAGCTGCCAGCCTACGCCAGAGCCACAGCAACCTGGGACCCGAGCTGCGTCTGCAACCTACACCACAGCTCACGGCAACGCCGGATCATTAATCCACTGAGCAAGGGTAGGGACCGAACCCGCAACCTCATGGTTCCTAGTCGGATTCCTTAACCACTGCGCCACGACGGGAACTCCTGATTTTTTTTTAACAAGAGAAAAGAAAAAATAGATACAGCCTGCTATTACAATGAACATGAAATAATTATTAAATGACAAGTAATAATGCTTTGTTTTTAAGTTGAGCAAATAACTTATTTGAGTCAAGCACAGCTTAACATACTTAACTGAAACTTAAAGGTATGTCCCATGTATTTCATGGGACAAACATATTCCAAAAACACTGTTCATGGGATAGCTGAGATTGAAATTTCACCAGGCATTCTTATTTTATTTGCTAAATCTGATCATGTACCACCACGAAAAAATTTCATATTATAAACCTTAAAATTCCAAGTGACCAACATATTATCTTCTGACTACAATGACTTAACATATACTTGCAAAGGTAACAGAAAAGAAAAGAAAAAAAGAGGTATAACCAGCTCCTGCAATTCACATGAAATAACTATTAAATGATAAATAATAATAATGTGTAGTGTTTAAACTGAACAAATAACTTCTTTGAGCCAAGCACAGGTTAACACACCTAACTTTAAAACCTAAAGGTATGAACCTAATACCATATGCACCCCCACAGAATGAGAACCCAACTAGAGGGCGGGATTCATTCATCCCATTGTTAAGATTTTTAAAACAACTATTGAACTTGGAAATAAATAATTTTGAGGTACCTTTGGAATAATCAAAATCTACTTATATAATTTTCTTTAGATATATACAAACGTAGAGAGTAATATACCAGTTTTCAAAATGAACGCTTTGGCTCTTGTCACATTTCACACCTCAGTTTTAGGTAAATTTTTTTCCTTGCATCTTTGATACCGGTGTCTTTATCACCAGTGAGCCTCATTTGTCATCAGAGTTACAGTGGTTTTCCTTGCACTTTCTTCTAATCTGTTTGAGAGATAGCACCTTTAGATCTATATATGATAATGTCACTAAAAAGACTATTCCATGCCATAGCGACCATGCGTTTTACGTTTGGCTAGCTTTTTGGTTTTCTACGTTCGCATGTGTACATTAGTGTTCTTCACAGGGAGGTATTGTTTTAAAGTGACCTTTAAAAGTCTCAAATATAATGACAAACAATACTAGCAATTGTGGTCTATACTCCCAGAATAATTGCTAACCTGCTTTATTCCTTAGACACTTTTTTTCTTCTTAGCAATTTCCACCAATAACATTAATTGAGGTCATTTAAAGCTGTTCATTTTTTTTTTCTTCAATATGTTACTTTTCAAAATGAAGTAATTGAGAGTAAACTTGGACATGATAAAGCTCTCAAGCCTTCAAAAATAAGGTGACTCACTTTTCTGAGGAATAATTTTTGGAAAGCATCTTGCTTCCATGCCTATCACTAAAGCTTGCAGGTGGATTTTGCAATTGGAAGGTGTCAAGGTTATTTCTGGAGCTAACTGATAATCCTTTCCAGGTTTCATTGATGTGGCTGTGCCCATTTTTCTTCGGAGTCACAGGAAACAAGAAAGACCTTCACATTTGGATATATATACAATTGGCCCTCAGAAATTGGGAACCTACCCAGGCATGGTCAGGAACAAAACAATTAATCAAGGTAAAGAGAACAGGGGCTATAAGCTCATTATACTTCTGTGATTCCATCTTTCTTAATTGTCTAGGTAAATTATATGTTAAAGTGAGGGTAAGAGTTCTTATATTTTATTTTATGTTTGAACATTTGATATTAATTAAATGGCCAAGCTCATGTGGTATATTAGTCACCTAATTCTGGACATTAATCTTTGGTTTAATATGGTTAAATTGGGTGTGTCTGCATACCACGGGTATGGAGCTACATGTATATAATACGGATTTAAACAAATATACAGAATGCGGAACTGGAAAACAGTGGATGGCATGGCTTTTCCAAAAAAAAAAAAAAGTATAAGGAAAATTCACTTTTTAAATTTAAAACTGGCTTGCATTTGGTTTTACATGCCTAACGCTGAAATGCATCTATTGACCCAGTTTTTGAGAGCAATTCAAGATTTTTTTTACCACCCAAGGAACTGACAACTTACGGGGCTATGCAACGTGGAGTTGTGAAACTCCGTAGGTGCGAGGACGGGATGCACGTGGATTGAATTAATAGAGAAGTAAGATCCGGCCGGAAGCGGTGCTTTGCTTAAATAAGTACCACGGTGCTCCCCACCCCCCGAAGTGCCATAGAGAGAGACTGAGGACAGCAGTTTGGTCTCAAGAGTCTCACTCCATCGTCCAAACGGATCACTTACCCTCCAGTCCTTCTTGATGAGCTTTCTGTCTCTGCTCCTGTAAACCAAGCCTTAAAATCGGTCTAGTTTTTATCTTTGCAAAATGGAAGACTTAAATACCATAATTGATGATGTCATTTTCAGTGCGATGCCACTGAAACAGCTCACTCATAAAACGCCTCATTTCTACTTAGTCTTTGCCACATGATGGTGCCCCAGGGGCACATTGCCGAGTCACCTGAGGGGCTTTTTCCAACCCTCTCCCTCCCCCCGGAGCTGAACAGGCCCCCTCTCCCCTTGAGAATTACTCTAACTGATGGGGTGTGTTGCTACCCTCAGGTGTGTTGGGGTAGAAAATAATTTGAAAACAACCGATCAAATGAAAAGCCAAACATCTGGCCAATTATCAGCTATTTTCCATTATGCTGATGTAGGCGTTATATGATTAAACCTTCAGATAACAGGATTTTCCTCTTAATCCAGTATTTGCCATCTTGTAAATGCTGCTTTAGACACAATGGATTTCATGGGAAAACTTTTTTTTTTTTTTTGCCTAGAGACATATAGAAATGTTAACAGCCTAACAGTTTGGTTTTTGTTTGTTTTAATTTTTCTGGGAAAGTTCAAAATGTGGTTGTGTAGTCAAATTACTTCCAATGTTTTGAAAACGTTTTTTAAGGAACCTGTAACCACTATGAAGAAATGTCTAGTCATAAACATAGTTTCAGTCTAAGAGGAAATAATTTCCACTGCAAATCACCAATCAAAATCACTGCCTAACTCTGTCTAGTTTTCTGTAAAAAATGCAGCCACCCCCCCCCCAATACAAAACATTGGTAGGAACTGACAATTTCCTGGGCCTTGACCTCAAGAGTTCTAAGATATCCATCCTAACTAACAGATTCCACAGTTACCCATTGGTGAACCTCCTTCTGGACCACAGTGAAGTTGCTAAGTGCTGGCCCCGCTTTCAACAAGGTAAATACTGACCCTGGATGAAGGATGCTCTTCAGTGTGCGATGAACTGTTGAGTGAGCGTTCAGTCTTTCTTTCTGTAAAACAAAAGTGGTTAAACCTGTTAGATTACTGGGCTCATTTTTTTAAAATTTTATTGAAGTATAGTTGATTTACAATGTTGTGTTAATTTCTGCTGTAGAGCAAAGTGATTCAGTTACCCCTGTAGATATTTTTTCATATTCTTTCCCACTACGGTTTATCACAGGATAACCAGTCTTGTTTATTTCATTGTAGACTCAGGTCTACAATTTGTCTGAATTGAATCCGAGACATACATGAAATTGTTCCGCTTGAATTCAACTAAATATCTTTGTTTATGGAGGAGGACTGGGAATGAAGACTGGGAAAGGAGTCCTCCAAGTATGATGCCGAAATTCGGTCTAATGGGGTGATTGAGCTATCAAGCCGTTTTTCCAAGACTCATTGTTGGTAGGACTTACACTATTCAGGCAGAGAAACAGCACCCTTTGTCTGACAGGAGACTCTAAGCAGGGTGCCATGTTTATTGTCTACTGAGATTTTTCCAACCAGTCAGGTAACGTTTATTCCAGAACACACCTGTGGGAGGGGTGAGTGCATGAGTCCTCAACCTGCACGTTCTCACATCATGGTTTGGACACTCTTGCTGAAAGCACTGGGTAGGTAAACCTTCCCTTGTGGATATTAAAAAATTCTTCCCCATGATCCCAAAGTAGCAAGAGATACTAAATTCTAGCCATTTGCTCATCAGAGACATAAACATACATGGCTTCATAGGAATATTGAGCAGATTTACTGCTAATTGAATTAAGAAAATATTTGCTGTTTTCAGGTAAAAAAGCATTCTCTTTGATATCCTATAGATAGCAAAATAATTGCTAATAAATTATGGATTTGTATATATGTATTTGTTCATGATCTGTCACCATGCTAGCTATTTATTTAGAATAGCTATAATAAATAAAATAAAATAAAATAGGAGTTCCTGACATGGCTCAGTGGTTAATGAACCTGACTAGTATCCATGAGGATGCAGGTTCGATCCCTGGCCTCGCTCAGTGGGTTAAGGATCCAGCATTGCGGTGAGCTGCTGTGTGGATCACAGATGCAGCTTGGATCCCACGTTGCTGTGGCTGCGGTGAAGGCCGGCAGCTACAGCTCTGATTCGACCCCTAGCCTGGGATCTTCCATATGCTGCAGGCGCAGCCCTAAAAAGATAAAAAAATAAATAAAGTGAAATAAACCAATGAGGCAAGGAAGTGGAGAAATTGGAAACCATGTACATTCCTGCTGAGAATGTGAAATAGTGCGGTTGCTGTGGAAAACACCGTAGCAGTTCTGTAAAACCATAAACATCGATTTACTATATGACCCAGCAATTATACTTCTAGGTATAGGCCTAGGAAACATAAGTGTGCACAAAAACTTGTCCACAAATGTTGATAACAGAACTATTCAAAATGATTGCAAAGTGGAAACACATCAAATGTTCCTCAACTGATGAATATAGAAACAAAATATGTTGCCTCCATATGATGGAATATTATTTTGCAATAAAAAGGAAAAAAGTGTTCACACATGTTACAGCATGGAAGAATCTTGAAAACATTATGCTAAGTGAAAAAAGCTGGACACAAAAGGTCGTGTGTATGATTCCACATCTATGAAATGTCCAGAATAGTCTAATCCATAGAAATGGAAAATCAATTAGTGGTTTCCAGAAGCTGAAGGTGACATGAGGATGGGAAGTGACTGCCAGCAAGTATGAAGTTTCTTTTACAGCTGATGAAAATATCTTGGAGATAACTGTGATGGTTGTAGAATTTTTAAAATATTCTAAAAAAACCCCCACTGAATTGTATATTTTAAAATGGTGAATTGGAGAGTAAGTAAATTATTCATTAATTTTTTTAAGATGGGGAAATATTTCTGAAACTCTTTATAGTATAGGAACTGGGAATTTTATTTTGAATAGATTGGGAGGGAGATGTGATAAAAGAGGAGATAAGAGGAGTAAAATCATCTATGAAAGACGAAGTATGAGTAGGATTAAACCTCATTGAAGGCAGTTAAGAGCCAGCCTGAAACTTCAGAAAATGTTAAGAGTGATGAGGAAAACGCACTCGAAAAGAATAACGTAAAATGAAGAACATGCTGACATAGACTTAAAATAAGAAACAGGCACAGAGAATAAAAAGTGAATTCCCAGGCTCAGTACTATGAATATGCATCTTTTTAGGATTTAGGATCCTGTATTTTCCTTAATTGCTATGAATCACTTTGTTTACCGTGCTTGTAAAATCAATGAAGGAAGCAACAACTCTTTCTTTTTCACTCCTATCTTCAGCCTACCCCACCAGTTCCCAACACAGTGCTGGGTACATAGTAGGTAATCAATAAATATTTGTAAAATTAACTAAATTAATTAGTTGTATTTCAAAGAAACAAACCAGCACAAAAGGAGAACTCGAGTCATAATAGGAAAACGTTTCTGAGGTGAATAAATATTAATCCAGAATTTGAAGGGATTTCTACAATCTAGATTAATTTGATTAGAGACCCATATAATAAAGTTAGGTTTCGAGAATAAATGAAATAACTATAAACATACAGACTATAAAATACTTCTGAAGATGATGAAGGAGCAATATTTTCAGACTTTGAAAGGAAACAGATTGCAGCCTAAGAATAAAATACCCACTCAAGGTATCACTCACGTGCTGTGAGCCAAAGAGGCTCTCGAGTAAAAAAGGGCTCAAAAGTGTTTACACCCTGTCTGGGGGAAAAAATCATAAACTCCAGAGAAATGAAAAATAGATTTAAATGTAGGAGTGGTATAATATAAAGAAATGGTGATAAACGTGGACATAAATTAAATAGACCTAATGAATTATTATCATAAATAATAGCTATAAGTAGAGTTAAATTTAATACAAATCCAAAAATATTTATTGGGAGAGAAGACAACAGTCTATGGTGTTCCTGAATCTCTTTCATGTCACAGCAAAGAGAAAATAATATTTACAACACAGCAGTATCAGTGGAGGAGGCTCCTGGCAGCCTCAGTCTCTCTCTGTAGCCCCACTAGCTGAGGGAGCCAACATCTGGGCACACCTGGAGCCAGGGGCCCAGCCGTACATCAATTTAGATTTTGCTGTCCTTGCAATGGAAAGCCAATGGAGTTTTAATAAAAAAACAAATGATAGGAGAAAAAAAAATCATGGAATAGGTCTCAATATAAGGTAAGCTTTCAATTTGGCTAAAATGTATTTTGCAAAATTGGCATACACATACACAAATGATACCTGGAAGATAACATTAGGAGAGTTTGATTTTTTTTCTTTACACTTTTCCTTATTTTCTAAATATTCTGCAACTACCCTACAGCTCACAGTAAGGCTGGATCCTTAACCCACTGAGCGAGGGGAGGGGGGTCAAACCTGCGTCCTCACTGATACTCATGGATGGTCACATTCGTTTCCCCTGCCCCATGACGGGAACTCCAAAAAGTGTTTATTTTTATTGCCAAAAGTCAGCTGACAGATTGGTGAAATCATAGTTCTGCCTCAAACAGATTCGTTTTCTAATATATAGTATAGAGATTATAAATGAGGCAAATAAGAATCCAAATATGTAGCAATGTTGGTGAATATGGGTTCCTAGCGTAGTAGATCCACAGGTTTAATGATGGATACTAGTTTAATGAAGGAACACCTGATTCAAATTTTCAGTGTCTTCTCACTGGAACCCATGCAATTGCAAGTAAACATTTCATGTCTATGCAAACTGGAAGTGGTTAAGAGTAAACCCAAATCTTCCCAATGAAAAGCTTTCATAAAAAACATCAAAACCACTCTGTTCCATGCTGGATTTCCAGCCAAAATTAATTAGGTCCTAATCAAGAGAAGCGCTCACCTTGACTTTCAATGAGCCATAGATAAATAATGAACTAGGTTTCACCAGGTGATAAAAAAGGCTTAAAGAGAAAGAAGGTGCCAGGCTTAATATTTGGTCTGGAAAGAGTCACCTAGGACCTACCTCTCTATGTTTCTTTCCTCTTCACATCACTCAGTAAAGCCCTCCGATGGGTTAAGAAAGAGCATGGGCCAAAAATGTAACTAGGTTTAGATAAAGGCAAATTTGGGGTTGCATTTCTGTCTTTGAAAACAATGTGTACAAGATAACCAATCTCCTATAACAAAGCATCTCCAGTGGCCCCTGGAAGAAACCAGTACTATGAGGGATGAGCTATATGGACCATTTGCCACTGAGATTTTGATCACAGAATAGTTTTCTTCCTCTGAACTCATGAGGGCAGCTTAATCACAAAAGTACCAAGTTCTCATCTCTTTATTATATGCCTCTCATTGTGCTTTGTGTGATGGACTTTGACCTGTGCTCAAAACAACTCATGTTGCTGTGTCTTCTTTTTAATTTTTATTTTTTCATTAAAGTATTGTTGATTTATAATGTGCCAATGTCTGCTGTACAGCAAAGTGATCCAGTCATATACATATATATACATTCATATATATATGAATATATACGATCCAGTCACATATAGCAATGTATATATACATAATATATACATTCTTTTTTCTCATATTGTCTTCCATCATGTTCTATACCAAGAAATTGGATATAGGTCCCTTGATTCATCTTTTAGTAATAAGGCAAAGCATTTATTTATCCAAAGAAGTCCATACGACAATTTTCATAATTCACAAAACTGAGTTACAAGTAACTTTTTTGGGTGCGAACTTAACCAGTGGGCAAGAAACATCGATTCCACAGGTCAAGGCCACGTGAGACAGACACCCCGGATCTGAGTAAGAAGTTTGTGGGTTTGGTGTTATCATTTCTCTTTCAACCATGTCCTCTTTGGAAGAGGATAACAGTGCCTGACAGGTCTTTTGTTTAGTGCTTCTTATATATAGTAAAATACTGTAATTTAACAGCTTGCTGGGGGAACAAGAATTTGTTCCAGTTCCTGATTTAAATGTTTATGCTAATTGCTATTTATTGGCCCAGATGCAAATGATAGGTTGGCCAAAGTGAAATTTTATGACGAGCAAACTCCCCCCTTTTGTGCAAATTGAAAAAGTGAAACAAGAGGAGGATGAAATGAGCCGAAGATGGTCTTAATGGCTGCTTTTTAATGGGGAAGATAAAATTAAGACTGATTTACGTGGCCAACTCCCCTGTTTTCTCTTATCAGCTCATTTGGCAGGAAAAATGGAAAAGTAATTGTTCCTCTTTCAATGTGGGCCTCAAACCATTATTTATTGGCTGAAATTAATCGCTGTTTATCCTTCATTCACGTGGAAACTGCTCTATCAGCATTATGAGTCCCGGCAACTCAACTAGCCCCTTGCAATTTAGTCGACAGCAAGCTCGGATCCTGATGAGGCGTGCCTTAATTTTCTGGGCTGTGGGAGTTAATGAAGACTCCTTTCCGAGGTGGACATATTTGTATTTCTACAACATTAATAACAAAGACCCACACTTTCTCTTTGGCAGCAAATAAACTTTTTCAAAAAAAAAAGGAAAAATGACTGAAAGGATGAGGCTTGGAGAAAAAAAATGCAGAAATAAAATCATGAAGCCTAGTTGTGTTCCCTTCGAGTCCATCTAAAACATGAGAAGTGTGGACGCTTGGGGGGGCTGTACCTGCACGCAAGTGCTTCTGGGAATATCCCGTCCATTGGCAAAGGTGAAATGAAGATACCGCAGAAGCCATACAAGCAAGAAGCACAACTGCTTAGTTCTTTTTTGCTTCCACTTTGCCTCTTCTCAACAGTGCTTGATGCATGTAATTGACAGCCTGTGGTTTTTCCGGGGCAGAGAATCCTGGATCGCCTCCTGTTCTTCCTCAGGGGACCATCTGGAACTGACAGTCTGTCCTCTAGACTCATATCTGCCTCTTTCCAATCAACCAGTCAATCATCAAGCATTCACGCACCTTCTGTGCCCCACAGGCCTCCTTTGCTGTGGGAGAAGCAGGCAGAGCCAGAGCACCGTCCATGTCAACTAGAAGCACAGGAATGGGGCGCGAATTAGATTAAATCTCTAGGAAACACTGAGAGGGGTGCAGGCCGAAACCCTAGGTTTTTCAGAGACACAAGGGGTCTATCTGTGGGTTCCTTTGAACTCCACCTCCGGTGCTTTGCTGCCAAGACCAACCTCCACATTCTGGCCTGACTGTTGATGTTCTAAGGTTTTAGTCTAGGAGAATATGTGAGTAAATGCTCTCATGAATCCCCAACTTCCAGAGTTGAATTATCGTGCCCACAGTAGCTTAACAGATGCCATGAGCTTAGAGTCTCACGTAAAATTTTTCCTTGGGCTTTCAATTTTTTTCTTCTGGGTGGAAAACAAATAGCATATTTCCTTTAACATTTTGATGACGTTTACATATAATTGAGCTATAATTATGAATGCATTTTTACTTGCTTTTAAAGCTATTTATTCATTCCTTTACTTGCATATTTAATGAGCACAGACTATGCGTCAGATGCTATTCAGGCACATGGGGATTGAGCAGTGAAACAGAGACAAAAGTCCTTGCCTCCATGGAAACTACATTCTAGTAAACTCTTTATAGTATGAGAATTGCTTACGTATTTAAATTTTCCATATTCATACTTATGAAGAGCCACAGGCTAGACCATTTCTATAAATTTATTTATTCTAATAGCAAGTCGCTAATTTGCTATTGTAAATAATTCATTGATAGACATCTTTATGCATAGTTATTTTCTTCATTTCTGATTATTTCCTTAGCATGTCCAGCTCTGCTGTGGTCTGATTTTAGGTTCTCAGGTGGACTATACACCAAAATCTCACATCTTGGTAATTATTCACATTTATAGTTGACTCCTTAAGCAAGCTATAAAAATTATTAAATACTCTTTGACCTTGCTGATCAGTGTATTTTCTGGTAAAATTTTTGATAGAGAACATACTTTGTATTGAAATAAATTCCTAGGGCCCTTCCCTGCATGGTTGCCATGTCAACAAACTGAAATGTAGGTAACTTTGGTTACCCTATTTCTTGCACTTTTTTTTTTTTTTTGGTCTTTTTAGGGCCACACCCACAGCATATGGAAATTCCCAGGCTAGGGGTCGAATTGGAGCTGCAGCTGCCGGCCTACACCACAGCCACAGCAACTCGGGATCTGAGCCGTATCTTCAACCTACACCACAGCTCATGGCAACCCCTGATACTTAACCCATTGAGCGAGGCCAGGGATCGAACCCACATCCTCATAGATACCAGTTGGGTTCCTTACCACTGAGCCACAATAGGAACTCCTATTTCTTGCATTTTAAACTCTGAATGCTCCAATATTCTTGACTAGAGTATTTTTTCCTTTACCTCCTTTCTACTAAACGCATAATTTAGAGTTTCAGTATATGACCTTATTCTCTCTCTTTTTCCATTTATAATCTTTTTTGACACTCTCAAGAAGGTCACAAAGGCAGGCTTTTTTTTTTTTTTTTTTTTTGTACACTGGTATATCACCGTCACCTTGAATAATCTTTGGACTACAGCAGGTGCTCAGTAAATATTTGAGTAAATATATGAATGAATCATGTAGTACTATAAATTATTGTGATTCTCACGTTTAATGACTAGATTTGATTGTTTCCCAGAATGTATTTCCAACTGTTCTCTACATAGATTTGCCTGTGTAATAGACATTTCAAGATGACATATGAATTATAGTAATATATAGCATTTATGTAGTGTCTACTACTTCACATACCCTAATTTATTTTCACAACTCTATCATTATACCTGTTTTACAGATGTAGAAATGGAGGTTCAAAGAGGTTTAAGTTACAAGCCTAAGGTCACAAGGATAAGGAATTTAAATGCTAGGATGTGAGCCTGTCGTACCATTCAAAAATGCATGTGGAAAGCTGACATAGGGAGTTCCCATCATGGCTCAGCAGGAATGAACCCGACTAGGATCCATGAGGATGTGGATTCAATCCCTGGCCTTGCTTAGTGGGCCAAGGATCTGGCATCGCCATGAGCTGTGGTGTAGGTCATAGACACGGCTCAGATCTGGCATTGCTGTGGCTGTGGTGTAGGCCAGCAGCTGCAGCTCCGATTCAGCCCCTAGCCTAGAAACTTCCATGTGCTGTGGGTGTGGCCCTAAAAGGACCAAAATAAAAAAGGGAAAGCAAGCAAGCGGAACATAGCATCTTAACTCTCTGATCTCTGGGTCCTCCTATGTTAATGGCTTAGCAGAAGTTTCCAATGGTCTTCCATCTCCGAGGGCCAGGTCCTCTTCTCAGGGAGAGTCAGGTTGTCCATAGCTGGCTCTCTTTCCAGCAGCGAGTCGCAGAACTGCAGACGCCTCCGCACCTCTTCTTCTCCTGACGCCAGCTGCCATCACGCACAGTACCTCTTGAGCATCACTCCCACACCCCTTTTCCTACAGCCCAGCTGTCAGGAGAGGCACGGTTTCTCCCGCATCGCTCTTCCACGCTCTCCACCACAAACAAGCACATCAATCCCAAATCGGGACAAGAGATCATAAGAATAAACCCTGAGGGAAACACAGCGAGTCAAAGTTCTGACAGTCATCTTCCCGCCCTGTACAATTCCAAGTCTCTGCCGACAGTAACTCATGAGAAGCCCAATGCAAATCTGTGCTTTCCTCCAGTTATCTTTCAAGCAGACGTCACCAACCCCTAGCCTTAGATGAAGACTTGTCATTTATTCACCCTCACTGCATAGTAAAGTGTCTAGTGCATTAGGGAGGTTCAAAAATATGTATTAAATGAATGAATAAGTAAATAACCCAACTGTGATGCAACCAAGAAGATAATCTTTTATCAAGATCAACGGAGTGGAATTGAGAGTCTAGAACTCAAATTTATGGTCAGTTGGAGTTTCTGCTGTGGCACAATGGGAGCAGGCATTTCTGCAGCACCAGAATGCAGGTTTGATCCCCAGCCCTGTGTAGTGGGTTAACAGAGGCTGGGATCTGATCCCTGGCCTGAGAACTCCATACGCCCTGGGGCAGCCAAAAAAGAAAGAAAGAAAAAAACAAACAAACAAAAAAAAACTGTGGTCAGCTTATTTTCAACCAAATAGAAACAACTCAATATTCATCAACTGTTGAACCAATAAACAAAACACAGTCTATCTAAACAATGGAATATTATTTAGTAGTAAAAAAGAATGGACCACTGATATAGGCTACAACTAAGATGAACCTCCAAAGACATTATGCTAAGTAAAATAAAGCCAATACAAAGACCACTTATTATATGAGTTCATCTATAGGAAATCTCCGAAAAGAAAAAAAAAAAAAAAAAAAAAGGCAGCTTTAGTACAAAGTAGATTACCTAATGGCTGTGCAGGACTCTGGGTGGGAATGGAGAATGACTGAAAATAGGCATAAACTATCTTTTGGGAATGATAGGTATGTTCTAAAATTGTGCTATAGTGATAGCTGCACATTTCTATAAACATACTGAACATTATTGAACTGGACATTTTAAATGGGTAATTTCTACCTTGATAAACCTGTTCTAAAAAGTAAAGAAAGGAGTTCCCTGGTGGCCTACTGGTTAAGGATCTGATGTTGTCACTGCTGCAGCATGGGTTTGATTCCTGGCACAGGAAGTTCTGCATGCCTCAGGCACGGCCAAAAACTGGGAAAAAAAAAATAATGAAGTAAAAGAATACACTCTTCCTAGCGCTGATTCTAGTTTCACACATTCTGCATAATTCAGATCCTGTTCTCTTTGCACAGAGGCGGCTATCGTTGATGTTTCTCTCTTGGATTTGAATCCGTCACTCTGTTAGTAATCATTGTTTAAGACACAGTTATAGGGGCCAGACCATGACCTAGATGCAGGGGTTGCAACAGAGTCTTGAGGGAGCGTCCATTCTGCTGTGGAAAATAGATGCTTACTGAGCACACAGCACATACCTGCCCACGTTGCAAGGCAAGACTCCCCCGCTAACTTGAAATAGTCCTCTCGCTGGCTTTTGAGTCACTTTCCTCATCTGTGAAGTGGGGATTACCACCTCTGTTTTGCTGTCCACAGAGGCTGTTTGAAGAGAATCAAGGGAGAGGCGTGGCGTGAAGAGTCCTCAAGTTGTGAGAAAGAGCACGCATGGAAGGGGACAGGTCTGTGTGTCATCAGAGCATGGAAAACCCTCGGTTCCACGGAAATGGAAGCAGACCCGGGACGCTCCAGGACGCGGGCGCCAGGGGGGTGTTTTCCTCATTCACATTCCTCCAGCATGTGCTAATTTTCAGTAATGGTGCTGAAGACTGTATAACTGAATATTTTATCAGAACGGTCAAGGTTGCCCTTGAAAGCAGTTATAGAATTATCGTCTCCTAACTAAATATAGTTACCTTAACAAATAGAAGGGCTTCCTCCTGAGCCAAATGAAATGGGCTATAGATTTGAGATCCTCGCTTAGAAAATGATAAAGCAAACAATTCACTAAATTCGCAGTTTTTCCATCGTAGAACTTTGAGTTTAAATTGCTTGCAGGGAAACATTTTTTTTTTTTAAACACAGGATATATTTAGGGAAAAGAAACACATCTGTAAAAACTATAAGGTAAATTTTTTTATTGGAGAAAGGAGATCCGGGTAGTTTTACAGTCTCTCTCTCGGGTCTGTTTAATCTTCTGGAGTTGAAAATGAATGCCCTGCACACACCTTTTCCCTCTCTGAACTTTCACCTTTGCATTGGGTAAAAAGTTGTCTCTATTTTCTTACACTTACAAAGATTAAAGCTGATCTTTACGTTTTTCTTTTTCAAATTCAAAACTTTGGTCACTTTGCCTTTTTAATATGAGACGCTTATATAAAGTTGATCCAGCTACAGAGGATGTAGGAATTGAAGGGTCTCCCTGAGGTTAACCTCTACAAATTAATTATAAGGTGCATTCATTACACTGTAAATGATAATTAGCCGTTTCTCTGATCTGGTGCTGATTTTCTCATTGGTTTCACACTTTCTGCACATGAACATTTAAGCTTGAAACTTACTTTATTGGTCAAATTTCCTACATTGCACAGAAGTTTGGAAAGTGCTTGATATGTTGGAAAAGTGTGATATGGCTGTAAGTTGGTAACATTATGATCATATATTCAATTTTGCTGCTTGCTGATTCCTCTCCCAACAGCGTCCTCACTATTAAATCATGAGCTGTGCATTGTTCTCCTGCTTTGCATCCTAACTTCTTTTCCTCAAAATTCTCTTCCACTTTCTATCTTTCCTTTCCAATACCACCTTCATCTACACTCCTTTTTTTTCTGGTTTGAAAAGGTTCATGTCTTTACTGTTCTGTCCTTGGCTTATCTCTGGGTTTATTTTGGTTTTGGTTTTGATGTTCCCACCAACACACGCTCCTGTAATGATCTCTTCTAGTTCCTAACAGTGTCTCTTGAATTATTTAACTTTATATGTAATTCATTTTTCTTACTTAGTTCTGGGAGCTCTAATGTATGATTGCTGTGTAGGTGGACCCCAAATCTCTACCCTATCGTCCTGACCTCTCTTCAAACCCTGCTCTCACCCTTCCGCCTAAGCTCCAGATCATGTTTTGGACATGCCCTGATTTGTTCAATCTCACCGCACAAACCTAACTTAGAATCTTCCTCCCCACACTCCCTAGCCAATCAATCTTCAACTTCTCTATGGATTCAGCTGTTAAAACACCACTTTTTCTATATCCTAGAGAATGCTCATGTATCTTGAAAACCCTCACTAATGCTTGCCTGGACTCGTTGCAACAATCTGCTTACTGGCCTCACCTTTCTGAAATCTACATTTCTTAAATTGGCATTCTACTCTTATTCATGATCCAGCTTCGACGGACTTTCCAGACTTCTTTCCTATTAATTTCCTATGGTCCAGCCAAATATAATTCTCCTTTTATTAAAAGAGCCAAAGGGAGTGTGGCTCAGGAGAAACAAACTTGACTAGTATCCAAGAGGATGCAGATTTGATCCCTGGCCTCACTCAGTGGCTTAAGGATTTGGTGTTGCTGAGAGCTGTGGTGTAGGGTGCAGATGTGGCTCGTCGGATCCCACGTTGCTGTGGCTGTGGCAGCTGTAGCTCCGATTGGACCTGTGGCTTGGGAACTTCTGTATGTCATAGGTGGGATGGAAGCAAAAAAAATAAATAAATAAATAAAGGCAAAATAGCCCAAGATTTGTGTTTCTTTGTCCACTTATCATTGTCTTTAATGTGACCCCCACTCCTTGAGCCTGTTGAACTACCGTTTTCTTCAAGTTTCAGTACAAATGCCACCACTTCCATGAAGCCAACATGACCTCCTCTCACTCTGAATCGCCGCAGAATCTTATATGTTTTCAATGACTGTCCTTCCATAGAATGATGGCTATATATGCATGTCCTTCATTGCCCTTGAAATCTGCCTCTCACTAGCTGGTTCAGTGCTTTGCACCTGAAAGGCACGCAATACACAATTTGGTTGAGTGACTGGGTGTCTTGACCATGTAATTGGGTCTTGATGTTGTGATTAGCTCAAGACATTCGTCACCTGGCCAACTTCACCGATCCATCCCATGAGATTCCTGAGTCATCCCTTCCTAAAGAGGAAAGGCCAAGTACTCGATAATAGTGCTTAATATTTTCCTCGACCATGTATATTTCAGAGAGAAGAAGAAACAGCCCTCTGGGGAATTTTGAAATGTCCTTGAGGGGTATGAAATGGATATAGGTATCTCTAGGCTTTTAAAAATTGTCTTCTGATAGATGAAAAATGCCCATGTGGATTAAAAAATCCATCATTCAGTGGGTGCTAATGGGAGCAAGACCTGTGAAGGTAAAACACAGTGGAAGGCTGCAAGAGACTTCACGGCAAAATGCAAGGCCACCCCGGGACCTGAAGCAAATAAACTTCAGTGAGAACACTTAACGTAGAGACACACTCACCTCCCTCAAAGGACAGGACGTGAACTGCGGGGTTTCTCTTTGAGTCTGGTGGTTGCATTTAATCCGAAGTGGTTATACACTTACTCGTTAAATATTGCCCCACTTTCAAATATTAAAAATCATATTGTTTCTGGCTTTCAGAGGGATGCTGTCACTTGCACCTGGTCTGGAGGAGATCAGCAGTTATTTAAAAACTGCCAGGAGAAGACGGTACAACACAAACCCTGAGAGTTGAAAAATATGCGGGAATGATACTAAAGTCCAACTTACAGAGGAAGGGAGAAAAATTAAAGGCAGCAGTTGCTTTCAAATGATGATTCAGAAAGCAGGCCTTGCCATGTTTTAAGTTTTTAGGATATAATATGTCAAGTTCCTAGTCTTGCTTGTGTAAATCTAGATATGAGAACAGAGGTTAAACCAACCTAGACTTTTCGTACATGAAACCTCCAGTTGCCTATTGCTTCAAAGACCTGCTGCAACTACTTGAACTCTCATCCCGATCTGATTCCTAGGGCACACTCCTAAAAGGAATGAATTCTTTGTCTTGCACGTTTAGGGCTGGAAAATGACTTCCCATCTCTGAAAGGTGAGTAGATAGTTCTAGAGTACATGGCTTAAAATATATAGTGTAGAATTTTCTCTTTTAAAGTTTTGTGATATAACTCACATACCATATAATTCACCTGTACCATGATTTTAGTAGGTTCATAGATATATGCAACCATCACCACTATTCAATTTTTCATCGTCTCTAAAAGAAACCTATACCCTCCGGCTTTCATTCCTCTGTTCGCCTCTTGCATCTCTCCCCCAGCGATAAGCAACCACTAATTTACCTTCTGTCTCTATAGATTTTCTTCTTCTGGACTTTCATATGAATAAAGTCACAGATAATATGATCTTTTGAGTCTGGCTTGTTTCACATAGCATGTTTTCAAGGTTATTCTAGGATGCAGCTTACCTTGGGGCATTCATTCCTCGTCATGGCTGAATAATATTCCATTCTATGGATATGTACACTTTATTGATTTGTGCTAATGGGTATTTGGATTGAGGAGTTCCCATCATGGCTCAGTGGAAACCAATCTGACTGGCATCCATGAGGACGCAGGTTCGATCCCTGGCCTTGTTCAGTGGGTTAAGGATCTGGTGTGGCCGTGAGCTGTGGTGTAGGTTGCAGACACAACTCAGATCCTGTGGTGCTGGGACTGTGGTATAGGCCAGCAGCTATAGATCCTATTCAACCCCTAGCCTGGGAGCATCCATATGCCACAGGTGCGGCCCTAACAAGACACACACACACACACAGAAGATGGTTGGATTGTTTCTCCTTTTGGCTATTATGAATAATACTGACCTCCTTTCTTCTCTTCTGAGGTTGAGGATGAAGCTGAAAGTTCCAAGCTCTAATCAAGGTTTGCTCTTCTTGATGACCAGCTCCAATCCTGAGACTATCTAGGGATGCAGTATCTAGGATGCTTCAGTAGAAAGAAAGACACTCCTATCACTGAGGAAATTCCTATATATATACATACACACACACACACACATATATATAAAATCACCATGTGTCTGATATTTAGTATCTTTTCACCTGCTTATTGGCCATCGTATATATCCCTTGGAGAAATGTCCTTTCAGAGCCCATGCTCATTTTTATTTATTTAATTTATTTATTTATTTTGCTTTTTAGGGCCACACCTGAGGCATATGGGGGTCCCAAGACTAGGGGTCCAATCAGAGCTACAGCTGCCAGCCTTTGCCACAGCCACAGCAACACCAGATCCGAGCTGCATCTGCGACCTATACCACAGCTCACACTCCTCAACCCACTGAGCAAGGACAGGAATTGAACCCACAACCTCTTGGTTCCTAGTCAGATTCGTTTTCTGCTGTGCCCACTTTTAAACTGGATTGTCTTTTTATCTTTGAGATATAAGAGACCTACATATATTCTGCATATCAATCCATTAATGGATATACGATTTGAAAACATTTTCTTCCAGAGCAGCAGCCAGAGCCACAACAGTGACAATGCTGGATCCTTAACCCACAACACCATCAGGGAACTCCAAAGTCTTTTCCGTTTCTTGATGCTGTCATTTGAAAAAATGAAAGACTTTTTTTTTTTTGGCTGCACATGTGGCATATAAAAATTCCAATGCCAGGGACTGAACCCACATCACAGCAGTGACCTCAGCTGCTTCAGTGACAACACCGGATCCTTAACCCACTGTAGCATAAAAGGATTCCTTAAAAGCTTTTAATTTTCATGAAATCCAATGTATCTTATTTTTTTCTTTTTTACCCATAATTTTGGTGTCACATCTAAGAATCTTCTGGCAAATTTAATATAATAAAGATTTGCTCTTGTGTTATCTTCCAAGAGTTTTATAGTTTTAGTTGTTACATTTAAGTCTTTGATTCACTGAGTTAATTTTTTCTTCTTCTTTTTAGGGCTGCACCCTAAAAAGAAGTTCCCAGGCTAGGGGTCAAATCAGAGCCACAGTTGCCGGCCTATGCCACAGCCACAGCAACATGGGATACGAGCCACATCTGCAACCTGCACCACAGGTCATAGCAATGAGGGATCTCTGACCCACTGAGTGAGGCCAGGGATAGAACCTGCATTTTCATGGATACTAGTCCGATTCATTACCGCTGAACCACAACAGGAACTTCCCACTGAGTTCATTTTTTATGTGATGTGAAGTAAGTTCATTCTTTTGCATGTGGCTATCCTATTGTCGCAGCACCATTTGTTGGAAAAAAAATTTTCCCCATTGAATAGTCTTAGTACCCTGGTTGAAAATCCATTGACCATAGATGTATAGCTTTTTTTTTATATATAGACTTTCAGTTTTTCCATTGACTGTAAATGATTATTCTTGTGCCAGCGCCACGCTGTCTTGATTACTATTGCTTTGTATTAAATTTCAAATTCAGGGCGCGTAAGTCTCCTAACTCTGTTCTTTTACAGGATAATTTTGACAGGGATTGAGTTGAACCTATAGCCAGTTTGTGGAATAGTGCCTTTTTAACAGTATTCGGTCTTCCAAATCATGAATGTGGGATGTTTTTACATGTCTTTGGGCTTCTTTAGTTACTTTCAATAACTTTTGTAGTTTTCAGAGTATAAATTTTGCACTTCCTTTATGGAATTTATTCATAAGCATTTCATTATTTTTAAAGCTATTGTGAATGAAATTACTTCTCCATTTTATTTTCAGATCATTCATTGCAAGTGAGTTGAAATGCCATTGCCTGTTGCGTATTGATCTTGTATCCTGCAACCTTGCTGAAATTATTTATTAGTTCTCATAGACTTTCAGTGGATTACTTACGATTTTATATATACAAATGCATATCATCTGTGGATAGAGAGTTTTATTTCATCCTTTCCAAGCTGGATTCCTTTCATTTCTTTTTTTGCCCAAATACCCTAGTTAGTCCAGAACAAATGTTGAATAGAAGTGGCAAGAGCAAATGTCCATGTCTCGTTCTTGATCTAAAGGGAAAATCATCCAGTTTTCCGTCATTAAGTATAATGTTGGCTATGAGGTTTTCTTAGATAGCCCTGGTCTGCGGAGAGTTTTCCTCATGAAAAAGTGTTGGATTTTGTTCAGTGTTTTTCTCTGCCTATTGAGAGAACTGTGTGGTTTTGTCTTTTATTCTATTAATGTGATAGCTTGCATTAATTCATTTGGGGATGATAAAACAATGTTTCAGCCCTGGGAAAAATTCCACTTGGTCATGGTGCATAATGCTTTTACATGCAGACTTTACATTGGGTTTCATGCACTACATAGGGTGGTCGTGTTCTCGGCAGGATAGTGCTGCAAAGTGAATGCAGGCATTGCACCAAAGGTTCTGCACTTTATATTTATTACAGTGAGTTAACAGGGTTTATTGACTTGCACCATGAGCGTTCTTGAAAAGATCTGGCTTCTTTAAGGATTATAAGGGAGCTCACTTGGTCAGTGATAGTTTACTACGGCCTTATTCATCCAAATCTCAAAATACATTTGAGTAAAAAAGCCCAGGTAGCAACTTGTCAGTACATAGTAGACACTCTGTACCTATTTGTAGACTAATTCATTGATGGGCCTGTGCTTTTGCAGTTGAGTCAGGAAACAAGCAAGCAACTCACACGTCATATATGATATCTTGAGCACATCCATCACCTTTCCATATAGAAGACATTAGATTCAACATGGAGTGGTAGGCTGGGAGAGCCAGCTCAAGTTAGAAGAGGAGCAAAGTAAGCACACCAAGTTCAGGAAAAATAGCTCCAAGCCTCCTGGGGAGTAGTTTCATGGTGAGCTGAAGTGAGAGGGAAAATCTGGAAACACGAAATACAGCTTTGGTTCAGCTGGTAAGGAGGTGCATGATAGATCCCCCTTTCAGAGTTCCTAATCATAGCACTTCTCACACTTCACTGCTAATTTCTCTGCCAATCTCCATAACTAGAAGGTCTGCATATCAAAAGTGCTTGGCATACAGAAAGTGTGCAATAATTGCTCGTCAAATGAGTGAACAGTAATCTGGCCAATCCATTTGGGGGACAGCAGTCAGAGACAGAGAGGCTCCAACCGAGTAAAGCAAAGCAGCTCCCAGGGAAAGAGGCAAAGACTTTTACAAAATATATTTTTTACAAAAGTAGTTATTGTGATCAAATAATAGATTTTTTTTTTTGTCTTTTTGCCTTTTCTGGGGCCGCTCCTGCGGCATATGGAGGTTCCCAGGCTAGGGGTCTAATCAGAGCTGTAGCCACCGGCCTATGCCAGAGCCACAGCAACGCGGGATGCTTAACCCACTGAGCAAGGCCAGGGATTGAACCTGCAACCTCATGGTTCCTAGTCGGATTCGTTAACCACTGAGCCACGACGGGAACTCCTAAATAATAGATTTTGATGTATTTGGCTTTAGTAGGAGAATAATTTATCCCCTCTGTCTGATTTCTTAGATAACATAAGCAATATGGTTTTGTCCTCCAAAGGCCAATCTGCTATGCTGCAATTTTTTCCTCTCATTTTTAGGAAACAATAACCAACTCCCATCTAAGCCTCGAAAAGCTGTTTGCCAAGGTTAAACCATACACATGCAGATCCACATTTTAAAAAGGATGTTTATGCCTTCAATTAGTTCAGTATATTTTCCCAATTCTAAGACAACGTCAATTACAACAGCTTCTCCAGAATAAGGAAAAAAACTGTAAGAACATAAAAATTGATTACGAGTTGGATCCTTAATTTGGAAATATTTAAATATGCATTTTAAAAAGCAGGAAATGTCGTCTGTTTTCCCTTTTCCGTTCCCTGATATCCCACTAGACAATCAAAGAGGATTTAAAGTATGTGTTGAATGTGGTGTGCTTTTCTGCTGTGTCCTATTAGGATGACAATGAGGTACTTTAATGATGATACTGATGACCACGGTACTCGGGTACTCGTTAAATCTCACTTGGGTACTCATCCAACAGGGCTTAACGTGTGGGTAAACAGATCTCTGATTGCATCTATGCAAACCAATAGCAATTACTCTTGTCCTTCAGATAACAAGGGCTTCCCAGCTTTGTGTGGTTTCAAAGGAAAGCATTTTGGTCTTTTCAATTCATAACCAGCAGGCAGAAACTAGAACAACAGCAAGGGGTCCAGGAAGGGGTAACATATGGCTTCCAGTGTAGGCTTCTCTGGCTTAGGTTTCGGTTCTCAGTTCTTGGTTTCATAGCTGATTTCTTTCATTTAGAAAAATCAATAGATGAGGAAAATGTTTATCCTCTAAAGAGACTGTTCAACCGAGGAAACAGGGAGACTCCATTTGGGCTTAGTAATACATGTAAGAGATTTTCATTTCACCCCATGACTTCACAGCCTAAAACTTAAGGTAGTGAACCCTTTGAGTTTAAGCCACCTGAGAGTTGAGTGACATTTTCAGAAGAACCTGCCCCTACCGCCGCATTGTCTGATATGAGATGTTCTGCTTAATCTTCTTTAAGGTCTTATTCACTTAAGGGAAATACTTAGCTGCATAATTGCTTGGAGCCTATTGCTATTCGAAATGGAAAATATAATAATCTAATGGTATTGTCTCTATAAGCGAATGAGAATTTCAGGAGTGGCTGCTGGTGCCACCCATGTGATCCAGAGAGGTTAATGCAGTTAAAGTTATTTCACAGTCCATTAAGGAGCTTACGGTGACCTCGCGACCTTTGCGCCAACAACACGGAATCCATTATCATCACAATGGAGGAGCCCTGGGTTCGGCTGACTTGACAATGGGCCCGGGAAATCCCAAGTTAGTACTTAGTTTAAAAAAATGCACTTTTCTTTCTGCTTCTTGGGTATGGCTATTAATATGCCCTCCTATAATTTGTAACATTAACATTGCTGAAGGTACAGAAAAGGACATTGAAATGAAGATGTCAAAACTGCTGACTTTGTTCAGTGCATGATAATATTGGCCATGCACTGAAGTAGTAGATATCTAACAGGGAAATCAAGATGAAGGAAGTCAAGGAACTCCGCTAAATTAATGATAAATTATCACAGGTTGTGAAATTCACGTAGGCAAATAATAGCGCTCTTTCACTTTTAATGATAGAGTCTGAGATGGAGCATATGACTTGAAGGGAAACAAACACGTTTAAGTTATGAATGTCAATGCTATGAGTAGAATTAATTGAAACGACATTAAGATATTTACTTTATCAAAATCCAGGTTTCAGAGAACTGCGACACACTGCCTATTTTCAAAAACAAGTCGCCATGACAAATGATTCCATTGTTTATCTTTCTTCTATACGTAACCTGGCAAAAGACATCCCTGCCGGTCACATTTAAAGAACAGATTTAAGGCATGGGGTTAAAAAAAATAAAGATGTTATCAAAATACTGGTTGGTATGAGAGTGTTAACGAGCATTTTTGCCCTCTACAATGCACTTGACTGCATGAGGGTCTGTTTGGGGGAAATAAGAAACATGGAATTTTCAATCAGACTTTGCAGTGCTTTCTGTCAACAGCAAAGAAATACTAGATCAAAGAATCCCTATGTCCCCCCAAATTAAACAAGATTGTTTCTGGATATTAAGGTTAAATGGTAAACATAGGTTGTTAAAAGATCCATTGATATTCCCAGAACCCCGAAAGGAAGCATTTTAAAATAATTTAAGGAAAGCATTTAAAGGTAATTAAAGAATCTAGCAGTACCTCTCAAAGGTAGTTATTGCTGATGGTGGCTCACATATCTTAGCTCATTTAAACACAATAAGGTTTCAACACTTATTACAGCTCCAAATGCCTGGAATAGAATCACAGTAAAAACGGAAGCTAAGATCTCGAGTTAATTTTCAGGAACACACTGCGATGATGTCTTTTTATGGTTTGCTCTCTGAGAAAATAATAGGAAAAAAAAAAGTATCACCTACTTCTGAGGATTCAAATGAAAATAACGTAATCAAAGAGTACTTCCTAAACACGGCCATACTTGAGACCTATTTTATTTAATTATTTGAAGAATATATTCAATTTAGGATTTGAAACTGGCATTAAGAATCTGTTTCAGAGTATTTAAAAATCAAACAATAGTACCTCATCATAGATTTAAATCAAGTTAGAATAAATATTACTCACCAATAATGCCATAGTAAGTATTTAATCATTTATTATTCAAGAAATTTTACAGAAAACTGTAGTCACTAAATACTAAGGCTACAGGGAAGCTATTCCTAAAGGAGAGTTTAACAGTATTCAGCTTTTGAATTTTTATGTTGTTTTTGTAAATTCCTTAACATCAAAACCTAGCAGGATCTTCTTTTTAAAAAAATCATTGAATTTAATTCGGTAACTCATTATGATTATACATTTTGGTTATCTGCTCTAATGTATTAATCTGAAATGTTTTCCAAGATAGTTACAGTTGTTGGAAAATGATATTTTTATTTAGGAAGTTCTAAAAGATTTGTCTTAAATTTCCCCCAGCAAATATTTGTTTCAGCGATTGATCTAATCTTCTTTGTAATACATCTTCTGCTAAGCATTTTATTCCTTAAATAAGGTAGAATTCCAGACAAGAGTAAAGGTACAGGATGAGAAATTGGTAAATAGAAAAAGGAACCACAATAAGTGGATTAAAGCAAATATATATATATATGTGTGTGTGTGTATGTAAATATAATGTATATGTATACATATATTTTAAAGGTGAAGTTATAATACGAAGTTATCACAGGTCAGAATTTCATTTGAGCAAATTATGTCATCGAAATTAGACATAGTTTTGATGGGGTCCTAAGATACAATACATAAGAGATTCTACACAATTTGCAAAGTGCAATATTAAAAACTACTTAAAATAATATTAAGACAAACAATGCACCTGACACCAAAAATGGACGTAACCAGTAGGGCCAACTTTCTCATACTGTGATTGATATTATTACCATTATTATTAGTAGTAGTAGTATTAGTATTGCTATCAGCCTGATCAGACCCCGAAGAGTCAAGCAATTCTTCAGCTTTTCTTCGACTAATGCCCATTCTGATGGTGCTGTTTTCCCAGAGCTTTGTTTGAAAGGAGATCCCCTCCACCAAGAGATCTCTCTTTGTGCGAATAAGAATTAATAATAGGAAAGGAAAAAAACCCCTCCCAACTCTGTCAACACATAAAACAAGGCTCTTAGGTAAGGAATGCATAGCAGAGCTAATTCTAATTCACTCTGTTAAGATGCTTCTATTTGACTAAAGAGAAAGTTATTGCTGAGAGGCTGGTGTAAAGCTGGAAAGTGTAAACGCAGCTCCAAAGCCTCTCAGACTCCAGTAGCCAAAAATAAACTAGTTCTTGGCTGAAAGACATAAGTGCAATTGTGAAATTGATAACCCTCCTTGGCCGAGTCCCAGACAATATGTTGCCTTTCGGGGGCTGATCAGCGTGATTGATGTGAACTGTGAAATCCAGGGGGGCGCTCCCCTTTAATCAAACCCACCATCCTCGACAGGGAGGCAGCTGTGGACTAACAAGTTCTTCAAGCTTTCTCCCTCCAGGTCTCCTTAGAAGTCTGACAGCCCAGAAGGAGAAAAAGGTGGCAAGACAGCCACAAAACCAACTTCACCCTGCAAAAGAAAAGGAGAAAAAAGAAAAAAAGACAAGCTATGGGGTAAAACATAAGATGGCAGCAACTGAACAGCTTTATTTCCTTTCAAAGAGAAATTCAGACTTCACTTTTAATGTCAAAACCAACTTACTAAAGACACGCAGCTAAGTTTTTTTTCTTCTAAGTATACAATTTTTTTTTTCTCTTTTTCTCTGTTTCACAAGGATGATCAGTGTCATAGCAGCCACATTCCTTTTTTTTTTTTTCATTTCCCCCTTCAGTTTCATGTTTTCATCATATATTTTAGAGTTGTGATAATCTCTCCCCCAAATTACATGTGAAGATAAAGTCACAGAGAGAAAAATAACCTAAAATCTTCCAGGGAGTGACATTAAGCTTGCAGACCTGTGGTGGGTAGCAGTGTGGTCAATTAGACACCAGCTCCCTAATCTTGTAATCATTAACTCATCACTCACTCAACTGCTATCAGTGAAGGACTAGGAATATCAAATTGGAGTTTTTGCATTTCTTAGAGTAAACGTTTTTAAACCTATAACAAATTCAGACTGATGTTTCTTCCATAACAATTGTCATGACTCAAATTGATTTTAGCTTAAAAGATCAACATCAGGGTATAATCTACTTTTTCAAGGTTTCCTTTAATGCTGAAAGGTTTCCAGATTGGTTAACCTTACCACACTCTTTCGCATTGTTGTCCTATTTCTGCATAACATTCCGGTGCCAGATTGTCAGCTAATTATGTCACAAGCAATCAGCTAACAAAGCACAGCCATTCTCCCCTGGAGAATGAACCTTGTTTCAGAGCTACTCCAAGGGAAAAAATAGGTCCCTTTCATTAAAGAAATCTGCAGTGAGGGTTTTATTTAACTGAACATTCCATTTTGGCACTGCTGTTTCCTTGATGTTGCAAGGATGTTGACGGCTGGTTACTTTTTCAGCACCTGCGGGGGAAAGTGCCGTCGAGCTCCATGGAGCCCATAGTTCATTTCTGCATCCATGGGAAGACTTGCAGCTATTTGGGAAAACTTTATAATGTCAACCTATAATCTGAAAACCACAAAATTATCTTCCTCCAGAAGGCCTTTTGGTTTAATCTCTTTGAACAATGACCTGCACTGCCTTCTTCCCTAAAGACTGAACATGGAGCAAAAATAGAGGATATTTTCCGATCTCTATTTTAATGGAGATGAGATTTCGCAAAGACATGCAAACTAAGAGAATAGGCAGAGATCAGTGACGGTAGAAAAGTGAATTTGTGGTAGAAGAACAGAGTCGTCTGGATGTTTTCGGTAGTAGAGATGGTGTTTGCCAAGTGCTTAACAGAAGGCCTGACACAATATTGGCATTCAATAAATACTACCTCCCCCTTCATGTAGGCAAACTTTGAAATTAGCTCTCAGTTTTGGAGTACACGCTCACTTGGAGATAGAGAGAGCTAGCCAAGGGATATGGCAATGATAGCCTGGTTGGAGAAAACTCTTGCTAAGAATAAATGAGTTTCAGAGGTCTAACTCCTTCCATTCATCTATTAAGGCTTTGATATTATTTACTACCTGCTTACTATGATAGTCATAATGGAATGATGATGTGTCTTAAAATCCTCCTGAGGACATTTTATATCCTAAAATCTTGGTTATTAGCAGAAAGGGAAATAGCCTCTTGGAATGGTTGACTATCCTAATCCATTGCTCTAACCATGAACATTTAAAGCTTTAAATCTTGATAAATTGGGATTAGGATCAAAACTCAATTTTAAGTGCCATGATCACCAGAATTTTAGGGCCTCCAAGCATTTTTCCTGGCCTTCCAACAGATACTCCTTACTAAAGAAGCTCTGATTATTCTCATGGATTTTTTTAATTCCGTCAACTTCAATAGAAATACTTTTAAGATGAATCCTTTAAAAATGCCACACTTCCAAGGGTATTAATGAGATCTTCATTGAAAATAGAGACAAAGAAAAGAAATTAGTTGGAACGTACGTAATGCATTTCCAGTAAGACATACTGCATTTTCATCTCGTGTAACCACAGCAAACACCTTTCTTGGAAGGTTTTTTGTTTTTTGTTTTCTTCTCTTTTTATTACAGATGATTCTGAGAAAATAAAATCTTAGCTGGAGAGATGAGTAGATATGCAGGGATATTGCAGAAAATGATGCAATTTCACAGTGTTTCACAAGCTGAACCTAATTCAGCTCTGCAACATCTTTATAAGCTCATGATTTTGAAAGCGCAAAAAAGAAAGAATTCACTAACCCTTTCAGTCTACTGACAATGATCAGAACTTAGTTTCAAGGTCTTTAACTAAATGGGATAAACTAAAATTACAGATGATTCTTAAGAGAGTCATGGAAATATAAAGATGTTAAAATGAGGCATATGGCCCAAACTTGAGAAATTTGGGTTTCGTTTCTCAGTTTGGTGACAAGAAAGCCAAGACATGATTTGTGATTAATATTCTGGTGTACAAGCTGTTATACAAGATTAAGTAGAAGAGGATCAAAGAGTTCCAGGTTCCACCAAGATGGGAGAAAGAGGGGGTGCATTTAAAGTGATGAAGGGGACTGAGGTTAGAAATCTGGACGATGTCCTGGACAGAGAAGAATCTTTTCAATACTGAAGTTTCTGACTATGAAAAGTCGGAAACTGTTTTTCCCTGGAGAGCTCTGAAAATAGAAGGAAAATAATGCATTTTGGTCCAGCGTGATTGTAATATCGTGTCTGGAGTCAAAGGAAGAAGTGGCTGGAATCGTCTCTTCTTGACTTTGCAGACGAGATTATGCTGAAGTTAGCCTACATGCGTCCAGTGGAAGTGGATCAGCGGGGAAGGGCCAATTCGATTTTTGCTGATGGGACAGTGGGTTAAGTCTAACTTTTCCAGTTCTAAGTTGCACACTATGGTAAATTTTCCTCCAAGGCCTCTCTCTCTCCCCTCTAAGAAGTGAAACAATTAACAGAGACACATGAACGATATACAGACGATCACGTACTTCTAGGGAGCTACCGGTCAGCCTTTATTTTCCGGAGGCTCTTGAGGTTTGATGTTTGGGAGAAAATCTAGGACGTCTAAGGCCTTGAAGTGTTACAATTCTTCCTATTTTAGCACGAGTTGGGCATTATAGATTTTTATTCTTGCCTTCATTCCCTGTTGATAATGGAAAGGAGAGGAGTAAAGATTGTAATAGTCGTCGGTCATCGTATCCAGTTGGAGGCTGGAAACCCTTTAAACAAACAATGATCAGATTTATAAAAGCTGCGCATGATAGCAATTCTATGTTATTGCCTCTTTTTTTGAGGAGCACCAAGAGGACAATATACGATCGCACATCTACAAGGTATACACTTCGAAATAAACCTTTTAAAGTTTTACGGAACTTTCTATCTACAGACGCATACTAAACGAGGGTTTATATCTTCACACTGGTGGCAAAGCTCTTGTTCCTGGACTGGTAGAAGTTCCTTCGGGTCTTCCAAGGATGACCTGTCCTTGGGTTGGGAATCTCTGTTCTAAAGAAAGTGACAGTTAAGCTTTTAGGCACCTTCCTTTCTGGAATGCCACATTGTCATTAGTGGAGAAGAAAATCTGTTTTTAGAGTGAGCACAAATGTGATATGAATAACTCAACAGTGATCAGAGATGATTGGGGGTGTAGAGAAAAGTAATATGCTGGGTACCATGACAAATTTCACAGTTGTTTAGCTTCAACTGATTTTAACCACTTAGGGAGAATTCTTTTACATAGCCACTAGGCAGAGATGAAAGAAATCAGCCTCTGAAATCACCCTCTTTATGGTTTTTTTCAAGCTGCTTTTATTTTTTGGTCTTTTTAGGGCTGCACCCGTGGCACATGGAGGTTCCCAGGCTAGGGGTCCAATCGGAGCTACAGCCACATCACAGCCTACACCACAGCCACAGCAATGCCAGATCCAAGCCGCGTCTGCGACCTACACCACAGCTCACTGCAGAGAGTTAAGCAACACTGGATTCTTAACCCACTGAGTGAGGCCAGGGATCAAACCCTCAACCTCATAGTTCCTAGTCGGATTCGTTTCTGCTGTACTCCTAGCCTGGGAACTCTCAAGCTGCTTTTTAAAAAACCAGCACCTTTTACTGTCTAGGCTCTGCATCAACATTTAAAAGGTCTTCCTTCAGCCTCTGTCAGGCAGCCCTATTAGGAAGTGAGTAAATTTAATAAACACACAACTGCACTAAGTATGCATAGCTCATTTGCATGTCTGTTCCGGCAGCAGTGCAGTCAGTGCAGGCAAACAGCTGTCTACTTTGGGGTTTGTGTGGGTCTGTCAAGGAGGCTCTCAGAAAACGTGTCTCTATCAAAAGAGCCCTCGTAGGGCTGGAAGGAGTTTCAGAAGCTGGGCAGAACATCCTCGGGCACACCACGGTTAGAGCCACCCAGAGGGTGGCTTTGGTCTGCCCTTAAGAGCATCAGACAGAGATAAACCCCTAAGGAGAGGGAGGAATAACAACGTGTGCATAGGCCAAAAAAAGTTTATGGTGTGGATTTCTAACTTTTTAACATTTTCAGTCTGATAGGAGATAGTAGCATTCACTCTAGAATACTCACTATTTTAAAAACTGGAACTGAAGAGGAAAGAGGGGAGAGATAAATTAGGAGCTTGGGATTAACATGGATGCACGACTTTATATAAAATACATAATCAACAGAGACCTGCTAAAGAGCTCTGGAAACCATACTCAATATTTTGTAATAACGTCTAATTGGAAAGAATCTGAAAAAGAATATATAAATTCTTATATATATGTATATACACACACTCCTATTTATTCCTATATATTTTCTTATATGTACTCCTATGTATTCTTTTGTATATTCTATATGTACTCATATGTATGTACATATATATAACTGAATCATTACACTGTACACCTGAAACTAACACAATCCTATAAATCAACTATACGTCAATAAAAAAAAATTCTGGATTTAAAACTCAATTTGCAGCAAAATGAAATACCTAAATCAATTAGCTGCTCTTCTTGCTTTGGACAGTAATAAATATTTGCCATATATATTATGTGGGGTATAATAACAAATGGGACCTCAATATTGGGAGGAGTAAGTGGGGAGGGGTCCTTTATATTATCTATATTTGAGCTCCTGAGATTAAACCGGCTTTGAAAAAAACCCCTATAATTCTCTAGGAGTCAAAGGTATAATTGAGTTCTATGAACTCACTCTATTTCTGCAGTTTGTGAGCAAGTGAAATGGAGCCAGGGAACTTTGTTTTCTTTAGGTAAAGAAATAAATGACAACGTGCAGATCTTCTTGGGTTCTGTGTCTTGGAGCCGCGCAGACTTTTATACAAGGAAAAAAAAAACTCTAGCCATGGATGAGAGTCTGTGATGATGGGAGCGGTCTTTCCTCCGAGTGAGCGGTCTCATAATGTTGTTATACCATAAAAGACACAGGGTAAACACTTCTAATAGGAGCGAGTTCGGTAAACCACATATGTAAATACATTTGCAGTGATTGTGGATTAATACGAGCGTTCACAGTCCTGTTGATGTGCAGTCACTGGAAATGCTTTCTCAGGGAAGATGGCATTTAATAGCGTCTCAATAGAGCCGTGCTTGGAAAGGCTCTGCATTCGGAAGTGAAGGGGCCCCTTCTTCCGTGGATGCCACAGACGCTGTCCAGCGCCGCACGGTAGCGGGACGTGGCCTCTGCTGCCAAATTCCGATTTGTCCTTCACATGAAGTCCATATTGACTGCTTCAAAAACTCTTTGTATGAGCTATTATTTTCAAATTGTTTCCCAACTTATACTGCAATTGAAAATTGGACAGCTTTTCAATTGCGCTCGCATTCCAATTGATTACCAATACGGTTTTTCAGAATTAAGAATATCAGTCTAGTTTCTTCCTTGGAATTGTGTTGACTCTGGGTGGCTTTCATTTAAATATTGAGGTACAGTTTGTGCCTGACTCCGTGTTAAGATAACACACAAGGCGATCAATTAGATTTATTATCTCTTCTCTCAACTCTATGGTTTGTATTGCTGTGGGGGAAAAAAAAAAAACAACCCTACATGATGTTGCCTTGGCTTCAAGGTCTCCCAGGATTCATATCTGAGCTTGTTTCTGCTGCATCAGACAGGTCTCAAGCTCTGTGATGTATTCTTTAGGATGAGGCTGTTGTAATGATCAAATGACTAATATGTTTTCTGAATAAATGCATTCTAACACTGTTAGGTTATCAGATCAAATCAATAAATATTTATTGAGTAATTACTATGTAAAAGGCACTATTGTAGACCCCGGAGGATGGGGCTGGGACGGCGCGTGGAAACCTATCTTAGATTCTCAGAATTTACTCCAAAGTGAAATCAATAGGCAAGACGGAGTCATTTAATTTGTCTAAGGTATTTCCGGGTGCTTTCAACATCATTCTGGAAGGTCCTCGGCAGTCCTGGGACCATTAACAGTCGTCACTGTGTTTTTCGGATGGAACAATTCAAGACGGGAGAGGTTAAATACATTTCTCAAGGTCACAGAGCACTAAAGATGTCAACCTGAGGTGCCTCTGTAAGCAGCTACCTCCTGGCTTTGTGTTTCATCAGCTCCGGGACAGTTGTTGGGGCTGAGGGATCTGGGGAGGTCATGCTATGGCTTGGCTGTGATTGCTAACTGGCATTTATGACATAATTAATTGACACAAAACCGCTGGCATTTAAATTAGCGGAATACAACTGTCTTCCTCCTTTAGTACAGGATGCTCTCTGAACAAATGAGTCTAGTCCCTCTGCTTTTATAGGATGAAAGGGAAACAGTGCATCCCTCTTTTTCATGGGAACTGCCCTAAACATTTCCTTTTTTTTTCCATTGAAGACTGATATACAATGTGTTAATTTCTGATGCACCGCCAAATGACTCAGTTATAAATATATATATATATATATACACACGTTCTTTTAAAAATCTTCTTTTTTTGTTGGTTTATTTATTATTTTTATTATTATTTTTTGCTTTTTGCTTTTTAGGGCCATACCTGTGGCATGTGGACGTTCCCAGGGTCAGGGTTGAATCAGAGCTGCAGCTGCCAGTTTAGGCATCTGTCACAGCAATGCGATCTGAGTGGTGTCTGCGACCCACACCACAGCGCCTGGCAAGGCCAGATCCCAGACCCACTGAACGAGGCCAGGGATCAAACCCACATCCTCATAGATACTAGTCAGATTTGCTTCTGCTGCGCCACGATGGGAATTCCAAAAATGTGATAATCTGTTATGGTTTATCACTGGCTATTGAATATAGGTCCCTGTGCTATGTATGCAGTAGGACCTTGGTGTTTATCCATTCCACCTATAATAGCTTGCAACTGAAGATTTTCAAACACACAGAAAACTTGAAAGAATGTTACAGCAAACACCTGCTTTAACCAGTACCTCGATATTATCATTTATATTTACCGGACTGGCTCTGTAACATACCTGTCCATTCTTCTATTCCTCCATCGATCTATCTTAATTTTGGAAGCCTTTTAAAGTAAATTGCAACTATAATCTTTTGGAAATGACTTTTACCGTAAGGCAAAGAGGCTTATCGTCATGGTGTGGGAGGAAATAATTATAATGGATATTCAAACAAATTTGTTCAAGATTCTCCTAAATATTGACAAGTCTCCTATTTCTGTGGTGCTGCATTCATTCGTTTTTCTGATCCTGGCAATAAGCTCATTGCGTAGAAAGGCAGATATAATACCTTCATTTTACAAACTAGAAAACTGAGGCGTTCCCATCGTGGCGCAATGGAAACGAATCCGACTAGGAACCACGAGGTTGCGGGTTTGATCCCTGGCCTCGCTCAGTGGGTTAAGGACCTGGTGATGCCGTGAGCTCTGGTGTAGGTTGCAGACGAGGCTCGGATCCCTTGTTGCTGTAGCTGTGGTGTAGGCCGGCAGCTACAGCTCCGATTGGAACCTGGGAACCTCCATGTGCCATAGGTGCGGCCCTAAAAAGAGAAAAAGACAAAAAAGAAAAGAAAAGAAAACTGCGGCTTGGAGATGCAATGTTAAGCTCGCGGTCAGGAGGCAGCATATCCAAGAACAAAGTCCTCTTGCTGGTCCGGGACCAGCACTCTTCTCATTAGGTCATGCCATCCACCCTGCTGTTTTCAGTGATTACGCTAGTACCTACTTCTTAACACAGGAATATTTAAATAGATGATTACACGCCACAGCCACTGCCTCAACACCCATAATCTTGTTTCATTGGGTCGTTTGGTTAAACAAGCCTCCAAACCTTTTACTTGAAATAGCTTGAGGGCTGAGAAGCGGTTACATCAACGTCCCTGACATTGCTATGTCTCTGCAGTCTGCAACTATGTGTGTCCAGACAGCCAGCTGCCTTTCTATCAGTCCTATCTGTGGTTTTCCAATGAAAATTTAACTTGGAAAAAATTCATTTATAATCTTGTACATTAAGCTCCACTAACCTGCCTTTTGCCAGTCCTCCTAAAACTGAGTTCCCCTAAAACCGAGTTCCTCTAACCAGTTTATAATTAACTTCTCCATCTAAAAATTTTACTCCTTTTCTTGCTTTATACCTGTTCCCCCTTGGCACTGAGGAATATCAAAGGAAACAGGGTATTGCAATAAACAGAATCCTACGAGGGCTTCCCAGAACAGCCCTCCCCCTGTGGTTTCCGTCTGCCTCTTGTTTGAAGAAAAACTTTAGGGAGTTCCCATCATGGCTCGCGGGTTAACGAACCTGACTAGTATCTGGGTAGGACATGGGTTTGATCCCTGGCCTTGCTCAGTGGGTTAAGGATCCCTCATTGTTGTATGCTGTGGTGTAGGTCACAGATGCCGCTTGGATCCAGGGCTGCTGTGGCTGTGGTGTAGGCCGGCAGCTGCAGCTCCAATGTCCCCCCCTAGACTGAGAACCTCCATATGCCGCAGGTGCAGCCCTAAAACAAACAAACAAACAAAAAAAAACCCCACAAAAAAAGACTTTAGCGTCCTAGGCCTTCCCCATGGTCCAAAGAGTAAATTTAATCAGTGAAATGAGAAAATGCAGAAATAAAGGAAAACAGTCAGGCAAGACAAAATATTAATAGTTTAGCCATTAAACAAAGTCAAAGAACTTCAGTTCCTCCTCAAGGGGGATTCGATAAGATTCTGAGACGTATCCTTGAGCTGTTTGGTAGATACTGAAACCGCCACCAGAGGTGAGGCGTTAACCGCGTGGTGACCACAAGCACGTAGACTACAGACCTGTTCATCAAATAGCTGATGATACTAACTCCGAAACACCAGCTGTTACATCACCACCAACCAATCAGAAGAATGTCCACAAGCTGATCATGCACCCCGAAACCCTCGCCCCTACCCTGTCCTCAAAGAGCACATGACTTTCCTTCGTCATTCTTAGATGTGACCTTTCCGGGGAAATAGAAGCCAAAGCGCTTTCGATTTTTTAAAATTGTATTTATCCAGTTTTATCGAGATATAGTTGACTCACAATATTGAGGCACTACAGATCCACCTGTACAGCTCATGGCAACACTGGATCCCTAACCCACTGAGCGAGGCCAGGGATTGAACCTGCGTCCTCATGGTTACTAGTCGGATTTGTTACTGCTGAGCCACAATGGGAACTCCTTGTAACTTCTTTTAAGGTTTTCTCTACCTCACATGTCGTATCCGTTTTGTCAACCAAGACCCAAGGTTCTTTCTTCGTTTGCTTTATCCACCAGCTCATGCTCAGACCTGCACAATAGTTTCCCCACGGGTTGCCCCATTCCAGCCTTTCTGCTTTCTAGGCCGCTCCACATTCCTCTTCCACCCCAGGCTTCCCACTGCTGTCGTCATTTGACTCCTCCGCACATGCGCATAACAGAGCAAAGATTAGTAGGCAAGAACTAGGCACATCCTTCCGCGAAGAGAGAGGCTCTGGCCTCCCCAGCATCGTCCTGATCTCCTTTTACAGTCTTGATGTTTCACATGAATGCTTCGTGCTAGTCAAATTATTCTCCTGACCTAAATATATCCATCAAATACACTTCTCTCTATATTAAACTCACTTTTAGCCTCTCCTCCTCCTCTTCAAATCCTACTCATTTTCCAAGATTCAGTTCAAATCCCACCTACTCTGCTAAAGCTTCCCTGTACACCACGACCTGATCTTCTCCTTCCTTTCTCTCAAATCCTCGTTCTTAGTCTTGGGATTATCTTCAGCTTCCATTACCACTGCTCACCTGTTCTGTGCCCCAGCTACCCTGGACCAATCAACTACTCTCCAAACATACATTATCTTCGCTCAGTCCTCTCTTGCAGCCTGAAATGCCTTCTCTCTTCTTCCCTTAGCAGAAACGACCCGGCTCAGAGGTTTTCTCATTTTAACTCTGTCTTCATTCCGAGATTAAGATTACTAGCTCTTCCCAGTTCCTTTGTCCCTTACACTATTTCACTTTCTTTGTCTTATCCAAGCGCTATTTGTTTTCATGATTTTTCCCTACAGAGACCTACTAAGACCCAGTAGAGCAGACACTATGCCCTCTGCTCATAATTCATCAAATCATAGTTCTTTTTTCCGAGAAGAAATTGTACTGATCAGCTCATCTAAACCTCTGGTTTGTAAAAGAGGTAATACGCCTTCTCACAGGTAGTGACTGGTTCAAAATCAGGGTTCAGTCCCATAGGAAGGCCAAATCCTGTATCAGTGCTCTAGATAAAACAGTAAATGAGGGACAATTCTCATTCCACAAAGAGCTAATAATTTGGAGAAGATGCCACATATTTAATAAGTCACAGCTTTATTTTCTGAAAAAAATAATTCTGATCATCATGTTATGCTATGTATTTTCTAAAGCTTCCAAAATACAATAAAAGATTAATTCTATTTGAAGAGACAATAGAGAATTTTTTTTTTTTTATTTTTTAAATTTTTTGGCCATGCCCACCCATGGCACGCAGAAGTTCCTAGGCCGGGGATCAAACCAGTGCCACAGCAGCAATCCAGGCCATAGCAGTGACAATGCTAGACCTTTAACCTGCTGAGCAACCATGGAACACCCAAGAATTGCTAAGTGTTAGCCAATTCTTTAATTTCCCACTAATTTAAAATTTAAAAGAGATCACCTATAAAAAATGAGCCATCAAGATCACCTGAATCAAATTATAGTTATAACATAATTTTTATTTTGCAAATTTTTCCATTGTTACATAGGTAGTACTAAATGAAACAGAAAAAGCAAATGTATCATATCTCCATTTCAAATTCATGTGAATATTGTTTACTCATTGCTTGTTTGTTTTAAGAACAAAAAAAACAATTCTCCTTCATGCCCCCACACCGGTGCTGCAGTTCATCTACTCTTTATTTTCCAGGAGAGGCCATAATAGGAAATGCAAAAAAAAAAAAAAAAACAAAAAAACAAAAACCCACTTTAATTGTTTAGTTCTGCCAGTTGTTTATTTTTTTTTCAGAATGAACTGGTGAATTGTTAGTGCCGTGATCATTATGTTTAAAGGACATTCCTTTCTGGAGTCCGAATTAGATAATGGGCCATGTGGGTCAGAATCACATTTCTTGGAGTTCTCATCGCGGCTCAGTGGTAACAAACCCAACTAGAATCCATGAGGACACGGGTTCAATCACTGGCCTTGCTCAGTGGGTTAAGGATCCAGTGTTGCCGTGAGCTGTGGTGTAGCTCACAGATGCAGCTCAGATCCCATGTTGCTGTGGCTGTGGTAAAGGCCGGCAGCTATAGCTCTGATTCAACCCCTAGCCTGGAAACTTCCATATGCCATAGGTGCTGCCTTAAAAAGATTAAAAAAAAAAAAAATCACGTTTCCCTTTAAAGAGTGACCTGTCCTGTTTTTTCTTTGTTTCCTTAAAGACTATATATCCTTATGTAGTTCTGTTTACTGTGTAAGCCCAGTACATTCCTGTTGATAAAATAAAAGTTATTCTGTTTTCTTTCCTAACCATCACCATAATTTCCTGTGTCTCAGTTTAAGTACAAACTATGGTCATTCATAGAAGGAAAAAGAATTACTCTTAGGCAAATTCAGGATTCCTTGAGTGACTGATGATCCAATCCTATTAGAAAGCCTAAAGAATCAAGTTGGATACAGTTAAATATGACCTTACACATTCCTAGTCTGGCTGCATTACGTACTCCCTCTTTGCACCAGGTTAAACCTGGAAATACCTACATATGTCTTCCTCAATCAACAGGACCTTAATGTAAGTGGCTGGTAGGGACAGTAGCTTTACTCATCATAATGTGGAAATTCGGCTATTTTGAAAGGTGAGCACCTGATTTCTTTTACTTTAAACCATTAGGGAACAAACTTTTAAAAGACGTTGAAATCAGGGGTTCCCGTCGTGGCTCAGCGGTTAACGAACCCAACTAGTATCCATGACAATGTGGGTTCCATTCCTGGCCTTGCTCATTGGGTTAAGGATCTGGCGTTGCCATGAGCTGTGGTGTAGGTCAGCGACATGGCTCAGATCTCGCGTTGCTGTGGCTGTGCAAAGGCTGGCATCTACAGCTCCAAATCGACCCCTAGCCTGGGAACCTCCATATGCCGCAGGTGCAGCCTTAAAAAGACAAAAAAAAAAAAAAGATATTGAGTTCAGAAGGGGGAGGCTGGTTTCTAAAATATTTAGTAGTAAATTTCTGAGTTTTCCTGAATATTCATGCCTTAAAACTTGAAATAAAACTGATTGGTAAACAGTCCCTAAAGCTGTTGGCTTTGGGGTAAGACTGATCAGACCTGAAAACTCTTAGCCGGGTTCAGACCTATTCTGACCCTTGATAAAAGGACTTGATAAAAGAATCACCCACAGTGAATATGCTAAAAGTATTTGTAAGAGAACCTCTTCCAAGTTGCAACTAAACAGCACAGGGCTATAGATTTGGCGGCAGTTGAGATGATAAACCAAAATAATTCGCCAAGTTCTAAATTAAGCGACAGGTGACTAAGCGGAATCAGAAGGGTTATGAGACTTGGATTTTGTTTGTCCCCATAACTTAGGACAATTTGTTAGTCTCATTCTCTCTGTTCCATCTTGGCATTGGTTTTCTTTAGTTATCACTGGTTGGGGTAATTTAATACTAGAGCACAAATGATCTTTATTTCACAAGCAAGGCCTTGGCCAGCATGTGGTCAGTAGTTTCACTGCCTACACGACTTTAGCTGGACCCAATCCTAATACACACAAGTGACTGAAAAGCCAGAGACTAGAGCCCCCTTTCACCGTTATCAAACTCTGCCCCCACCAACTAACTCACAAGCTAGACTTTGGCCTTGAGGAAAGATAGAAACTCCTGCTTCTCATCCTTTTGCATCTTTTCTTTAAACTTTGACTCACAAAATTCCTGCAGTAAGTTCTTTTTTAATCTACAGTCAGTGCTTCCGAACTAGCACCCCCTAGAGGGCTGACTGCTTTGGATTCCTTTATTTAAGGATAAAGCCAAACTTCTCCCTCTTCCCTGGGCAGGTAAGTCGGGCTCAACTGGCAAATGGGTTTAAAAATGCCACCCACAGGTACTTGAGGAAATCTCTCGGACCACAAAGTTTTGTTTTCATCACCTTTGGGTTCGTGTGTTGGACTCTGGGTGGTGTCTTCCTGCAGCCCGGTGTGCCTGCAGCAGCTAACGGGATCTCAGGGAACCTGACTTGCCGAGATTGATTGGAACCTCCAATTCAGCAGGATGACCACCTTGCAGGATGGCCTCCTTGCAGGATGGCCACCTCCTCCTCCTCCTCTTTTCTTTTTTCCTAACGACGTGACATTTGTCCTGCCAGTGATGCCGAGCGCGCCGCAGAGGATGAACGGCTGGGCTCCACAGCTCCTCTTCTTGGCAAGCGCTCACACCTCACACCGGCCTCCTCGGCATCATTAATATTATATATAGATGCCCTTGTCACAGATTTACATTCAGTGATCCGAAATCAGGATGGGAGGCCGGAGTGTGCGCGAGGAGGGGGTGGAGGAAAGCCCGCTGATTTATTGTGGCGAATGTTGGAGAATAAAAAGGGGGGTGATCAAATTTATATTAATGTCCTGACCTATCTTCTTAAAACAGCTTTTTGCTCATTTCAGTGCTTAAGCATTTGGCTGCCTGAAAGGAGAAAGCGAGAAGAAAGGAAAAGAGAAAGAAAGAAAAAAAAATTAACCTCCATGGTGCCTTGTTATTTGTCTCCTCTCTTTATGGACTTGAAAACTGTCCCCGTTACCACCCGCGTGTGAGCTTAAGGAGGGAATAGAGAGATGGACTGTTTCCGGAGATTGAAGGTTGCTCTCTCCTCCCTGGTGGAAGCTGACAGTCAGTGGATGCAGGTGTCAGTGTTCAGATGAAGGAGTCTGAACCGACTGGTAAATTTTGTCTATCCTGGCTGGTCTGGTGTAACACAACCCAGAAAGACTTTGTAGTAGAGAAAAGCATTGTATTAAATGTGGGTCTTATTCTGAAGGTCAGGAGAGGGATTTACTGTCTAAAGTACAGAGATAACATTTACGGGATCCTCCAAATTTCAGGTGTATTTTCTCCGGATGTGTTGCCAGTTCCATTTTTGGAGGGCAGGGGGGGTGTGGTGGTGCATGCTTGTTGTGTACAGAAGTTCCTGGGCCAGGGATCGAACCCAGACCACAGCAATGACAAGGCCAGATCCTTTACCTGCTGAGCCACCAGAGAACTCCCGGATTGCTATTTTTTCAGAAAAACGAGAAGCAACTGATCTTGCTTATTTTTTTTCTAAATTAAGGTAGTTAGCAAGGTTCTGAAATTCTTCTCCATGTCTTATGTGTGTGTCCATGGATTTTTACTGTTCATTCTGCAAAGTTTTGGCAAGCCCACCGGGGAGGGTGGGCCAGGCCTCGGGCGGAGCTTGAATTATAACTTTTAAACCTCAGACATGGGATGGGAACCTCCATCTCTGCTACTGTTTGGGGCCCCCGAGTTTTAGAGGTAGTCTTGGACACTTTCTCAGTCCAGTCCAAAGGCTGGTTTTTCTGTCTGCAATAATAACTTGGCAATCTTTCTTGATGGTATTCTTTTTTTTTTTTTTTGTCTTTTTTTGTCTTTGTAGGGCTGCACCTGCGGCATAAGGAGGTTCCCAGGCTAGGGGGTCTAATCGGAGCTGCTGCTGCCGGCCACAGCCACAGCCACGCCAGATCTGAGCCATGTCTATGACCTGCACCACAGCTCATGGCAATGCCGGATCCTTAACCCACTGAGCGAGGCCAGGGATGGAACCCGCAACCTCACGGTTCCTTGTCAGATTCGTTTCCGCTGCACCAGGATGGGAACTTCTTGATCGTGTTCTTGATTTCGCTTTGCATCTGCATGCCTTCTCTTCTCCTCATGTATGACCTTCACCTTCATAGTTCTGACCAAGCTTCCTTGGCTTAATGCTTTAATATGGCTTACGTGCTCCTTCTTATCCCGGCTGAGGAATCACATGGAATGTACCCACTGAACAATTTTAGCTAGAGGAATATACCATCCCCTGACTGCAGTCTCTTCACATAAATATTCTTTTGGAATGAATGGGATAGCCTGTGTATTAGGTGAGGATTAAGCAAAAGGAAAAAAGGGAAAAGAAAAAAGGCATCCATTATAGAAAGTTTTCTTCAACCTCAGCTACATGCTTTTGCTGTAATGGTTGATAACACTCATAGCGAGCCATTCATGAATCACTAATCAGGTCTCAGAGTAGAACTTGGCTCAGGCCACCCTGACACTAAGAAGTTGAATGCTAAATGGCGATGTAATATTAGGGGCACTATTCAATTGACATTAAGCTGTCCTCATTTGGTGGCTGTTCAATGGGCGTTCCCTGGGTGATTGTAAATGCAGGAAGCTAATGATGCTGGCAACTTAGCCAGCCTTTCTGCTGTGGGAACAAAAGTTGCACATCCGAACTGTTCCCATTGACCGTAATCCTCTTACGCCACAAAATCATTGCAAATTAAGTCAATAGGTTTTCAGACAAAATGAGTTAAGAGCCAGGGTGGGGAACCACCACCGTTTCCCCAGTTATCACTTTTTTTTTTCCCAGTATGATGATCGAATCTACTGTCTCCTTCTTAAAGACTAGAGGAAGAATGTCAATCAAATCCCCGTAACTTTTTACTTTTTAACAAATCCTGGAACAAGCTTAACCACCCATAAGCCATGGTGGAGGCTTTCAGTCGCAGACTGAACTTCCTTTGACATAACTTCAGAGCCAAGGTTCAAGTTCGCAGGAGGTACAGCTTGCTAACGAAGAACATACTGTCCCCTGCTGTCGCCCTCGAAAAGGAAACCATCTCAGGACTAAAGAGTGCAGGTGCCTGGGTGATGTTTGGAGAGGGGTAGGAGGGTACATCTGCTTATCTATTTTAGGTGCTTATAGTGTGTCTTCCATTTCCCAGTGTTGGTTTAGCATGAGGTTGTATTACTTCAAGGAAGCCCGTATTACTGTCGGACCACAATTTACTGTGACTGCTCCTCTCTAGATGTGTCAGCTGGGCCGTCTCTTGACGTTCCCGAAATTATGCTTCCTCATTTCTAAACTAGAAATGACAGAACGTTCTTCATAAGGATGATGAGAAGAGTAAATGAGGTAACCTGGGCTCGGTGGTGACAGAGGGCACAATATGTTATAATTAACTTAAGGTAGGCAGTGATGAAGAAAAGCATTAAGCAGTAAGAGTAAAGATATTCCTGAGTCTTCTTCTTGACAAAGTGAATACGGATCATAATCTATACATCTCCTTGCTGTGTCTTTATCTTTTTCAGTTTCCAGTGGGACAACAGTTTCCCAGTGGGGCAACAGTTCAATATCATATGTGTATCAAAACAGATCCAACAGGCTAGCTCTCAGGAGCTTCCCTTATGTTGATATGATTTTGTCTAGGGTGAAGATTGCCCCTAAATACTGTCTTTATAGACAAGGCCAAAGACCTGGTCTGTCTTGCTCACTTCTGAAGGCTCAGCACACGAAACGGTGTCTGGCATATGTTCAACAAATATTTATTACAAGAAGCAAAACATGCATAGAGAACTTTGAGATAGGAGAGTGGTTTAAATGGCAGAATGAGCTACCAAAATTGGGAAATTTCCATCTTGGCATTATGTCCTTCAGTTGGGGCTGGCAACATGCGATATTTGTTAGAATATAACAGTAATACTTTAAAACATAGAAATCATTCTAAAAGCATAGATCTCAACTTTAAAATTGGAAAGAGGGGAAAAAAAACCCCAACATTTCATAACAGGACATAAATTTAGTTGTGCTTGAGATACCAAGTAATTATTGTTAATGCAATTCAAGATAAATTAATTTCCTTCGTTTCATTCATAGTTTTTATAAATGCCTTTTAAAGTTTTAAATGTTAATTTTATTATGAAGTCAGTATATTTAGATTAGGGAATTAAACTGAATTAATTTCAATGTCTGAGATTCTTAATTGCCAATCACAGTAGAAGTCTCCTCTTGCCCACTTTATAATTAGCCCTAATTATAGGTCTATAATATGTTTATTTAGTTATTCAAAACTTCTTGTGCCTTGAGATATAAAACAATGCAAGGAATATATAAACTTGTGGACAAGAAAAAATAAAAACACTCTGTGGTCACAAAAGTTACCCTCTGAAGTAACTAAGACATTACCTATCTATAGAAATGAGTTCATTAGGCTAAATGTATCTATCAATTTAAAAAAAGACAAACATTTAAGTTGCAATATTATAATGTTATAATTGGAAGAAAATAAGGAAATTGTCCATCAACCTGCCTTGATGGTCATAACTATTTACTTGTTGAGCTATCATGAAATTGGAGAACAGTCTTCTCATGGTTCCTTTTTGTCCCCCCAATATGAATGGCCAGGGTCAGGAAAGGAGAAAGGGGTGATGAGAGATGGGAAATATGGGAAGGAGATGGAATAACTGATGGAATTCAGAGGAGAGGGAAGGACTCTTAACTGTATTCAGAACACAGCCAAACAGATGATCTCAAACAACAAATAAGGTCATTTTATCCTCTAAAAGAATGGGAGGAGACACAGAGATAGTTGTCCTGGAAGAGAGAGAGAATGGGGAAATTCTCTAATGCATTTGTTCTCTTCACGTGGAAGTTTCAGCCGAGGTAATGAAGTTCCTAGTAGTGTCTACGGAGCCCTGGGAGAGTGTACAAGCGTTTCGGAATGAACTGAAGATTTGAGAAGGTACTTTGTGGATCTAGCTTAGGTTAATACAATTAGCTCATAACAAACTGGCCTGCGCAGTTATGTATCTTACCAGTAATCCGTCATGGGTCCACGTGAAAAGACAAGAAGACTTTGGGTTGGATGGACCCATGTCTAGCAATAAGTCCTATGCCCTAGTGTCTTAAATTTGGAGCAATAGAAAGTGCTGGTGATAAAAGCATTGAAATGGTGTCTAGTAGCCAAATTAGGGAAGAAAATAAAGGTAGGAAGCCATAGGTTTTTCAAAGTCTGTGAGTCAGTATCTGTTCTGCAAAGAAGTTCATTGTGTGCTTCTTTTAGATAAACGTTCGGTTTCCAAAGGAGACAGGTTGGGGGTGGGGGGATATGCTGGCGGTTTGGGATGGAAATGCTATAAAATTGCATTGTGATGATCATTGTACAACTATAAACTAAATAAAATTCATTGAGTACTTCAAAAAGAAAAAAGAAAAAAAAAAAAGAAAAGAAAGGCAGGAAGGACGTTAGCATCTGAGAACAGGAACGGTTAAATGACTGGAGAACAGAGAGCGTGTTCAGTGGAAATATGGCAACGAATCTGGTAAAACAATCTGCTTTTGGTAAAAGGTCAATTATAGAATTTTTAACCAAGGGGTTGGGTGGCTGACCTATGGTTGATGCGATTACTGGGGCAATTTGCGCCCCCCACTGGAGAAAACGCCCTAGGGGTGAGAGCTTGGTGGTGGATGACATGGTGGTAGCCACCCTAGGCACTCATGATCTTAATTTTAATTTTTATCTCGCCACTAGTGTGTATTTCCAGGGGATAAATAGAACCACACCTGCATTCACAATTCCTGCTACTGCATCACACACGGTCATGTCCCACGTTTTTCTCCTCATAAACCAGGACAAGACACTGGGATGCTGAGGGTTATTTTATGCTGCGGGAAAAGTGCCAGTTCACCCACACACGAACTACGCCCCATTCAAGTAAGGTCACTGGGGTGATTCCATTGTTTTAAGCTCCTTAAGGGCAGACTCTGTATCCCGTTTTGTCTCTGTATGCCTGATACTTATAGAGTCTCTGACCCTTGGGCAATATTTGATACATGTTTGATGAAGAAAGAAGTGAATGAATTCATTAACCAATGAGAACGTGGATGGAATGGAAAAGAAAACTGTAGGCCAAGTTTAGAGAAAGTGGAGAAATGAAGGCAGAACTCAGCGAGTGGCGTGAGGATGGAGAAAATGTGTCCTAATTAAGTGACGTGAACTTCAAATGGGGGAGTATTATCGGATTACATTGGCGGAAGTAGCAACGGGAAATATGAGGAATTCAGGCCTTTTCCTTTCGTTCTAAGGACGGGGCATGAACGGTACCTAGGAAGGGCGGTGCCAGAAGAGGAGAGCCATAAACAGTGTGGAAGCCCTTCAAGGAGAAATGATTCATAATAACACTGCACACCTATTAAAGGAATGTGACTTTCTCCTTGGTGCCTGGCAAGGCATACATTTTAAAGTTTGCTTGAGTGTGGAGTGTGGCTTTGATCTTTCCAGAAGTCTGAAGGAAGATTAACACTTATTTACGAAATATTTCTTACAGAATTAATTTTTCCATCTCGTTCTTTATATTGCTACCCTCGGCATAACACCATTTAAAATTCTGGTCTCATGTGGCTAGCACCGAAGTACAGTTTTGATTAATCAGAGAACTGGTTTAATCATTTGTTGCAGGGAATAAAAAATTACTGCAGCTGAAAACTATACGGCTGCCTCTTGAACTAGGTCTGTTTGGGCCCACTTCTGAATAGTTGACATACTGCACCATGTTATCAAGTTCAAATAGGATTGAATTATGTATAAGCTCTGAAATGGAAAAGAAAACAATGGCATGGAGATTCGAAAAAGAAAAACATATGAATTATATTAGGTGGGTGTTATTTTACCTAATGAGAGACGAATACAATGCAAAATCGTGGCAAAATGCCAAAAGACTGGTTCATGGATGGGTGAAACAAAGAGAGCTTATAAAGTTCCAAAGTGAGTTGTAGCAAGTTCACAAATCAGTGGTCTGTGACTCTTCATACTCTGAGTTTTTTTACTTGTAAATATTCACTATGCAAGATATTCCATTTTCCCACTCCTCTTCCGTCCAGCATGGTAGGTTATTAGGTGTTTATTGTGGTCTAATACCAACCCCCATACAAATGGGTAAAATTTCAAGTGTCTTATAGAACCAGACAAGTTAAATAGCAGAACTGAAGTGTTACCTTATAAAATATTCATAAGAGAGAATTCATTAATTCTAACTAATGAAACAGCCGTGTAAAACTCACCACAGTCCCTGACATGTCGCTCAAATTTCTAGGGATTCAGGAAGAGATTTAGAATTCCTGAAAACGTGGAATAAGCAATTTTTATTTTGAAGGGAGGTTTCACCCAAATAAATTTCAGCTGTCAGGTCCTGGTGACATGCAGCAAAAATGAATACCAAACTGATGTTATATATCATGGACCTTTTTACAAAGAATTTTGTTTCCTGTGATGGGTCAAATTTGTAGAAGGAAAGGACAGGAAATCAATGCCTAGCAGAAGAAATGCAATAAAAGTGGGCTTTGTCTTAAACATGTTGTTTCCTTCCATTTTATCTTAGCATCAATAGACTTTGTTTCTTTCTATTTCATCACTGCAGCAATAGACTCTTCTCATTGCCCAGGTGCCCTAGAACTGCCCCAACCTTGGAGGCTCTCACCAATGTCCTAGAAGAATCCCTGGCTCACTTCTTTTTAGACCCATTCTGAGTACTGACTAAATCTGTGGTTCAAATCTAGGATGGGGGGTGGCATCTGCCCCCTTGGTGACATTTTGGATGTCACAGGGATGGGAGGGCAATGTCACTAGCATGCAGTCAGACAGCCTAAGGAGGTTGGATGTAGGAAGGTAACAGTCTGTTTACATGTCTGCGTCCTGCCTAAGTCCTTGAAACTATGGACTCTCTATTACTAATCCTTGTTCTCCAGCATTTGGCTCAATGAATGTTCCTTGAATGGACGAGAAAAAACGAGAGTGTGTGTTTAATTATGGACAGTGTTTGATGGGACTAATTCTTTTAAAAAAATGTATTCTACTCTGTTAAATAAAAGATTTAAGGGACACTTTTAGGAGTTCCCATTGTGTCTCAGCAGTTAACAAACCCGACTAGTATCCATGAGGATGCCAGTTCAGGCCCTGGCCCCGCTCAGTGGGTTGAGGATCTGGTGTGGTGTAGGTCGCAGATGTGGCTTGGATCGGGCCTTGCTGTGGTGTAGGTTGGCAACTACAGCTCCAATGTGACCCCTAGCCTGGGAACTTCCATATGCTGCAGGTGCAGTCCCATAAAGCCAGAAAAAAAAAAGATTCAAGGGACACTTTTGAGTTTATGCTTTAGAGGAGTTAACAAATGTATGAAGGGAGAAGGAACAATTTTGTGGCAATGAACTTCCAGATTACTCAAGGAATGGTTTTTTTTTTTTTCATAAAAACCATCACTGAATTTTTGATGGTTTTTATGAAAATGGCCAAGGAAATAAGTCCCTTACAAAAATCAAAGGGCTCTTCATGCTCTCTTTGGAAGAAAATCTGATTTCTTTTTAAACTTTTTATTTTTTTAATTTTTTTAATTTTTTTTTTTTGTCTTTTTGCTATTTCTTTGGGCCACTCCCGCGGCATATGGAGGTTCCCAGGCTAGGGGTCAAATCAGAGCTGTAGCCACTGGCCTACGCCAGAGCCACAGCAACGCAGGATCCGAGCTGCATCTGCAACCTACACCACAGCTCACGGCAACGCCGGATTGTTAACCCACTGAGCAAGGGCAGGGACCGAACCCGCAACCTGATGGTTCCTAGTCGTATTCGTTAACCACTGCGCCACGACGAGAACTCCTTAAACTTTTTAAAATTGCTACTTATCTTTCAGATTTTTATTTGAGTCTGGTTGACTGACAAGGTTGTGTCAGCTTCAAATGCTGAGCAAAGTGAATCAAGTATATATATATATATATGTAGGTATAGCCGTTCTTTCTCAGATTCTTTTCCTGTACAGTGTTTTCGAGAATAGTGAGTAGATTTCCCTGCCGCTTATAGGTGGAATCTAATAAAAAATGATACAGAAGAACTTAGTTGCAAGACAGAAACCGTCTGAAGTCAAATGTATGGTTACCCAAGGGGAATCACAGGAAGGGGGGGGCCCCAACTTCCGAGTCTGGGATTAACACACACACACACACTCCTATATATAAAAACGGGTTTTCTTAAACAATGAATATCAGAATTTTCTTCCATGACCCAAGACAGGAACCTATTCAGAATTTTAAAAGCAACGGAAAAGGAGACCTTTCTGGAAGCCTATTTCTGTCAGAATGGTGTAATTTCCTTTAGAAACTCCAGCTGTTCCCCAGCACGCAGTTAAATTAAGTGTAAGCACTGTTAAATAGGAGGTAACCATTAGAATATTAAAAAAAAAAATGACTAGCATCCAATGTTTTAATCAAATAATTTGCTAATCGCTCAGTGCGGTGGAGCCTCCCAATCAGGGTTAACTCCATCCTCCCCGCTTCTCCCCCCCTCCCTCTCCTGCCCCGTCCCCCTCCCCCTCCCCTCTGCAGCCCACTAGGCCCTGATTCCTCTTTGGAATGTTCCTCGGAGCCCATTAAGGAGAGCTTTAATCCAACAGGATCTAGGTGATCAAGAAAAATTAAGTTCCTAATAACAGCAAAATCGGAAGAAATTTGGACAAAATGACTCTCCGCATCACAGATTTTGTTTACTAGTGGGTAATTAATTCTCCACATATGCTGGGAACATCTGTCGCCGTGACCTGCCATCGGATCTGCGAAACGACTGCTGTGCGGTTTCCCCGCAGGTCATTAGCAGGACCCGGAAGGGGCGCTCCTTCCTCCTGCCCTCAGCTCGGGCAACTTTCGCTTTAGCTGGAAGGTTCTCCATGGAAGTGCCTGGGAGTGAGATGCCCTCGGCCCCTCTTCCCTCTGTCACCGAGGCGGGCAGCTCTGGCCACCTCCCGTTCTCCCCAGCCCCACCCCGTCAGGTGGGAAGCAGGAGGGAAGCAGCTCCCTGGTCGCAGGGAGGAAATGAGCTGGTGCTTCCGGCGCTGGAGGAAGCCTTTCTGGGCGGGCTGGCTGGTTCCCAGAAGGCCGACAGAGATCTGGATGTTTCTGACTTGTGACTTCCCAGTCTAATTGGTGAGAAATTGGCCTCAGATTCCTAGGGTACCACTGCCAAGAGACCTTGTCTTGACAGAAACTGAAGATGGCACAGGATGGGAAGGGGCTTTGGCAGGTCTTAGGAAATACCATTCCTTGGTTGGCATTCAGGCAGTTCAAAGCAAAAGGGAGCAGAGGCTTGTGGAAAGGGGGGAGATTTGCCCCTCACTGTGGGGCTCTGATGAAAGGCCAGCTCTCCTCCCGGCAGCTGGAGGGGCCACTGAGGACGCTGGAAGACCAGAGATGAAAACTCTAAGAGAGAAACTTTGAAGTAAAAGAGTGATGGGAGAAGGGACTCTGTGGACCATCTGTCTTGACTGTTGACTATGGGTTATGAAATTTGCACACGTTGTGTGCTTCCTCAGTGCCCTGACACAGTCTTGGCGCACTTTGTGGCTTGTGTACTTGTTTCTCTTCCACTAGCACAGCAAACGTCTTAAGTACGGGGAGTTGGCTTCACTCCTTTTAGTATCTCTAGCCTCTAACTATATTGGTTGTTGCAGAGCACATGCTCAAAAACGGGTGATGGGTGAAAGGCTGGGTGTTAGAATCGTTCATTATCATCCGGTAACGTAGATGTGATTCTTCACAGGCTAATAAGGAAACCGAGGCTCAGCAAGTTCAAGGTGAGCCAGTGTTCCAACTCAGCTGTGTCTGCTCCCAACATCCAAGCTTTTCTCAACTACAGTGTTATCATGAATACAGCTGTTTCCTGGGAAGACTGGGTGATGTTCTCTTGGAAAGGAGAAAGATTTGCAACTTCCAAGGTAAATTACTGAGTTAACTTTTTTTCTGGTATTTTTTTAAATTATTTTTTTTTATTTCCCCAATACATTATTTTTTTTCTACTGTACAGCATGGTAACCCAGTTACACATACATGTATACATTCTTTTTCTCACATTATCATGCTCCATCATAAGTGACTAGACATACTTCCCAGTGCTACACAGCAGGATCTCATTGCTAATCCATTCCAAAGGCAATTATCTGCATCTATTAACCCCAAGCTCCCAATCTATCCCACTGCCTCCCCCTCCCCCTTGGCAACCACAAGCCTGTTCTCCAAGTCCATGATTTTCTTTTCTGAGGAAAGGTTCATTTGTGCCATATATTAGATTCCAGATATAAGTGATATCATATGGTATTTGTCTTTCTCTGACTTACTTCACTCAGGATGATAGTCTCTAGTTCCATCCATGTTGCTGCAAATGGCATTCTTTTTTCTTTTTTATGGCTGAGTAGTATTCCATTGTGTATATATATACCACATCTTCCTAATCCAATCATCTGTTGATGGACATTTGGGTTGTTTCCAGCTCTTGGCTGTTGTGAATAGCGCTGCAATGAACATGCAGGTGCATGTGTCTTTTTTAAGGAAAGTTTTGTCCGGATATATGCCCAAGAGTGGGATCACTGAGTCATATGATAGTTCTATGTATAGTTTTCTAAGGTACCTCCATACTGTTCTTCATAGTGGCTGTACCAGCCTACATTCCTACCAACAGTGCAGGAGGGTCCCCTTTTAAATTATTGAGTTAACCTTATGTAAATATTTGTAAAAGGAACTCACTAAGCATTTATAGTGATGAAGAATGCAGATTTCAGAGTCACCCCTATATTTCATTCCTGGTTCTGTTATCATCAGGAGCAAGGGTGGCTAGGATTGCAGTGAGCATCATAGAGGCAACGTATGAAAAGCCCTTAGCACAACTGCTCAATTAATTGTGTGAGAAAGAAACCCACTGCTTTCTCTGTTGCCTTATGAAATGACAGGAAACATACATCTTACCTAACTGGTATTTGTTACCTGCTTATAAGGATGGTTCTTGTCCATAACTAAAACCCCTCTTCTCAGTTACTACAACTGTGATTAGTGCATTTCTAATTATGGGAGTAGTTATGTCTAAGTGTTCATTCAATACCTGCTTTCTTTTTTAGAGAATGAATTCTGTGATGGCAGGTGCTCTTTTAACACTATAGTGCCCCCAAATGCCCAGCTGCATCATTAGGTTTATTGTTGAATGCATCAGAAATAAACAAGTAAACAAAAGTCACCTCACCAACACAACAGAAGATACCTTTACTGCCCTCATCATTTAGGAAATTCCAAGGGTTTTAGGATCTCTGTGCCAGAAACAGGGATGAAGACCCCATATCTTTTATTGTAAATCACAGTATCACAAAGATGCTTTGTCAGTTTATCCGCAGAGGTTAGCATTTTGACTCTTCAAAATACATCTAGTATACAGGATTAAAGGGATTCTTACTTGTTATAATCCACCCATTCTCTAGTGCCTATTTTATACTAGTGTCTATAATTAATGTCCAAATGTCTTGACGAAAGTATGGAAATTGTTTTAATTCATTCTTTTGTAATCATTCAGTTCATTTTATTCTTATAATTATGAGAGGCAGGATTAACTGGAAAATCCTCTCCTATCAGCATTAAGCCTGAACTAAACAAAAACATAAACACCACGGGACTAACTAAGAGGAAGCTGTTTTCAGCGAATGTGGTGTGGTGATTTCTGTAATGCAAACCAAGCTCGGGAGTGAGACAAAGAGAGTAAGGGCCCCAAATGCATTGTGTCAGAGAAGGTGAGGGCAGAGCCTTCCAAATACAAAGGATAGTCTCTCTTAAGATAAGGAAAAACATTGATGTTTAGCTTATGCTTATTCCATAGGTGAAAGAGTCACTGGTAGGGACACTGAGAAGGAATGAAGCAGTAGTCCTCTGGTTCCAGGGCAGGCAGCCATCCTGCCAGGACCAAGTGTCATCACTTTCCAACGAAGCTAGAGGAGCTCCAGTCTGCAGGGTGAGGGAAGAGACTTGGCTGGTGCCCATGTGCCAATGTGGAGCCGAAGGATGCCTGATGGAGAGCAATTGGAGACAGCAAGGTGGAAGAACTGGGGAGAGGGGGCTGGAAAAATCTCCTGGGAACCCGCTACTTTCAAAGTCCTGATGACCAAAGAGCCAGGCTAAGGTCAGTAAGGTGTCCCAGCCTCTGCTTTGTGCAAAATGAGACCTCTCCTAACCACCAAAGAGCATCTGAAGCCTCTATTGAACAAATGCTTTAGAGTAGAAGGAGAGGTATTAGAGCAGAAGGAGAGGTATTAGAGCGCATTTTGGTAACATTAACCACAACATAGGATTATGGCTCACCTTGTAGAAACGGCAACTAAGCTGTCAAAGAAGGTAACTAGTTGTCAATATTATTTTCAAATGAATAAATATTGGAGATATACCGCAACAAAATCCAGGGGTTACACTTATGACAGACTATACAGTGTAGTGGTTCATGGTGAACTTGTCACATCCAAAACGAATTTTCCTACTTTTGACACAAAGTCTGCTCCACCACGCATCTTACCTATTCTCATTAATGGCATTTCTTGTTTTCTAAGTGCTCCTCCTAACTCCTCTGTTTTTCTTGTATTCTCCTTCCAATCAGGGACTCCTTCTAGCTCTCTTTTCAAAATACAGCCAAACTCCTACCACCTCTTCTCTTACTAGTTCCTTGATCCACAAACCAAGTGATCTCTTGCTAGGTCCTGGTAATCCCCCCACCACCCATCTTTTAGCTGCCAGCTTGCCCCCAACACAATCCTTTATCAAACAGCCACCAGACTTATCTTTTTATTACGTCAATCAAAAGATGTCCTCTGGGGGAAAAAATCCTCCAGGGGTCCCCCGTTCACCCAACACAAAGCCAGAGTTCTTCGCTGACATCCACGACTTGTCCCCACTTGTCCCCACCAACTCAGTAAGTTTGTCTTTGCCATTCTCTCACTTCTCACCTCTCTGCTCTTTTGACTCCTTTTATCAAAATTTTGGACACATGTAAAATTTTTAGGCCTACGCTGCCACTGTATTGAGTATTATAACACACACGCCCTCACCCATAACCCAGTGTTAACGCTTCTCTTTTTCCTGTTCTAATCTTATTTCACAGCCTTCCAATCCTGTCCACCCCACTAGAATGTAAACATTTTGGTGAAACCACTTTGTCTGTTTTGTTGCTAATGTATCTCTTGCATTTCAAAAAGTAGAGAGTCAATACCTAATAGGCATTTGTTTTTTAAATTATTTGTATTTTTGCTTTTTAGGGCCACACCCATGGCATATGGAAGTTCCCAGGCTGGGGGGTTACATCGGCGCTCTAGCTACAGACCAATGCCACAGCCACAGAAACTCAGAATTTGAGCTGTGTCTGCCACCCATACCACAGCAATGCCGGATCCCCAACACACTGAGCAAGGCCAGGGATCGAACCCGCATCCATGGATACTAGTTGGATTTGTTTCTGTTGCACCACAGTGGGAACTCCTAATAAATACGTGTTGAATAAATGAATGAATGGAGTTGGACTGACTTCTGTGTTCCAGTGACCTCATCGTGAGACATGAAATAGCCGCAACCACTTCAAAGGGTTGTTGTAGGAATTCGTCAGATGCGTTGATACAGGTAAGGGGCTTAGAACTCACCTGATGCGTCGCCAAGTGTTCAAAAAATATTTTAGTTATTATCTGTTTGGGTGTACTAATAGAACCAGCCTCTTCAGAATTTATTTTGTGAGTGTAATTTACGTTCCCTGGGGAATACATTAGTTCATCTTCGGCTCACTTTCTTTGAGGTAGTTCCCTGTAATAGATGAGGAAGCTGAGGCTCAGAGATATTAAGTAACTTCATCACAGTTATGACGGAGTTGGAGCTGCGATGAGGAAGGGTCTCCAAGCTTATAAGGCTCTGATGCTAAGTCTTGTGATAAGCCTTTAACCTCTCTTCTCCTCTGGACCCATGTATGCTCCCAAGAAGCCCTTCTGGGCTTGGGACTCTTGCAGATGTTGCCATGCTATTAGAGTCATCTCAACTTTTTTTTTTTTTTTTTGTCTTTTTTTGCTATTTCTTGGGCTGCTCCCATGGCATATGGAGGTTCCCAGGCTATGGGTCAAATCAGAGCTGTAGCCACTGGCCTACGCCAGAGCCACAGCAACGCAGGATCTGAGCTGCATCTGCAACCTACACCACAGCTCACGGCAACGCCGGATCGTTAACCCACTGAGCAAGGGCAGGGACCCAACCCGCAACCTCATGGTTCCTAGTCGGATTCGTTAACCACTGTGCCACGACGGGAACTCCGATCTCAACTTTTAAACCTACTGTTGGGTCCTCACATCTGTGTCCAGATCATTCTCACTCTCTCCTCCCAGATCCCCTTCCACCTGCTGGTGGAATAGTGGATGTTTTGGGAGCTCTGTCCTCAGACCTCTCCTCTTCTCCCTCTCATCTCTCCAGATCCATGCATCCATGTTCATGACTTCAGTTACCTACGGCCAACAACCACCACGCTATCTCCGGTCTACGCCTCTCTTCTGAGACCCAGACAAATATATACCTCATTATGTAATTGCGTCCTCACAAATCCATGGAATTGATCTCATAGGAGTCTAGTAAATTTTTCTTTGCAGGGATTTTATTTTTTTATTTCTAGTTTTTATTTTATCTTCCGTTTCTCTCCTCATTATATTCATGTTTAACTTTTTACACAAATTTGTAATAATGATTTATTTGTTTTGCCTGCTAATTTCATCATCTCTTATTGCTGATATATGACTTGATGAATTTTTCTCTTTATTATAAGTCATGTAATATTCTATGTAGTTATATATAGGTGTATTATATCTATTTTTATTCCCTGCATTTCCCAGCTATAATGCCAGCTCCATGAAACATGAATCTTTGTCTGTTTCTTTCAGGGATGTATTCAAAATACATAGAAAACAGCATGATATTGGGAGAAAAAAGAATGTATACATGTATGTGTAACTGAGTCACCATGCTGTACAGTAGAAAAAAATTGTATTGGGGAAATAACAATAAAATAAAAACATATAAAATGATCTAGCACATGGTTGCTACACAATAAATATTTGTGACTAATGAATGATTTTCTCCATTTGTGTTATTCTTGGATTGCTCTCTAGTTTCTTGCTGTCTTTCTTCCTCACTTAGTAATCTTGGAGGCATCGTTTTTCCTGCTATCTTCTCAATGTTGGGCCTTCCTTTTCCTCTTTACTTCCCATCATCCAGTCTCATATTCGTTCTTTCTTATCTTAGAGAACTCTTTTTTTGGTAGGAAATCTGATGAACTTATTCTTTTTCTCTTCATTTTACAATCCTTGGGGATTTCCGAGAAACACATAGAAATAGAGTAAATTATTTTTTCACTGCTATCAGAAACACATATATAATGTTGCTCTGATAAATACTATGCGAGAAATTTATACATAGTGGGCTTTGCTCTCTAAATCAATAACACATCTCACCTTTTGTGTTTGCTGTCATTGAATGCTACTACATACCAGCTTCTACGCCTCAGTGGAAGGAACCTTCGTTTTGATTTTTCTAACATTTGGGCTTTCCTATAAGTACTGTTGCTGATAAACTCTAGGATATTTAGAAAGTCATCAAGGCGTTTGCATTGCTGCTTCAACTGCTAACGAAAGGCAGTGTAAAAGGAACACAACAAACTGCATGCCAATCCCTATGTTATAGCTGCTAGGTATTTTCTTTGTATTTCTCCGGACCACCTCCAAAGGACAGACTTAAGACCTGAGGAAGCCCTATATCCTAAAGCTCTTATGGTCACACCTTCCCTTCTTCCATTCTAACACTGTGTGTGCGGTTTTTTTAAAAAATTCTGGCCAGTAAAGTAAGTATAATGTAGTTTAAGAATGCCCATTTCCTCCACATTGACTGCTTTGAAGTTTAAATAGATTTGTATGTTATATAAATATAAAAGGTTCTTCCAGAAATGTTTGTATGTGCCCTGCTTTGATGGAGCCCTGTGCCAGGCTTGTTTGCTTGAGAGGGTATCCAGAACACTGAAGTGGGCATGGCTATAGCCAACTGGGACTTACAGGGGAAAATAACTCCATCAGGGACATGCTGCTGGCGCGTGACAGAGCCTGGGCTTTGTCAGATTCAGGCCCTTCGAATACCCAAATCCATTGAGTCTGAATTACCCTACACCATCGAGGATAAAAGGAGGTAGCAGACAGGAGCGTTAACTGGACCAACTCTGTTTGAAAATGGATATTTTGGAATTCCCTTGTGGCTCAGCTGGTTAAGGATTCAGCACTGTCACTGCTGTGGCTCAGGTCACAGCTGTGGTGTGGGTTCGATCCCCAGCACAGGAACTTCCTCATGCTGCTGGCACAGCCAAAAAGAAAAGTAAATAAATAAATATGGAAAGAAACCAAGAGATTTTTTTTTAAAGGAAAAATTATTCATAATGGATATTGATGAAAGTGCATAGCATTGGGTATCTTTTCACTTTTTGGTTAGGGGTCATTATTGCAAATAGGCATTGTCAACAATAATTGCCTATAGCATTTCAAAATTCTAATAAGTACTTTTTTATATGTTAATATGTGTGGAGTCAAGATGTATCTTAAATAATGTCTTAAATGTGATGGAATTGAGTAATATCTGGGGGGTGTTTATTACACATCAGACACTATTCTAATTGTTTTGTTCAATACATTATTATTTAATATTCCCATTAACTCTACATGGTGGCAATACTATGAATCCCATTTTGTAGGTGGAGAAGGTGAGGTATAAAAAGGTGAACCAGTGGCTCAAGGCCACTTGACTTTGTGTTCTTAAGCACAGAAGACATACTGCCAGTCCCACCTCCCAGGAAGGAGGACAGACAGGGCCTGCTGGTGCCTGGCCAAGAGCTGAAGTCATAAAGGTTATTGAAGCTTGCCTGTGTTCCGCAGTTAACTGCATTATATGGACGTAATTTCCTTCCCTTGTTTTCTTGTCTGCTTTGCAATTTTCCTCCTAACGCTGCTTTTCCATCTCAGATGTCGGGTCAACTTCTACAGCATTGAGCACAATGTGACGCAGGAAAAAGGAGGGGCAGCCGTCAGAAGGATGTAGTCCTGGAAAAGTTCCATGTTTTGCTCCTTGAAGGCAACTTGGCAACTTATCGATTGATGTGTGGGACCTGCTCAGGTCTGACTTCTAAAATTCTTTACCTGGACTTCCCATTGTGGCTCAGGGGGTTAAGAACTCAACTAGTGTCCATGAGGATGCAGGTTCGATCCCTGGCCTCGCTCAGTGGGTTAAGGATCCGGCATCGCCATGAGCTGTGGTGTAGGTCCCAGATGTGGCTCGGAGCCCGAGTTGCTGTGGCTGTGGCATAGGCTGATGGCTATGGCTCCAATTTGATCCCTAGCCCGGAAAATTCTATATGCCACGGGTGTGGCCCTAAAAAGACAGACAAACAAACAAACATAAATAAAATAAAATAATTTTCCCTCCTGTGTTTCTTGCTGCTGAATCAGCGTTAATTTTGGTTTTTATTTTGTGCTAAAACCAGGGAAGGAGAAGTGAATAAGAGGAGAATACTGTTCCAATCATCCAGCTATACCTTCCAAACTCTGGATAAAGTGAACACACCACACACATACACACACACACACACACACACACACACACACACACACACACACACAACCAGGGCCCTCACAGATGTAGTTCTTATGATAAATCACTTTTTAATCAGTCATAATTTCACATTAAGTGCTGAATAAATGCCCTTTGTTTCATACTTAAACTGTCAGTGCCTAACACGGGGAGGGCAGACGAGTGCCCATCATTAGAACAGGGAAAAATCAATACCGTTTTTAATTAAAGGCGGACAGAGTCGAGCTTCGAGACAAGCAAATCTCCTTGTCAGTTCATCTCCCCTTTAAACTCTTTGAGAAGTTCAGTTCAGAAGTTAAGAGACAGCCAGATGCACAAATGCTTTGGGAAGTGGGGAGACTGGGTGGGAGGCAAATGAATAAAGAAAATAAAGGGAGACACTGGGAAAGGTATGTTTTCCCCTCAGCTGGTCCCTAAGGAACAATCTTGACGTGTGGTCAAAGGTGATACAGGCTCAGGCTACAGAGATGAGCTTTTGTTTGCAGACGCAAAGGGAAACAAAGGACAGCCAGGCAATTCTGGTCCGGCTATTTTATTATGGTTTAGAAGCCAGCACGGGGCACTTTTTAAATGATTCCTTTGTATTGCATTTCACAGCTTTGGCTCTTCTCCCTTTGCAGAGCAGGAGTCCAGCCAGACGGAACTTGCTGTCTCTTGTAGCCCCAGACAGAAGGGACAGGCCATCCCTTTTGCTGTATCCTATGTGCGAGAACCAGGTCACCAGCCAGCCCACACTCGAGAGGAGGGACTACCCAGGTGGTAAGGAAAATGAGGAGGCCATCGAGAGGCCTCCCTGAAAGCTGCCTGTCATAGCCCCATATGATCCTCTCTTTGGAAAAAGAACACACAGCATTCGTAGCACCACGAGCAAAAGAGAAGGTAACAAGGATCAAATCCCCAACCACGATACCGTCAGTGAGGCCTGCGGGTAGTCAGGAGAGGCAGGACCGACGTGAAAAGAATTTGACTTAATGAAGGCCGATGGCGCTTTGGTACAAGGACATTCAGAATCACGCTACCTGTTTCCTTCTGGATAATTCAGAATGATTCTGCAAAGGACCCTCGGGGGGCTCTGCCTCGTTTCCAGAGTTTTTGTCAGCTGCGTGTCCAACTTCCCGCGATTGCCATTTTCTTCTTAACGTGAGACCTCCAGCACAGGGTGGTTTTTTGTAGTCAGAGCTTTTTACCAATTAAAGTCTCTGTGATTTCAAGGAATTAAACACATCCATCTCAAACTGGCTTAAGATGAAAAAGGATCTGGTGACTGTTCATATAATTCAAAACTCCAGAGGTGAGTTAAAACCTCAGATCCAGTGTGATCAAGAAACCAATTCCTTTTTCTGGAATTTTCTCAGCTCTGCCCTCCTTAAGGTGTTGGCTTCATGCTGGGACAGCTTTGTCCTGGGGTCAGGATGGCTGTTGACAGAAACCAGGGCAGCATACTCCTCATTCACACCTAGAAACCCTTGTATGCCCTTCGCCCTAACTCAACGTACTGTTTGCACATTAGCCACTAATTTCTGCCTAAATTCAATGTTTCTATGAGGCCCAACAAAAATCGGCCATATTTATGGATTAAATTAACACCTTCACACAGGACAAAATCCATTATGAAATCAATAAATCAGTGGTGCACTTTTTTTTTTTTTCTTTTTACAGCTGCACCTGTGGCATAGGGAAGTTCCCAGGCTAGGGAGCAAATCAGAGTTGCAGCTGAGGCCTACGCCACAGCCACAGCAACGCGGGATCTGAGCCTCATCTATGACCTACGCCACAGCTCACGGCAACACCAGATCATTAACCCACTGAGCGAGGCCAGGGATTGAACCTGCAACTTCACAGAGACAACGTCGTACCTGCTGAGCCACGACGGGAACTGCAACGGTGCACTTCTACCTGTTGCTGTTAAACCACTTTTGAAAAAGACGGTTGAAAGTTTCAGGGGCACCCTCCTCAGATCCAGGCGAGGGGACCTCTGTCCCCACTTAGGGCTCAGCAGCACATGGCCACCCTCCCCCCCGTTCTGCATGTGCTTTCTTCAAAATTTCCAAGGTCTAGCTCTTCTGTCTGGGACCAGGCAGGGCACCCAGAGCCCAAGGAGGGACCTGCGTGTTTCTTCCATCTCCGGGGTGGTCTCTGGCTGCTCCACCTGGGACACTGGGTGGCCAGAGCGGTGACAACATGCCGATTGCAATGACCCTCACTCGCCTAGGACCCAAGGAGGAGTTAAAGGCTCTGGATTGCAAAGGGCAGTCTCCTGACCCCGCTCTGCTAAAGGACAAAGCATCCTGTGTGCCTCCTGCCACCAGCACCCAGGACGGTGGCCCACCTCTCCACAGGCTCCAGGCCACATACCAGACATCCTGGGTGGTTGCTCAGCCAGACCAACAGGCTCTCCCAACAGCGTGCTTCCCGATTGAGCTTCAGGAGAAACACAAGGCAGTCCTCCCGAGCGTGGGATCCCTGTGCTTGCAACGCTCACAGGCAGCAAGGAAAGCAGGGAAAGGAGTTTATTATCAAAACAATCTCTGGATTATTTCCCAACTTTAATTTTTATGGGAGTTCCCATCATGGTTTAGAGGTAACAAACCCGACTAATATCCATGAGGACGCAGGTTCGATCCCTGGCCTCGCTCATTGGGTTAAAGGATCCAGCGTTGCCATGAGCTGTGGTGTAGGTCGCAGACGTGGCTCGGATTTGTCGTGGCTGTGGCTGTGGCGTAGGCTGGTGGCTGTAGCTCCAATTGGACCCCTAGCTTAGGAATCTCCATATGCCTTGGGTGCAGCCCTAAAAAGACAAAAGTAATTAAAAAATATTTTTTTAAAATAGACTTTATTTTTTAGGATGGTTTCAGATTTATAGAAAAATTAAGATAAAATAGAGATTCCCTATATGCCCAAGCATCCAGCTTCTCTTATTATGAATATCACACATCAGGATGGTTCATTTCTTACACATACTGGACTAGTGGTTACAAATATTATTACATAAAGTCTGCATATGAAACACTGGCACTTTGCCGTCTGCCTCTACCAGGAGGAAGTCACTAGGCATTGTAGTCTCTGACCTTCACTAGATCCTGAAAGGAGCTCGGGGGGAGATCTCTGCTCTCTGGGGAAAACTGCAGAACAGGCCTTAGAGAGCTAATCGTGTTCAGAGGGCGATTCCACGAGCCCAAATTCTTGCATCGTCTCATATCCAGAAAAGCACTGGAGTCACTCCTGGAGACGTCTGCTCCCGCGACGGGCAGTGACCTTCACCAGACGAGCAGTGAGCAGCTGCCAAAACGCGTGCTTGACTGTACGTACTCCCTTCACCAAAGTCATCCGCACACTGACCCGTCCCGCTACCTCTGGGGAGCAGCCCCTCAGAGCCATCCGAGGGGGTGTCTCCTGGGCTATGATCCTGACTCTGCCCCCAATAAAACTCAACGCACGACTCTCACCTGGTGCATTCTTTTTTCAGTCAAGTCCATTCCTTATTAGATTTCCCTCAGCTGACCTAATGTCTTTCCCTCTTCCAGGATCCCATCCAGGATACACGGCATTTAGTCCTCATGGCTCCCTGGGTTCCTCGTAGGGTTGACTCTCTGTCTTTCTGTCCACCTTGCCGGTTTTGAGAAGTTGTGGTCAGGGATTTGGTAGGGTGTCCATCTGTTGGAATATTTCTGTCTCTCTCATGACCAGTCTGGGGCTCTAGGTTTTAGGAGAATGGCCAAAGTGCTAACGTGTCATTTTCATCACATCGTATCAGGGCTAGCTACTGTCAACCTGACGTCACTGTCAATGTCGCCCGGATCACCTGGCTGGGGTAGCGCGTGTCAGATTTCTCTACTGTGGAATTTGTCTTCTTCCCTTGCTTTTCTTTGGAAGGAAGTCGCTTTAAGACCCACACTTTGGGAGTTTCCCATGGTGGTTCAGCGGATTATGAACCCGACTAGTATCCATGAGGATGCAGGTTCGATCCCTGGCCTCACCCAGTGGGTTAAGGATCCGGCGTGGCCCCGAGCTGTGGTGTAGGTTGCAGACGTGGCTCAGATGCCACATCGCAGTGACTGTGGCGTAGGCTGGCAGCTACAGCTGTGATTCGAATTTGACCCCTAGGCTGGGAACTTCCATATGCCGTGGGTGTGGCCCTAAAAAATTGCAAAAAACAAAACAAAAAAAAGACCCACTCTTCGAGAAGTGGGGAGTTCAACTTCGCTTCCTGGAGGCCAGAGGACCTGCAGGAATTATTTGGAATTCCGCTGTGCAAGATACTCGTCTCATCTCCCCCATTTATTTATCAACATCGCTATGGTATTTCTATACCCTGGGTTATAAACCTATAGTACTTTATTTTCTTGACCAAATTATTGCCGTCTTGACTGCTGGGATCTCTTTCCCTTGGCTCCAGCACCCTTTTTGGAAGCCTCGGTGAGTTTGTTCTTCTTGTTGTTGTGAGCATTTCCCTACTCTCTGGTTCATGTCCTTCGCTTCCATCCACCCTGGACTCCTAGTGCCTCAATGAACGATTTGTTAAATGAGTGTGGACTGAACTATGGTGCCGGTTACTATGTTGTCGTATCTACCTACAGTTACAAATGCAAGAATGTCTCTGGTGGTGGCTTCTCTCTTATCCAGATACACCTGCCAACTATTTTTATTCCTCCTTCCTGAACACTTCTCCATGTCAGCTATTGGCAAGAATTCCCACAGACGTCTTGGCAACATGTTTGGGGATTTCCTTAAATGATGCTAAGGGCCTCCGGCACTGTCCAGCGTGTACAGGCAAAACTCTCAAAGCTCCAGGGACTCCAGGGCCAGGCTGGAGGTAAGAACACTGTCTTCTCCCCTCTCCCTTCAGGCCTTGCTGCCCCTTCTCCCGCGGCCACCAGGAAACAAGACACCGACCTGGGAGTTGGAAAAGCAAAGGGCCCAGTGTGGGCAGATGTACAAAATTTATGTCTTGGGTCAACATCACTCCCTCCCCCGCCCAGGTCTCCTCCGCCCCTGGTCTTGCTTCAGACCATGAATTTCCAGGGAGTTTCTTGCCTTTTGATCTCCTGGCTGATCTAATGCAATTGTCCACTGGCAGAAGCGCTGTGAGGTGCAGAATAAAGTAATGAAGCTAATGTGATTTGCACTCCACCCCCCATCCTTAGGATCTACATGTCTTTATTGTATTAGATGCCTAATGAGATTCTCCGTCTGCACTCCCGCCAGGGCCCCTGGAGAACAGTGGCTCTGGGAGGGGCTCATCTCGGGAGACTGTCCCCATTTACATCCCATCTTTAATGGATATGGACCTGCCTGCCCTTGAGTCAGAAGGTAACCATCTCTCTCTCTTTCTTTCTTCTCTTTTTTCAGCAAGAAGATACAGCAACGTTTAATGTGAATTGACCTAACAGAGCTTCTAAATACATGAACCAAAAATTCGCAGGACTGGAAGGGGAAATAGATACGTCTACAGCTGTGGTTTGACATGTCAATACTCTCCTTTTGGACAGAAAATCAAGCACGGAGACGTGAACGCCATCTCCAGTCAACTGTAGACCGCATCTAGTTGACATTGATAGAACAGTCCACCACCTAGCATAGAAAAATAGACATTCTTTTTTTTTATTTTTGTAAAGTGTAACTTCTATTTTCTCTCCAGTTTTGAGGTATAATTGACAAAGAAAAATTGTATATTTTTTAATTCTTATTTTTACTTTTTTTTTTTAAGGGCCGCACCCAAGGCATATGGAAGTTCCCAGGCTAGGGGTCCAATCGGAGCTGCAGCTGCTGGCCTATGCCACAGCCACAGCAATGCGGGATCCGAGCTTCATCTGCAACCTACACCACAGCTCATGGCAATGACGGATCCCTAACCCACTGAGTGAGGCCAGGGATCAAACCTGCGTCCTCAGGGATACTGGTTGAATTTGTTTTTGCTGAGCCACAGTGGAAAACTCCAAAAATTGTGTGTATTTAAAGTATACAACTTGGGAGTTCCCGTCGTGGCACAGCAGAAACGAATCCAACTAGGAACCATGAGGTTGTGGGTTGGATCCCTGGCCTCACTCAGTGGGTTAAGGATCTGGCGTTGCCGTGAGCTATGATGTAGGTCACAGGTGTGGCTGGGATCTGGCATTGCTGTGGCTGTGGTGTAGGCGGGCAGCTACAGCTCCGACTGGACTCCTAGCCTGTCAACCTCCATAAGCTGTGGGTGTGGCCTTAAAAAGACAAAAAATAAAATAAAATAAAAATAAAGTATACAACTTGATTTGGCATACATTCTAAAATGATCACTATAACTGAGCTAACATTACATCACCTCACATAGTTCCTGTTACGTGTGTGTCGGGGGATTGAGAGCACTTAGATCTACCGAATCAGCAAAACCTCGAACATTACAGAACAGTACTGATGACACAATCAACACACTGCATGTTAGCTCTCCAGGATGTAGGCGTCTTGCGTGCCGGGACTCCGTGATTTTGGGCAACATCTCTCCCTTTCTAGAAGCTAGCCCTATTTCCCTTACTGGACCCTCCTGGGCAGGCAGTGAGAAAGTGGCCACGGCCAGAGAGAAGAGGGGCTTCACCCCTTCAACTCCACAGGGCAGAAACAGGACTAAAAGTTGGTACTGGGCTGAACAGCTCATGGCAAGAACCAGGCAAATTTCTAGTCTCAAATCCCATTTCAGGAAGAGATTTTCAAACTTATGGTTACCAAAGGGGAAAGGGGCAGGGGTAAATCTGGAGTTTGGGATAAACATATATCCACTACTATATAAAAAATATACCCACTACCATATAAAAATATACCCACTACCATATAAAAATATACCCACTACCATATAAAAATATACCCACTACTATATAAGAGATATACCCACTACTATATAAGAGATATACCCACTACTATATAAAAATATACCACTACTATATAAAAATATACCCACTACTATATGAGATATACCCACTACTATATAAGAGATATACCCACTACTATATAAGATATACCACTACTATATAAAAATATACCCACTACTATACAAAAGATATATCCACTACTATATAAAAGATATACCCACTACTATATAAAAATATACCCACTACTATATAAAAATATACCCACTACTATATAAAAATATACCCACTACTATATAAAAATATACCACTACTATATAAAAATATACCCACTACTATATAAAAGATATACCCACTACTATATAAAAGATATACCCACTACTATATAAAAATATACCCACTACTATATAAAAGATATATCCACTACTATATAAAAATATACCACTACTATATAAAAATATACCCACTACTATATAAAAGATATACCCACTACTATAAGAGATATACCCTCTACTATATAAAAATATACCCACTACTATATGAGATATACCCACTACTATAAAAAATATACCCACTACTATAAAAAAATATACCCACTACTATATAAAAATATACCCACTACTATATAAGATATACCCACTACTATATAAAAATATACTACTATATAAAAATATACTACTATATAAAAATATACCCACTACTATATAAAAGATATATCCACTACTATATAAAAGATATACCCACTACTGTATAAAAATATACCCACTACTATATAAGAGATATACCCACTACTATAAAAAATATACCCACTACTATAAAAAATATACCCACTACTCTATAAAAGATATACCCACTACTATATAAAAATATACCCACTACTATATAAAAAATACATCCACTACTATATAAAAATATACACACTGCTATATAAAAAATATACTCACTACTGTATAAAAATATGCCCACAACTGTATGAAAAATAGATAACCAACAAGGGCCTACTGTATAGTTTAGGGAACTAAACTCAACACTTTGTAGTAACCTATAAAGGAAAAGAATCCCAAAGAGAATGTGTATATACACACACACATATATATATAACTGAATCACTTTCCTGTACACCTGAAAAACCCAACATTGTAAACCAACTATACTTCAATAAAAAATCTAAAAGAATTTTTTTTTTTTTTGGCTATACCCACAGCAGGCAGAAGTTCCTGGGCCAGGGATCAAGCCCACGCCACCACAGTGACCTGAGCCACAGCAGTGACAATGCTGGATCCTTAACCACTAAAAATAGCTTTAAAAAAAAAAAAAAAAAAAGATTTGTTCTTGTGCTGGAGGGGCTCTCTCTTCTGTTTTACCACCCGCGCTATAAACAGTGAGCAACAGACGGAGCATTTGAAAGGCCTTCCGGGCGCAGTTTCAGTCACCCTTGATGTGGTTCCAAGGAGTTCGGATTATGTCCTGGGCAGAGCCTGGCTGGCCAGCGGCCGCTTCGGCCAAACCTAAACATAACCTTTATTCAGGAGAGCCTGTCTCTCCACCCTCCTCACCGCCTACAATGGCCTCCAAGCCCTTTCCTAAGTGTTTCTGTACTTAGCCTCTCTTACCAGCCACCAGGATTTCGCAGCACCACGGACACTCCCTTAGTCTGATTTCCCCCCAAACACCTGATTTAGCCGTCTCAAATGACAACCCACGCCAAGATCAGAGTGTGATGTGATTTTGATTTTTTTTTTTTTTTTCCTAGTCCTAAAGCTGCTTTTGACCTGGTTGGCAACCTTGCTGGAAACTCTGAGTTAATGAAGAGTGTGCATTTATTGATATAGTTTGGGGAATTATTTTAAGAGCCGGAGTGGGGGTGGAAGGACAAACGTGGGTAATTCAAAAGTCACAGGTTTACTGTTCCAACATAAAGGGGTTTTGCCGGTTTCCGCACAGTGAAAAGAGAGAGCGAAAGAGAGAAATGAGTGCCACTCAAAGAATCGTTTTATAAAAGCAAACATTGTCTTAGGCCCCTTCAGATTCCTGAGATCACGGGGGGGGGGGGGGGCAAAGGCGAGGTGATTGGCATCATGACGACTTTTCTTGGGGGAAAAAGGTAGTTTATAGCTAATCTAAGGTCTTTAAGAGGAATCTATCAGCTTTAGTTTGGCTCTCAGTGGACAGGTGTCTGCATCATAGAAGCACCATACATAATTCACCACCAGAGAGCCCCAGAACTTAGCGAGAAGGCTAAATTACCTGTCACTTCCAGAAAAGGTGTTCCCTTCAGGTCAAGGTTGAAAGTTCTGGTAAACCCGCGTGAGGAGGCGCAGCATCCGTCCATATGGAGATGGCAGCGCTGCTTCTCAGCTGTTGAAAACGTAGGCTGGCTCTTTACCCCTCAAATGTGCCTACCTCCTTGGCGGGGCCAATTAATATCTTATCTTTGTGAAATCTGAGTTGAAGGAAGAAAGGGAGCTTGCTTGTTTGAATGATCAGAGAGACCGCTTTGTGTTTGTCCAACGACTGGATGCTGGAGAACCCGACTCTCTTCTCGGAGCGTGGGGCTAGGGCATCCTGTCAGAACTGTGAGCCCTGGCAGCTTGCACGGAATACAAAAGCATCTCCTCATTACCCGGGGGTAGGACATCGAGTCTAGTCCCAGGCAGACTCTGACTTGGAGACACAGTTCATGAAAGGCAGGTGCCATCTGGCTGTCATTAAGCTGCTGATTGTGTCTCTCTCCTTGATTGACTAGTGATGGATTGACAGGTGAAGCGAAGCCGGATGGAGCTGGTGTCAGGGACACGGGGAGCGCTGGTGTTTCACCTCTGGAGTTTGGGGGAACCTGTTTGAGGCTGTTTGAATCTGTTTGATGTCCCTCTGGATTTATCACCTGGTATTTCAGGAACTTTGTTTTTGAGGCATTACAGTACAAACGCAGACAATATAAAACACAGACCTATCACATGAGTTAGGAGGGTAGGGGAGGAGACTTATTTCCTTTAAGAAATACTTTCTAGGTTTAATTCGGAGGGCAGTGAGAGAAGGCTGATTGCACAGTATTTTAAACTCTTCTGTTGCTTTACAGTTTCTTGGTACTTAGGAGGCAAATATGTAGTTTCAATGAAAATTGAGTTTTAGAAGTTCTTTATTTCCAATAGTTTGATTAAAAGGGTGAATACTTAAGATTTCTGAGATGTTTATGTATAGAAGAAGGTTTTGTTAGAGTAAAACACCTAAGTCAAATGTGTTAATCAACTTAATAAAAAATCAAAATTAAGCATCAAACTCTGCAAAACCCACGAACTGTAATGTATTTGGTGATGCAAAGGTATTGTGTTTGGTAACACAGGAAGGAGAAAAAAAAAAATCATAGCCACAAAAATTTCTAAAAGCCAGAAGCAAAATGCAAGGCAATGGGGTGTCAGAATCATTAAATGTTGCTTGATAAATTTGATTAATTAATTGAGAACCTGCTGAAACTTGGAAAAATCTTTAGGGTTGAAATTAAGGTGATCTCTTAACGAAGAAAACTTTCTCAGTAAAAGACAGTGTTTTCCTTGTATGGGAACAAAAAAAAAGAGTCTCATTTTAATTTGGTAAGTTCAGGAGAAGCAGAAATAAAAATGATTTATTCAACAAACATTCAACAACATTTCCCAGGTTTTTTTCATCGAACAAATTAATACTCTCTTCGGAATATTATTTGGGGACGATATACATAAAATCCATGATTTTTAAAATGAGCTTTTATAAATACATCTGATATATGAAAGTGAAGGAATTATGCAAAGTTCTTGTTAACAACTAATTTGAAACGTAGAAGCTCCTTTTCTCCTTTACACCTACCGTTTGTGTAAATGTACACTTTATACCATAGTTCTACACTATAAATTTTGTTTATGTGCCTAGTTCAAGGCTTTGCTGTGTTTTTACTTCTAAGTAATCCTATACATAACCAAATGAAAATGAGTTTAATTGAAAACTGCCTGAAATCAAACATAATTTAAAATGTATACAGAGCACACAGAAGCTGCAAATTCCTAGGTGACCTCACAATGAAGTCATCGCCGGGTATGAGCATCCTTTGATACAGTTTAATATGGGATATTTGCATAAGAGGAATTATTACCCAGGGAAGATCCCAGGAAGCAGGGTAAAAAAGGAAAGACGTGTGTGCACTGCTATCATTTCCAGGCTGATTGCTCACGTTCAGGTCAAATGTTTGGAAAAGCTCACTTCATGCTGCTTGTTTTTTTGTCTGTTTTTTCTTTTTTTTCAGTTTACTGCAGCACTTTATCTCCTCCCAACGATGCGATGCTGGGGCCTGATGTTCTCACGTACAGGAGAGAAACAAAATGTTGTCCTCTCCTAAAGAATTGAGAATTGTGTACAAAACCTCACAGAAACTAAAAGGATGAATCAATTTCCAGTGTGACGGAAAAACTTTTTCAACTCAAAACACTTTTTCCACCATGGTGTTCTGGCGGGAAAACATCGGGTAAGAAAGGACAGTGGTTCTGAGGCTTGGTCCTTCCCAACCCCGTTAGATGGGCAAGACAGAAATGACAACGGGTTCGGGACTCTTGCCAGCCTCGAGAGAAATCCTGGAATAGGAGCTTGGACCCATGAATACCCTGCACGGATGGAGAGACTCGGTCTCAGATTCTCAACCAACCAACAGATTTGTCTTCCATGAATACGTTCTCACCTCGGCCCCAAGGTGACAGAGCCGCATGTAACTTGGGGTGCTCACTTCATGCTTCTGGTTGAAATTTCTGGGTGGTAGCAGAGAGATATATGGAAGCTTAGACCTGTTTTCTGTTTTGCAAGGATGCCTGCAGCTCAGCGGAGAAAATAATTCGAATGGGTCCCATGACTTTAAATATCATCTACAGACACTGACAATACTCACGTTTATAGCTCCTCCTTGGCTCTCTCCTCTGAACTCCAAAATCATGTATCAAGCTGTTTACCAGGCATTTCCCCTGGGAAGTCCACATTTCAAATGAGACCAATTTCAACATGAACTCATATTTGGAACTCGTGATTTTCTCTTCCAAACCTGTTCTTCCTCTGTTATGATTAAAAGCAAGTCCCTCTTTCTGAAACCTTGAATCATCCTGATGTTTCTCCTTCTCTGTGACACTCTACTTCAGTTCCGTGGTGAATTCCTGTTATTTTCCATTCCAGAGAGATCTAGAATCCCATCACTTTTATCAATTCCACCACAACTAGCTTGGTCCCAGCCCCCTTGTGTCTTCCTGGATTGCACTCATGTCCTGACTGGCTTTCCACTTTCATTCCTCTGACTCACCCCCACCCAAACCATACATTCCATTTTTGCACAGTGGCCACACCGATCTCTTTTTGCTACTGAGTCCAAGCTCCTACTGCCCATCACAGGACAGGACAAGAAATTGAGAGGTGAGCTGCTGGGGCAAGGAATAGAGACTTTATTCAGAAAGCCAGCAGACCCAGAAGGTGTTGGACTAGTGTCCCAAAGAACCATCTTACCCAAGTGAGATTTCAGGCTTCTTTTATACTAAAAAGGGGCAGGGGGGTGGTTGGTTGTTACAAACTTCCTGGTGTCAGAATCCTTTGTTCTTTCAGTTGTTCACATAGGTCAGGTCATGATGTTCTGAAAATCTCCAACAAAACATGTTGTTCTCTGTTCTGCAACTTTTTATCTCTGTGTGAATAATGGAAAAGTGTCCTATTTGGAAAGGTCAGAGCCTTGAGAGTGGACGATCCTGTGTATTTCAGGCTATAGGAAACATTCTTAAGGTGTAGCAAAGGCAACAGAATACAGAGGTTAAAAAAAAAAAAAAAAAACAAAACAGATCCAGGATGGTGTTAGATTCATTCTTCCCTATTACATTTTCTTTCTTTCTTTCTTTCTTTAAATCTTTTTAGGGCCATTACCTGCGACATATGGAGGTTCCCAGGCTAGGGGCTGAATTGGAGCTTTAGCTGCCAGCCTAACACAACAGCCACAGCAATGCAGATCCAAGCCACATCGGCAACCTTCGCCGAAGCTCACAGCAACCGCCAGAAACTTAACCCACTGATTGAGGCCAGGGACCGCACCTATGTCCTCCTGGATCCTAGCTGGGTTCTTAACATGCTGAGCCATAATGGGAACTCCTCTTACGTTTTCAATGTAAATGAAGATCTTACTGCTTCTCTCCTCCACACCCTCTCATTTGCCCCCTCTTGCTGAGTAAAGCCACGTTTTACATTTGTCTAGAATCCTCACAAGACCCGCCTCCTTTACTGCTCTGTTCTGCAAACTGTTTATCTCTAGGTGAATGGGAAAGTGTTCTGCCTTTACAGATCGGAGCCTCGCCTCCCACTGTCCTTCCTCCCAGCCCTCCCTTCTCTCCTTTGCAGCAAGCACAACTCTGCTCAGGACCTCCGGGTGTCCTCCAGACAGCCACAGGGCACGTGCTCTCATTTCCTTCAAGACTGTTCAAGCACTACCTTCTCCGAGAGGTCCTCTGCTCTGCTTCATACATCATCACAAACTATAACTTATATTTGCTTACTGTCTTCCCCACTAGGGTGCAAGCTCCCTGAATGAAGATGTTTTGTGCATTCACTGCTCCTTCCCCAGGACCTACCGGTGCCTAGAATATGGTAGTACTCAATAAGTCACTGTTGAATGAGTAAGTCCATTTTCTTTTTTTTTTTTTTTTTTGTCTTTTTGCCATTTCTTGAGCTGCTCCCGTGGCATATGGAGGTTCCCAGGCTAGGGGTCCAGTTGGAGGTGTAGCCACCGGCCTACGCCAGAGCCACAGCAATGCAGGATCCGAGCCACGTCTGCGACCTACACCACAACTCACGGCAAACGCCGGATCCTTAACCCACTGAGCAAGGTCAGGGATTGAACCCGCAACCTCATGGTTCCTAGTTAGATTCGTTAACCACTGAGCCACGATGGGAACTCCAAGTAAGTCCATTTTCTTAAGTGTAACGTGGAGGAGACCTGATAACGTCTATGGTTGAATAGTATTTATTTTAGTCAACCTTTTGAGTAATATTTTCAACGTTTTTTTTAATGGACATAAAGTAAAATCTGGTCTTTTTGGTCTGCGATTTTACGCATTTGGCAAATGCGTACTGTCATGTAACCCCATCTCTATCAAAATACAGAACAATTCTATCATCCCTCAAAAAAATCCCTTCTGCTTCTCTTTCTGGTCAAATCCCTTCCTCATCGTTAACCCCTGGTAACCACTGATCTTCTCTTCCTTCTACAGTTTTGGTTTTTCCAGAATGTCATACAAATACAACCATACCGCCTGTAACCATTTAGGTCAGGCTTCTTTCATATAGCACGATACATTTCAGCTTTATCTATGTTGCTACGTACATTGTTAGTCTGTTTTGTTTTATTCTGAATACTTTCATTATATGAATAAACCAGTCTTCATTTCATGTGTTTCCATGAGACCACGAATAAAGGGACTATGTCATCAAGGTCTATATCACAAAAGCAGGTCTCTAGGAGAAACACATACTTTTATAAGGATTATAGAACTTAACTTTGTTGTTTTTAAAGCAGCATGGAAAAAGACCTGAAGAAAATAAACCAAAAGTACTAAGAGAGATATTCTTTGACAAATAACTTCTTTTCTTTCTTCTAGTTTTGTCAGTTTTTTATAAAGGGCACATATCATTTTTATAATCAGGAAACCTTATTTTGGAAAAAAGTGCTGTTTTTATTTAGCTATCAAAATAACCAGGGGATATGATCTGGGGAAATGAAACATACTCTGTTTAACCTTTAAAGTGGTATCAAATAGTCTTAGTCAGCTACACTTTTATTGAGAAATGAAAAAAAAAATGGGTTGAGCAAAAAGTTTACTTAACCCAAGGGAGGGAAAGACACATTAATTTTAAAATTATAATTTACCACTTTTTGAGTAACAGTTTTACACCTTGCAATCAAGAAGGCTGCTGCTTCTTTAAGAAGGGAGGGTCTCCGAGCCCTTTATGAAGTAATAGATCATATATAAATAGGTTGTTTGCTCTCGGTACAGATGCCATCATTACTAACTACTTTCAGGCTCTTTGAGAGCTAAATAATTCTGTAATGCATCATTGAACATTTAGTTGCTTCATAGCAGATGGTTTCAGGGGTCCATCTGCTCACAGCAATGTTTTCAACAAGCCCCCTTCACCTTCACCAAAAGGCTCGGAAGCATTAGAATATTCATTCTCCACTACAGGTGTGTTTCCTTGGCTCCCCTGTATTAAGGAGAGCAGCCACTGTCTCTTTGCTTCCCCCCAAAAGGAGATGCTGGTCTGTGTAAGTGTAAGAAGCCTTACTGAGAGTATCAGGGAAACAAGCGAAAGGGTATCTTGATTCAAAGAACTTGTAAACTCACCTACGTTAGTGTGTGTGTGTGTGTGTGTGTGTGTGTGTGAGAAGTGACTGCTTTCCAAGCTGTGGTAAACATGGATCTTAGGCAGTCAACTTTGTTCCATTACTTCTGCCCTAATACTAGAGGAGCAGAGGCAGCTTCTTCATAGAGTTTTCTGGGGGGAAAGTGCACTGTCTCTGCCTTTGAGGCCGTGGTGGAGTCCCTCAGACAAGGTCGGAAGGAACACGGGAGATACACGAAGGAGCTCCAGCTAAAACCATCTGGATAGGAGCAAACTGAGCGTGCTATCGGAATGCTGAGGAGAGCCGGGGATACGTCTTATGGGGACACTGCTCGTTTTATTCCAGAAACCCCAAATGCCCCATTACCTATGTGCTGTCGGAGATCTGCAGTCAGACTGCTGGAGAAACGGAGGGGTGGCATCAATGAGGAAGACATGTGTGGCAGCTGCTCCCTAAATGTGTAGCATTTTCTTTTCCAAATGGGAAAATAATAAGGGGAGACAAAGTTGGTGATGAGGAAACACAGATCAGCAAGCAGAGGGCTTTTCAAAGACCGCCAGAAAGGACCGTCATTGTGTGCCGGCTGGGTCAAGGGGCAGCCCCCGACCCAGATACAAAGAACACGGGGAGTCGGCACCGTCAACGAAACGCATATCTTGAATAATTAGAGAGATGCCCCTTTGTCGCCCATTTGTCAGCAGAGGGGGCAGTGAGAAGCCTGGTATTTCAGAGCACTGTGCAAGTGCAGGGGAGCAGTCAGAGATGACAGCGCTCTGTGTTTTGGGTAAGAGGGTCTGTATTTTCATTTCTCGTCCCCAAAGGAACAAATGGATTCAGATTAGGGTATTGAAGAAAATTGCTGTGGCTTTCCAAGTCCTATTTCAGAGAGCTGTTTGAAGACAATGTAATTGTCTACTTTTTTTTTTAAGAGGACAAAAATATTAGAAGGTGAGTTGGGTAAAGCAGAAAAGCATCCTTTTCTCCTGCCATCCAGGACTCTGTCAAACATTTGAGTCCTTTAGAGAAAAAAAGAGGGAGACAGAGGGGCTTGGGTTCTTCTCCAAGGAAGTTCTGGATTGATTTTTTTTTTTTTAAGATACGTGCGCAGTTGTTGATCTGTGCCCTAAGTCGATAGGTAAAAACAGGAGTAAATGGGGGGAAATCAGGAATAGTTGGGTGGGGAGGGGAACCAGGCCGAGGCTAAGAATTGCGAGAGCAGAGTGGCTGGATGTGCTGGAATCCAAGGGCAGTTGGCCTTAAAAGAGGTGTCAGCTTCCCCGTGGGATGTGCCCTGTGTCATAACAACCGAACGTGGCACAGCGGAACCCAGCACAACGTTCGGTTCAGTCAAAGCCGGCTGAGACCCGGATCTGCTGAGGTGGCGACCAGAGCGCCAGAGGCCCTGTTTATCATCCGTGTTTATCACGCAGGCTTATAGCTTAAATAAGGAGTGCCGACTAGTAAAAGATCTGACGTTAAACTTCGGAAAACAGACTTGGTCTTAAAATATACAAACCAGGGAGTTGCCGCTGTGGCTCAGCAGTAACGAACCCAACTAGTATCCATGAGGACACAGGTTCGATCCCTGGTCTTGCTCAGCGGGTTAATGATCCACTATTGCCATGAACCGTGGTGTAGGTCAGCAGCGGCAGCTCTGATTCCACCCCTCGCCTGGGAGCCTGGGAGCCTCCATATGTCATGGATGCGGCTCAAAAAGGCAAAAATAAATAAATAAATAAATAAATAAAATTCCCGCCCCGTTTTTTAAATCAAAGCTTATGCGGGACTCCAAGATATAAACCCAGCAAAACAGGAGCTGTTCTTGCTGATGCAGAGGAGGCAGAGAGCTCGCCTCCACAGCCTCCCCCCTAGTTCTCTGCCCCCCACATCTTCCCAGAAACCCTAGGGCCATCCAGTAAGCACGCCTCCATTTTCTCTGTATTCACCTGTGCAAATACGCATTACATCTCAGATCAGCTCTGACAAAATACTCAGTCCTGTACTACCACTAGCAAATACTTTATCGGCATTGTACTCAAAAGATATGACAAAAATGACTTTTTCTTAAATACTCTAAAATTACCATGTTTTCCTTATAACATCTGTGTATAACGACCCAGATGCTTGCATCTTTGGGCCAAAGAGAAAAACAACCATGAGAGGCATCACTTTCCTTTTCACTGTGAGTAGAGAGAGAAGCCACTTAATTAAAGGCCATTGTCTAGAAGTCTTAGTGGAAGGCAAGAGTTTTCACTTCCTAAGGCTGCTATAATAGATTACCACAAACTGGGTGGCGTAAACGACAGAAATTTATCATGTCACAGTCCTGGAGGCTAGAAGTTCCAGGTCACGGTGTCAGCAAGGATGGTTCCCTGTTTTGTTTTGTTTTATTTTCGTCTTTTTAGGGCTACACCCATGGCATATGGGAGTTCGTAGGCTAGGGTTAAATCAGAGCTATAGATGCCAGCCTACACCACAGCCACAGCAATGCAGGATCCCAGCTGCGCTGTGTCTGCGATCTACACCATAGCTCATGCAATGCCGGATCCTTAACACACTGAGCAAGGCCAGGGATCCAACCTGCAACCTCATGGATACTAGTTGGGTTCCTTACCACTGAGCCATGACGGGAACTCCCACCCCCCCTTTTTTTTGTTCGTTCTGAAGGCTTCTGGTTCCTTGCCTCTCCCTTAGCTTCTAGTGGCAAATCTTGGATGCTTTCTTAGCTTGTAGAAACATTGCCCTGATCCCTGCTTCATGTTCATACGGCGTTCTCCATCCGTACACGCTGGGCTCTGCATTCAATTTCCACCCTTTTGAGGATATCAGTCATGTGGGGAACAGGGCCCACCCTAACGACCTCATCTTTTATTTTTTAAGATAGCATTATATACATTTATTGTAGAAATAGCTCCACGTTAACCTAAACATTTAAAAATGTCTTTTCTTATAATTTATAGTATTTTAGGATACTATATATATCATTTTTTTGCTGGTATTTTTTAAAATGGGAGTATAGTTGATTTACAATGTTGTATTAGTTTCAGATATATAGCAATGTGATTCAAATATATAAAAATCTATATCTCAATATCACATACATATATATATCTGAATATCATATATGTGCGTGTGTGTGTGTGTATATATATATATATATATACACCTTCTCTTTTAGATTCTTTTCCATGATAGGTTGTTACAAGATATTGAATATTGTTCCCTGTGCTAAGTAGGACCTTGTTGTTTATCTATTTTATATATGTTAGCATGTACCTGTTAATCCCAAACTCCCAATTTATCCCTCTCTCCCCACTCTTTCCCCCCTCTTTCCCCTTTGGTAAACATAAGTGTGTTTTCTGTGTCACCTTAGCCACATCTGCAATGACCCCATCTCCAGATAAGACCACATTCCCAGACACTGAAGATCAGGACTTCGACGCATTTTTGGGGGACACAATTCAACCCCTAAGAACAAGTTCTGTCTCTCTCCCTCCTGCTCTACACATGGATCCCGGGATGACCTCTACCTGCAGATACGAAAGGAAAGGCGGGTGCACGGGGGAGTCCCATCTGGAGGGCTTCCAGTGCCTGATGCAGCAGCAAACAGAAATGGATGTACGATGCTAAACTGGAAAGCAGCCTCTAAAAAATCTTTGAGGAGAGATATAACTGACATTCAAAGCAAGCGAATATTCGGTAAAAACAAGCAGACGGAAGTACTCTCAGAGATCCTGGGAGGTCGACATAGAGCCTACCAGATCTCACGGCCATTTGCATCTACAATTATGGTCTTGCACACAGGTTATTTTTCAAGTCTCTCTGTCTTAAGCAGAAAACTTAATGTTAGGTATTTCCCACTAAGTCCCATTTTTCCAAATACCTCGGAGGGGGCTTATCCCCTCCAGTTGCCAACATCTGCACTCCTCGCTGTGTGCCTCCCCCATCTTCATCCCTTGATTACTGAGAGACAAGCATGTGCCAGACACCGGGGTGTGAAGGAGAGGAAGAGAAGAAAAAGCGTCACACCAGGGACAGACTCGCGAGCAGATGACTAAGACAAAGTGGCTGCGTTTTCCGTGGGCTGGCAGTCTTGCACCAAACGCCAAGGCACTGTGGAATCGCAGCGTACTTAGTGGGTATTTCCCCCGAGGGTGACACCATGCCAGGCACTCTGAGGTGACAGAATGAGGCATCATTTATCGCACTGGGTTCAAGACGCATATACGCACTGGCGAGGCAGAAGTACCACAGGATATGAAATTCAAAAGTCTGGACTTCAAATCCTGGTTTGAATCGCGGAAGGTCGCCATGAGAACATTATTCCATGTCTCTGAGCATCTGTTCTTTCTTTATTTGGAAAGTGGGTACCATCTTGCTTTTCCTTGTGATTTTGTGGGGAGGACCTGGAATAGCCCCCTTGGTATCTGGAAGCCTGCGAGGATTGCGGGGACAGGAGAGTGTTCTAGAATGCTTGAACTGGGGAGCTAGGACGAGTCCAAACTGAGAGGTAACAGCTGGCAGGAGGAAGTGTGTATTTGAATATACAGAGAGAGATGGCTACTTGTTATGGAATCAAGGCAGGGGAATCACCAGAGCTTCACGGACAAATGGTGGCCTCACAGGACATAGATAACTAGCTAATGAGAGAAACGATGGGCACAGCAATGCTTGTTTGTCGAGAACATTCCATTAACAAAGATACCCGTCGCACTTACTGGGTTGGCTAACAGTTCGTGAGTTGGGAAATACTGATAAAAATGAAAAATTTGTAGAAGTGAGCCCTGGAGTAAGAGGTACAAACTACTAGCTATAAAATAAGCTACAAGGATATATTGTACAACACAGGGAACACAGCCAGTATTTTATGATAACTCTAAATGGATATAAACTTAAAAAATTGTGGATCACCATACAGTTCACCAGGAGCTTATGTGGCATTGTCTAGCACTCATACTTTGATTTTTTTTTTTTTGTCTTTTTAGGGCTGCACCCGTGCCATATGGAGGTTCCCAGGCTAGGGGTCCAATGGGAGCTGTAGCCGCCAGCCTACGCCACAGCCGCAGCAACGCAGGATCCAAGCCGCATCTGCAACCTACACCACAGCTCACGGCAACGCCGGATCCTTAACCCACTGAGTGAGGCCAGGGATCGGACCCGTAACCTCATGGTTCCTAGTCGGATTCATTAGCCACTGAGCCACGATGGGAACACCCCATACGCTTGATTTTTTAAAAAATTAATTTAAATAATTTAAAAATTGAGACAAGATAAAAAATGTAGAGAAATCAGCCGTTCCATATGAGAATTTAAAATTCATACATAAAGGTTTGGCCATACATTGCCCATAGCATTTTAGTTATCTGTCACACAATGAGGCAAAGAAAAACCCTGGGGACCAAGTGGAAATTAGTGCCTTGAAAAATCTGCTTGTAGCCAACCCCAAATACAAGCTTGTGTGAATTAACACAACTTCAAAACAATCCAGCTTTGGCTCTGCTCAACATACGGGTTCCCCAAACCGAGGCCTCAAATAAGACAGATCTGTACCTCCAAAAAAGCTCTGAAACATGTCACTGCAGGTCACGACATTACTACTTCATGGGATTCAAACGCTCGTCAGGTTCTTAACCTGCAGTTTTACTACCCATAGGGCAGAGTGTCAGTTCCACTCTTACCCCTGGGCGAGGCTAACTGACCCTCAGTCTCTGAAAGGAAACGGCTTTGTAAATTTAGGACTACGCTAGCCAGCTGGTGATCTGATTCAAAATATTTCTGTTTCTAACAATGTGAGTGAAAGAGAAGAGACGTAGTAGAGACATGTCCATTGCATTTTGTACTAGGACACGCTGATTTCAATCTTTGGAGATTTGCATGGGCAGCTTGTAGCTTTGTATGGCTCTCCATACAGACACAAACCCAAATGACTGAAGAGTTTCCAAAAATAGCCAGATAATTAACCCAACATACACTTATCTAAACTATTCAGATACTTATCCCATCTCTTCTCCTTCTATGGGGATTGTGATGGTGGTACTACAGGCAACTTTTATGACACAGTCTGGTAATAACATAAGAAAAAGAAAGTCATGGAATGAAGATAATAGATTTCCAGAGTTGCTGCAAACACCTAAGTGATTTCTGTTAAAACCACCACTTCATTTTCAATTACGAATGCAGGCAAAACCTGGGAGGACCTGATCTTAAAATCAGGCTCGGAGAACTCCTGGTAGATAGTTTTATGTGCGGTGCATGTAAGGAGATCTAATTATATTTATGCTTCATTGATAATTTTGCACTTTTTTGGGGAATAAACCGTCTGCAAATTTGAAGGTTATGAGTTTAAAAAAAAACAAACGCCCTTTAAATAAAAAACATAACTGCCACCACATGGCTGAGTTACACTCACAAAATGACTAGATTACAGTGATTAAATCTGAGACCATGTAGACATTGTGTGACAATAGGAAATTGAGCTCCTTCCCAGGCTTATTTGGTGGTACTAGCTGCTCATTTTAGCTTTTGGCTCCGTCTCCTCTCTCGGAAATTAGCAGTGCTTTGTTGTCTTAGAATTAGAAATGCACGGCAGAATTAAAATATTTGCTTCACTCAAAACATTGATGGATCCCGTCGGGGGGGGGGGGTGTACATTTGAAACTGTGAAAGCCGATGGCCTGGCCAACCCGCAGGGACATAACGTGGCCCGTTCCCATTTGGAATATTTTGAGTAAACAGGGTCACTTGGTTTCCACAATGAAGCTCTAGGTCACCAGAGACCTTCTTTCAGAACCACGGGAAGATGAACCTGCCTCTGGACCCTAAGGCAGGATTTAATCTCACAAAACTTTCTCCCTTCTCCCTGCTGCCTTTCATTTCCATAAAGGGAACGTCCAACAGGCTCTGACAGAGGCCACTGTCCCGAACGTTCCTCGTCTCCCACTATTAGTCCAGATGGAATCAGAGTCATTGCCTGCTCAGTCTGCAGGGCCCCTGGTGCCAGAGCAGCTGGAGAGGGTGACACGGAGAGGTGCCCGCTCATCTCAATGGCCCCTGGGTCCTTCCCCTAAAACACACAGCCAGCAAAGCTGCCAAGTGCTGTATGTAAAAGCTGTGGTGTCACCTCTGTGGCAAAGCGCTCATGGTGTTGCGTGTCCCTCGCCGTGATTTTTGAGATCATGTACAACTTGGAAAAGCACCAGTGGCAAGAACAGTTGCCACTCTGAATCACAGTTGCCTGTTTCCCCTGCGATGGGGGAGGGCTCATAAAGCTTTTAATTCTTCTCTGCAAATGCGCGCAGACAGAGGTCTGAGTTGGAAGCACACACAGAGCATCGTCTTCATTATGGTCTAACTATGGAGACAGGCAGGTTCAGGAACAGGAAAAAGTCACTTTGAGATGACTGGGGGCTTGCCTTTTTTCCAAAAAAATGGTGACCAAAATGAATTGTCTTCTTTCTGACAAATACAGTCCCTTAGACAGGTGAGGCAGCTGGTAATCCTACCCAGGATATGATAAAACCAAATGAAAATCTCTGAAAATCTCTGAATGCCACTGACCTTCAGATGGCTCTCGCACTCTTTTTTGGGGGGGAGGGGGAGAGGATGTATGAAATCAGGCAATTTTCATTATAAAAAGTATGAAAAAGAATAGCTATGTTTTAAAATATTAATTGCATAACTGCTGTAGTTGTTTATTCTGGGAGCTGAACCAGATCTCCTTCCAAAGAGAGGAAAGTAGGTGAATTCTGATGTCTCCAATGAACAAAGCATGCAAATGTTTTGTTCAATAACACTGTCAGTCTCTTTTCTAAAAATCGCTCATCATAAAATTGAAAGATTTTCATCTGAATGGCACCTATTGCACTAAAAGGAAGTATGAGCTTCTCTTTTTTCTGTCCTACTATATTTGCAAATTATTGAAATGAAACATTATAAAAATCATGGTTCATAAAGATGATAAACTAACTTTGGTTGGGATTATACACTTTCAAAGAGAAATATTAGCTTTATAAAATATTTGTTAATCTCATGAAAAAAAGTAACAAAAAAGAAGTTGAGAGCAGATAAACTGGTTTGTATTTTAATCATTCAAAGTGGTTTTTTCAAATTAAAAAAATTCCTTTCTTAGGAAATTACATGATCACATCCCTAATTCCTGACTATATTGACAAGAGAAGCAATTTTATCCTGCCTATATGTAGCTGGTTGAATTATTTTATTATTATTATTTTGTGATAAATCATCATTTTGTGCTAATTAAATGTAATATTAGAGACCAGAGTTACCAACCTTATAAAACCATTTCCTTTCGACCAGAAATAAGATGATTTTGATTTGAATAAAATTTGAAAACTATTTCATAATTAACTTTTTTACTGTGCCTCTGTACTTATTGATACAGAGGAGAATCTCTAGAGAAGATGACAATTATCTTAATTAAACCACGGCACCATTTCAGTGACTTGAAAGACTCAGTGTTCGCTCTAAGGAAAGAAAAAGTTTAGACGACTTAAAAGTTCGAACAGCAAAACGATTTAAATGTTTTTTTCTTGAATGAATGCATTTAAAAGTGTAGAATCTTCGTAGGGGTAAAGACAGGATGGTTTTGCTAATCCATGCCAGATGCTGGCAGCCATTGGGGAGCAGCTCAGTTTTCATTTCTTTTTATCACTTGTGAAAGGCTGTTCACCTTAGTAGCCATCACTCTAGGTCTTAAACAGTTTGGCCCAACAGCATCTGAAGCCCTATAACCTCAATTTTTAAACGGTGTGCTTCTCTGGCCTCGTCGGGCTGTGACATCATTTCCCCGGCCTTCCGAGTTAAGAAAATTACTTTGAGCAGGTCATGGTAAAGGCAGGATTATTACATAATTGGAAGAAGCAGGTTCCATTTTGCAGGACCCAGACGGTATTACCGGGGGGCGCTGCGTCTGTGTTTTCCTTCCTCGTCCCCCATTTATACAAGCGCCCTGTGTTCCTTTTGGATAAAGACAAGACTTCTCAGCACCCATTTCGCCTCCAATTTAATGAAGTTGTTAAAGTAGCAAGACTGACAGGTTAATTATCCTTTATAAAAGGGGGACAAATTGAACTGTGTCTTTCCATCATTTTTTGATATATCAAGAAGCTCGGAGGTGCCCAGATGCGGCTCTGGTGAATAGAACAGCTAATCCACTCTGCAATTCTTCCTTGACCCCCGCTCTCCCCACCGGGGCCTCCCTCTATTGCAGTTGGTTTTTGTTTCACATTCAACAGATTCCACTTTATTATAAATTCAGAAGGATTTTTTTCCCCTTCCTCTCTCCATATGTTGGCTGACAGCTCCCCTGAAATAACTGATGGCTAAATTTAAACTCTGATGAAAATTAACCCAAGTGTTAAATGCAAACAGGAGCTGCTTGGAAGAGAAAAGAGTTATCATGGTAGATGCCAAACAGAGGAAAATGTGTGTAAATTAATGGAGTCTCGCCGGTGACAAGCCGTCAGGCAGTTTGATGGCCCTTGCTAGCTCTTTAGTCCCACTGAAGTTGGCCAGAGGGCAGCTCGGACAAGTCCTGCTTTTCAAAAAGACCGCGGGAAGCTTGACAGTAACGCTAACTAGATCATCGAAAGTTCATGGTCAAATAAGAGATTTTTTTTTTTTTTTTTCTGCAAAGCTTTGCACTAAACAGAGTTTGCAGACAGGAAAGCCAGGAATGAGATAGCAAATTGCAAGTGCAGCAAAATGATGGAAAGAGGGAAGGAAACCAGGGAGAAATGATTTAAAAAACAAACCAACGCATTTGCTGCTGATTTCAAAGTTAATGTTGAGAAATTGGTTTTTCTTAACAATGATAAGCATTTCACTTGAAACGGTGGTTTCTACTTAAAGAGTAACGCTTCGCTTACTCCAAGCGTTTTCACAGAAATTACATCTGTATTTCTCAATTCTTCAGATTAAAATGTGTAATTTTAGTGAGGCTCATTGAAAAGAAATGGAAATCTAATCAACTAGAACGCTGTTCTGTATTATGATGGATAGGTGCCCCTCATAAAAAATTAAGGAAAAAAGTTCAACTAGTCATTCATTTTTTCCCCCATGAGGAAGGCAGTATTTTGCTTCTCTAAAAATACAACATTAATAATGTGCTCCTACAGCTTAATACCAGCAGGATAGAATGGCTAGAGCACCAAATCATGAAGCAGAAAAACTGCTCTCAGTCCAGGCTCAATGTCTTAATAGTGACCTCGGACGGAGTGAAACTCAGTTGGCTCCTCTGCAAAATGGGAGCAATAGTAATGAGACCGAATAGCAAACGGAAAGTGAAAGGCATCGACTAAAGTCGAGCTTCCGGACACCACAGAAGAAGCTGGAGCATTGGAGAACGAAAAGAATGTGAGATTTAAAGTCAGAAAAGTGGTATCACGTCTAGGTTCTGTGGCTGATAGGCTGCATGTCCTTGGATCAAGAGCTGGAAGGGGTGTCTGTCTCGCTCCCAGGTTATGGTGAGTATTGAGTGTGAAAACGCAGAGTCAGAAAGTCAGGAATCCTCTGGGTTTTGAGTGTATCTCTGAATTCCTGTGGCACCAATTATATTCATACATACTCTTGAAACTGATATTTTCTTGTGTGGTTAGTGTAATTTTATGTGAGTTAGAGAGAAAGAAAGGAAGGAAGGAAGGAGAAAGAAAGGAGGAAGGAAGAGAGAGAGAAGGAGACAGAAAAGTTAAAGCATCCTCTCTAACCCATTACCCTGATTTTGCTTCCTTGTCTTTCTAAACTGCCTCTCCCCCTAATACAGTGGAAGAGTATTCGTAAGTTTGCTGTTGGTTTAATCAAGCCATAACTAGGAAAGGAGTTTGTTCCTTGCCCAATTATATAACAGATTCTTGAACTTGACAGAAGGATTTTGAATTCATGGCTTTGTTGGATTATATGCCCATTTCTCAGTTCAAATGAACAAAATCAAGAGTTGATTAAAGGGGGAAAAAAACCAAAAACGCAAACACCATTAGTCTTCCAGTTAGCTACATGTCAGCAAATGCTAAAGAGAGAAACTTTTGTGCAAAGCAAGTTTTCCTTAAAACAATTTTTATGTGTGTGAAATATTTGACATCTTCTATTGTATCTTACCATCCACATATAGTTTTAGGATCTGAGCCATGGGGAGAGTTACAAAGTAACCCCTTTTTAAGCTGTCACGAATCAGGGCATGGGCCAAGCATAAACATCGGTGCCTTCTTTCACTCAGATGCTCTCAAAACAAGCTCCTGACACGTTAAGGGCATTTCCTTCCTCTGCTAAGAGGCCAGAAAGCCATATGTTTATCTGAAGAAAGTGTTTCCCTTCGCTTCCGGAGCCCTGCCTTGGATTCAAAGAGCTCGGAGTGTCACTATGCACTTGGTTCCACATCCAAAGAGGGCTCCGGAGGACCGCGCAGCACCAGGGCGGCGGCGGCTGGTGCGCGGCTGGGCGGGCGCTGAGCGTGGGCCAGGTGCAGGGAGCCCGCTGCGCCGGGCGGGAGGGACGGAAAGCTGTCGACATCCCACGGCCCTTCCAGGGGCCTCTGGCACATTACAGCTTGCACGGATCGGTCCTCCCGGCGGCGTCTGTGCGGCTGGCAAAGCACGCGGGGCGGCGGGGAGCTGGGCAGAGCCTGAGCTGACGCCGCGCGCTCAGCCGGGGTACCAGGAGCCTCAGCGGGAAGGCAGGGGGCTCTCCTGCGAGTCCGGCCCCCAGCTTTCCCAGGCAGCCTTCTATTTTGAAAACCTCGGCGATGATTCCCTGGGAAGTGTAGAAAGGGAACCTTTCCAAAAAAACAATCTACATCACCTATATATTTCTCTAAAGATGTTCTTTCCAGGGTGGTTTTTGAATGGAGCATCGTCTCGAACTTCAAACTTGGCGAGTCCCTCCTTCTCTCAGGAACCCTGCCCCTGTCCTGGATCGATTTATTGCAAACAAGAGCAATTTCTACTCCTAGATTCATTTCAGTTGCTCACGTGAGTTCTATATTCTGAAAAGGAAGCTCTTAGAGGGATCCGCGTGTCTCTCTTAACAAGATTCAGCATCTGACGCAGACTAAGACTAACTGTACTTCACATGCCCACCAGGGCTGGGAAGTGATTCAGAGGCTGCTGAGGGCAGTGGATTCTGACCCCCTTTCTGTCTCAAGCCTGTGGGCAGTTTGCGAGGACCCTGGATGGTGGAAACATCCTTGTGCCTCTTCCTTAGGCACTTAACGCGCCCACACCTGTGCACACACCACCCACGGCTGCAGACACGGGGAGCCGGAAACCCACTTCCACTCAGCCCTTTGCCAACTTCCAGCCACTTCCACTCAGCCATACAACTGCCCTTTCCTAGAAGGTCCATCCCGTTCAGAGAACTTATTCAAGGGAAAGCTAAATTATGACGTCACAGAGTGGAATACTATGAGACCATTTTAAAAGCTTTGTTGGGCTTATATTTATTCACATGAAAAAAGTCCGTGAAGCTTGGGCTTATCAGACACAACCTAGAAGAGATTTACAAGGAGATCCCGCTGAATAGCATTGAGAACTATGTCTAGATACTCATGTTGCAACAGAAGAAAGGGTGGGGGAAAAAACTGTAACTGCAATGTATACATGTAAGGATAACCTGACCCCCTTGCTGTACAGTGGGAAAATAAAAAAAAATAAAAAAAAATAAATAAATAAAAACAAAAAAAAAAACAAAGAAAAAAGTCCGTGATATATTGGTAAGCGATTTTAAAAAGTGTGTAGTATGATCTATTTTTGCGTGGAAACATTTTCCCATCTGTTTTTATATGGAAATATCTCTCCAGGTTACACACACACACACACACACACACACACACACACACATTGCTGTTTGTATAGGAAAACAAATCTGTAAGGAAATGCACCAGATGATAGCAGTGATCTCTCTGGGTGACAGTGAGATCCAGTCACATTGTCACAGGCAGCATCCATTGTCTCATTTGCCATTTGCTGGTAACCGAAGGACCCATCCCTGGATTCGGTGAGGCTGACCTTCTCCCCACCTCTGGTCAGGAAGTCAGACCCGTGGCCTTGGACTTGCTAGTCAGAGTATGCAGACAAGTTCAAAGTAAAACAGCAAGATCTAAATGGGCTATTCAGAGACTTTGCACTATCTTTTGATTTTATTTTGTATTTTTTTGAGAGCTGTTAGAGAAGAAGCTGCATTTCCACTGGGGTCACTCCCCTAGGGAGAGCTCATCTGAGGCCTCTGGCAGCCACGGTGTCCCCCTGAGGAACACAGCCGTTAAAGGATCCAGAGAGCAGAGCCCCCAAGGAAAGGAGTTAGTCTCTGAATACCGCCCTGCCTATAGGCAAGTTCTGACCCTCGACTGACTTAGTTACTCACATTAAAATGTTCTCTTTTACATAAACCAGATTGATTCAGGTTCAACAGGTGATTTGTTTTAAGCAATAAACTCTTCACTTGCTAAATTTTTTGTATTGTGAATGTGCCAATATTATGTATTATGTGCCATTTATAGCCAATAATACAGCCATACATAAGCTGATCAAAAGGGTGCATAAACATTTATTTACTGAAGGTTTTGCTCTGTACCAGACAAAGGACATAGTGAATTCCCACCACAATACTTGGAAATAAATATTATTAGTCCTAGTTCATAGATAAGGAAATTGAAACTCAAGGAAGTTAATCCAGTCAAGACCCTAAATAATGAAACTCATATGCAAAGTCAGACATGCTTGATTCTAAAGCTCTTAACTATTATCCTTTAATTAATTGAAATTAAAAAAAAGACAAAAAACAAATCACACATGACAAAGCCAGCACTGTGTTTTGTGGCGGTCATAGGTGCGTGTACTTGTATCTATCTAGCTGTCTGTATACCTGAATATACATGTAAAGGAATGTGTCATGCATGTGTGTGTGTTCCTTCCTTCCTTCCTTCCGCTGTGACTACAGCATGCAGAAGTTCCTGAGCCAGGGATCAAACCTGCGGCACATCAGTGACCCAAGCCGCAGCAGTGACAATGCTGCATCTTTAACCTGCTGAGCCACCAGGGAACTCCAATGCGTGTGTACTTAGAAGTGAGTTGATCATTTCTCCAAACCTACCCTGCGTCTTCTGAGAAAATTCTTGTCAATCTTATGTCAATATGTGCTCTTCAAACACACCCATTCCATTGTATTTCACGCATGTTAATATTTAATCTGATGGATTGGGTCATTTTTTATGGACCTTCCATTCTAGTTTCGAGGGTCGTCTTAAGCCTCTTGTCCTGCTGTATGTATGTCCTGTCTTTTCATGCTCAACATTGTCCCAGGACCACCAACCACAGCCGTGGATGTTACCTGCCATATTTATGTCTAGCCTTGTATCTGATGTCCATGTCTAACTCCACGAGGATGATGTGTAGCTCATTTTGGATGGTGCCCAGCAGGTCACAGTGTGTCAGCACACAACCAGCTCTGAAGCTTCACTGCACAAACCCATTTCCTTCATGCCCCGCAGGTCCCATGGCCTCCCTCACTCAGCTGTGCCAGCGCACCTCCCCCTCTCCACAATCCGAGTTATTCCCATTTTTTTCCAGAGCCACGTCTGAATGTTCCCAAGCTGACTCTAGCACTGTACCTGAGCATCTATGGCCTGTTAGCTTTCTACTGGGCCTTGAAAGGAGGCGTGCCCGTCTCCATCCTCCCCCACCGTGCCCTCCTGCTACCCCCTCGTGGTTTTGTCACCACTGTGCCCAATTCTCCGCAGGAGGATGAAAGCACTAGGCTGGTTAGGGCCCCTGTACTTCTGGACTCACCCTTCCCACCCCGAGAATGAAACCTAGCATGTGAAAGGATTTCGGGACACAGAAGCCCTTCTTTGGCCCCCATTTCTTGTTCTTAGGAAATGGGCCTCACTCAGTCTCCATGGCCTTCCCTGAGCTCTAAGGGGCGGGTTCCAACAGAGGCTGATCAGGGAAGGGAGGGGACGCTGAGACCAGGGAGGAGCCCTCAAGAAACAATAGCGCAGCCTTGGGGCAGGGGTCTGGTTCCCCCTCAAGGAACACACATAACAATGTCCTTGAGACCTTCTGCAGAACTAAAACCCCCAGCAAGTGTAAGATGTTAACTACTTGATGACGCATTCTTGATTCCAAAAAAGAAGATCAGGCGGCTACAGCCTCGAGGACCACCAGAGCCTGTCCTGGCACTGCCTGATGCCAGCGTAACATCCCCCTTCCCAGAGTTACCCGGAAGTCTGCACAACCTCGGGCAGGAGGCAGAGCAGAGCCTCACTGCCTACGGGTGCTGGAGGCTCTGGGATACAGGAGGGCGTGGCCATGGCTTCCCTCAAACCCCTCACTGCCTTGGCATCTACACTGGCCAGTGTAGGGCAGCGTAGCTGTAATTTAGCTAAAACTGCACTCCCCTAAGAGCCTCTTCCTGAGAGCACTACCAGAGAACTCTGGGACTTTCCTCTTTCTCCAGCAACTGGGCACTGGCCAAGAAGCAGAAAGGCCAAGTGTGAGGTCATTGCTGGACCCCAGAGCCCCAGGAGTCCCTGGCTGCTGGGGGCTCTTTGGGTGGGAGGAGGACCCTGAGTCAGTTCATAGCATCTGTAGTTGGCCAGGGCTGCCACACCAAGTACCACCAACTGAGTGGCTTAAACAACAGAAACCTCTTGTCTCACAGCTCTGCAGGCTGGAAGTGTGAGGTCAAGGCCACGCTCCCTCTGTTGGTTCTAGGATCTGCTCTTAGGCCTTCTCCTTGCTCTGGGAGTCCCTCAGCTTGTAGAAGCATAACCCCAATCCCTCCTCAGTGTTCTCCCTGTGTGACTGCTTCTAGGCCCAAATTTCCCCTTTTTCTGCTGATGAGAGTCGTACTGGAGTAAAGAGTCCACCCCATCCCACTATAAACACACCCTAACTAGTTATATCTATAACGATCCCATTTCCAAATACGGGCAATATCAGTAGGAGAGGTCCTGGGGGTTGGTACTGGGGGTTAAGATTTGAACATATGAAACTGGGGGGCAGGGTGCATAGTTCAACCCATAGCAGGTTGAGACAAGGCAGGGACACTGCCAGCAGCACAGCGGCAGACCAGGGGAGGGGGGCGGAGGGCCTTTGGGTGGTTCGACTGGAGTGGGCTCAACTTTTACTACCAACTATTGTATTTTAGGGTTGTTTTTTTTCTTTCTTTCTTGTTTCCCTACTTGTTTCCCTTGAGGGAAGGTCATGGTGGAAAACTTGGGAGAAAACAGGATGAGCCTAGGCTGGATTTCCGGCCCTGGTAGATGAAGACTCTCTAGGGAGATGTGGCAGCAGAGGGGAGGGTGTGTAGGGATTGCTGGAGCCTGCACCTGACTCGTGCCTTTGAGGGGAAAAGGCAGGAAGAGGGGGACCCCCCCAGGGACCCAAGTGTCAAAGCCTGAGACAGCCCACAGGGAGTCCCCCGTCCGGCAGAGCCCTGATGGAGGCGTGGACCAGAGGGAACGGGAGGTGAGAAAGAAACGGAGCAGCCCCCTCAGCAGGCAGTAGGGACATCTCAGCAAAGAATGACGTGGACATGGGGTTCAAGGCCCTCCCTTGGGACCCTCTAAGTCCTCGTCCTTCAGTGAACTCCCGGGAAGGGACCGTGGTGGATGAAATCAAGCTTCCATCATTCCAACAGGCTGTGCCCAGGAAAGAAAACTGAGCTCAGGTACAGAAAAATAAAAGTTGGGCGTCTTGCACGCTTGGAGCTGCAGACTGAGATTCATTCCGAGTGAAAGAACTGGCCTCTCCCCCGACTCCTTCCTCTCTTGATCTCCACCTCGATCGGCTTTGGGGGGAAAGGCAGAGGTGGAGAGCACGGACGCAGAAACTGAAGACAGAGGCTGGGCAGGGAAGGCCAGAGAAGAGGAAGAGCAGTGGCCCTTGGCAGGTGATGCTTTGAGCCTGCATCCCCTGGCTCCACTTGCCCTTAAGTAGGTGGCAGGGTGCAGGACGGTCCCTTGTGCTCCAGCTGACTGCCCAGGTGACTGACACGCCACCTTTTCCCAGTCTCGCCAGCAAGTGGGGCTGCTCCATCCGGCTCCCCTTCTGGCCATCTGTTCCCGCTGCTCGGCAGCCCCTCTCCTCTGCCCCCGCCAGGGCCTGTCTGAGCGGGAGGGTGTGAGGGCCTCTGCCGAGGTGGGCCTCAGCCCCTCCATCACTCTCAGCCGCAAGGAAAGCACCAGCTGTCTGGCTTCATTTGCATTTTTCTCTCCCAAATAATGAAATTAGCCATGAGTTTCCTGAGGTGATGCAAGACGCCCATTTAGGCTAGAGGTGTCAGTGTGTGATGGAGAGGGAAGGAGAAGGTCAGGGAAGCGTTTGGATAACAAATGTGCAGCCCCGAAACAGGAGGGAAAATGATAACACATTTCGCTGGGGATGTACCTCTCAGCTCTGAGGAAAATGGACCTGTTTAGCTCCGAGGAAAGTTAGATGAGGCCTTGAAAAGGTAATTTTCCCCCTCTGGGATAAGGGCACAAACATTTTATGAACAAACAGAAAAAGACGTCAGCCAAGGCTGACGCAATCCTCAGTGACTGAACAATTCTTTGGCCACACACAGAACTGTCAACACGGAGATGAACGAGGGAGCCGCCGGAACGTCAGAAGGAAGAGGGGTCCAGGCAAAGCAAGCGGCCAGTGCCACAGGCTGCAAGAAGCCGGCCGTGGGAAGGAACCTGCCAGGTTCCAGGGAGGCCGGTGTGGCCAGAGCAGAGTGAGAAAGGGGAGGGGATGCAACCCAAGAGCCTGGGGGCCAGAGCCCGAGGGCTTTTCGGGGCCAGTGGCGGGACTGTGGCCACGGAACTCCAGGCTGGGCCTCCATCGGCCGCGCATCTTCCCGAGTCTCTGCGGCCCCGTCCTCTTCTCAGGAGGTCACCGGCCTTTGGATTCAGGCCCCGTTCTAATGCCGCGTGATCTCAGCCTCTCGCCTTAACCAATTACATCTACAAACACCCTATTTGCAAAAAGGTCCCTTCTGAGGTTCCCAACGGATGTGAACTTGGGGGAAAAGTCTTCCATCCACCGTAGACAGCCAACAGAGTTTCCAGAGCATGAGTGAGCGGTCGGGGGGAAGGGTGGGGGGATCACAGATGATCCGTAGGTGTTTAGCATAAAAATGGGAAGCTCGCGCTTCCACTCTCAGCGTGGGTTTGCGGTGGCGGGGGCGTGGGGTCTCCCTCCGGTCATGGTCAGGTTCAGGTACCCCAAGACACCCCAGAGGAGATGCCCAGGCAGCAATGAGGTATGCAGGTCTCTCTACAAGAACTGGTCTTGATGCCCTCAGGGACTTACACTTCCCTGCAGAGGAAGTGCTTTAAAGCCCTTTATATTCTGGAAAACCGGAGGACAAGTTGCCTTTCGCACGCCCTGGCAGTCATGCCAGCCTCCGCTGGGTTGGCACATGGCCAAGTTCACCCAGCTATTTCAGGTCCACCACCCCGGCCGCGTTCAACCTCTGCCTTTAACTGTATGGCTTCAGGCAAGTTATCAGCTTTGTCTCGGGTTCCTCATCCACAAAATGGGATGAAATGAATACTTAGAGTAGGATGGTAAGAAGTATGATAGATAAAATACTCTATGTAACGTGCTAGCAGGCATCAAATAAGAAGAGGTCTACGATTACGCCCTTGGCAGGAGGGAAATCTGGGCTTTTGCTGACACCTGCACTCCTGGGGGGAAGGGTCTCGGTCACTGTTACCTCCTGAACTCAATCGTGTTGTGGACCTGTCTGATTTCCACGTGGAAAGAGAGGAAAGAGAGTAAATCCGTGAGGGGGGCGGTGGGGAGTGCTGGGGGGTGAGGTAAATACTGAAGCCCTACGAGGGAAGGGACAGACACCAAGGATACTGACAAGAAGTTAATCACAGAAGCACGATGCATTGTGGGACCACCAGAGGTATCTTAAGCATCAGGGGTTGGGAGTTCCCTCGTAGCTTTGTGGGTTAAGCACCTGACATTGTCACTGCTGGGGCTCTGGTTGCAGCTGCATCATGAGTTTGATTCCTGGCCGGGGAGCTTCTATATGCTGTGGGCACAGCCAAAAAAAAAAAAAAAATTAGGGGTTAGATCTTTTGTAGGGATGACTTCCACACACGGAGCCTTGGCTGACTCTGCTTCTGTCATTTCCTGGTTGTTTTCATGAGGATCTGCCCCTGGGGGTCCTTGGAGTCGGACTGCCTTGATAGCTGTTTATACTTGAGTCTCTGGTCTTTTCAGGTGGGGAGCAGGTGAAGGGCTCAGATCAATGATGTGGATCCATGATCCAAATCCACTCAGGAGATACAACATGGTGGGGCAGGTAGAATATTCCTGCTGATCCCAGGCTTGGGAACCCCCTTTCCCACCTTGCCTCCACCGCCTAAGCTCCTAACTAGTCTTTCCTCTCTCCGGGAACATTTTCTGGCAGCCTCCACACTGCCACTGGAAGAATCTCTCTGAACTAAAAATCTGACCATGTCATTCTCCTGATTTGTATTTTTGAATGGCCCGCTCTTTGCCATAAGGCAGACTCTAAATTCAAGCCCCTCCCTCCTTGCCCCCCATCCTAAAAAGACACACTCATTCTTCACCGCCTGAACCAAGTGGGACTCTTTTCTGCTTCAAAGCAGAAACAAAACAGAACAGTGTGTAGCTTTCTGGGAGAAGCTAATCTAATAGTAGCACCAGGAATTAGCCTCTCTCCATCCGTATTTCAGTTCCAGTCCCTCTGTGTTGGCTTCTTTCTTAGTTGGGTTGTCCTCTCATGGTGGTAAGAAGGCTGCAGCAGCGCCTGCCTCATCCTGTTGCTCCTTCGAGAGCAAGGAAAGAGTAACCACCCCTGGCCCTTAAAGGGGCAGGTTTCCTCTGGCATCTTATTGGCCCTGATGGGTCACGTGTCCATCCCTGAGCCCGTCAGTGTGGTTGTGGGATGCTCTGATTGTCCGGGCATCTTTGGAGCTGCTGGTGGAGGCAGTTTCTCTAGAACCACATAGACGGAGAGAAAATGGCACAAATGGATCGCCACCTGAAAATCCAGAGCTAGTCTTACTAAAGAAGCGAATGTTCCCTCTCCCATCTCTCTGTCTCCAACTCTTGCTTGGTCCTGCAGGACACCCTCTAGTGCTACAGCCAGGCCACACCACTTACAGCTCTCCAAACAGACCTAGCTGTGCCATACTTAATGAGTCTTTGCTCAGTCTTCCGCTTCTCCTAGCCATCCTCTTCTGTCCGCCCCGAACTCCATCTCTGACCACTTCGTAACCATCGTTCCTCTTTTCGGAGTCATCTCTCTCTCCTCGGCTGTTCCAGATAGAGCCTTCTCCTATGAGCATCCTAGTATCCATTCTGTGTCCAAGTCTCTCATGACAGCTGCATTATGCTCAACTTACACAGGGCATTTTTGTACTTCTAGCACCCAGTCATTGTCTGACTATCCAAATGGTCAGTACATGTTCGTTTTTAGGGAATAAATAGACTCAAGCATGAGATACCTGGGGGACGGTAGCTAATTCATGGTTCTAGATAGTCTTTAGAAGTAGAGTCCTCAGGTTGAAGGGTAAATGTGAATGGTAGTGAAAAGTAACTCCTAACGAAAATATTTATAAAAATAATTCATTCATAGGATACTTTTATTTTCTGAATATCCCGAAGATACACAGAATATCTAAGGAGCGGTCAATAATCCAGTAATATCATATGAGGAAAATCATTCTTTCATGGGGTGGTATATAAGTTACATACAAAATTTTTTTGGGGGGGAGGTCACACCCATAACATGGGGAAGTTTCCAGGCCAGGGATGGAAACACGCCACATCTGTAACCAGAGCCACACCAGTGACAACGCCAGGTCCTTAACCTGCTGAGCCGCAAGGAAGCTCCAAGTTGCGTACAATTTGGAGAGGAGCTCCGTCATTACAGTCTCCGTCAGCATCCTTATCGATATTTTGGAAATATCAGGGTACTTCTGGACCAGCTTTCCAGCCCCGTGCGTGCTTCTGTTCAACACGCCAGATTTTCTGATATGGTCCCGTGGGAAAATTTTGCTTTCCGTTTTAACATTTTTCTTAAAATTATTTTGGAGTAGGATGCACAGTGGTATTATACATGGTGCTCTGTTTGACTGAGATGGACCTTCAGGTCTTTCAAGTTGCACTCACGGAGCGCTGTCGCTGGCTCCTCCAGGCCTTCGTCCAGCCCTGGTGCTGCGTGTACTCATCACACACACACACACACACACACACACACACACACAGTTGCTGGGGGTGAGCCCAGGAGGAGGCGCATGTGTCGACCGGGGGTGGGGGGGAGTTTCCCCTCCCTCCCGCCTCACTGTCATCACGGGTGAGGATGATTTCGTCCTGACAGCTCTTCATGTCAATCAAAAGTCTAGGTCAGACACTTATCAATTGACCCAGTGTTAAAGGTAGACTCTCATTTCAGCATCTGTCAATAGCCCCTTTTGATTCATTTAGACCAGAGCCTGCATCGCTGCCGTGATTTATACTGACGCGTGCGTGGACTTCTAAAGACAAGAGAAATCTTTCTAGAACTCTGAGACGCCACAGGCGTGGGGACCGCTGCTTCTCTGGCAGTCAAACAAAGAACCCTAGAAAGAAGATCAGACCTGGGGAACAATAAGACCCAAGCAAGACCTTCGGAAATCCTGCCTACTGTGTCTGCCGCTGAAGCCGGGCGCTCTCCAGGCCCGACGTTCATTTTAAAGATCCTGTATGGCCCGTGGTCTCGTCCTCAGGCTGGGAAGGCCTCCTGCAGGATAGCCGGGCTGATTTCTGAGTGATGAGGCAGTGGAGCCGCATCTCTGGGGGACAGAGGCCCCAGCTAACCTATGCACGCTCTTGGAAAGATGCCCACAAATAGAGGACGAGGGGCCGGCGGGCCACGTCCCCCTGGGCTGGTCTAGTCTGCTCTCCCCTCCGATCTGGCAAAATATCAGGAGAAGGTGCCCACTTGACCTCAGGTGTCTTCCCCTCGTCACCTCCCCCCCCCCGCCCCTAGTGGGGATAAGGCACGATTCTCTTTCCCAGGTGTTTGTCACAGAGCTGCCAATCGCTGCCTGCTTGGGAGACAGAGAAAGAAATGCGAACATGTAAGAAATTCAGAGGGGCCGAGGAAATTTTCCTGACGTGCTCCCGCTGCGACACCACGGCAATTGAAGAAGGCCTGTCATTGGGCTGTCAACCTTTAACCTCCCCCAGACGTACTTTGAAATGATGTGCAAACTATTGCTGTCCCGTACCGCTGGCGCCTGCCGGCTCTGCACGTCTGTCCTTGATGTCAGTCAAAAGTACTTAACTGGCACCCACGGTGCCTTGGAAAAAACCCTCCACAAAATACCAGTAATGACTTGAGTTGGGAAGACTAGCTCTTGTCAAGTAATGACTTTTTGACATAAGGTATTGTTTACCTAGGCAACGTTCTCTTACTTGCATTTTAATGAGCCTAATTAATAATACGTTAGGCGTCCTCAGCTATTTCTTCACAGCTGGACCATATGCACTAATTACACGGCACGTCCAAACCTAAAATAATCCATTTGGTCAGAGGAAATAGTTTAAATGTGGAGAAAACCTTGGTGTACGTATATTTTTGCTTCAACCCCTTAATGATGTCGGCTAATGATATCAAAGCGATTTGCGAAGGATGAAGGCACATTTCACCTTTCAAGATGTAGGTTTTGTCTGTGTTGGTTGGTGGACATTTTCATTGGGAGAAGTTTCGGGAGCGTGCACGAGCAATTGCTTGGTGCAAGCTCCTACACACGTATCCTAGGTACCTATTCTATACGGGTCGAACCAGAAGAGCCCTCAAGGGGAAGAATTAACATCAGTGGTAGTGGATGGTAATCTATGAATGGAAACATTTTACTTATAAAGAATAAATAACCTCCAAAGGGCCATTTTGGAGCTTCCGAGTCTTTTGTGTATTATATAAAACATTATTTTTTATCGGCTTCCCTCAATATCAAATTCCTATTTAGCTTTTGCACTGTCTGCCATAGAATCTTAGAAACTCAAGTAAGTATGAGGAATATCACATGATTATCACTAATATGTGGAATCTAATTTTTAAAATGACAGAACTTATTTACAAAACAGAAACGGATGAAGAGATTTCAAAACCACCTTTGTGGTTACCAAAGGGGAAATGCTGGGGGATGAATTAGGAGGTTGGGATTAGCAGACACACATACTGTTTATAAAAGAGATAAGGAACAAGGACCAGGGAACGCTGCTCGACAGTGTGTAATAACCTATAGCGGAAGAGAGGCTGAAAACGAATGGACAGATGTATGTGTATAACTTTGCTGTACACCTGCAACTAACACAACAATGTAAGTCAACTGCACTCCAATAAAAGACTGTTAGTTAAAATAATAAAATAAATATTTGGAATCAGGGCAAGATGACAACTCCAAATAAGGCAAATGGCAGGTCACCTAGATTGTGGGACAGTGACAGGACAACCTCCACCTGCCTCACAGAAGGTACCCCAGTGACAACCTTCCTCGGGAATGTACCAAGGACTCCATTGTCTCAGAGGGACTTCAGTCCTATTAGCAGGTGGACACAGAGCTGTTGACACTTGAGTGTGACCACCTGACTTCGGGGCACAGAGATGGGGACGGTCCCAGGGAGAACAGGAGCTGCGGTGCAGCTGTTACAGATAATCTGTGATATTGATCACTTGAGCTCAGAGCCAGTTATTTATTTATTTTTTTCCAAAATAAATCATGCCATTTAGCTCTCAGGCTGCAAAAAGATCCTGGCGGATGTACCGTGAGGAACGCTTCCGTGAAGGGAATGCTTCGAATCCCTGCAGAGATGCTTCCAGAAACCAAGCCGACAACTTAAGCACTCAGACCTCTAACTAGTGGAAGAGAGAGATGTAGTAGAAGGCTTGGTTCTCTTCGAGTGACTTTTGGACTCCACCAGGTCCCCATCCACCCATGTTTTAACAAGACATAGTTCAAAGCAGTCAGAGACGATTGGAGCTAATTGGTTGATTCAGCAAGAAACCTGGGAAAAGGTGATGCTGAGGTTGGAAGGCATCAGGCTGGCAGGGTTAGCAGATGCTCTCCAGACAGGGCCTGGGAGTGGAGGTGCACCCCGCCAGGCACCATATGTGTGACGGACATGACGGTGAGCGCAGGATGCCTGGGCGAAGGTGACAGACTGGCTCTCGTGTGCAGAGAGGGAAACTTCCCTTGGAGTAGACACAAGTGAAATCATGTCCACAAATTGGGCACATTTTCAGGCTGCTGGCCACTTGGCAGATTTTTCCCTGCTGCAACCTCGCGCCCCCCCCAGGGAGCAGAAAGCCTACACTGTTCACCATGACAAGACACCTGTCCCAGCTGTCCCCAGGGCTCTTGAAGACACAGAGGATGACTTGCAGATCCCAGAGACACAATCGCCAGGCGTTTGCGGGGCTCCTTTCGGGCACGGCGCACGCGCATTCTCTGCTTGAGCCCTCAAGGCTTCCTAGGGGAAGGAGAGGTGCTCCAGTGGACAGAGGAGCCAGAACTCAAACTCAGGTCTTACCAAATCCATGGTCAGCGCGGTTTCGCTCTGCCTTTTGGAGTTTAAGCCAGACAAGCTCAGGAGAATGTCATCACAGAGTGTTATATGTTGAAAATTGCTATTCTGTTCTTTTTTTAATCTCAAAAACATTTTGTAAATTGTTTTAAAGTTGTATTGACTTCTAGTTGAATTACAATGTTGGGATAATTTCTGCTGTACAACAAAGTGATTCAGTTATACATCTGCACATATCTTTTTCAGTCTTTTCCCGAATAGGTTATGGAATATTGGTGGATTTCCCTGTGCTACGCAGCAGGTCCCTGTTGATCGTCCACTCCATGTACGAGAGCATGTGCCAATCCCCGATGCCCTGCTCTTCCTTTCTAACGGGACAGGTGCCATTCTCTGAGGATGTTTGCTCGTTCCTAGATATCCCCCAGGCTTCCCTCTCTGTGCCTCTGCTGGGAACGTCTTTCTATCCTCACCCCTCTTGCCCAGTCTTTGCTGTGAAAGCCCACTGTTTCTCTCTCTCACTCTCCCTCCTCTCTCTCTCTCTCTCTCTCTCACACACACACACACACACACACACACACACACAATTCTATCTCCTGCACAGTAGGGAAGATGTTTAAAATCTCCTCTACTGTTAGAGAGAAACATTTATTTGAGTGCAGGCAGGTGGATGGTGGGCAGATATGTGGTTTTAAAGAATGAACTCACAAAGAGACCTCCAGCAATGTGTTGGATGCGGCTTTTTTTTTGCAAGGAGAAACCATTATTGCCTCGTTTGCCCTCACCATAATCAGAAAATATTTTTCGAGATCGTAGGTGACTGGAGAGGAAGAAGCTGGCAGAGAAGTCTCAGGAGCCTAGAAGATCTCTGGTTTCTTATGTGATGAAATAGGCTTGTGTGGGTGGCCGGTCATTGATCATCACAATGAGGACGCTGCCACTGCACCCCTGGAGATGCTTGGCCATCAGAACACCTGCTGTGCCATCATCTCACTGTCCAGCATTGACCTGTCACATCCAAGCCGCCTATCTCATGTAGGCTTACAAACTGCCGTTCATTCACAGAGCCCAGGCCACCGATTGCTTCTGCACACGTGGAAAACACTCATTTGATTGACTGGATTCCCTGGTGCACTCTGCAGACTAGCAGGACAGCTCGAAGTGAATGGGGACTGAACGTTATTACTGAGCTGAAAGGCTGAAAGTTAGAACCTGGTTGATTTAGGTTCCAGCTAACATCTCTACCAAGCCACCCAGGTGCAAATCCTTCGCCTTCATTATGCACAAAAGCATTTACCGCGTGTCTGTCACGTGCCATGTTACCAGTTCCAGTCAACTATCGCTCCTACACCCTCACTGGACTCACTCTTAAAACATATAGTTGGTTCTCCTTATTTGTGAAAGGTAGGTTCTGGAGCATCACCAGCAACACTGAATTTGCTTCTAGGGAAATACAGGGTTAGGTTCCTGAGAGTCTCTGGCCACAACTTTTTCATCAACTTATCAAACATAACCTTGTTTGATGTGTGTGTGTGTGTGTGCACATGTGTGTGTTTGTTTTTTGTCTTTTTGCCATTTCTTGGGCTGCTCCCGCGGCATATGGAGGTTCCCAGGCTAGGGGTCTAATTGGAGCTGTAGCCACCGGCCTACGCCAGAGCCATAGCAGCGCAGGATCCGAGCCGCATCTGCAACCTACACCACAGCTCACGGCAACGCCGGATCCTTCACCCACTGAGCAAGGGCAGGGACCGAACCCGCAACCTCAGGGTTCCTCGTCGGATTCGTTAACCACTGAGCTGTGACGGGAACTCCTGATGTGTGTTTTGCTTAAGGACACTTGATTTAACACTGTTCCTGAGCACCGAACTCCCAGCCAACAGCCCTGTAACTCACGGCTGAATGAAACTTACCTAACACATGTATTTTCTCTGTAAAGCACATTGCAGTTTGCTGGTACGTAAGAGCACCAGATATAATGTCAACCCTGCATTTGGGATTTTTTTTTTCTTTTTTCAGCTGCACCCCACAGCACATAGAAGTTTCTGGGCCAGGGATTGAATCTGAGCTGGAGCTACAACCTAAGCCTCAGCTGTAGCAACGCTGGATCCTTAATCCACTGTGCCCAGCTGGGGATGGAACCAAACCAGCGCCTCCACAGAGACAAGCCGGATCATCAACCCACTGCGCCACAGCGGGAACACCCAAGGGATGTAAGTTAAACAGTAAAATCATCAACACAAAGCACAAAAACGTGAAAAAGGTGGCGCTAAGTAGACCATGAAAAGAACACTTGTTTATGGCACATGGAGCAAAAAGGCAGAGATGTCACTTTGTCCAGCTGCAGGTGACGCAAACTCTTCACCACTCTGTGCATGCCCTGAAGTGAGCACAAAACACCGTGAGATTTGACACTGGGGGGGGGGGGTTCCATAAATATATTTTGGCGATTAGGTGAATTTGCAAATACAGAAGTCACTGATAATGAGGGTTGACTTTATATGAAAAAGTATGCTGAAAGAAGCAGTTACGAGGCACTGTTTGTGACAGGCCCTCAAAAGGTAATACTTTTTTTGGAAAGAGGGGCAAAAAGTATCATTTTCTGTGTTTATCACAGGAAGCCTTTTCAGAGACAGAATTAAATATGCCGGAGATTTGGGTTCAGCAGTATTCACGTGGATATAGCCGAGGCAACTGATTCCTTGTCGAATCCCCATCATTTCTCGTGGCTCCTCAGCCAGACTGAGCTGTTTCGCCATCGGATCTGCCCTCAATTATGCATTTCACACTCTCCTTCTTTTTGCCTCTCCCAGTGCATGGATGTCTCCAATTCATTGCTACCTGCCCTAGCTTTCTTGGGGCTGGGCCTGGGGCAGGGGCTTGGACCCGTTGTCTGTCTCACGCGTTGCACCTCGTGGTCCTAGGCTGCCTGGAACTCAGGATTCATCCCCAGAGGGTGATAAGCTACGGGGGTGGGGGTGCTGGCCCAGCCTGTCTTGGGTTGGGTGTTTTCAGCATCATGTTAAATGATCCTGTTTCTGCCACTGAGAAATGAGAGGAGTGCTAACTATCCAGCCCTCCTCACGGGGTTGCTCTTATGAGGCTGGGAGAGGACAGAACGCAGTGGAGGAGCTTACAAACTGTAAAGAAATATTAAGATTACTATAACTTATCTGGACCCTTAGCTTTTTTTCTTCTTTTTTTCTCTGTCTTTGAGGCTTTTCATCTTTTGAAAAACAGCTCCATTTCTAATAACCCCATGACTCTTTTTGTGAATGGGTCTAGCAAAATTGAAGTGAATATAAGGCTTGTGACTAAACCTGAGCTTTGGGGATTTTTCCCTTTCTCATGCCCATCAAGTGATGAGCACTGTCTGGGTCTTGACTTCACTTTCCTTATTTGTCAAACATGCTTTTAGATCTTATAAGTTAAAAGCAGTGCTCTTTCGGCAGCCATATCTCATAAGGTAACAATTCAAATGAAACATGTGTCATCAGTAAGCACTTATTAAACACTTGCAGTGTACAAGACCCACGTCTTGTGCAGCAGCAGAGAGAGAAGAAATGTAAAATCACGATCCTTAATTTTGAAGACAACATATCCATGTCAATAAAATATCTTGAGAAAAGTTGTTACACTTCTCTCTAAAAAAATTTATTTTATTTTTTTAGAGCATAGTTGATTTACAGTGCTGTGTCAATTTCTGCTGTATAGCACAGTGACTCAGCGCCCCCCCACACACACTTTTTCACATACTATCTTCCATCACGTTCTATCCCAAGAGATTGGATATTGGAGTTCAACAACCTACTACTCGGTCATAAGAAAGAACAAAAGAATGCCATTTGCAGAACATGGATGGAACTAGAGATTCTCAAACTACGTGAGGTAAGTCAGGAAGAGAAAGACAAATGCCATGTGATATCACTTATATGTGGAATCTAAAATATGACACAAATGAACCTATCAGCAAAATAGAAACAGACTCACAGACAGAGAGCTGCACACACTTAACAGTCAACTAATTAAAAAAAATCATCTACGTAGAGCAAAGTTTCTGGTGACTTGGAGAACTCTTGATAACTCTGCACGGAGCAGGTGTGTCGGCCAGCGATCCCACAAGCAAACCCTCCTGGCAGATGATGTCTGAGGACCCTGGGGGAGGGGGGACTGGGCCATGAAGTCAGAAAAAAGCGGGTGGAATCCAAAATCTCCCACTTACTTAAGTCTGGGCTCAAATTAGTCCCTCAACTTCTTTGAGTGATTTCCCCTCATCTAAAAGTGGGAATAATTGTATCTCCTTCAGTAGCTTTTGTAAGGATTCCATACAATTTTATGGGCAAGCACTCTGAGCCTAGGGACCAGCACACAGGAAATGACCAAATAAATACAGATCTTCCGTCCAAGAGCCCCAAACGGAATGATTTAGAGTGACTTTGTTCTCAGGGCCACAGTCACTCATCGTAAGTTTTTATGTAACAGGCCCTCTACTAAGTATTGGGTATAAAGAGAAAATAATACATACTTTCTGTCCTACAGGAACTTGCAACTTAGTGAATTTAACCAAAGGACAAGCAAATTGAATAAAACTTTCTTTGGAGAGGAAAATGCTTCCCCAAAGTCCATTTCTGAATCTCTTATTTTGGTCTTTCTCATGGAGCCTGTGGGGTGATGGCAGAGGTTGTGTAGTCCATTTATTTGCTTTCCCATGGAGATCTTTGTTTTTGGGAAAATCTAGTAAGTTCTGCCGGAAGACACTCATGGCATGTTGTAAGTTTAATTATGTTCAATTCATTAACACAATTAGAGCTGTGAACAAATTTATTGACACAGCCAGAATCACTTAGTAACAGGCAATGAGTCATAGATTAAAAAAACCTATTCTTACAGGTCTCTAAACTCTGGGAATGAGAAATGGGAGATTCATCTTTAGTTCCTTGGAACAGTTCTAAGAGATCTGACCAGAGGTTGCCACTAATAATTCATTCCAAGAGTCATTCATATTTTAAGAAGGGTCCTAAAGCCCCATGGAACATAAATTGAATCTCCTTGAAATTTCATTTTAACATAATAGGGGATCCAAACGGGAAGATCTGATGAATATGGATTTGATTTTAACTCTGCTGAGCTGGCCTCCCATACGATCAGCAGATGGAGGCTCACTCTTGCTTCTCTAGTGAAGGCCAAAGGGATACTAGCGGTTGGGAAGAATCTAGGATCAACAGCCCAGTCTTCTGAATTAATCCTTTCTAGCTAGACTGTGATCCTTCCACTGCAGCTTATTTGCACAAATAAGTGGTGAGGAAACTCGGTGTACATGCATGAAGCAAAATTCACAAAGAAGGATTTTATGATCTAGGGCAGTTTTAAGAATATTCTTTTTTTTTTTTTTTTTTTTTGTCTTTTTAGGGCCGCACCTGTGGCATACGGAGGTTCCTAGGCTAGGGGTTGAATCGGAGCTGCAGCTGCCTGCCTACACCACAGCCACAGCAACACCAGATCCAAGCTGCATCCGCGACCTACACCACAGCTCACGGGACGCTGGATCCTTAACCCACTGATCAAGGCCAGGGATCGAACCCACAACCTCATGGTTCCTAGTCGGATTTGTTAACCACTGAGCCATGACGGGAACTCCAAAAATATTCTTTTGGATGAGAGTCAATGTATCAATTTCCAGGCAAAGCATTTTTAACGGGGCCTCAATAAAGTACTCTACTTTTTGCTATTGTTGTTTATTAATAAATTAACCAAAGAAAAGCTTTTTCTTAAACATCACGTATAGTCAGAAATATTTAGGGAGTTCCCTGGTGGTCCAGTGGTTAGGATCCAGCACTTTCACCACTGTGGCCTGTAGCCAAAAAGAAAAGCAAAGAAAAGAAGCATTTTCCCATCAGAACCATTTACTTCTCTAAACAATTCTTAGTTGGCATAACACCATTGGCAACTCGATCCTCAAAGAAAGTTTCACACAAATAGTTTTGATCACCTCACATATACTCTACCTGGATCTATTTTTACTTCCTCACGGGATTACATGTGACACTAGAAGGTGAACAGACTCACAGACAGAGGACAGGCTTGTGGTTATCAAGGGGGAGGGGGAGGGGGAGGGAGTAAGGTGGATGGGAAGTTTGGGGTTGGTAGATGCAAACTATGACATTTAGGCCGGCTAAGCAATGAGGTCCTGTCTCTAGGGATAGACCATGATGGAAGATAATATGAGAAAAACAGTATATATATATATAGCTGGGTCACTACGCTGTGCAGTAGAAACTGGTACAACATTGCACATCAACTATAATTTTAAAAAAGAAGGAAAATAACATGTGAGTGTGGGTTTGAATCCCATCTGCTGACTTAGTAACTAGCCTGACTTTGGGCATGTTTTTAAGCGTTTTTGTGCCTTAGTTCCTGCATCTGTAAAAATGGCTGTGATAATTGTGTTGCTTACCAGTATTTGCTTTCAGTTTAAATGAAATATGTGTAAAGACCTTAGAATGGCAGCTGATACCTTATCAACACTCACAAAACTGTAGCCATTATCATCACCCACAGCCTCTCACCAATCCCACCCCTGCTGTGGAGCTTACAATTTCAGTTGCCCCTTGCGTGGATCCCAGCACCCAGGGACTCAACAAGGAACCTGAATTCTTGTGTTACTTCCCAGGTTTTTTTTTTTTCCCCCCACTTATCCGATAAATTCTTTGCATGTACAACTAGCTTATCATCTTTGCAAAATCAGAAAAATTTAATTGATAAAAGTCTGCATTTTATTCCCTTATGCATGCAGTTTTAAACATATCAGCTGACATACAGTGTATTTTAGAAAAGAGATGGGCAGTAGAATTACAGCTGGAAAGTTAGATGCATGGCCTTAGACACTCAGAGAGTCATGACCTGGAAAATACACTAAGTACTCGCTTATAGGAAGCCAGGTTGACAGCAGAATCTGATTTAGGAAAACACCCACGGAGACACCATACACGAGCAAGCAGCAAGTTGTTAAGTTTCCATTATAATGTGTTTCTGAGTCTTACGAAGTTGTGGGAGGGGATGCTCTCTGAGACAAAAGTCAGCTGGCATCCTCCACGTCTATGCTACGTGGTACCCAGCTGAAGCCGACTGTGAAACGGTGAAGACAAGTAAAGCAGCTCAGGAGGAGACAGCTGCCATCATATTAAAGAAAATTCTACCAAGATCAATAAAAATGATTAAGGGACTCGGAGAATTGATTTTTGAGAAAAGATTAAGAAAAATAAATGTGCCGCCTGACACATAGCCAAGGAGGACTATGATAACTGAGTTGTCAAATGAGGTACATAAGATGCCGCCGAGGAGACTTTCTCTAGGAAAGTCCTACGGGCTCTGAGGATACAGCCTCCTCCAAGAAGCAGTGGGAGGCACTGCCACCAGAACCGTGGATCACTCAAGTGGCCAGACGTTTCTTGAAAGTCGGTTGCGGGCAGCAGATGTGGACCAGATGACCATGCAAGTCTCTTTTCTTTTCAGTGTGATTTTAGTAAATTTCTGGGAACAAGAGGACGTAGGGTGGCAGATACATGATTTCAAACAAGCTTCTGTTTTCAGGGTGGTGTCATTCAAACTATCTCAGACCACACAAATACAATGAAGGCAGAGAACAGACTTGTGATTGCCAAGGGGGAGTGGGAGGGAGTGGGATGGACGGGGAGTTTGGGGTTGGTAGATGCAAACTACGACGTTTAGAATGGCTAAGCAATGAGGTCCTGCTGTACAGCGCAGGGACCTATAGCCAGTCTCTTGGGATGGACCATGATGGAGAATAATACGAGAAACAGAATGTACATAGATGCCTGACTGGGTCACTCCGCTGTACAGCAGAAGTTGACATAACACTACAAATCAACTATACTCTAATAAAAAATTAAAAAAAAAATAAAACGAAGGCATGAGGAATAAGCGTCGCCTACAACTTGACATACCTCTGCCCTTAAACACATACATACTCTATGTGTGTTTATACAGACATCTGTTGTATAAATATATACCTACAAAACAGATAGGGACACCGTGTCCACACACCTGTAAACACCTAAACATGTCGCCTGCAATGTCTGCATTTTGGGATGTCCCGTCATTTCCACAGTGAGTTGGATGGTGATGGAACCTCTTAGTGAATTGCCTCTGTTCTTTGTCCTGGCAGTTTCTAGAAATGGCTCCTATGCCAAGTATGAATCATCTTTTTCTGGCACCGGAAAAGCTATTTTCAGCAGAGCCATTCTGCAGGGTCATTACTCTTAAGGCTGCATTATAGGACATCAGAGGAAATGACATAAGCCAACTCAATTCACAGAGAGTAGCAGGTGGGGCTGGTGAAGGCTACATCACCCCACCTAAATGTTCACCTCCAAAGTCACAAAACTGCTCAATACAGTCAGGGAGAGAGAAAAATCTAACCACAAATGGGGGAAAACGGCATGAGACATGCCCTCCTGGTATAAAACGTCATCTGTTTCTTAGAATAATGCAGGTACCTAATCATATACATAAAATGATATAACACATATTGTGAAATTCCATATACTCGCTGTTTGGCTGCTAGTTTTTACACTTTCCACATAGTACATGAGACCTCTAAAGAACCACCGACATAACAAAATGGGAAGAGGATAAAATGTGAAAAAGTGTCAGGGAAAAGTGTTGACCTATGCCTGCTTGCCGAGGCAGCCTTCCATTCAGTGGAAGGCATATCTTAGATTGACTTTCCTCGTTATTGAAAGAAAGCAGAGGCTGAGCAGGCCACCTTTTCACTGCTCAAGGGCTGAAAGAGAAGTTGATTGTCCTCTCAAGGGAACTGCGTGTTGGTCTCCACCTAAGGGCTTGCCCAGCAGGACTCTTAGCGCTGAGAGAGGGCTTAGCACCACTCAGCATGGATGAAGACTGGACTAAGTGGCCATGTCGTTACGGATGCCTGTGCCATATGCACCAAAGCCAAGGTTTAACATTAGACGTACTCATGCCATTTTTTTTTTGCAGGTTTTTCTATGACTTTTTTTTTTTTTTTTTTTTTTTTTTTGCTGCCTCTTTCTTTTCTTTTCTTTTTTCTTTTTGTGGCTGTTCCTGTGGAATGCGGAAGTTCCCAAGCTAGGGGTCGAATCAGAGTTGTAGCTGCTGAGCCCTGAAATAATACCACTGATTATGCGAGAGACTGTTTGAATTTTACCAGTTTTTCCACTAATGTCCTTTTTTCTGTTCCAATTCTGGATACTGCAGTGCATTAATTTGTCATGATTTCTTTGTCTCCTCGAGTCTGTGATAGCTTCTCTTAGTTTTTCTTTCTTTCTTTTTTTTTTTTTTTTTTCCATAACCTTGACAGTTTTAAAGGGTTCTGGTCAGGAATTTTATTTTATAATGGGGTTAAGGGCCCGGAGGGAACAATACCAGTGACGAAAAGCACACATAATATCAGGGAGTGCATATGGTCCATATAATTGTCACGAGTGAAGCTAATCTTGGTTATTTGGCTAAAGTGATGTCTGCAGTTTTCTCCAGGGTAAAGTTACTCTTCTCCCGTTTCATAGTCTCCTCTTTGGAAGTGAGTTCAACCCACACACAGAAAGGAAACTAAGCTTCATATTTTGGAGAGGAGACTATCTACCCATATTATTCCAGATGCTTCTATAAGGAAGATTTGTTTGTTCCTCCCCATTTATGTATTTATATCAGGATGCATTCGTGTTAAAGAGCCCAATACCACGATTGTTACTTTTTGCCTCGAATCTGCCTAGCTTTGGAATCTAGGAGCCCTTTTAGGCTGATGCTTATGTTCTTTGGACATGGTGCCAAGCTTTTTTATTTTACTTGTCACAAGCCTAGAATCAGCTACTTCCCCAAGGATACCTGGCTCCGTTTGTTTGAGCTGTTTGGCAGTGGTGTTTAGAAACCAAGATCTGGGTGCTGGGTGTGCTCATAGCTACGGAGCCATGGCTGCTTCTAGGCTGTCTCAGGAAACAGGGCTAGAATATATGTGTGCATGTTAAACTGCGTATTAACACATATCTCTATCTGTATATCTGCTGAATACATCACACGGATATCTCCAACTTAAGCCATCACCACAGGCGTTATTCCAGCCTTTCCCGTGCCTGTTTGTTTGCAACTTGTTTCTCTCACATGGAGAAAGGGGGTTTCCATTATCAGCTCTCTTACACATGTAGAACAGCTTCAGGATTAATAAGCTATGCCCCTTTGAGAAAAAAAAAATACTGAACCAGCGTCTATTGCTCATACTTCGCTTTTCTTTTCTTTAGCTTTAGTGTCTAGTCAAAACAACATTTTCCCAAAGTTACTTAGATTAACTCCTTTTCCCCTCACTCTTTTATCGTGTACACTTTTAATAAATTAGACCCAATTTTCATTCCACAGATTCCCAACTTTTTTTTTTTTTAAATCTGCACACAAAAACACTTCCTCTTTCTTACATGAGTTCTACTGGTTTTAACAAATCCATAAAGTTATATACCCACCACCACAGTACCACACAAAAGAGTTCCACAACCCTAAAATTCCCCAGTGTGGCTGTATTATATTTAATGTTTCTGCTTCACCTGTTCCATGGAAACCATCCCCATAAATTTCCCTTTTCCATAATGTCATATAAATGTAATCAGGATTTGGGTTCTGCTTTCTTTCACCTAACAAAATACATTTTTGTTCACGTTGTTGCATGAATCAATTAATTTTTTTTTTTCTTTTTAGGGTCGCACTTGTGGCATATGGAAATTTCCAGGCTAGGGGTCAAACTGGAGCTGCAGCTGCCGGCCTACACCACAGCCACAGAAACACAGGATCTGAGCTATGTCTGCAACCTACACCACAGCTCATGGCTATGCTGGATCCTTAACCCACTGAGCAAGGCCAGGGACTGAACCTACACCCTCATGGATACTAGTCTGGATTATAACCAGCTGAGCCACAGTGGGAATTCCCTCAGTTAACTTTTTAAAATTGCTTAGTATTTTATAGGTAGGAAAATATCTTGACTATTTTCAACTACTTGGGTAAATATACTTACTTTAAAACAAATTCAGTTGATTTGGGAATAGGATTGCTGAGTCATATGTTATGTACGTGTTTAACTATATAAGAAACTGCCAAACTGATTCCCAGAACTGCTGGCTATCTCATTTTGCATCCCCATTAGCAAGGAATGAGAGTTCCTATTGCTCTGCATCCTTGTCAGAATCTGGTATTGTCACTTTTTAGGTTTTAATACTTCTAATAATGGTGTAGTAGTATCTCATTTGCTTTTAATTTGCATATATCTAATGACAAATGATGTTGGGCATCTTTTCATGTACTTATTTGCCATCATTAAATCTTCTACAGGGAAGTGTCCATTCATAAATTTTTCCCGATTTTTAAATTATGTTGTTTTCTTACAAAATGAATTTTAATTACCATTTCCTTATTAATGTGGCCGTTATGAAAATATTAAAAACTTTTGCATATATCATTCACCAGTAGGCGATATTACAGTCAATTATGTTCCACGAAGTCATTATGCACGGTGAATTATCTAATGAACCACTGCTCTTAGGGGAAAATAGGTACCTATATACATTATCTCCCATAGTTTTTTATCTTAAACCCTAAAAACAACTCATTCTGACCTTCTCTTTATTTTACAAAAGAGAAAAGGAGGTTCAGGGTGTTAAAAACCAACCAGCTGGTCCCAGAGCCAGAACCTCTTGTGCTGCACCACCCGCTCTGGCCCTCTGTCCACCAGTCAACTCTGAGCCTGAGAGCTGAACCAAGGCAGAGCTTCCCTTAGCTCTGACTCGGCTAGGAAGGTGTATGTCAGATGATCCCAAAGTTTCACCCCTGGAGCATGGCTACCAGTGAGTGAGAGGGCCGGGAGTATAAAACAATACTCAAGTCAAAAGCATGGGGTCACAAATAAATTTTAGTGAACAGGTGAATTCACAAATACAGAATTCGTGAATAATGCGGATGGACAGTACTTGCAAGATATTTGGAAAAAATGCTACAAAATAGGAGGTCTTGACGTTGAGCCCTACTTCGGTGCCTTGAATAAGGCATCTAAGTCAGGGCAGAAGAGATAAAAATATATACTGGTCCCATTCTTGTCCATCATGGGATGGGACTGGTATGCCTCACGGGATTCTCCGTATCTTACATTATGAATTTTTCTAAGGAAAAACTGCAGTTCACACTGTTGCATACAATTCAGTATTTAACATGAACTCTTTAAAGCACTGGTTCTCTACCAGACACCTGGTCCAGTGCATCGAAGTTGACATCTTTGAAGAGCAAACATACTCAGAGGGTCACCTACTGCCTGGCTCTGTAGTCATGGTCTCATTTTTAAAGGAATTGCCACAGCAGTGCTCCAGCTGCCATATGTTCCCCCCTCAGCTTTTGGAGCCAGGGTGCCCTGATCTTTTCCTTTGTCCTACAGCACTAGAACTACATCTATGAGTAGTGGGGTGTCTAGGGATGACTTCAGTGCAATGGCGGCTGACTGAGGGAGCACGGGGCACCTCTTACTGAAGCGGAAGCTCCTGATAGCAATGAACTTCCTGCAATGATTCGTGGGGTCCTAGCCACTCAACCATATGTGCCTCGCAGCAATAGGAGGGAGGAGTGGTGCCCGGCTAGTACCAGCTGATGAGAGGGGATCCACATTTGGTTGAAAAAGGAGGAATATATTGTGTCCCCTTTGCGCTTTGCAGAAGGAAGGTTGAGAGCAGTGGATGGAACAAGCTGTTTGTATTCTTCATTCGCCTCTGCTCTAAGAGGGGTCTGCTTAGCTTCTCCAGGACCAGGAGAGGGGCGGGGACAGTAAGTGGCCAGGGGCGAGATGGATGGTGAAAGGGTGAACTGGCTTGTAAGCACGTACATGGCTGCCTTTTAACGTCTCAAAGTATTCCACGGAAAGGGCACTCTGTGTGTCCTGAGACAATTATCATTCCAGAGAAACTCGCCAATGTGGTCAGATTACATTAGCCTTCTCTTCTCCAAGGAGCTCGTCTGAGCGCAGTGCTCTCACTCTGATGCCATCATCATCAAGCACCTGCCCGACACAAACACCCGCTCCACCGGCGGTCACCCTGGCTGACCCCAGTACACAGGGCCCCTGCCTGCTGTACCACCCCGCCCTCCATTCCTTCCTCTTCTGGCCTGCTCCGCTGTCACCTTTGCATATCTACCCGTTCCTGAAGCGGTCATCGCCACAGTGAGGTCTTGGGCGATGGACTCTGGGCGTCCACTTGCCCAGGCAAAAGTTCCCTTGACACCCAGGGTCGAATTCCCGCCCTGGCCCTCCACCCCTTCTGACCACTTGGCACCTGCTCACACACTCTACATTTTACTCCTTCTTTGTGGTCTCTCTCCCACTAAAAAGTCAGCTCTGGGGGATCAGGAATGTGGGTTTCTGTTTCATCCCCACTCTTTCCCCAGTTTACAGAACAGTGCAGTAGGCACTTAGCACATACTTACTGAACGTAATAAATAAATCATCTTTCCTAGAGTACATTTCCGAAGGTAGAGGATTAATTCACATGACGCAAGCCCTTGCGATCAACGGTCCTTTCATGAATGTCTTCGATGCTAAACTTGACTTTCATGTGTGGTGCTTGGTACACACTTAGAACAGCAGGCCTGTGGCTACCGGCAAGGAAAGGCAATTTCTTTTGTTTTCCCTCCAGATCCTTTCTTCACGGCGAAACCTCGGCAAAGTCCTCCACTGACTCTCGGGCGAAAAGGTACGTGGACATCAAAGTCCATCAGTTTTTTTTTCCCAACCTTGAGATCAGGCTACCATCTGGCTGCCCAGAACACTTGGTGTCTGGGAGAAGTCATAAGCCCGTGTTAATGTCAACATTGTTTGGAACAAAGCTTTCTTTTTTGTTGTATATTGGTGGCTAACAAACAATACATATTCATAAATGCTGATGAGATGGTAAATCTGAGCTGACATGGTCTCCCAAGAGCAGGGGGACAAGTGGGGGTTGGAGGATGAGCGGCTGGACACCATGAATGGCCATGCACCTCCACTGGGGTTGGCATTTCTGCTCCGCGGGCCATTTTCTTTACAAGGCCATAGTTCCATGGTGCAGTTTCAGAAAATTCTGGTTTTTGTTGGACCGTTTTAAATGCTGTTATTTTTTTTTTTCACATAGGGACAATACAACAAATGTTTCTTCAGTGTTTATTCTATGAGGGGCACTGTGTCAGGGGCCAGAAATACTATGGTCATACCTGGGCCTGACCTCTCAAGCAGAAACCCTCCAAGCCTCCCTCTGTCCTTGATCTGGTTTCTCAAATGCACCTGCCATCAACTGGTCTGCAGAGCACACAGATGTCTCAGTACAGGGTAGGAAACTGACTTCGTGGACTAGTTCTGTCCTGTGTGAGTCTGGGTAACATTAGCTCTCTTTTCCAAGGCTAGCTGACCCCTGGATAAGCAAAATATTGAGACTCCCAACTTCCTACAGGGCAAGTCACAGTGCGGGTGGAAAGGTCACAGTCCTTCAGATAGATCTGATTTGAAGGTCTGGTTCTGCCACTAACTAGATGTGGGATCTTGAACAAATTGTTTAATCTGCAAAAATGACTACTGTGAAAATTTAAAGTTAGAAACGTATAAAAAGCCAACATCGAAAAGCTTATGTTCTCATAGATAATAAAGGATACTTTCCTTCCTACTTCAACAAAGCTAGGAAATAATACTCTGGATTTACAGGGATCAGACTTCCCTTTCTGTACAAGGTCAGGTAGTAAATATTTTAGGCTTTGCGGGCAATACAGTCTCTGTCATAAGAACTCATCCCTGTCATTATCCTGCAAAAGCAACCAGGGATGATCCATCATCGGAAATGCTTGACTCCTAAAACTTTATTTGTGAACAGGCAGCTGGCCACATTCACAAGCAGTGCTTCTCAAACCTGAATGGGCGTACACATCCCACAAGGACTCTGTGAAAATGCAGAATCTGATCCGGTGGGTCTCCGTGGGGACCGATTTTGAATCCCTAACATTATTCCAGACGTGTTGCTGATGCTGCTGATGTTTGGACTCCAGGGAGCATGAGGGAAGGACAAGCTAGGAAACTTTTCTGATCCTCAAACCATAACATTTATTTCATTCGACTGCTTAGGCAGTGTGCTGTTTGAGTCTTTCCGGGCTGCTATGACTGAAATACCACATACGGGGGGAACTTTATAAACAACAAGTATTTACTTCTCACGGTTCTGGAGGCCAAGAAGCCCAAGATCAAGGCACTGGCTTCCTAGTTCATAGATGGCCGTTTTCCTGCGGTGTCCTCACCAGGGTGGAAAGAGGAAGGGGACTTTCGGGGGGTGCCTCTTTATAAGGGCACTAATTCCATTCGTGAGGGCTCCACCTCAAGACCCATTCACCAAATACCCAAAACCCCACCTCTAAATACCACCACGTTGAGGAACAGACTTCAACGTGTGAATGTTGGGTGGGAGGGCAGACGCACAAACATGCCGACTGTAGCAGTTGCCAACTTCTCAAAATTAGTCAACTGGCTCTGATCGCTTAGGCTGGGCATCTTTGACCATCTGTGTTTGTGTCCTGAACTGCAGTGTTAGTAAATTTCATGTTAGTTTTTCTTTGACCAAAAGCAGTTTTTCCCTGGTTAGATTCTGTGTCATTCTCTCTCACTTTCATAATAACTGAGCTTTTAACTTAATGAGATTGTTCTCGAAATTGTACCAACTGTGAACGGCCATGGCGTCTCACCTTCCACGATGATGTTCGGTGATACACCGACCTCGTCTATTTCTGGAGTAATGATTTCCTGTGAAGGTCTTCTACACCGTCTGCAGAGATGCCACTCTACCAAGCCAGTGGAGGAAGTACCCATCAAGCAGGAGGTGATGACACATGGTGGATGTTCACTGGCCTCGCTCAAAGCTGAATCAAACCGACCTGCTCGACCAGGTAGTGACTGCCTTGCTCTTTGAGTAGAAAAATCTCCTTCTCTGAAGGCATGGCAATTGGGGCTTTCAAATTCATTCTGGCTTCCTTGGAACAAAAGGCTGGTCCTGCAGAGAGCTGGAATGCCAGCTCAACACCTATCTCTATTTTCTAGCATTTCTTATCCCAAATAACCACAGTACAATGCTCCAAAATTAATCCCTCTTCAACCTGAGCTCAAACTGAAATGGAAAGTGCCATAAACATGCTCTATTCAGTAAAATATTCTAGTCTGCTTTTGTAGCCTGATCTGCAATATTACTGTTATTTTGCAGCCTGATCTGAATATTATTTTGGATGTGGATTAGTTTTTGAGCTTAGGAGTGTTATAACAACAGCAGCAACAAACCCTGGCATCTTTGTAAGGCAGACCTAAACTTGAACTATCCAGAAAATAAAGGAATTCACCTTCTGATTTTTTTTCCTAGACAAAGAGACACCATAAACTTTGATAAATATTCCAGGTTTTCATGTTCTTCTTAGTTAGCAAATTGTCCTTAAAGTGAACCTAACTTCTTGCTGCAAAATAAACCCTTCCCCCCTTTTCTTCTTTTTTTCAACAGGTGCTAAATGCTACTTATCCAACAGCAATTAGCCTGAACGAATCTTCAAAGTCTCCTGAGAGGCACTCATTTTCCAGAGATTTGGGTGGGATTTTAGGCAGAGTGGAAGGGTCAGAATGGAGTGTGGCTTGAAAAAAATGGCATTTGTCTTTACAAGCCAAATGCAAAGACAAGGAGAACTATTGCATGATTGTAAGAAATATACAGAAACAATGTCTTGGCTTTGTACACCGGTGTTTCTTAAACTATCAAATTAGAATGGTCTTTAAAAGCTTACTCTACCGCCGTGTTGCTTAACTAAAAACCTAAATTAGTGTAGCATTCTAGAGCTGGAAATTAATCTTGGTCCATTTTGCCTTAGTTCATAGATGAAGGCAACTAGGCAAAGACTAAGGTCAAATGATGAACATTAGAGGATTGATTCAGGATTGTCCACACTCTGTACATCTTTAGGAAAGTTCTGGGTCTTGTCAGACTTCTGAGAGGTAACCTAAAAGTCCATGAAATGTCCTGCCTGATGGGACTGTCCTTGTGTAACTGGGGGCTTTGGGCCATGACAGATGTATCATGTGTCAGCATAGCATCATCACGCTAATGAGTGATTTATGTTGGAGACCACAGCCTGTGTGGTATCAGGTTGACCTCTAGAGGGGCTGGAGAGTAAAGTCAGCCACATGGTGGTCAGCCATGTCCATGAGACTGCCCCCCAGTAAAGACCCTGGACCCCGAGGCTCAGGTGCGCTTCCCTGGCTGGCAATACTTCATGCATGTTGCCACACATTGTTGCTGGGCCAAACTAGTGCTGTCCCCATGATTCCCCTGGGAGAGGACAACTAGAGGCTTGCCCCTGGGGTCACCTGGACTCTGACCTATGATCACTTAGGGACAATTTCAACCTGAGGCATGGAGTATGGCTATGTTAAGAGATAAGAACGTAACGAGTTGGGCGGATTCACTAGCATATTATAAATATAAAAGTTATCACATATATTGATGATCAAAATGTGAACATTCTCAGATGGCTGGAGGCGGTAGTGGAGGGTCAAATTCCCAGGCAGTCAGTCAAGTACAAGCAGCAGAAAGAAATCCTTCACAGAGGAAGAAACACGATACCGAGGAGAGGGGGTGCTTTAAAGGGTATCTTCTGCCAGTTATCAGCTCATTGCCTTTCAGCTCCACCTTCACCTTCCTTGCCCAACCTGTGGGTTCTTTAAATGTTATTTTTTAAACAATTTTCATTTTTATTAGAGTATAGTTGACTTACAGCGTTGTGTCAATTTCTGCTGTACAGCATAGTGACCCAGTCATATAGATATATAATATACATTCTTTTTCTCATACTATCTTCCATCGTGTTCTATCCCAAGAGGTTGAATAGCATTCCCTGTACATTCTGTCTTCATCAGCTGGCAGGATGCTAAGTGTCGTCAGCTGAGGGCACTAAAGAGACATCGGGAGGAACCTCCTGTTCTAGAGGGTCCCATGGGCAGGCTTCTGCAGTGTGTGCTGCTTCTCCAGAGTGGGCGGCTACTCCGCCACCTGGCTCCTGAGACCCTCCAGCCTCAGACTTCTGCTCTACATGTGACTCCTTCAGTGCCAGATTCCTATAGTGTATAGGAGACTCTTAGAGGATCTTTAGCATCTGGTTCTTGCAGGATGGGCAGCTTGGCTTCAGCAGTGTGTGTGCAGCCTTCTTGCCCAGCTCTTGAACAACTGCTCCCGTGCCTCACTCTTGCAGTGCGTGCAGCCAGCAGCACCCCCAGGCCCTCCCCTCCCCTCTCCGGGCAGTTCTGCAGCCAGAGCAGCTCCAAGGAGATACTTTCTATGAAGAGCTTTCCCCAGCATCCAGGGGGTATATTCACAGCAGGTCCTACTGGTGCAGCGCCATGGTGAGCCAGAGTCATGTCCCCCGAAGTCCCAGTGCGTGGGAGCTCCTCCTTCAATGCTGTGTATCACCTGTTGGGCTAATGGTTGTTTTATTATTTTTATTTGCTACTCCTATATTCTTCAGAGTTCCCTGTAGTTCTTAGCAGCCAACCCTTGGGATTCCAATCTTAGGTTAGAATTACTAATTATTTTTAAAAAATTTTTATTAGAGTCTAGTAGATTTATAGTGTTGTGTCAATTTCTGCTATATAGCAGAGTCACCCACACATACGGAGTTACTAATTCTTTATGTTAAACTTTCCAGTTCAAATGACTATGTAGTTTTGTATCCAACCTGGACCCCGACGGATACATTCTGGTTTCTGTGAGTCATTGCCGAGTAATTTATGTCAGCGGGATTAGGGCTTGCATAATGGCTTTTTTTTTTCTTATGAAATAAAGTAGCCATGTAATCTGTTGATTTTGTTTCCCTCTCCAAGCCTGCTATTAAAAATGCTACTCTCTATGAGAGGTCAGATTTATCAATGTATTACTACAGGGCTCTATTCAGAAAGCTCCTTCAAATCCATGGCTTCCCCTAAACATGACACTCAAGCTCAAGTGACTTCACTGTACAAGCCTCTTTGGAGAGCATTATATCAGAGCGTGGAAAGCTTTGGGCAATGATCTCATTCCTTCTCCTTTCTCCGTTTCCTCTCTCTCTCATCTCACCAAAGTCTAAAAGAAATTCCACTGCCTTTTTCCATTTTCTGCCTCTGTGGGGCTGTTGTCCTGGGCTTCTTTGAGCACATATAAGGTAAAATAAAGGTGTCTAAATGCAACCTGTCGGACGTGACGGAGAGATCAGACATTTGAAAACTCTTCAAGTTGCCTTGAGGCAGAAAGAGCAGGACTGAGGCCGTCGCAATCTTATAAAGCATCCTGTTAGTGAGCTTACAAGACCTCATGCCTTAAAGACGTACAGGGGCTGGCATGTGGTCCCGAATCCTGAGAAGGGAGAAACAGATGACTTCTTCCAGACCTTGGGTTAACAGGCAATCTTCTTCAGGGGGTTTAAATATTGTCTACTTATAAACTGCTATGTGAATAGCTAGCTTGTTGGATCAGATACTTTCAACCACCCAAAGCCTTTTTCAGCGAGGAAAAATTAATGTCAGGGTTTGGACAGATTCCATGATTTACTACTATGAATAGGTTCTTCTTTTTATATGGTTATGCTATAATCATGCTATTCAAAAAAATTATAGAGGATTGTGTATTTCGATGTTTAAAATCCCAGCCATGAGTTGACTGGTGTGCAGAGGAATGCGAATGACTCTGAAGTCAATTTCCTCTTGTCAGAGAGCCCCACAGGGTAGCTAGTTTCCTCTTTCGATCATCTAGATTGATGCTAACCTGGGCTCCTAGGCCTTCTGGTACCTAACCATGATTTGGCTGCATCTGTAATAATCAATACAGACTGGTCAGCTCACCTCGAGGGAAACACCTGATACTAGTGTCCTATTGATGAGTAACAAATTGGCACAAATTTAGTGGCTTCACACAACCTCTATTAATTGGTTTGAAGTCCTGTAGGTTAGAAATCTGGTGCAGAGTGTCTGGGTCCTCTGCTCAGGGAATCACAGGCTGAAACCAAGGTGTTGGCTGGGCTGAACTGTATTCTGGAGCCTCCGGGGAGAAATCTACTTCCAACATCACTCTTGTTGTTGGCAGAACGTAGTTTCTTGCAGTTGTCGGGCAGAGGCCCTTGTTTCCTTGCTGGCTCTAGATCTTGGGCCCCTCTCAGTTGCCACAAGCCAACCGTATCTCTTGCCACCTGGTCTTCTCCATCGTTGAGCCCCAACAGTGCCTCAAGTTCTTCCCATGCCTCAGGCCTGCTTTAGCTTTGTGACGAGCCAGGGAAAGCTCTGCGTGAAGGGCTCAGGTGATGAGGTCAAGCTGGATAATCTCCCCAATGTGCCGTTCACCGTTACCCAAACCCCTGATTTACACTCCTGGATTGAGGGAGGTGGAGACAAGAGAGGCAGCGGTACACGTCACAAGTATTTTACAATTCTCACCACGCACATCTCGGAAAGGAAACAGTTAGGCAAGGTAGAAGATTTAGAGTTGCTTCTATGGTTTAAAAAAGATGGGAGTGGAGAGAAATGTCTGATTTTTTTCTTTCTTTTTAGGGTCACAGCTATGGCATATGGAGTGTCCCAAACTATGGGTCTAATCAGAGCCACAGCTGCTAGCCTACATCACAGACACAGCCACAGCAACGCCAGATCTGAGCTTTGTCTTCAACCTACACCACAGATCACAGCAGCACTGGATCCTTAACCCACTGGGCAAGGCCAGGGATCAAACCTGCAACCTCATGGTTACTACTCAGATTTGTTTCTGTTGCACCACAACAGGAACTCCTGAAACCTCTGAATTCAAAAGAAATAAGAGCATGGATATAATAGATTAGGATTGTTCATCAAATGCGGGAACAATAAAACCAGATGGTTCATCCTGACACTTAAAGGAAGAAAAACAAGTACAGACTACATTTATACAAGGGAAAATAATTGAAAATTTATCAAGGCAGAAAGGGGTAGACCTTGGAAGCAAAAAGTTCAAGTAAAGTAAATCAAATATTTGAGTTTCTGCTATGTGTCAGAAGCAGAAATCAACAGAAGATAAAGTAATTATAAGAGCATTGACTGAGTGCTTATTTTATGTTAGAGCAGCCAGATACTATTAGAGCTGAATTGCACACAAAGTATTTACATGTATTTCCTCATTCAATCGTGGAAACATTTCTAGGGACTATGATCATCCTTATTTCATATTTGGGGAAAGTGAAGCAGAGAAAGGTTAACTTGTCCAAGATCACTTTATAAGTGGGGGAGTCCACCTCGAACCCTGGAAATTGGGGTCTGGTATATTTTTATACTTCCTATAAGGAAGGGATGAGGGAAGGGAGAGCTGCACAGAGGAAAGATGGAGGAGGAGAGGTCTAAGAGGAACAGCAGAGGCTGCCTGGCTCCTCTCATTTACAGCAAGAGTAGTAGCAGCGTGATGACCCGGTGCCTCCCCGTATGAACCAACCTACTGCTTGAAGGTTAGGTAGGTTAAGTCATTAAACTTCATTAATGTCCCAAGGCAGACTTGCTGGCCTGGGACTCATCCAGCTCCTCCATGTGCACTCACTCATTTATTCAACAAGAATTTACGAAGGCCTAGTATGTCAGACATTGCTTGAGGTGCTAAGATTCCATTAGCGACAAGACAGACATATCTCAGGTCTTAGGAAGCAACGTTCTGGGGAAAAACATTCCATAAACAAATGAACATCATACACTAACAAGAACTATCAAGAAAACAAAGAAAATGCCATAGGATATCACTTATATGTGGAATCTAAAATATGGCATCTCATACCAGTCAGAATGGCCATCATTAATAAGTCCACAAATAACAAAGGCTGGAGGGGGTGTGGAGAAAAGGGAACCCTCCTGTGCTGTTGATGGGAATGTAAGCTGGTACAGCCACTATGGAGAACAGTATGGAGGTACCTTAGAAAACTATACATAGAACCACCATATGACCCAGCAATCCCACTCTTGGGCATATATCTGGAAAAAACTTTCCTTAAAAAAGACACATGCACCCGCATGTTCATTGCAGCACTATCCACAATAGCCAAGACATGGAAACAACCCAAATGTCCATCAACAGATGATTGGATTCGGAAGATGCAGTATACATACATATACACACATACACACACACACACCCACACACACACATATGAATATTACTCAGTCATAAAAGAGAACAAAATCATGCCATTTGCAGCAACATGGATGGAACTAGAGACTCTCATACAGAATGAAGTAAGTCAGAAAGAGAAAGACAAATACCATATGATATCACTTATATCTGGAATCTAGTATATGGCATAAATTAACCTTTCCACAGAAAGAAAATCATGGACTTGGAGAATAGACTTGTGGTTGCCACAGGGGAGTGGGAAGGAGTGAGATGGATGGAGAGCTTGGGGTTCATAGATGCAAACTATTGCCTTTGGAATGGATTAGCAATGAGATCCTGCTGTGTAGCCCTGGGAACTGTGTCTGGTTGTTTGTGGTGGAGCGTGGTGATGCAAGAGAGGGGAATGTGTGCGTATGTGTGTGGCTGGGTCACCGTGCTGTGCAGTGGGAAAAAAAATTATGTATTGTGGAAATAAAAAAAAAAGATCAGGCAAAAATAAAATAAAATAAAATATGGCACAAACTAACCTATCTGCAAAACAGAAACAGACTTACAGACATGGAGAACAGACTTTGTGGTTGCCAAGGGGGTGGGGGAGAGAGTGAGATGGACATGGATGAGGATTTTGTGGTGAGTCTATGCAAACTATGACATTTAGAATAGAAAAGGAATGAGGTCCTACTGTACAGCACAGAGAACGATGTCCAGTCTCTTGGGATAGACCATGATGCAAGGTAGTATGAGAAAAAGAATGTGTATATGCATATCACTGGGTCACTAGGCTGTACAGCAGAAATTGGCACAACATTGTAAATCAACTATATGTCAATTTAAAAAAATGGAAAAAAGAGAAAATAAAGCAGTGGTGAGGGAGTCATAACTGGAGAGTAGCGATGTCTGGTGATCACAGAAGGTCTGACAGAAATGATACCTAAATTGCGACTTGCACGACCAAGACGAAGCTAGCGAGTAGCTAGCTCTGGGTTGGTTTGAGCGTCTGCTGTCTAGGATGACACACTACCTTTCTAAATCTTTTAGGGTAGGCAGTTCCCTAAACTCCCTCTGGTTCTTGTCACACTTAGCACATCACTAGACTTGTTTTTTAAAGTGAATTTTGGTTGATGGATCACTAGTAGACTTGAAGTTTGTGTGTGCCCCATCTTTTCTCTCCTAAAGTTAATAAAAAAAATGCCCCTGAGACCTAATAAATTATATACTATTTTTGTTGGATTTATCTGACGACAGTGTGACATGTCTGAGGATACACTCAAGTCATGAGCAAGCAACGGTCATTTGGGCAACTGCTTGAAAATGTATTTTTGGTTCAGTTTGGTTACTCAAAGAGTATGGGGTATAAATATGCTCCTTATTTTCAGAGTGAACCCACTGCTTCAGTTCTTCCACATTGCTGCCTTTAATTAGAGTGTCTAATCAATCATCTCGGTGTATTGTTCCACGTCCAGAAGTCCATATTAATAAAACGTCTGCTTACTTATAAGAATTTGGTGGGAAGTTTAATTCCAGGATGTTAATCCATCTGGCCTTGCCAACTGCAGAAGTGCAGAAGGATAAGTTGGTGGCAAAGGGAACACCATCTGTTTCTGAGAATTGAGTTGATCTCTGCATGATGAGCAGAACTCAACGGCAAGACTGAAAAGCCAAGATGGAACACGGAAAGGAGAAGAGCTTATTGGGTGTTTTGTCTCATTCATGGGCACAGTTTTTCACAAGATGGGTCAGCATAACCAGTGAGGAAAAGGTTTATGTTACTCAGTCAGTCACTCGGAAGAAAGCACGCTCTGCACATTTGTCTTTTCTTTCTTCCTCTTTGGTAAAAACCGATCGTTAAAAGGAACTCTTTTCTTCCTGCCCAAGTATGCATTTCTTCCAAAGTAAAAACTGTGTGTCCATTAGTGTTGAATTCCTCAGGCATATATAATGCGACTTGAATCAAATGCTTAGGCTAGTTAGCTCAGTGGATCCTGGTGTTATATTAGGGACCCCAAAGCCCTAAACTTGACTTTGCACAGTGAAGTCGTTCTACACAGGAACAGGTTTCATTCCATAACCGGAAATCCATCCTTAGCCTCGACTAGGTAGCTGATAGATGCCATGAGGAAACAGAGAGGATGCGACCATCATACTTAACGAAAGGACTTCTAATTTCATGTCCTAGTTATGGAGACCTTGTTGAATTAAGACCATGAAGAGCAGCACCTAGCAAAAGTCAGTGAGGATGGTTTGGTACCTGGGTGAAGTGAGAGCAACTGAAAGAATCTGATAAGAAAAAATCAGTTTCACTGAACTCTTTCTCTCTGACCATTTGACACCATTTTCACAGGTAGCATTTGAAACTGGTGACCACGGCCTCTGTGAACGCTTTTCCTTAGGCTTCGGTGACGGTTAAAAAGATTTCTACTATCACTCCACTTTTTCCTTTATATCCTCTTCTCCTTTGCTCAATTCCCAGGCTTCCTCTTCCTTTTTAACTACTTTGGAAGCTAGCTCCCTGTTGTTGATTCAGACTTCATCTATATTCTGATGGATGCATAAATTTCCATTTTTGGTCCTGAACCTCATCCTATTCATAACTTCACATTCTCTAAGGCATTGTCACTTAAATATCACACACTCAACTGCAAAGTAAATTTATCTCAGGCTTAATCATCGTTCCTCCTTCACGAGGCCCTTTCCCAAGATTTATGTGTTAGCAACATCCTTTAAGTCAACAGGACTCTCCATCAAGAGTTCTTACTCATTTCACCACTACAAGTCTTCTATTATCTACCCAACTGCCTCCTTGGAGTTTCTTTTTTAAAATATTTTCACTGGAAGATTCATTCCAGTAGTAGTTTTTCCCTTCTTATTAAGCAAAGAGGTTTGGGCCATCATTCTAAGTCAACTGTTGTTAACAGAGAATTCTTAGCCATAAGCAGAGATAGTTGAGGTTTGTTTAGTCTGTGCCACCAGCATTTATAGAATCTATAGGTCACGTGGGGAGAAATTAAGTGCTTTGTTCTTGTTTGAAGGCAACTTGACTGTTTTAAAAAAAACTAAACCTAACAGGTTTTCACACTGACTTATCTCAGACAGGGACTCTATTTGTACACCCTAACTTCTTCCCCAAAACTTGCACCCAGAGAAAGAGCCACAGAAATCCTATTAATGATTACTCATACATAAATTTTAATGGTTTCCTGGCGCTGACAGAAGGAGAAATATGTACTCTGGGTGGCCTCTCTGAAGTTTGGCAGGAGCTACACATGATCTCATGCAACTAAGATAGAACATTCTCTAGGTCTCTTGGCAGAAGGTGACAATGAGTATAAAAGCAGATTAAGCGTCTAAGCAATGGTTCCTTCTGAAAACCCTCTATAAGTATTTTTATAAAGAAACAGCCCTCCTAAATGAAACCTGCTGTGAACTGAAGGCATGCATTGCTGTCAAACAAGGATATTCGGGATTCCAGGTGTTAGACACAAGCTGTGAAATTTGTGGACTTGAAAAACAATGAATAAAAGCTAATCAATCATTTCTTAAACTAAGCCAAGTGGAAGTTCTGACGTACTGTTTACAGATAGCCCTCACTCTTTTGCTTTTAGTGTCCTGTGCGCTCAATGATCTAGCACAGAGGATCTTGCAAAAAATGGGTATTTTGGTCCCGATGACCTGCTCAGAAAGAGTTCTTTTACATGGAACCCACATCGTCAAGGGCGCAGCTGACATCCTGGGTGATTCCTTCATTTAATCGAAGTAGAGGAAGCACTGACATCAACTTTGGACCAGCACCCAAACTAGAGCATGCTCAGATTATTAAAGAGCTTTAATCCACTTCCCGCCTTCACCTTCCCTGAACTCCATTGTATTAAAACCAAAACACCAAGGATGGTAAGTAGGTTTCAATTCACATTCCTATTCAGATGTAGTAGTGGCTGCCTGGAGAGCCGTGTGGAGAAGGATGGTGAGCTCAGGTCAGTAGAAATGAAGATCGTAATTAGCAATGTCTGCCAGAGGGAGGGAGGACAAAGTTCTGGAAACTTAAGGATGTTTAACCGAGAAGAGAAATCACAGGTGATGGTATCTTTTCCACATGCGTGAAGGACAGTCATATGAAAAGGAGACTCAGGTCACTGGAAAGCAACAAAGCAGTGCCAGTCAGTGAAATCACAAACTCCATATAACAGAGAATTCTTACATAATTTAAAAAGTCAAAAATGGAACATAGCCTCTTGAGGTGGAAAGTTATTCCCAAGACTTGGAAGTGCTCGAGCAGGGGTATAGATAGCTTAGAAAGAATTCAGCAGGTGTGGAAAGTTAGAATAAATAAATTTTGGGGTACTTACCATATGCCATCAAAACCCGAAACAATGAAAAATCACCTTCTAGCATACGGTTACGCATATTGAGATAAAGCCAAAGCAAAGCATGCAGCTATTGCAGATATATCAATATATTTGGTACTGCCACTGAAACTTCACCCCAATGTGGGGCAATGTCTATGTTCTGCCATATTAAGGTTTAAAAAAAACTGGGGGCGGGCATGCCTGCAGCGTGTGCAAGTTTCTGGTCCAGGGACTGAACCCATGCCGTAGCAGCAAGCTGTGCTGTGTGGTGCTGCAGTTGACAATGCTAGGTCCTTAACCCACTGTATCACAAGGGAACTCCTCAAAGATTTTTTAAAAATTGGAAATGAAGAAAAAGTACATTTGAAGTTGGATATCGTTTTGAAGATTCTAATGTGTGAACGTGGATATACCTGAATTGACATTCTTGCCAAAATGAAACTTATCAAAGGCGTTTGTGCCGTATATCTGAAACCAAGTGGGTGCCCTGGGAAGGTTAGTCATATGATCAGTTAAGGTCTCATCAGGAATCAGGATCTCTGCCAGAGTGGAGGCGATGGGGAGAAAAATCCCACACGACAGAGATGAGAGCTGTATAGTCAGAAGAAAAAAGCCTTCTTGATCATGCTGTGGATGTCGCGACGTCTTTAATTCTCCCTCTAGCCCATTTTCAGCCTGGCACGTGGGATGTGCTGCAGATGGATGGTGAGATGCTCATCAGGAGAAGCACGCACATATATCTTGTGGCTTGATTTTTTATTTGCCAGCTCACGAGGAGTGGGGAGATTTATTTGGAAGGATGGTAGTAAAGGGGGGGAGACACTTGGTAGACTGCAGTTTCTGTTCCCAAGACGTTATTCTCACTTTTTTCTCTTTGTGGTGCTGAGCTGCTCTCTTTCTTTCTGCTTGTTTTTCTTTAAAGGCGGGGATATTTGGGTATAACAAGCCAGTGGCTTGAGGATGGATGGTAGTATCGGTGTGGGAACATAGAATTTCCATGTACAAATTTTTGCTGGGATATTTCAAATGCTTTCATTACATTCTATGTTTTTATTATATACACACATATTTGCTTGTAACACAATTATATACTATTTGAAACCACTGTTTTCTTTATCCCCACATGAGAATTCATATTCTTTTTCTTGCTGTCTGGCTTTTGCTCTGCCTTAGAAGAATGAAGTAATTCACTACAATGAAAAAAAAAATCACTTTCTTCCTCATTTCAAAGACAGAAGGAAATGGGCTGACTTTGCTGGACCTTGAAAAACACAGCAAAAGATCACCAACACCCCCTGCTTTGAGCCAAAGGATGGAATTTTTCACTGATTGGAAGGCGCAGATTGGTGTGCCCTCAGTTTCTAGAATTCTGTTTCTTTCCAAGGGGACAAAGGCACGGCCTTCGGAGGGCTGTTTGTAACCATCCCTGGGGGCGTCATTCTAATGCAACAACTAGGGGCCTGAGCTGAGGACTCATACCAAACCTGAGTCCCTCCTAATTTTGCTCTTTTCTCTAGGATCTTGGTTCAGTTACCTATCCTGTTTTCATTGGTTCAGTTACCCATCCTGTCTTCGTTGCTTCATCTGAATAATAAATCCGGGGATAATAAATCCAAACCTCATAGGACTTTGGAAATATTAGTTAGAATCATTAGGAACTACAACATCCAAATAATGTTTAATTATTGAATATTACTGATTTTCAATGTAAATATTGAGTCAAAGGGCCAGGTGGGTAGGTGCATCCAATTGCATTTTGAATGGCTAAAATCAGCTGCTGGTGCTTGAAATTTAGTAGAACAAATTCTTGAGTCTATAGGCAATTATTATCTGCTTATTACTGTCTGACTTACCTGGAGGGTTTACATCTCTCTACCAAGGCTTGTCTTTTATTTTTCTTATTTCTGCAGTAGTGGAATATTATCAAAATATAGGGTCAGGGATTTTGGAATGTAACATGCTTTTATTTGTTACTTGTGCTTATAATGTTTGAGTTACGAAAGTGAAAGTGAAAATGTAATTACCTACAGGTTTTCACGTTATGAGATTACCTTGACCATTTTGTGTGTGTATGAAATTTAAGTCCCCCCCGCCTGCCCCCTTTCAGCCACATTCGTGGCATATGGAAGTTCTCAGGCCAGGGACTGAATCTGAGCCACAACTGCAACCTATGCCACAGCTGCAGCAACACCAGCTCCTCAACCCACTGCGCTGGGCCGGAGATCGAACTGGAGCCACCACAGAGACGACATCATTAACTCGCGGAGCCACAGCAGGAACTCCTGAAGTTTAACTCCTAATATTGGGGCACAAGAACTCCCATGTCAAAAGACAGGCATGCACCCAATTTTCCTGTGCAGGCAGTCTGAAATTGCAAATGCGTATACCTCTGAGAATAACTCTACAGTATTTACCGTGGTTTGGTGTCCAGGGAAGTCCACAAAAAACTACCCAACTCATATACCACTCTCTCTAAAATAGGAATACGATTTTAGAAACAGAGGCCCACATTTTATAGTATTTCTACAAGAAAAAAAGAATGTGGAGACTCCAAGTGGGGCAATAGAAACAGATCTTCCAGCTGCCCTACTCCCATTCTCACTCGAAACAAGTGGTGACTTCTGAGGTCTCTAGTAGGGTGATAGCAGAAGATTTAAGACAGAGAGCCAGTTAGTGGGAGAGGAGGAAGATAGGGATGACAGGAAAATATGGGATTGGAAAGCCACAGCTGTATGTCTTTGTTTCAAGCTGTCACTCTTTTTTCTTTTCAGTTATCCCTGGAGAGCTCACTGGCAACAACAACAATAATAATAACACTGATCATTTACTGAGACCTTGCTGAATTAGAGGCATAGTCTTAAGTGATTTTAACATGCAGCCAGTCCTCTTAATAATTCTGAAAGCATTATTATTCTAACTCTTAGAGGCGAGAACACTGAAGCTTGGAGAGGTTACAAAAGGTTGCCAATATGCACACTAATGCAACATGGAATGGATGGTCCACAGGCACCTGCTGTGTAGCAGAGAGAACTCTACCCAATATTCTGCAATAATCTATATGGGAAAAGAATCAAAAAGAATGGACGTATGTATATGTATGACTGCATCACTTTGTTGCACAGTAGAAATACCACAACATTTTAAATCAACTATGCTTCAATAAAACTTTAAAAATGAAAAAAAAAAAAAGGAGATGTTGCCAAGGTCATACACAGAGTCAAGTGACAGCCACCTGAAACAGCCATCACAGTGGCCAGAACTCCCAGGAAGGGCAGAACCCAGCTCTGGTTCTGCTTTGTGTGGTTGTCACAATGCTTTTGTACTGAGAATCTTTGCCAACTTCTAAAAAGAGGGAATTTCACATAAATATCTCCAGCCTCATAGAAAGAAGTCACTGGGTCAGCCTTTTCATAGGCAACGAGAGCAGAGGTGTGGCTGCCATTTTCAGAGAGAATGAATGCTCTCAGGGTTTTGGTTGCTGTTACCAGCCCCCTTCCCCTCCTCCCATCCCTTCCACCCTCACAGTACTAACAGTGAATGAAGCAAAATGTACATACAGAAATGTGCACAACTCATGAAAAATAAAGCTCACTGAATCCTCATAAATGAAACATGAATGTCTGCACAACCTAAATCAAGAAGTAGAACTTTACGCATCCCAGGGGACCCCTGTGTTCCCTCACAGTCGCTATGGCTTCATCCCAAATTTTGGGAAATTTGTTTGGTCTATTTTTCCTTTAAATAAATAAATGGACACATTTATTTATATGTATGCTTCATGTCTTGGTTTTAATCAACATTGTATGTTGTTGCGAGGAGCAGTGGTGCTACTTTTTATTACTGTATTTTATTTTATGATTATTATACCATGATCTTCTTATTACTTGTACTGTTGGTAGGCATTTGGTTTGTTTCCAATTTTTTAGCCATTACAGCTAGTGTTCTTGTTGATATCTTGTATCTATCTTTTAGTGAGCATATATACACATTTCTCTTAGAGGTAATACGTAGGAGAGGAATGCCTGAATCCTCATGTTAAGTTTTTGTGGCTATAGCTCAAAGGTTTTCCAAAGGTACTGTAACAATTTGTACTCCTACCACCTAACTTACTGGCTGAGAGTTACAGTAGAGCCTTATCTGGCAATCACCATTCTTTTATAATTTCACTATTATAATGAGTAAGTATTGGTATTTCTTTGTGTTTATTACAAGTTTCATAACATTCACCTATTTAACATGTTCAATCCGACGGTTTTGGTGTATTTACAGAGCTGTTCAACCATCAGCACGCTCTAACTTTAGAACATTTTTGTCACCCCCAAAAGAAACTCACACCCACTAGCAGTCAATCTCCATCCCTCTCCCCACCCCTGGGAAACCACAGATATTTCTGTCTCTCTATATACTTGTCTATTCTGAACCTTTCATATAAATGGAACCATACAATTTGCGGTCTTTTGTGAATAGCTTATTTCACTTAGTATAATGTTTTTGAAGTTCATTCCATGTTATCATGTATATCACGACATTATTCCTTCTTACTGACAAAGAATATTCCATTATATGGACCTATGCCATTTTGCTTCTCCACTCATCAAGAGATGGACAACCGGATTGCTTTCAGACTGCAAGGCTATATCGTGAATATTTTTTCATATCTGTTGGTGAACATGTGTGTCCATGACATTTATATATATATATATATATATATATATATATATATATATATATATATATATACAAACATATATATATCAGAGGACTCGCTGGGTAACAGAATATGCACTTGATAAGTTCTAATGGCTACATGCAAACAGTTTAACAAAGGTATGGTATACATGGTATATAACAATATTTCTATCAGTTTACTGGATGAGAGTTATGGTTCTTTGATAGTTTGATATTACCATTCTTTTTCAATAAATAAAAGACTTTTAGCAGCGTTAAGGTTCACAGCAAAGCTGAAATATGTAGAGATTTTCCATATACTCCCACTCTCACCCATGTACAGCCTCTTCTATTATCAACGGCCCACATCAAAGTGGTTCATTTGTTACAACTGATGGCCCTACATCGACACGTCATAATCAACCAAGGTCCAATCGTTTAGCATTCTACCTCTCCATTTTTCAGAATGTCATATAGTTGGAGTCATTGGACTCATAAGTATGGCAGACGTTTCAGTTTGGCCTCTTTCATTTAGTAATATGCACTTAAGGTCTTCCATGTGTTTTAATGGCTTAATAGATTTTCGTTTTGTTTTACCAATGAATCATTCTCCACTGTCTGGATGTACCACAGTTTATGTATCCAATCACTGAAAGGCATCTCAATTGCCTCCAAGTTTTGGCGATTATGAATAAAGTTGTCATAAGTATTCATGTGCAAGTTTTTGTTTAGATGTACGTTTTCAGTTCTTTTGGGTAAATCCCAAGGAGAGTAACTGCTGTATTATATGGAAGAGTATGTTTTGCAATGAACTGCAAAATTATCCTTCGAAGTGACTGTACCATTTTGTATTCTCACCAGCAGGCAATGAGAACTCTTGTTGCTCCATAACCTCACCGGCATTTGCTGTTGTCAGAGTTTCGAATTGTAGGCGTTCTAATAGGTGTGTCATGGTATCTCAATGTTTTTTTTCCATTCTCTTTAATTTTTTTATGAAAGCATTTTTATTAGAGTCTAGCTGATTCTCAGTGTTGTGCCATTTCTGCTGTACAGCATAATAACCCAGTCATATATGTACACACACACACACACACACATACTTCTTTTTCTCATACTATCTTCCATCATGGACTATCACAAGAGACTGGAGAGAGTTCCCTTTGCTATACAGCAGGACCTCAATGCGTATCAATTCTAAATGTAATAGTTGCCTCTACCAATACCAAACTCCCCAACCATCCCACTTTCCCACCGTCTCCCTCTTGGTAACCACCAATCTGTTCTCTGTGTCTGTGAATCAGTTTCACTTTTGTAGAATCTGTTTCATTTCCGCCATATTTTAGATTTTACATACAAGTGATACCATATGGTACTTGTCCTTCTCTTTATGACTTACTTCACTTAATATGAGAATCTCTGGTTGCATCCATGTGGCTGTAAATGGCAAGCTTTTGTACTTTTTATAGCTGAGTAGTATTCCATTGTATATGTACCACTATTTAATCCATTCATTTGTCAATGGATATTTAGGTTGTTTCCATGTCTTGGCTATTATAAATAATGCTGCACTGAATATAGGGGTGCATGGATCTTTTTGAATGAAAGTTTTGCATTTCCCTGATGACATATGACATGGTACATTTTTTCATATGCTTATTTCCTATGCTTCATATGTTTATTTGTCATCTATATATCTTCTTAATTTTTAAATAGTATTTATTTTTTCTTCTTCTTTATTCTTTAATTGTTAATTCAGTGAATGTTCTTATATTTATAGTTGTACAACCATCATCACAACCTAATTTTATTTATTTTTATTTTTATTTTTATTTATTTTATTTTATTTTATTTTATTTTTATCTTGTTGTTGTTGTTGTTGTTGCTATTTCTTGGGCCGCTCCCACGGCATATGGAGCTTCCCAGGCTAGGGATCCAATCGGAGCTGTAGCCACCGGCCTACGCCAGAGCCACAGCAACACGGGATCCGAGCCGCGTCTGAGACCTACACCACAGCTCACGGCAACGCCGGATCGTTAACCCACTGAGCAAGGGCAGGGACCGAACCCGCAACCTCATGGTTCCTAGTCGGATTCGTTAACCACTGCGCCATGACGGGAACTCCACAACCTAATTTTAGAACATGTCCATTCCAAACCCCCAGTCCATCCGTCCCCCACCCCCAACCTATCTCTTTTGGTAACTATAAGTTTTTCAAAATCTGTGAATCAGTTTCTGTTCTGCAAATAAGTTCATTGTAGCCTTTTCAAGGTTCCACGTATAAGTGATGGCATATTGTGTTGTGCCTCACTGTCTAATTTCACTTAGCATGAGAATTTCTAGGTCCGCCCATGTTGCTGCAAATGCCATTATTTCGTTCTTTTAGCAGATGAGTAATATTCCATTGTGTATATGTATCACATCTTCTTTATCCATTCCTCTGTCGATGGACATTTAGGTTGTTTCCATGTCTTGCTATTGTATATAGTGCTGCATGTATTGGGGTGCATGTATCTTTTCAAGCCATGGTTTTCTTTAGATATATGGCCAGGAGTAGGACAGCTGGATCATATGGTAATTCTATTTTTAGTTGTTTGAGGAGTTTCCATACTGTTTTCCACAGTGGTTGCACCAATTTACATTCCCACCAACAGTGTAAAAGGGTTCCCTTTTCTCCACACCCTCTCCAGCATATATATCTTATCTTTATTGAGGTGTCTGTTAAGGTTTTTGGCTCATTTTAAAAATCAGATTGTTTATTCTCTTACTGTTGAATTTAAAAGAGTTCTTTACATATTTGGATAGCAGTTCTTTATCAGAAGTATTTTTGCAAATATTTTCTCCTAGTCTGTGGCTTGTCCCTCATTCTCTTGACATTGTCTTTCACGGAGCAGTTTTTAATTTTAATGAAGTCCATCTTATCAATTACTTTTTCATGAATTGTGTCTTTGATACTGTATTTACAAATTTATCACCATACTCAAGGTCATATAGGTTTTCCTCTATGTTATCTTCTAGAAATTTTAGAGTTTTGCATTTTACATTTAGGTTTGTTATCTAAAGATAATTGTTTTGTTTTGTTTTCGCTTTTTAGGGCTGCACCTGTGGCATAGGGAGGTTCCCAGTCTAGGGGTTTAATTGGAGATACAGCTGCCAGTCTATGCCACAGCCACAGCAACACAGGATCCGAGCCGTGTCTGCAACCTACACCACAGCTCATGGTAATGCTGGATTCTTAACCCACTGAGCGAGGCCAGGGATCGAACCTGCAACCCCATAGTTCCTAGTCAGATTCATTTCCTCTGAGCCACGACGGGAACTCCCTAAAGATAATTTTTGTGAATGGTATAATTTGTGTCTAGATTCTTTCTTTTTTTTTTTGCTTGTGTATATCCAGTTATTTCAGCACCCTTTGTTGAAAAGACTATCTTTGTTCCACTGTATTGCTTTTGCTCCTTTGTCAAAAATCAATTGATTATATTTATGTGGGTCTATTTCTGGGCTCTCTAATCTGTTACATTAATCTATTAATCTGTTTTTTTTCCCACTAATATCATACTGACTTGTTTACTGAAGCGTTAGAGTAAGTTTTGAAGGTGGGTAGTGTCAGTTCTCCAACTTTGTTTCGCTTCTTCAGTACTGAGTTGGCCATTCTGAGTCTTTTGCTTCTCAGTAAGATTTCAACTCTCCACCCTCCTCAGGTTCTGTCTTGTTCTTTTGTTATTGCCTTGCACGTATTCATTGTTTATGAAACATGTAGTGGCTCAAAATGCTCTTTCAAGTAAGATTTCCTTTGGCATCTGAGAAACAGTTAACGGAAGTGCCCATCACCTTAACTGACTGTGATTAAGCTGAAGTTAGATTTCCATTTCTGTGATGGTGTTATGGTGTGAACAACACCAACCCCCTCCGATTCATACACTGAAGCCCTACCCCCTAATGTGACAGCACTTAGAGCCTTCAAGGAGGTAATTAAGTTTAAATTATGGGGTTGGGGCCCTCATCCAACAGGATTGGTGTCCTCATAAGAAGGGAAAGAGATCAGGAGAGGGCACGCACGGAGGAAAGGCCGTGTAAGTATGCAGCAATCAGGCAGTCATCTGCAAGGCAGGAGGTGATGCTTTTCCAGAGACCAACCACAATGGCAGTTGGATCTGGGACTTCCTGTCTCCAGCACTGTGAGAATTTAAATTTCTGTTGTTGAAGCCACTCAGTCTGTGGCATTCTGTTAAGGCTTTCTGAGCAAACCAATACAGACAATGATGTATCTTTTGCCTACTCTCGCACTAGGACAGCACTCCAAAGTTCCACCTGAAATTGTATGTTTACCAAGCTTCCTCATCGAAGACGACCCTGGGCTCACTTGTTTTCTCACAAAATCTGGAGACTATCAAAAGCTCTGCTTAGTGTTTCAGCTTTTGGGTTGCTTTTTACAAATCACAAATGCCTTAAAGAAAAAAGGTCTTGAATGTGGGTTCATTTCTTTTCACTCTTAAGGCTCTTGGATCTTGATCATTCTCAAACCCTGGCTTCCTACATTGCCCTGGCCTTCAATTTCTAGCTTCCTCGTCTCATGAGATGATAGATGGTCAGTTCCTCTTCTCAGTCTCTTAGCTGCTATTTTCTGCTTGGATCCTTGGTTCCTTGGTCCTGTAGTGGTTAAAAAATCAGAACTGTCTCAAGGGGGAAAGCAGTGGAGCATGTTAGGCATTGATTGCTCCTCTCTAGGAACCTGGTCCCTCCAAGTGTGGTTGTACTGTTAGCTTTTTGATGTACGCAAACAGGTGCTCTTAGATTTTCTCCAGCTTTTAGAGCTGTATTTTAAGGGAGGAAGTTTGTACAAATAAAGTCTTCTCCAGAGCAGGAAAGATGGGAGTAAAAAATACGCATTATTGTCATCTCTTTGGACCTTCAGATATCACTTGCCATCTCCTGATGCGTCTCCTCTCTCTAAAGTAGATTTTTAGGGGTTTTTCTAAAGATTCAAGCTATAAGCATGAATGAGAATATGTATTGGAGACAGAAGACCCTCTCCTAAGTCTTATTATTCTTTGCTTTTTTAACCTAATACCCTGTAGGAGAAGTGTGATCTCCTTACATGATGAAAGAATAATATTTTTAACCAGACGTATTATCCAAGAAAGTATTTTTTTTTCTTTTTGGATACGTTTCTGTCTCTGCCATGATAAAAATAAAAATGGTAAATAATTTTAGTTTTACGAATTCTTCAAAATATTTGGGTATTTTGAGGCTAGTGAGTAAGTGAGTGAATGAAAAAACAGAGTCTGCTAGAGCTGGCTTACTTTACATCAGTCAAATATTTGTTAACTTCCTGGTGAATGGTGATGTTGAGCAGTTTTTCATGTGCCTGCTGGTTGTTTGCATGTCTTCTTTGGAAAACCATCTATTCAGGTCTTCCGCCCATTTTTTGAATCAGGTCATTCTTTTCTGTATGAGCTATTCAAATATTTTGGATATTAGGCTCGTGTCGGTGATATCGCTCGCAAGTATTTTCTCACCTTCAGTAGGCTGTCTTTTTGTTTTGCCGGTGGTTGCCCTTGCTGTCAAAGCATTTAAGTTTAATTAGGTCCCATTTGTTTATTTTCACTTTTATTTCCTTTGCTTTAGGAGACAGATCCAGAAAATATATTGCTATGATTTATGTCAAAGAGTGTTCTGCCTAGGTTTTCCTCTTTGCTAATAATCAGGGAAATGCAAATCAAAGTCAAAATGAGATATCACATCACGCTTGTCAGAATGTCTGTCACTAACAAGAACACAAAAAAAGTGTTGGCATGGATGTGGAGAAAAGGGAACCCTCTTACACTGCTGGTGGAAAACAGTATGGAGGTTCCTAAAAAACTACAAATAGAATTATTATATGATTCGGCAATTCCACTCCTGGGTATATACCTACCCCCCCCCAAAAAAAATCCACCAATTCAAAAAGATATATGCACTCCAATGTTCACAGTAGCATTATTTATAATTCTCAAGATACAGAAGCAACCTAAGTATCCTCAACAGATGAATGGATAAAGAAGATATGCATGCACTCACACACAATGGAGTACCACCCAACCATAAAAGATAATGAAAGTTTGCCATTTTCAAAAACACAGATGGACTTGGAGGGCATTAGGCTAAGTGGAAAAAGACAGAGAAAGACAAATACAGTATGAGATCACTTATATGTGGGATCTGAAAAATACAACAAACTGCTTATAACAAAAATGAAACAGACTCATAGAGGACGAACTAGTGGTTACCAGTAGGAAGAGGGAACAGGGAGGGGATTAAGACATACCAACTACTATGGAAACTAAATAAGCTAGAAGGATATATTGTACAACCCAGAGAATATAGTTAATATCTTAGAATAACTATAAGTGGAGTATGACCTTTATAAGTTGGGATCACTATACTGTACACAAATAATTTTGTAACTATAATATCGGAACTTACATAATATTGTACATCGACCAAATGTCAGTAAAAATATTTAACTCCCTTCCTTAAGTTCAGTTCAAGTCGAACTATTTTAATCCTTTGCTGTTTTTCCAATTATGATCTTTAAAAACTTCCCTCTGCATACATCTGGATCATTTCTGTCCCTATGCTTCTGTTTATGTAATTTTATTTACCTGATGAAACCCTCTTGTTCATATTTTCAGCTCAGTGAATTCCAGATCCTTACTACTATTAGGTCTTGACACAACATTTGTCTCCTCCAAGAAATTTTTCTTAACTATTCTATTCCCACCTCACTTTAATCCTATTTGCTCATCTATCTGGCAGCAGCAAATTTTAAAGAAATCTTACACTAAATAATCTTTTCTCACTTTTAATTTCTTTTCAGATTCTTCATGTCAACTGGATTTAACTCTTTGAGGGTAGTAATTTCATCTCCCATTTACTAAAATATTTTTTTTGCTCACATTACTTTTAATACAATAAAGCTGAAAAATGACAGCATCTGTATAGAATCCTTGTTGAGCAGAAAACGAGCAAACTTTCAGGTTCCAAAAATCACAAAATGGTCTTGTTTGTCTATTCCTTTCTACCCATCAGCCATGTTATTAGTTTACAAGAGCAGGTATGAATGAAGAACTACTTTTTTAAAATCTATGTTTATGTTTCTTTCATTCCATTGGATAATTTTCATATTAAAAGAGGTACAAAAACAATTTCCTTTAGGTCATTTGGAATTAAATATGAATGCTTTGAAAATACATTAAATAGCACAGACTCATTTCAATGTGGAAAAAAGGTTAGCTAATGGAACAATTCAAGCCTACCAAATAATCATTATTAGATTTCCTAGCAGGAGCTTCAGCTTTGCTTGCAATTTGTATGATCTTATGATTCCCTCTAGAAGGCAGCAGAGTAACTTTTCAACCTAACATTAAACACACAGTGTATGCTTCCCCTCTGTCTGCATTAGGGATTGATCCCAACCAATATCCCAACCAATATTTATCCTAATAGAAGGATTCTTTCACATACAAATGTCGCTTTGTGGCAAGGGCTGCTTGGTGCCCTGGTGGCGGCATCCTATATCATGAATAGTATGAAGCGGAAATCCAGACACTCAACCCAATGTACCTGCCAGCACCAGCAGCCAGGTGACTTCCTCATTAAGTTGAAGTGCCATCATCACTACAAACTAACGGGACTGGTTCAGAAGTAACATTCCACAATGTGTGCATATAAATGAGCAAGGGTTTCTTCAGGGGCATTTTCCTAGGACGCTATCTACTGCTTTAGAGCTTCTCTTCCTTGCAACGTTTTTGGAACTTTCCCAACAATACTTAGCCAACAGATATTTCACTCTGCCCCGGGTATTCTGCCTGATGTTAGACAGAGGGTACGCATCAGGAGACAGTATTTGCCCTCAAAGAGATTAGTGATTAGCAGGAAAGGAAGGCATTACCTAATGAACTACAACAAAGTTGAGGAGAGGTTTGATTTTAGAAGAACTAGAAGGTCCAAATCTGAATACCCTTAAGGTACATCCACAGTGCTCTTGACTTTTTTGTTTGTTTTGGTTTTGTTTCTTTTGTTTTGTTTTGTTTTGTTTTTCATTTTAGGGCTGCACCCGTGGCATATGGAGGTTCCCAGGCTAGGGATCAAATTGGAGGTACTGCTACTGGCCTTCACCACAGTCACAGCAACGCGGGATCCAAGCTGCATTTGCGATGGCAAGGCCGGATCCTTACCTCATTGAGCAAGGCCAGGGATCAAACCTGCGTCTTCAGGGATACTAGTTGGGTTCGTTACGGCTGCGCCACGACGGGAAGTCTGCTGTTCTCAAGGGTCAGTATTCATTCAGAATTAAGTTTGGTGGATGAGATAGATTATCCGGTTACCACCAGCTTTAGTCAAACACTAGGTCTCACTAATTTTCTCGAGTAGTTCACACCGAGAATGCAGGAAAGAAATTGATGATAAGTTGATGTAGTTACGCAGTTTTCCAGAAGAAACAGACGAACTGCTTTCCCCCCATACATTGGCTAACAAGATTCCGTATCTCACTCTTCTTTCCCTTCAATGCAAAGGCATTTTTGGCTCCTGTGGATACCTGTATGGTTATCAGGAACTTAAGGGTTGAGGGAAGCAGGAGATTGTGGGGGTGAAAACAAATATTACATAGATGGGCTACAGAGAGCCTGGATCATTCAAGAGCTCAGGCACTGGTGAGAAAGAGAAAACTGGCATTCTGAATAATGAAATAATTTTCAGTTCTCAAGAACATACCAAGAGCAGGAATTTTTTTTGTTGTTGTTGTTGTTGTTGCTATTTCTTGGGCCACTCCCCCGGCATATGGAGGTTCCCAGGCTAGGGGTTGAATCGGAGCTGTAGTCTCCGGCCTACGCCAGAGCCACAGCAACACGGGATCCGAGCCGCGTCTGCAACCTACACCACAGCTCACGGCAACGCCGGATCGTTAACCCACTGAGCAAGGGCAGGGACCAAACCCGCAACCTCATGGTTCCTAGTCAGATTCGTTAACCACTGCGCCACGACGGGAACTCCAAGAGCAGGAATTATTTTTCGTGGGTGTAGTGATATAACTTGAGAGAGAGAGAGAAGGAGAGAGAGAAAGGTAGATCACTGCACGTGAACCCAGCAGACCAGGCGGGGCCAATTCACAATTTTCTGAGCAAAGAAGGCAGACGTCCCTCACAATTACTTTTGTTTCTGAATTTCCAAGGACAAGAAACTTTGGAGTGCTAAGGCAAGGCATTAGCTCACAAACTAATGCTGAAAGTTATTTTAAAAGAATGAATTCCCTCGGATTGTCCTTGTGGTGCGGTGGGTTCAGGATCTGGTGTTGCCACTGCAATGGCTTGGGTTGCTGCTGTGGTGCAGGTTCCATCCTTGGGATTGAACTTGCACAAGCAACGGGCACGGCCAAAACATTTTTTAAAAATTAAAAAAAAAATAAAAAAATGAATTGCCAAAGTGTGAGTACTAGGAAGAGCGTTAGATCAATATTCCAGTTTCCTAAGATTATTATTATAATAGAACAGGGATCATTGTCTCCATCACACACACACACACACACACACACACACACACACACACACACACACACACACACACACCTATCCACTATATATCTATTTTTTCCAACACTATAACTATTTTATGAGTGGTCAGCTGTAAAATATTATGGTTTAGTGAATCTACAGTAAGTATGGTTTCAGTGCATTTTCTGTAGATGCTCACTTATATTTTCCTTTTAGAACGGCAGAGTTTTGAATGAACCAGAAATGGTTCCACTTTCTTCTCTGGAGAGATGGGGTGTAGGCGGGTGGGGCGTGGGGAGAGATGGAAACACTTCAGAGGTTATTCAGCAGCCAGGGAAGTAGAATCTAGGATTCCAGGCAGTGGGTCTTCTATTCAACTCACATCACACCAAAAGCTCAATTTTACATTTTGTCTTGTTTGCTAACATCAAAACAATAACATGAAAGAAGAAAAATAACCCATAAACAGGAGTTCTTAAATTCTCTATTTAAATATTTCTCGCTTAAGAGGGAGCTCAGTTCAAAGTCTGGGACCCTACATCCGATTTGACTCATTTCTAGCCCCTGAAATGACCCTTTTCCATGATCTCTGTCTACACCACTGCAAGTCCTGATCAACAAGGTTGAGGCCTGTGCCACTGGTCACACCGAGTGTTCAGCCAGCCTGCCTCGGTCATAAAGGACCTCGGCAGAATGTCTTCCCATAGGCAAGTGGGCTGTTATATCATCTTCATTCAAAGGAGAAAGATTGTTTTGTTTTTTGCCAATTCACTATGACTAAGCTGAAAAGGATTATAAATTCACATGGCACCAAACTGAATGACGAGGTATAATAATTTTTCTTGTTGGAATAAACATTTAACTCCAACAGACACAAAGATAGCTTATAAGTCTGATTATCACTTATAAGTCTTATTATCACTCTTATGCACCTTCTTTTGCCTTACACAGCTGCTAAGACCTTATTACTTCTGGAAAAAGACAACAAAATTTCACCTCTTTCCCAATTCAGGTACTAACCAAATTTATTTTTCACTTTTTTCTTAGCTGTTTGAGTCACGCATATGCCAAATTCCTATGAAAAGGAGAAACAAGTACACTGTTTTTCATGCATAACAAGTAATTTCACCAAAACCCATCACATACGTTCTCAAAATTGAACGACTTTTTAGAAGAATGACAGTCTGGGCCAAAGCTCACTGAAAAGAAGAACAAGAGAAAATGGAGAAGCACACGATGGAAGAAAACTCCCACTGATGCTGGACTAACCAATGATTTCACGTTATGGTGCTAATTCTTCTCCACTTGAATCTTGAAAGAGAGCCTTTTGTCTGGAGAGATGAATGGAACGGAAAAGACGGCAAAGCCATCTGATAGGATACAGCACATTCTCATTTCGACAAAGTTGCCTTTGGGACACTACCAAAGGTTACAAACGTAACTAGTTACACAGAAGAATTAAAGAAATGAAAAGGAATCACATCATCCTAGTTAGGGAGTAGATTTGAAAGTGTGCGTGCGTTTAAAATCTAATTCACGGTGAGCAATTTCAGTGGCTGAAGTCTTAGTGCCTTAATCAAAACGGGTGGGTGTAGGCTTTGTTTATCCTAAAGGCAGACATGCTAAAGGAAAGAAAGATTAATCTGATAAAGGCATCACCATTTCTAATCGGACTGATGGAGCGTGGAGTGTGGGTGCATGAGGCAATGTCGGGTGAATTACAGGAAAGTGATGAACTGCCTTGAAGTGGAAGCAATCAAATAGATAGCTCTCAAAATCACCACGGCATCCTTATGCAACACGTTGGTGCCACTGTCCCCGTCCTGGCCTTCTCCACAAAGAGCAAAAGCACTTCGTCGTATTTGGTGAAATTAAATCTTAGCAGAAGGAGCGCCACAGCTAAGGCTGCTCCTCTTCACTTACCAAAATGAAACACTAGGCATTAATTTCCTCTCTAAGAGGAGGAGATGCCATTTTGATAATATTTTCAATTCACAAAATGGTTAAAAATCCGAGAGAAGAGGTCGCAGTTTGAAAAAAAAAGTCTCGTGTGTTTGTATCTGCATTGGGCACCCCTTTTAATTAAAAGCAATGTGAAACATTTGTTGTCTTGTGTATAAATATTTTAGCAGGTCGTTATTTTGTCTTCAGAGAAAAGGGATAAGTCTCTCGAAATTATTATGATTGAACAGAATAGAGATGCTTTTGTAACTGGTAGAGAAGAGCAGGTAGGTCTTCTTGGAGAGTTTTGTTTAACAATTTGCTTTTGCCTGATCAGATAAAAATTTCAAAAAATGCAACTACAAAGAAGTAGCCCCCCCAAAAAGGTCCCCATAATCTCACTATCGAGAGAGAACTGCCATTAATATCTTGGCCTTATACCAAATGTATACATACAGAAAATATAAATCTGCACATTCAAGTGCGCTTTTTTACACACACACACACACACACACACATATATATAGTGTGTGTGCACATATATACATATTTTTGATGGAATCAGACTATGTAGTTTCCTTTGAATGCAGCTTTCTTGTCTTAGAAATATATTGTAGGTAGTTTTTCAAATTAATAGGTAAAGATCTATGTTCACATTTTTAATGTCTTCAGAGTACTGCATTTCATATGTCTTATCATTTAGCTATTTATTTAACTCATTCATATATTTATGACTATGCCAGCTGTTTCCAACCTTTCACTATTATGAACGGGATTAAAATCCAAAGGCACACACAGATATGAGACATTTCATTTCCTACTTCACGCGGTGAGTCACAAATACGACACCCGTGCTCCAGAGGGTACCGATGGACTCCAAACCTTTGAAACCGTAATTTCACTTGGCATTAGAGATATGGTTTTCCAGCAGCTCACATATCCCTTTGGAGGAGTTAAAAGCTCATCGCTGCCTCCTGTATTTAACATACCGACCTCCAGTTGAAGCCTTCTAGGTTATAAAGGGGCGAGAGGCAATACTAACCAAATTTAAGGAACACCAAATACAACACAAACACGCGCATCTACTTTGTGTTCTTTCCAATGGATCAGTGCTTTCCCCCTGGTTCTTGGTGGAGGATCCCTGAGGAATTAACCAGCACGATTTCTCATTCCTGCCTCTTTTCAACTGCAGAGAGCCTTTCTGTCTTCACTCAATACCCCTTTAAGCCTGACCGAAAATGTCAGAATACCTCCTATTTTCTCCCCTTGATGGCAAATGCTTCCTTATTCTAAAATGCCTTGGCAATTAAATTCAGCACTCGCTGAAGTTTTACTGTGTGATCTTGAATTTTATGTGGGTGTCTCTGTTCTCTAGTCTGTAAACTTTGGTCATCAGAGACCCTAGTCACTATTTCTTTGGAATCCCCTAGAGGCAGCTCACACTTCAAATAAAACACATACTGAACATGGTATTTTACACTACACCATATAGAGACAGTAGCGAGAAATATTTTAGCTTCTGGTTGCCATCAACACTTTTGCCTTACATATGTAAAACGATTTATTGTATTAATTCATTTAAAAAGAAAGACTATTTCAGATATTTGTCAGTTCTATTTCTTAAGATTTGGAGTTCATTTTGGAGAAGAGATTTGAAAAACAAAATCTATGATTTTCGAATGCTAAAAATCATGAGACTGAAATGAAAGGAATGTATGGAGTTATGTATATATTATAGCATGGTTTTTTAAATGCTTGATAGTTAAGTCCATCTCATTTGATTTTTTACGTTATTTAATTGAACAGTATTTGAAGTATGTTTTAGCGAAAGTGCATACCTTTATACAATTTGTCCAGCTTTTGAATATAATTTTCCATACTCGGAGAAGAGATCAAATGATGGTAACACAGTTTGGAAATCCTAGGAGGAAAAAGATCGTGATTACCACACATATCTTACTGATTTCCTATTTTTGTTATAATTGGTATTACATTAAATTGCTAGATAGATATCATTTAACTGCACTTCAAATTTCCCATCATACCCTCAAATAAAATTAGCAGGTAAGTTTTATCAGCGGAAAGCCAGATACACTGACACGTTCCTAAACACAGAGTTTTTAGGAGCTGTGGGTGGCAGCTTTGGGGAGCTCCGAGCAATGCAATGACACAGTCAATGTCTTCACAGAGCTCACGATGTAAGTGCTGCACCTTGACCCTGACCATGGTGCATTTGGCTCCTTTGCTACACGATTTCTCTGCTGCATTTCCCCTCATTTAAGAGTCTCTAGCAAAACTGCTGTTGACTGAACATGTTGCCTCTTTAGACTTAGAGATGCTGCCACTCAGATGCCTTTCTCTCTAGCTCTTCCCATGGGCCATTCCTTTCATTCATTCCATTGTTCAAAGAGCCCCTGGATGTAGACTAGCACCCCTACAGCTTTTTATTTTTATTTATTTTTAAATTTTATTTTATTGAAGTATAGTTGACTTACAATACTGTGTTAGTTTCAGGTGCACAGCAAAGTGAGTCAGTCTTAAGTATATCCATTCTTTGTCCCCGTAGAGGTTCTTACAGACCATGGAGTAGATTTTCCTGTGCTTTACAGTAGGTTATTCCTAATCATCTGTTTTATCCAGCAGTGTGTTTATGTTTTTCCTATCCTCCAAATTCTTCCCTCTCCCCAATGGTTTCATCTATGGTAACCCTAATTTTTTTTGGGTGGGGAGGTGCACCCGCAGCATATGGAGGTTCCCAGGCTAGGGGTCGAATCGGAGCTGGAACCCCGGCCTAAGCCACAGCCACAACAATGCCAGATCTGAATTGTGTTTGTGATCTTTGCTGCAGCTCGCGGCAACGCTGGATCCTTAACCCACTGAGCAGGGCCAAGACCGAACCCACATCCTCATGGATACTAGTCAGATTCTTCACCTGCTGAGCCACAACAGGAACTCCCTGGTTTTGAAATCTGTGAGTTTGTTTCTGTTTTATAAGTTCTTTTAAATTACATTCCACATATAAATGTTCTCATATGGTATTTGTCTTTGTCTGACTTCACCCAGTCTCATAATCTCTATCATTTTGAAGGGCTCTATTTTCTTCATAGCTGTCCATGTTTGGGATATTACATATTTACTTTGGGTCCCACATAAGATGGTAAGCGTCATAGTAGTAGGTACCCTGTTTTGTGCCAAATAATGTTTGTTGACTGAATGAATGAAAAGGGAAAGGTGCTACCCCCAAATAATCCTAATAGAGGGACATGGGTGGTAAGTTTCACAGAACCAATTCAAACAATCGCTCAAGGGGTTCAGAATGAAGCGAGGACAAACCTTGTGTCATTGAGGAACTGGAGAAACAGCATTTGATTGAGGATAGAAAGGGAGGCTTTTCACACATGTAGAGCAGGCGAAATCATTAAGGAGGTAAAGCAATGAATCAGCAGTGGATGCTGTAAACAGACTATAGAGAAGCACATGTTTCTCCTTTATAAAGGAGGCCTACCCTCCATGGAAATGACTGTGGATAATTTTTTTTTCCTCAAGAAAACCCTGGAAGGAAGGACCTCTATTCAGGCTCCAGGGAAGGAACAGCTCTATTCAGGCTCCAGGGAAAAGTCCCACATCTGTTGCCTCGCGTTTAGGAAACAAAAGAGACCAAGCCCAAGAGACGCGAAGGACAGTAGGTTGGAAAAGAGTTTGCATGACAAAAATGCTTAGCTAAAAGACAAATCAATCAATTTGAATAAAATACTTCCTTTTGGATAGCATGAAGGCAAAAGAACTTCATATAATTGGAAGTAGTCTTTCCCCGTGGTGCGGAATTCCATACTCTTGCTTCCCCCGTATTTGAAATTGTGACCCTAGGGGTGCTCAGGAATCAACACTGCATTTGCAAGAGTTGCACGTCACATATCAGGAACATGCTGCAATAGTACATGACTCCTATTACTATTGTTTTTACTCTTTAGTGTTTACAGCGATTTTCATTTTTCCATTATAGCTGGTTTACGGTGTTCTGTCATACGTGATTCCTACTACTCTCAGATGTGGATGTATGAAGTTACATATACGTGTGAAGCATGATAGTAGATTTTAATGTTGGTGCTTGATGAGCACTGAAGTCCAGAACTGTGACTGGTTTAAGTTTTATGAATATATATGTCTAACAATTATTAATCTATGTTTCGAAAAAGTAAATGAAAAGGTTAGTTTTGTTCAAATGATCTTCATTTATCTTTTTAATATTTATTAGCTTTTTTATTTTCCTATAATACATCATTTTGAATATTTAAAAAAATATTTTAATTTTTTCTCTCTTTTTAAAAAGTAAAGTGTAGTTGATTTACAATATTATACTAGTCTCAGGTGTTCAGCAGACTGATTCAGTATTTTTACAGATTATACGCCGTTAAAAGTTATTACAAGATAATGGCTAAAATACCCTTTGCTATACAATATATCTTTGTTGCTTATCTATTTTATATATAATAGTATCTCTTAGTCCCATACTTTTTTTTCTTTTTTGGTTTTTAGGACCACACTCGCAGCAGATGGAAGTTCCCAGGCAGGCTAGGGTCAAATCAGAGCTGTAGCTGCCGGTATACACCACAGCCACAGCAACACCAGATCTGAGCCTCTTCTGTGACCTACACCACAGCTCACAGCAATGCCAGTTCCTTAACTCACGGAGTGAAGCCAGGGATCAAACCTGCATCCTCATGGATACTAGGTGGATTCCTTTCTGCTGGTCCAGGACGGGAACTCCCTTAGTCCCATACTTCTAATTTGCCCTGCCCTCCATCCTTCTCTCCTTGGTAACCAGTAGTTTGTTTTCTATATCTATTTCTGTTTTGCTTGTGCATTTGTTTGTATTATTTTTAGATTCCACACATAAATATCATAGAGTATTTGTCTTTCTCTGTCTGATATAGGTTAGAAATTTAGCTTTACATGAAATGAGGAACATTTAAGAAGAAATAAATGAAGGTAAAATAAAACCTGTTTTTATTTTTCTTAATCGATCTTAACAACAATCTTATTCAAAATAATAAAAATAACAATGTAATCAGTGATTATAGCTCCTAGATAAAGTAAATGAATGACAGCAATGTTACAAGGGATAGAAGGGAGGAACTGGAAATAACCTGTTATAAGGTGACTGAACTACCCAGGAAACAATAGAATGTTATTTGAATGTGGACTTGGATTAGTCATAAATGTATATCCCAAACTCTAGAGCAACTGTGAAAAAAAAAATTTAAGGTAATATGCTAAGAGAGGAGAAAAAAATGAAATCATAAAATGCTGAATTAAAACTAGAGAAGCCTGAAAGAGTAGAATTGCAAAAACAAAAACAAACCAACACACACACACAAAAACAAAGAACAAGGCAATGAATGGAAAACAGATACAAATATGGTAGATATTAGTCCAATTATATTAATAATCACTTTTAGGGTGAATTGTCTAAATACATAATAAAAGGCAGAGACTGCTGATACAAAACAGGAGGTATACAGTGTCTTATAAACCCACTTTAAATTTAAAAAAGACCACAAACAGATTAAAAGTAAAGGGATGGAGAAAGATATATCACCTAACATTAATCGAAAGAAAGTTGGAGTACCTACATTAATTTTAGACAAAACAGAGTTTGGAATAAGTAAAATAATCAGGAATAAAGATGAGCATTACATCATACAGGGGTCAATTTTCAAAGAAGGCACAACAATCCTTAATGTGTATATGCCTAAAAATATGCATCAGAATACATGCAGTAAAAACGAATATAACTGCAAGAAAAAATAGACTAACTACTCTAGTTGGAGACTTCAATATCCTTTTATAAGTAACTGATAGATTCAGCAGGCAGAATGTCAATAAGATATAAGTGAACTGAACAGTACTATCAATCAACTGGATCTAACTAACATTTAGAGACTACCTCATCCAACAATAACCACACTCTTCTCAAGCTCACATGGAATAGTCACCAAGATAGACCATGTCCTGAGCCATAAAATATACTTTAACAATTTCAAAAGAGTAAACATCATAGCATGATCTTAGACCACAATAGACTTAAACCAGAAATTAATAACAGAAAGATACTTTAAAATTACTGAAATATTTGGAAGTTAAGCAGCACACTACTAAATAATACATAGTCAAAGAAGCAGCAGCCAGAAAAAAGCATTTGAACTAAATGAAAATTTAAATGAGACTTATCAAAATTTGTGGGATGTAGCAAAAGCTGTGCCTAGAGGGAAATTTATAGCACTGAATGTATTAGTAGAAAAGAAGAAAGATCTACAATCACTAATCTAAGCTTCCTCTTTAGGAAACTAGAAAACATAAATCCAAAGTAATCTAAAGAAAACAAAATCAGAGCAGAAGTTGAAAATAGGAAAACAATGCAAAAAAAATCAAGAAAATCAAAAGCTGATTCTTTGGAAAGATCTATACAACCGATAAACATCTGGCTAGGCTAAGAAAAAATAAAGATACAAATTACAAATATCAAAAATGAAAGACAGACCATCATTACTGATCCCATGGACATTAAAAGGATAGTAAAGGAATATTATGAAAAATTCTGTTCATAAATTTGATAACTTAGGTGAAATGGACCGATTCCTTGGAAGTCACAATCTACCAAAAGTCACACAAGGAGAAACAGATAATCTGAATAGGCCTGCATCTATTTTCAAAAATTGAATCAATAATTAATAGCCTTCCAAAATAAGCCCAGATGACTTCACTGGTAAATTCTACCAAACGAGGAAGAAATGATACCAATTCTGTATAATTTGTCCCAGAAAATAGAAGCAGAGGAAGCACTCCTAACTCAGTCTGTTTCATGGTCTGTAAAATGGAGATCTCTCTCTCTCTCAAGGTTGGTATGAGGATTAAATGAAATAAAACATCTGGCCCTCAGTGCAAGTATTGTCCTCCACCTTTCCTTCAAGGGTAAAAGTCTATTCATATTCTATCTACCATGTACCTTTCAGAAGTTAAATAAATTCCATTGACACATATGCGACACTGGTTTTGGTCCACTGATGTAGTGAAATAAGACTCAAAGGATTTTGATCATACCCTCTAACAGAACAAATATTTTAAGCATCCTCAATACATTTCTAGATATCTGTCTGACATTATGTGTATGTAATACTTTGATAGGAAGATGTGATGTCCAATAAATATTCAAATGAGGGAAAAAGAAATAGAAACTGCACTATTTTGTTCCCTCATTCCTTTGGATCTTCTCGTGTACTTTGTTTTGGGCTCCTCTAACATAACAAATGAAGCAACAGTTAATTCTGTGTTATACTTTCACCTGTGCATTTCACTAATGTTTGAGCATCTTACAGTGTGTCAGCACTGTGCTTGACAGCTTCCAATAAATGGGAACCAAAAGTTAATTATGTCTTCCCAGGACCCGTCTGAGGCAGACAATAGGCATTTATAGGTGTACAGATAAGCAAGGATTGACTCTTCAAACACATATACTCTACATCACCAACAGAAAATCTTTCACAAATCCTTTATCACTCTTATTTTCTCATTTAAAACCCCACATTCTTACTTGGCCCTAGTCAACCAATAACTGCTACTTCTGATATAGGAAGAAGTAACTAGTCCATTAAGACAGTTTTGGTTTTGGAAAAAATCTGGTGCTGGTTCTCATTTGTTTAAAATGTGCCTCAAATACATAAAACAGGCCATCCGGTCCATGAGAAGCTATTTACGGGCTCAAGAAAACTACCTGGATAACACTTGTGCATTGTCACTTTGTAAATGGGGGGTGGGGGACTGCTTTCCTGAAAAATAACCTCATCAAGAAAAAACACTGGGGATGGTAATTCTAAATCCTGCCATAGCCCTTGCTTGCCAGAGCAGACAGCTTTTGCTATTAGGATGCCCGGCCAAACACAAATAATCCACTGCCAAAATGAGCTCCTTGGGACAATTTAGGACTCTTTGGAAGTGAACGGCTCTTTGAGCTGGAATGCAGCCCAGGTCCATTTTCAAACCCAAGTCAAAATGACAAAGAGCAAATTTCCTGGGCCACTCACCCCCTAAGTGTAAGATTACTTTAGGTTGGCAGCTGTGCTGTTTATCTAGTTATTTAAGGCTTTCATCAGCTACTCACGACCAGCCTCAATGTTGGTAAGCAGGACAGAGCTAATATACAGAGCAGTGGACAAAACCTCCAGGATTAGAAGGACAAGATGGAAATCAAAGATTATACACCTATTGTTCAGCTTAAAATACCTTTTTCATGGGTTCTGCTCTAAAGCACTGCAGAGACTTTTTTTTTTTTTTTTTTTTTAAGAGCTAAAGAAAGGAGAAGGGTAAGAACTTTTAGCCGAAGAGTAAATACTATTTTAACTGAAAATATTTCCTGAATGAGACCACAGTTAAGTCTGGCTAGCACTTGGGATTTTCCATAGTTTCCAAACACAAGTTCATAGGCAGGTTTAAAAGATCACCTGGCATTATTCCTGCTTTATCAAACTTCGCTCTCACTACCCACAGAGAATTCTGTGATGGCATGGACACCGCCACAGTTTCAACGAAAGAATATGCAGGCTAAGAGCTGTAGGAGTTATTCTCCTCTTTCTGTTCATCTGAGTTTTCAGGAACACATGCTAGAGCATTCTCTACAGTTTGTGTTCTTCTCAACCCCCCAGATTCAGGATTTATTATGCATTCTTTCAATTAAACCATTTGCATACGTTTCCAAAGAAAGTTTTTAGCAGATACTGAGTTGATGATGCAGGGTCAGTCTGAACCTCGAAAGGAAACCAAGTCCATGTGTGGATCACGCTGCTCTGAGTCTCAATGATGGTACCTGCAAAGGTGGTTTGACTTCTCCTCCGAGGCCGAATTGCTTTGGAGCCAAGCTGGCTGGGTTTGAAACCCAGGGCTGGCTTTGTGATCCTGGACAGCTTATTTAACCTCGACAATGCTTGCTTTCCGATTTCAAAGACAGAGATAAAATAGTATAAAAATAACAACATCCTATTCACAGGTGTGTTTATAAGGATTACATGAAGTCATGCGCACAAATCGAGTAAACCAGTATCTGGTATATAGCCAGTACTTAGTGTTAGTTATTTTCACATAGGAAATGCTCAAATATCTTTTATTTGTGTGTGAAAATAGTTGTGGATGAATAAGCCTAAATAGCTGCTCACTCAAAGGTCATTTATATTTGACTTTGGTAAACATATTCCTATTTTTATTGAAATGTGGGTACATCTATATTCTGAAGTTATATATTTGAGTTTCTATTAATTCTTTTCCCATTTTTATATATTCTCTTTTTCTTAATAGTTATATCTGTCTTTTTCTTGGCGTTCCTGTTATGGTGCAGTCGTTAACAAATCCAGCTAGGAACCATGCGGTTGCGGGTTCAATCCCTGGCCTTGCTCAGTGGGTTAAGGATCTGGCATTGCCATGAGCTGTGGTGTGGGTTGCAGATACGGCTTGAATCCCACGTTGCTGTGGCTCTGGCGTAGGCCGGTGGCTACAGCTCCGATTCGACCCCTAGCCTGGGAACCTCCATATGCCACATAAGCGGCCCAAGAAAAGGCGAAAAGACAAAAAAAAAAAAAAAAAAAAAAAGTTATATCTGTCTCTTTCTCATTCAGTTCCTGCTCTTCTCTCCCCTTTATAGCTTTGATAATAAATGCACAAGTGGACAATGGCAGGCCGGGGGCATAAACTAAAGGATGACTAAGGGGGCTTCTTGTTGACAAGTCCATTGTGTGATGGTGTATATGGATTATGGCCATAATAAAAGAAATACAAGGTGTAAAGACATAAGAATAGAGCTGGATGTAGACTACAGACGCATATATAAAATGTGGCCTTCACTGTTTCATTTCAACTAAAAACAGTAAGAATGTCATGTAAATGCAAGTCACTGAAGTGGAACATCCAACAAGATACAGTGTTGTAGTTAGAATCATCTGCAGCCTGTTAGTTGGTCTAATAACTGAGCTAATGATACCAGGGTCAGAGGGTCCAGGAACATGATGCTCACACACAAAGGCAGCCCACTTGAAGTAGAGGGAACACCATGCGGGACGGGCCCTAAAGGGAAGGTTTGGTCTTGTGCGTGGCTAGTGCGCTGGAGAACAGGCTGCAGACATGCTCAAAGATAATATCAGAATGGCTTATAAGGTGGGAGTTCCTGTTGTGGCACAGCAGAAACGAATCTGACTAGTACCCATGAGGATGCGGGTTTGATCCCTGACCTTGTTCTGTGGGTCAGGGATCCGGTGTTGCCGTGGGCTGTGGTGTAGATCTCAGATGCAGCTCAGATCCCGAGTTGCTGTGGCTGTGGTGTAGGCCGGCAGTTGACCCCTAGCCTGGGAACTTCCATATGCTGTGGGTGTGGCCCTAAAAAAAAAAAAAAAAAAAAAAAAAGCGGGGGGGAAAAAAAAAAAAAAAAGAGAGTGGCTTAAGGTGAACCACTTCATTGGAGAATACAACCAAAGGCAAGACTGTGAGTCCTACACATTCAAGAGTTTCTTGTTGGAAAGAAACAGAATTCGTCTAAGTAATCAGGCAGGCCAAGAAAATTCTCAAGAGCTGGAATCATGGCTAAAAGACACAGGTCACAGTGTGTTCACAGTTTTCCTGCCCTTTTTATATTTTTTTATTTTTAATTCTTCTTTTATTTTTAGCCAGTGTCTGATACAAAGTAAGGGCTTGAGAAGTAGTCTCTGGCCGAAGGAACACCTGAATGATGAATAAGCAGACGTGGCCCCGGTGAATCATCAGCCTGCATAGAGCCGAGCCTGTGGACTGGCGCGTCCTGACTCTCCTCCAACCCCATCACTCTAAACCGGGAGAAGGAGATGCAGGCTGGGTGCCCTGGGCTCCATCGTCAGGTGGGTCCTCCCTCTGCCTGAATAAAGAGGGTCCTCTGAAAGTCCACACCACACGCTCTGAGACCTTTCCTTTTCCAGCCAGTAGGTAGAGGCCCAGGGCCTTTGGTAACTTCAGTCACTTGAATCTAAACGTATTTGTGGGAAGAACTGAGAAATCAATAGAGAGAGAGAGCAGGAGGGAGGGAGAAGGGGTGGAGGGATACAGCGGAGAAAAAGTCAGCGACAGACACTTAGGTATGAGCTCCATGAGGAATGAGAATGCAGAGGGGCTCAATAAACTTGACTCTGCCAAAGCATGACAACACCGAGGCTCACCAGTAAACAGACTATGATTCTATGTTCAGTGATGCCGTCTTTATAAGCGCACCGTTACCAGTGATCCACATTATTCAGATCGTAATTTGAAAATTCACTACTCCTTACGATTCATTCGTAGCCCTAAAATCAATACTCAGTAGTGCTTTCAGTCATTCGCAGATCAAGCCGTGGTGAGAATTTGAGTCACCCAGCGCCCACCTTCCCAGATGAAGCCTGTCCTCTCATTTCAGCTCTCCCTGTAAACAAGTGTCCTTCTGTGCTCATGTAGTGCCACCCTTTCCACAGTTTTGTGGGTGATTCCTCCTTTTAAAATAGACCCCTTTTAAAAACACTGCTGAAGTGCTCTTGAGCGCTCCTGAGCACAAGAAGATTAGTGTGTGCCTAACGGAGAAAATACGTTTATGAAATAAACTTTATTCAGGCATAAGTTACAGTGTTGGTGGCCATGAGTTAAATGTTAATAAATCAATAATGTATATCAAATAAGTCGTCTTTATTTTCTTTAAGTGTTTCTTTTTTTAAATTATGTTTTTATTTTTTACAGCCACATAAGCTCCCAGGCTAGGGGTAGAATTGGAGCTGCAGCAGAGGCCTATGCTACGGCCACAGCAACACGGGATCTGCAGCAACATCGGATCCTTAACCCACTAAGCGAGGCCAGGGATTGATCCTGCATGTTCACAGACCCTATGTAGGGCTCTTAACCCCCTGAGCCACAATGGGAACGCCTAAAGTAGTCTTTAGACAGAAATGCACACGAAACAAAGTTGTGTGTTGACTGGGTGACAACAACGTTGACCAGAGGCAGGAACCTAACCCTGCATTTCCCTTAGGAGTAAGGGCTCAGGATCTGTGGATTCAGTGTGCGCAGTGACCTCACAGAACACAACTACCACAAGTACAAGGATCAACTGTAACACAGTCAAGTGCCATCATTACGCACTCACACATTCCTCCAGAATATAACAGACAGCCTGCCTCCACCAGTAACACTGAACAAACAAGGAAATGAAGGAGAACATGAATAAACACATGAACTAAAGGACTGAAAATATTGTTCACTATTCCTTGTGGGGTGGGTTGTAAGTAACCTTCTGTGTACACTAACCACATAGAGATTATAATCTGAGGAGTTCTCGTCGTGGCTCAGTGGTTAGCGAATCCGACCAGGAACCATGGGGTTGTGGGTTTGATCCCTGGCCTTGCTCAGTGGGTTAAGGATCCGGCGTTGCTGTGAGCTGTGGTGTGGGTTGCAGATGCGGCTCAGATCCCACGTTGCTATGGCTGTGGTGTAGGCTGGTGGCTACATCTCCGATTAGACCCCTAGCCTGAGAACCTTCACATGCCGCGGGAGCGGCCCAAGAAATGGCAAAAAAGACAAAAAAAAAAAAAAAAAAAAAAAAGATTATAATCTGAAATTTTAGTTGTATAAGAAATAGTTTTCATTGCAGTATAATTTCTCTGAGAGTAAACATAAGATGACTTATAAATGAAGCTTTAAAAAATAAATTCTCATAGTCCTCTACTAAACCTAGATTTTCATGTTATCATCAGGAATTACTGTGCCTGTTTAATCTTTTCTGCTGTTTTTGAAGAATTCTTTTTTTTGTGTCTTTTTAGGGCTGCACCTGTGGCATATGGAAGTTCCCAGGCTGGGGTTGAATGGGAGCTGCAGCTGCAGGCCTACGCCACAGCCACAGCAACGCGGGATCTGAACCACATCTACGACCTCCGCCACAGCTGGCGGCAACGCTGAATCCTTCACCCACCGAGTGAGGCCAGGGATCCAAACCGCATGCTCATGGATACTAGTCGGTCTGATTCCTAACCCACTGAGCCACAATGGGAACTCTGAAAAATTCATTTTTAAACATTCACTCACTCACTCATCTTTTCTTTGTTCCTCCCTCCCTCCTCCTCTTTCTCTTTCCTTCTTTCTTTTAGCTGGAGGGGGAGGCCTCAGCATAACATGTGTTGTTCATTTTCTAATTACCTCCTGAAAAAGCAAACATCCTAAAACAACACAGTGGATAATTTAAAAGGCATAGCTAATAAAAAACAAAGGGATATTGTCTACTTATTTTTATGGCTTTGAAAGTACAAATCTTACCCTTGAAATCAACTAGTAATCAGATCTTAAAATAAAAAAGTAATATTGCCTTGCCTCCATAAAAGCCAATTTATCGTGTGTGTACCATTTTCATCAAACAATGTTTTCTACTTTCAATGTTTCATCAAACAATGTTGGTTTACTCTTTTACTGCGAGAATGTGTATGATAATTCAAGAAATTAGTCTCACAGCAGGGAGTCTGCTAACAACCCCATTTTCATCTTATCCTTCAAGCAGAGGGAGAAAACATATTAATTGCAGTTTAATTTATGCAACAAATATTTCATTTTAATTATACTTAATTTTTGTCAGGCTATAAAACTGTCAATAGTTCTGACAGTTTTTTTCTTACAAGTTTTTTTTTTTTAAATGAAAGAATTAAAATCAAGCACTGTTTCTGAAAGGAATTATGAAAGACTTCTAATTACTGCTTATGTTCTTGAAAAATTGCTAATCTAGTAGCCCCCAAATAACATCTGGGAACATGTGACTTGAAGCGTTATTACTCAATATTTATAATTCTTAATAATATACATGCATCATTAATATGATGGAATTCTCTCAGGAAGAATTTTTTTTTTTGTAATTATAGGATATATCAATAACTGTCATTGAATGGTGAATTTTCTCTATAGAAATGTTTTTGTTAATTCCTCTCAGGAAAACTAAGACAAGAATAAGTGCAACTGACTGCTGCTGATACACCCCATGGAAGTAAAGAATATTTACCATGAACAGAATCACAAAGAAAAACGTCAAACCAAGGCTGAACAGTATTAATTATATTCAGCAAATATTTATTACGCTCTTAACTAGGTGCAAACCCTACCCAACATAAGTCTCGTCTAAAAATGCTATACCTCCTCTTGAAAATCCTTCTCTCTTCAGATGCAAATTAAAAGTCCCTTCTTTGAATGCTTTTAGTGCATAATTATCTTTATCACAGCCTTTTTATATATCCTATTTTGTAACAGCAACTCCCCTCCGTGCTTCATCTTTCCACTAGACGTTACGGTTCCTAGAGGTAGGATCCAGGCCTTCTGTCTTTATATCCTCCATTTATCATATTCAAAAATACTGGAAAACGAAAACCTATACCAGCATGAATAAGACGGTCTGGGTATTATGTTTTTGGAAATATCACCATTACTTCAAAAGTGACTCTGTAAAAGTTGTACAGACCTGTATTTTGAAATTATTCATTAGATGACTTCTAGTTTGAAAATGGCAGAGCACTGAATTTTTGCCCTATTTTATATTCTCAGAAACCGTGCCTCAAACATGAAGAATTATAATAATCTACAGAACTGCATCATCGGCGTTCCTGTCGTGGCTCAGCGGAAACGAATTTGACTCGTATCCATGAGGATGTGGGTTTGATCCCTGGCCTTGCTCAGTGCGTGAAAGATCCGGTGTTGCCATGAGCTGTGGTGTAGGTCAGTGGCTACAGCTCCAGTTTGATCTGGGAACCTCCATATGCCACTCTTTTAGGGTGTGTCCCTAAAAGGACAAAAAACAAACAAACAAAAAACTGCATCATCAATGCAGGACCTCAAATTGTAACTTATGTTGAGAAACATGAAGGCTGGTACAGGACCTAAAAGGAACAGAGAACAGAGACACTTTCCGTCTGGAGAAGGTGACAGATAGAAGATCTTTAGTGAATTAATAACGTGGAAACTGAAAACCAACTTAGAAAAAACTTTTAACTTTAACACCATGGAACTCTCCTATAGAGTAAAAAAAAAGGACAACAATATGGAAATAGGGGATATGACAAGATTTAGAAAAAATGTTGAGAATAAGTGTAAAGAATTTGATCTCTGATTATAGGAGCTACAGTTAAAAAAAAAAAAAATCTGAGAAAGCAAAGAGAAAAGAATTAGAAAAGAATGCAAGAAGAATTTCCCAAAGCAGAATGACAGACGACAATGGCTTAAAAGAGACATCTTTTAACTTAAAATTCTATATCTAATCAATATTAAATATGTGTGAGATGGAATTTTTAGAATAAAAGTCAAATTGAGAGGCTCTTACAGGGTAGGGAGAAAGTTGATAAGACATGTAAATAAAATTAAGCAAATAGGAAAAAAGCAATTATTAACTCCAGGAAATATAGAAAGTTGTACAAGAGGAAAACATCCTTTTAGAACATTTCTTAGTTGAAGAGAAAACAATCTTTCCATAGTCAAAAAAATGTAAAGTTTGAGTATCTGCTGACTCAAAACCTATAACTTTATTCCAAGAAAACATAGAGATAATAGTATAACGGAGCGACATTCTCGTCAACCGCAGTTGAAGGTCAGTGGCTACCATCCAAAACTGGTAAATCAAGAGACAGTATTATTTCGCTAGAAGATGAAAGAGTTAAGAGCAGCGATGTCTGGGAAGTGGGTCAGGGGTGTGCCACTTTACATTAGAAATCTTCAAACACACTTACTTAAACTAGGTACATGTTTTACTTTGCTATAAATCAAAGTAAAAATTAATTAGTGCACCAAAATGTTTACTCTTCTTAGAATTGTTTCCTTTCTACCCGTGCAGTTGCTTCTCAACTGCATTCTTCTCAGTAATTGATGCTCTATTTTTTAACATTTACATAAAATCCTAGTTACATGTATCATAAAAACCTAAATATATGATGTCTCCTTTTTTTTTTTTTGGCCATATTTCCCTTTCTGAGCATTTTAATAGTGCTTCGAATAAGGACGTCTATGTGACTAAAACATTAAAATGCAGATAAGACAGTCGGTGGAAATGAATGTATTTTATAATGCCACCTGCCTTTACAAGCTTTGGGAAAACTACAGACACATTTACCAGTCCATGTACACTACTTAATGTCTATATTTGAATCAAAATTATTAAAGATGATGATCTCTTTCCTGAACTAGTGTCCTTTTCCCCAACGTAATCAAATTAAGAAAGCAATGCGAATTTCCTCACAAGCTATTTCATACTTGGATGCCCTTGAACTTTACTGAGATTCGAACTAAAAAACGTGTAGGTAGAATACTTGGCAATCAAAATACTGAGAAATGTTTATTTGCTCTTTCCATGCAAAATAAAATTTATAGCAGAAAATTTACATATAACTTCTAATTCATTTAAAGTTCATAAATGAAAGATTTTTCATTTATAAAATTGTCATATGATACATGTAAGAATTTAATCTCAATATTTAACACTTTATTTCACTATTTTTACATGATAAAAATTATTTAAAGATTGAGAAGATATGAAAAAGAACAATTTAAATAATTATGGCCTTTTGAAACCTACTGTTGGCATAATTACACAAGAAAAGAGAAAAAAATCTCGTGAATGAAGTTAAATTCAACTGTGTATTATTGTCTGGACTTATACTACTTTTGTCCTACAAATTAAGTTCACTTAACAGACCTTTTTTTTATATGAAATATAAAATAGATTCACTATAAGAAAGAATAAGACAAGAATAAAAGTAACAAGCAGGAATTCCCATTGTGGCTCAGCGGGTTACAAACCGGGGGCTAGTATCCATGAGGACGCGGGTTGGATCCCTGGCCTTGCTCAGTGGGTAGGGATCCTGCATTGCCGTGAGCTGTGGTATAGGCTGAAGATGTGGCTCAGACCCCTCGGTGCTGTGACTGTGGTATCGGCTCGCAGCTGCAGCTCCAGTGTGAACCCTAGCCTGGGAACTACACAATGCCACAGATTCGGCCTTAAAAGCAAAAATAATAATAATAATAATAAATTAAATAAATAAATAAGTAAAGTAACACGCATACATAGTAGTAAGCTTTAAGTAGGGCAGATGTGGCTCTGGTGTGAATGGGCTGGAATAGTTTACTGGGGCATTAACATGTCTTGTCTCCATTAGCAACTTGAAGGTTAATATGAATTACTAATAGAAAACATCTCTGAATTAAGCTTGATAGATTAAAAGAGCCCCAAACAAATCAAAATCTTCCGGAGGGAATTCGTACGGTCTTTTGAACAAAGAATAGCCAGCATGCTCTTGACTTTAATCGCTGTGACTAAGTAAAATTTTGTTTAAGTATATGTCCATTTTACTTGGGAAAACGAAGGAAAAGAAGTGTAGGAATTGGCTCATATTAAAAAGCTGCATTAAAATTCTCTTTCATTGTGAATGTAATAGTACTATGCTAGACTGAAATAATTATGAGTTGGAGATTGATGCAAATATGCTTTATTTTAGCAATGTAGTTTAGGATATTAAGGTATATATACTTTATATATCTCTTATGTTGACATATGTTTAGCTAATATAGATTATGATATAAATGTTAGCCATAATTAATAATATTTCTAGAAACCCATTAGTTTCCAAGAGCTTGGAAATTAATAGTAAAGTATTTTAATGAGTTTTGTCGGCTCTCCAACCATATGGTTAGGGGCCTATCCAAATTTTCAAAACCGTTAATATAATTTAGTAGATGTTAACCTCGCAATATTCCATTAAGTTCTTACCCATTATGGGGGGTAGTTAATTAGCTAAAGAAAAAAATTTCTTTTTCCAAGAAATCTTGTAATCAGAGCCCTCAGAAAACTCCTTTCCATCTACACCATCGATAGCATATGGAAGGACTGGTGCAGGACGTGGGAAGAAAACTGCAAACAGAAACTACAGCACCAGTGTCTCTGTTCACGGCTGGAGCTGAAAGTCATCACCAAAGGCTCTGCGGTTCAGACAGAAATACGAGCCTCAGATAATTCTCAGTCCCAGTAAATTGTGTTACCACTCCTCTTTACCTACTGTCCACTTCACCGCATGCCTCAACATTGACTTTCTTGGGGGGGTCTTTGTTTTTTCCAAAGAAATGTCTATCTCTTCAGCATAAAGAGTGCAAAACACGAAATGGTTGAGCTACGGAAACCAAGCTGTAGGCTAGGCTCTATACAGGTTCTGTGGAGACGTCCTGCAGGCAGGGCCTCTATGCTAGGGATCAACTGTCGAGACAGAGAGACCTCATTTAAACAGAGTTTGGAGACCAGAGGGGGAGCAGCGCTCATGCCCTGTGATGACAGCAGAGCCCAACGGAAAGAAAGACTCCCCCTCTTTTCTGGCCGGGACTCAGCTCCTGAAAAGCCATGGACTTTGTAGGTTTACGCCAGGCCTCCAACCTTCCTTCCTTCTTTATAAAAGCCTTCTCCTTCTGGTGCCTTGGCAGGTCTTGCACATGGCTCACCGTGGTTGTAGACCTCGAACTGCAAGTCTCTGCTGATCCCAAATAAACCCGTCTTTGCTGGAAAATATCTGGCGGTCTATTTATTTCAGGTCGACACATGGGAAAAAGAGTTGTGAGAGGCAGTACCAGGTGAGAACTACGCATTTTCATCTCTTCCGTCACTCATTAGTGTTGGGAATCTAGGGAATGGGTCAGGTGGATCGGGCTGCCTTCTCACTGCAGCCTGGAAAGAGGCCTTGCTTCAAAGAGACAGAAGAACCAAATCCACCGGCTCTTCATATTCATAAACAGTGAATGAGTCTACTGCTCTTCAGACAGGAGAAGGGTAAGAGGGAAAAACTTACAAGAACCTATGAAAGAAAAACAGAACCACATCCAAGGCAGTGCTCTGCACACCGTGGGCGCTCAATAGTTGCTTTGATGAACTCTCAATATTAACAACGAGACTTAATTATTGAAAAACTGCAGTCTTGCCTGCAAAATAACTGGATCCCTTTTGTAGAGAACCTTTAAACGAGATTTTCAGAGTAGAACTGCAGATTTAACGCAGAGTGGTTTAACGGTGTAACGGAATATAGACATCTTTGGTTTAATGCTTCAAAATGCTTGGCTCAGTGCAACATGTCAACATCTTATAAAACAATGCTGGATGCTAAATGGAGAGCCATCTTTCCCTAACAATAAACTAACACCGTTGCATTCATTTCATAGAAACTCTTAGTGGAATTTGAGTCACCTAACCACCCCCTATGATTTTCCTATGTCGTAGGATAAAAACATTTGAAAAAAACGATACACATAGATATGCTTTATTGCTACCTTTAGCGGGACTAAAATGGTATATCACATTTTATTTTGGTGGTCCTTTTATTAGCTTCCTAACACTTGACCGGCTGATATCGCTAATAATAAATTTTTTTTTTTTTATAAACTAGAGTTTGCAAGTCCTGTCCTGAGAGTATAATATTTCAAAAAACAGTCTAAGCTTTAGGGAAAAAACCAATTACAGAAACAGCATTAAAAATGCCAAGCACCGGGCAGAAGCAATTCTGGATCAGTTTAAAAAAGTGATTGATGAAACTCTAATCCAAGCTGAAGGAACAGTTTCACGACAAGCTGTGACCATTCCACACACTTCATTAGCTGCCATAATTAGCCTGGTGTTTCAATTTGTTAGAACTGGTGGGGACAATTTTCCTCAGAATGCAAACATCAAAAAACAGGGTCCCTCAGACTTCAGAAGAGGCTGATGAGAGGCTTTTCTAGTCTCTGTTAACTAAAAGATTAATTATTGCTGATGGGAGGCTGTGCTGTGATTGTCACTCTGTCTATGTGCATTACTTTTAGCATTAGAAGAAAGACATGGTTGGCACCACACCACTCAATCAAGGAGCTTCACATTAGAGCACAAAGTCGGTTTTAATATCCCGGGTATTTTTGATTGATTTTTCTTCCTGTTTTCTGGGTCCAAGATGCACACCTCTTTATTTATATCCGAATTTTAAAACAGCCTCTAAAATACTGAGAATTTTGGTTAGTGTATCTTCTCCCAAGTCATGGCCTCCTTCTTTGACCACAGGTCAGTAAAGGGGGCTTTGTATATTTCTACGATTGTACAGTGACCCCTTTTAAATACGTTTATAAATCTTCTAGGACTACAAATGGTTTAACCAACTTATAAAGTCACACTAATTTTATCTATTTTTATAAATACAGCGCTATCATCTTATCCCCAGATAGTGGAAATATACTCTAGGATTTCCCACAATATATCTTCATGACTTCTAATTAAAAGGGAGGTAGAAAGGGCTCTTCCACTTAGTGTCCATTGACTAAAACGGATTTCTTTTGGTTCTTTGGCCACAGCCAAAGGTGAACCAAAGTCAACAGTATATACCTACAGACGATGTTATTAAAATTTTCACCGTAGCCTTAGTTTGTAATCCATTGGCTTTATCATTATGTAATTATTTTATTAAGACAGTTATTTTTAAACCCCAAATTTCCACTTAATGTACGTTTTCTAAAGACAAAACAAACAAACCAAGATACAAAAAACCTCTTTACTTTAACTGATCTATAATGAGTGAACTGGCAGGAGTAATTTAGTAGTTTTCTGAAGCGTAGATGAAACAACTGCAGCCAAAGAAACCAGTGGTATTTTCAAACCCACTGCATCATAGTGAAAAAACATAACGACATCAGAGAAAAATGCTTGTCTGACTTTCCAGAACAAAATTCTCCACAGGCTGCTTGGACTTCCCGTATGTTTCTCAACAAAATTCTCCACAGGCTGCATTAAAATCAAGTCTTTGTTACCCCAATTTGGGGCATATTAGCTATATTATTTAGAGCAGCACAGTCCAATAGAAATGCAATATGGGCCACATATGTAATTTTAATTTTATAGCAGCCATATTAGAAATATTACAATTAAGTAGGTGAAGTTAATTGTATGGCAATAAACTATTTAACCTAATGTGTCTAAAGTACCGTCAGCATACTATGTCAGTAATATAAAAATATGAATATTTTACTTTTTTTGTACCACATCTTTGAAATCCAGGGTATTTTATACTTCTTAGAACATCTCAAATATGAGAAGCCAGATTTTAAGCGTTCAATAGCTACATGGCTATCGTTTCTAAACACAAATTTAGGGAATGTGGAACTGGCTTTCTCAAGAGAGTAGATTTTCTGGTACTTGGTGAAGAGAACCATTTTGGAGTTCTGTGAAGTTACATACACAATAAGTGTAACTATATGAACAGACGCAACAGTAGTGAATCAACTCTTCACCAGGAAGAGTAAAAGTCCTTCTACCTTAATAAATGGACACTGCCGAAATGCAAAAAGATTATAAAGAATCCTAATAATCAGTGAAGATAAGGTAAGACAAGAAATCAATAGGCCATGCATACCGTAGGGACTCAGAATAGCCATACACAGAGCTGGAAAGATAATGTCCATTCCAAGGGCAAGAAGGTATGATTAGAACAAGATCTACACTGCAATGAGAGCTGAAATTCAGCTAGCATGCACCAGTCTGGGTGTACTGGTTATTAACATGTTATGGAAATACTTTCATAATTTTCATAGCTGTTAGTAAATGACTACTAATTCAAGCACGACCTCAAACACTCTTCACAATCCAGCAGTTAAACAGTTACTATTTATCCCAGCAGGAAGCTCCAGGATTATTGTCCATTCTGATTGTTGAGTATCTGGGAAGTATAGCTAGCAAATAATTTTAATAGCAAATATTTTATTACTATTCATGCCTATAATACATACATAGCTAGCTAGTCATATTGAATACAATTATTTATCTGGTAAATCTGTATTTAATTTAGCCATATTGTTTTTGATCTTCTCAACAAATTGCACATTTTTAAAATCTCAGAAAACATGCTCGGAAACAAAATACCTAGATGTAGTAGCTCTAAAGAGCCTCAAAACCCGTAAGGAAACCAACCTTAATCGAGTCGGCCACGCCATTTACTATTCAAAAGCTATTAGAGAGATTATTTCTGTTTGGGTGTTGCAGTAGGGGAAGGTTTTACTCCCATAATACTACATCTTTACTGTTTATCCTTGATTCAATTTTTAAACAGTGGTGGACATACCCCAAATAACTCCTGTAGTTCTATACAATATTCAAAATTGTGTTGAACCACTCATCTTAATACTGTAACATAAAAAGCATTTTGAAGTTTAGATTATAAAACAGCAGAGCAAGTAAATAACTTCTGGAGTAGTGAAGATGTCATCATTAAAAACATGAAGTAAATACAGCATACGTTCTGCCATTTGTGAAAGGACTTCAGAGAATGGGGCTTTTTGTCACACACACACAAAATGGCTTGATTTGAGTAGGCTGGAAATCAACCAAACTATGATTTGCTCCATCCAAAGACCTTTGCCTGGAAACATTTCATCGTGCAAACAGATAAAGCCACATACCACAGGGGAGAAATGATGTGGCATGAAAACGAATGTTGTTGATTTGTGACTTAGAACAGAAGCATGAAATAAAAGAACCACTTTATTCTCTCCCTAATAGGTGATATTTTCTAACAAGTTATAAACGACTGAAGCAGCATTTTCCTTTGGCAGGACCCAGGATATATCCGAGAGCAACAACTCGGGAATTTGGTCTGGTATGTACCTATGGACATCGTGATAGAAAAATTTCTATGTTGTGAGTCCCTTTTGGAAACCATCTAGGTTGCTTTCCAGTCTTTAAATTGATTAAAATTTCTTTTGTTGAGTGTAACTTCACTGGAAGGAAAATCTGGAAACTTCATGGCTAGGTACAGTATACGCAATCTTTGGAAACACATCTGGTTTTGCTGTTTGATGAAAAAAGTTCCATGTACCACCTTGGTCACTTCCTAAATTAGCATGAATACCGCCAGAGAGGCTGCCCCAAAATGCCAAATAGAGATATCCATACTTCTTTTCAGGAGTCAACTACAGAGAATTTTTGTGAGAAAATGAGAGCAGAATATGAAACAAATTATCTTGAAGACAAGGAGTCAACTTTAAGCAGAAGTTTCAAAATATCTGAGAAAATGGGAAGTCACGCTTAGAGCAATATGCCAAGAAGGATTTCAGTAAGATTGGGATTACTCAACTAATTTGATCATTATCATGCAATGCACTATTGCCATAGTATGTATGGTGCTAAAAAGTCACGGATTCACTACTTTCAGCTGTCAGACTATATCAATAAAGTAGACTCCCAAACCCATAACATCAATGGCTTAAGGACAAAGAAGAGGAAATGATATGAGTTCAATATAGAAATTTTTAGAGACTTTTATATTTCTTTCCTTCAGCCTTTGTTCTCTGACAAAGTAAGTTAACAGTGCTCTGATTCCAAGTAACACTACATACTGTGGTAGATTATTATTTTATTTATTTATTTATTTATATAGTCTCTTTGCCTTTTCTGGGGCCGCTCCTGTGGCATATGGAGGTTCCAAGGCTATGGGTCAAATCGGAGCTGAAGCTGCCAGCCTACACCACAGCCACAGCAACTCGGGATCGCAGCCGCGTCTGCAGCGTACACCACAGCTCACAGCAACGCCGGCTCCTTAACCCACTGAGTGAGGCCAGGGATCGAACCTGCAACCTCATGGTTCCCAGTCGGATTCGTTAACCACTGAGCCACGATAGGAACTCCTATTTTTAACATTTGTTAAAATGTTAAAATTTAGAACAAAAACTGAAATCAAATTAATGTCAAAGATATCGCATTGCCATATTAAAAGTCTACCCAAACATTTCCACTTTCTTCATTTATTAAAATTTTAATTGAGGTAGAATTGATTTACAATGTCGTGATATTTTCTGCTGTATAACAAAGTGATTCAGTAATACATATACACACATCCATTCTCTTTCAGATTCTTTTCCCACATAGATTATCACAGAATATTGGGTAGAGTTCTCTGTGCTATACAGCAGGTCCCTGTTGGTCAATCATTCCATATACCTCAGTGTGCATATGCCAAACCCCCAGTCCAACCCTCCCACTCCTACCTGTTCCCTTTGGTAACCATAAGTTTTTGAAGGTCTGAGAGTCTGTTTCTATTTGGCATATAAGTTCATCTGTATGCTTGTACTGTCTTCCAGAGAAAAAGTCCATAGCTTTAATTAGATTCTCTAGAGAAAGATGTCTAAAAATGTATCAGATTATTAATTTCAAGTCTTAACATTATTTTTGAAGAAAGCATCAGTCTCCAGAATTAAACTGAAAACCTACTGTGCCACTCTATATTTTATTTATTTATTTCACTGAAATACACTTGACGTACAGTGTTCAGGTTCAGGTATGCTATATAGTGATTTGACATTTGCATACATCATCAAATAATCACCACAATATATCTAGTATCCAACTGTCCTCAGATGTAATGACAAAGTTATCACAACATTATTGACTATTTTCCTTATGCTGTATATTACATTCCTGTGGCTTATTTCTTTTATAATTGGAGGTTTGTATCTCTTAATTATCTTTTATTATTTCACCCTGGATCATGTCGCAGTTCTATTTTTAATTTTTTCAGGAATCTCAATAGTGTTTTCCACAGTGGTCACACCAGTTTACAATTCCAGGAACAGAGCTTGAGGGTTCCCTTTTCTCCACATCCTTGCCAACACTTTTTGATGACAGCCTTTCTGCCAGGTGTGAGGTGATTGTAATTTGCATTTCCCTGATTATTGGTGAGGCTGAGCTTCTTTTCATGTGCCTTTAGACATCTGTATGTCTTCTTTGGAAAAAAGTCTATTCAGGTCCTCTGCCCACTGTAAAATCAGATTGCTTATTTTTTGGCTGAGCATGGAATGTGGAAGTTTCTGGGCCAGGGATCAAACTCATTCCAAAACAGTGGTCTGAGCTGCTGCAGTGACAACACCAGATCCTTAATCAGATGTGCTACAAGGTTCCTCCAGATAATTATTTTTTTAAAAGGTGGTTTTTTTTTTTTTTTGATGTTGAGTTGTATGAGTTCCTCGCACATTTTGGATATGAACTTATTATTGGATACATCATTTGCAAAAATCTTTTCCCATTTAGTAGGCTGCCTTTTTGTTTGGTTGATAGTTTCCTTCACTATGCAAAAGCTTTTTAGTTTGATGCAGTCCCATTTTTTGTTTGTTTCCTTTGACTAAGAAAACATATCCAAAAAAATATCTCTAAGACTATACAAAAGCATATGGTACATAAAAAGGATCATATGCCATGCTCAAGTGGGATTTATTCCAAGGATGCAATGATGATTCAATATCCACAAATCAATAAGTGTAATATACCACATTAACAGATCGAGGAATAAAAGTCACATGATCATCTCAATAGAAGCATCTTAATAGAAGCAGTTTTATTCAACATAGTATTCAAGGTCCTAGCTGCAGCTGTCAGACAAGAAAAAGAAGTAAAGGGAACCCAAATGTGAAAGGAAGAAGTAAAACTTTCACTGTTTGTGGATGAAATGACACTATGTATAGAAAATCCTAAAAATGCTACCAAAATACTATTAGAACTAATAAGTGAATTTATTAAAGTTTCCAGACACAAAATAAGTAAACAGAAATCTGTTGCATTTTTATAAACTGATAACAGACTACCAGAAAGAGAAATTAAGAAAACAATGACATTTACTTACAATTGCATCAAAAACAATAAAATATTGAGAATAAATCTACCTAAAGAGATAAAAGACTTGTACTCTGAAAACTGTAAGACACTGATGAAAGAAACTGAAGAAAACACAAAGAAATGGGAATATATACTGTGCTCATGGATTAGAAGAATTAATATTATTAAAATGGGCATACTACCCAAGGCAATCTATGGATTCAATCTACTCTCTATCAAAATACCAAAGGCATTTTTCACATAACTAGAACAACTAACTCTAGAATTTGCATGGAAACACAAAAGACCCCAAATACCCAAAGCAATCACGAGAAAGAACAGAATCAAAGGTATCACGTTCCCTGACTTCAACCCATACTACAAAGCTACAATAATCAAAACAGTATGTTATTGGCACAAAACCAGACACACACATGGATGGAACAGAATAGAGAGCCAAGAAATAAACCCATGCTTATGTGGTTAATTAATCTAAGACAAGGAAGGAAAGAAGAAGCAATGGGAAAAGACAGCCTCCTCAATAAATGGTGTTGGCAAAACTGGACAATTACATGCAAAATACATTGGAGAGGAATGGATAAAGAAGATGTGGTATATATGAACAATGGAATATTACTCAGCCATAAAACAGAATGAAATAATGCCATTTGCAGCAAAACAGATGATCCTAGAAATTATCATACTAAGTGAAGTTAGACAGTGCAAGACAAACTGATGTCATATGATATCTGTTATATGTGAAATCTAAAAAAGACTCCAAATGAATTCATATGAAGAACAGAAACAGACTCACAGACTCTGAAAAACTTATGGTTACCAAAGGAGACAGAAGGGGGTGGGAGGGATGGACTGGAGGTTTGGGATGGGCATATGCACACTGAGATAAATGGAATGACTCGCCAACAGGGACCTGCTGTTTGGCACAGAGAACTCTACCCAATATTCTGTGATAATCTATGTGGGAAAAGAAGCTGAAGGAGAATGGATATGTGTATACGTATAACTAAATCACTTTGGTGTGCAGCAGAAATGATCACAAATGGTAAACCAAGTATACTTCAATAAAACTTTAAAAAACAATAAAAACCAAACAAATTGGCCTACTGTCTCATACCATATATAAAAAATAACCAAAAGTAATTGAAAACTTAAATGTAAGACCAAAACCCATAAAATGCCACTCTATATTTTAAATCTAGCTTCCCGCGTAAAACACACACAAGAAATGAGATAGGCAAAAGGACTTCTTACAAAGGAACACAAAACCACGTGTCTAGGTGGAAGAAAGACAGCGATGTGACTTAGCTTAGTGACCTGGTGCGTGTAGGTGGATAGGTCTTGAGCAGAAATGGCCAAACCAACAACCGTGGAATATGCCCTCAATGGAGTCTCTGCCTTGGACCACTCTTGGTAGCTATACTTCCAAGGAGAAGATCATCACAGCACAGAACATCACCTCCATGGGCAAACTGCAAGATGAGAGAGCTGTTTCTTCAGCTCTGTGCCCTTTCCACTTCATCTAATGACGCGTTTCTTGAATGTGGCTGTGTGTTCACAGCTGTGCAGAAAAGGACTAGTGAGTTCAACAGGGCAAAGACAAACCTTGAGTATATGCAGCAGACATACTCGGTTACCAAGTTTTTGACCATAACATTAAAAATAAACAAATAAAATAAAAACAAATATACTGTCATTCCTTATGAGGTCATAATATGTAATAGTAATGAAAATAATTATTTATCCACCCCAAATTTAATATATATATTTTTATATGTTAGAAAGACAGGAAATATTTGAAAAGGATCTTTCTTTGCTTTGGAATCACAGAGTTTACTGAAGCAGTATTTTAAGCTATCTTGTCTCCTACGGTGGAAAGAAGCTTTCTTGAAAGTGCACTTTGTTTTCACGTTAGCATGTCATCAAAAATCACTCATGATAGAGCATGATACTATGAGGAAAAAGAATGTATACATGTATGTATAACTGGGTCACAATGCTGTACAGTAGAAAATTGACAGAACACTGTAAACCAGCTATAATGGAAAAATATAAAAATCACTATATGAAAAAATAAATTATAAAAAAAATCGATCCTTAAGTCTACCATTATTTTAATGCTACTAAGTCACAAGTTTATATTAATACAGTAGCTACATTGTGAGATGATTTTCTTCAGAGAATACCAACTACTTCGCATTTGGTATCTGAAAATCTTCCAGTCTGCCAAATTCATGCAACTTCGTAGCCTTTATCATTGCTGGCATTTCTCTTTGTTACCGATCAATAAGACGAGAGACAGAAAAATGAAGCATGGGAAATTTTATCAGTAATATCTTGAGGTAAAAAGAAAACGTACATGTGTAAGCTACCAATATATCTAGTATATTTTATCAACTTTCTTTCTGGGATAAGTTTAGAATTTTTACTGTACTTTGAAATTTAAGTAGCAGTGGCTATGAAGATGGAAACTTACTTTCAAAACTCAGTACGCTAAAAATGTCCATATAGTAGCTTGTATTCCTTAACTGTGCTGCTAGAATGAGAAAGTATGCTCCTCCTTGTCGACTCGATTGCTTTGACCCTTTGGGTATTATTTATGTTTACTGAATATCAAAATGTAAATGACAGATATTTCTGAGTTTAATTAGAACAACAATATGCAGTGTCTCAAAAATCAAAGCTTCAGATGCACACACATTTGTTTCGGTTTAAATAATTTCTTTTAAAAATACAATTCTGAAAAAAATACTTTAAAGTTTTTTAATGTTTATAGGCTTTAGCAATATAAATGAGTTTCTATGAAATACACTGACAAAATGGAAGTAATTGTTTGAAAAAATAGTACATGTAAGACATAAAATGAAGGGGGGAAGTATTTGGTGAATGCCATTTGCTCTTCGCTTCTGCCATAAAAAAATGTCATCCTGGAGCTCCCGTCGTGGCTCAGTGGTTAACAAATCCCACTAGGAACCATGAGGTTGTGGGTTCGATCCCTGCCCTTGCTCAGTGGGTTAAGGATCCAGCGTTGTCGTGAGCTGTGGTGTAGGTCGCAGACGCAGCTCGGATCCCGCGTTGCTGTGGCTCTGGCATAGGCCGATGGCTACAGCTCCGATTGGACCCCAAGCCTGGGAACCTCCATATGCCACAGAAGCGGCCCAAGAAATGGCAAAAAAAAGACAACAAACAAACAAACAAAAAAAGGCATCCTGACATACGGCATATTAGACTGGTGAGCTACAAAGAAGTGTGGGTAGACATACTTCCAGCCCAGTCTTCTCATGACAAGTAATTAGATTCATATCAAAACATATTCAGAAAGAACACAGAAAAATAATAAACACTGAATACATACACAGCAATTATACTGTATTTACCATAAGAAAAATTCACTTTGGGATGAGGACGTAATTTTTATATCATGGTTTAATTTTTGTAAATACTAAACTTGCTAGTTGTACATAGCTTCATTTGGGAGAGGGGATATAGTTGGGAAAAGCTTTCCTAAGGGAGAGAGGGAGGAAACTAGTATATTTGGCATAAACGAGACACTGTGTGGATGGAGTGAATCTAAAAGAGATCAGGTGTCGGTGGGAGATGAAGAGTTCTGTACTGGGCATAAGAAGTGTGAGCTCTCTTCGAATAAGCAAAGAAAACAACTGAAGGAATAATACAGCAACATTCCCCCTGCCAACGCAACTTATAGGCAAGTTACATGATTAAATGAAGAAGGCAGGGCAAGCAAGACATTTATAATACAACAGACAAATGACAATGCATCGCTAGTTAGACAGCATAATAAGTACCATCTAATTTTCTCTTTAAAATCCATTTATTCTTCAAAGCCCTAGATCATCATCAAGGGACCACATTTTCCAACTGAGGAATTACAGAAGAGGAAAATTAGGTTTTTATTAAATATTCCGATTGTTTTGAGCAAACTCTTTGCAAATAGTTCTTGGAAGAGATTTATTTAAAAAGGTCAACATTTGTATCCTTACAACCACAGTGTGAAATAGTTGTACTACTTCTGTACTTTTAGAGTATTTAATGGATATCCTTAGAGTCGGCTGCTGTCCAGATTATTAAGTTATCACTTTCTAGTCATCTGATAGTCCATAGGTGTTAGACTTTTAACAGGCCAGCAGATTAAAAAATTTCCCTAGTAGTTTACAACCTTATCAGAAGCACCTAAAAGTAACTTGTAAATTAAGTCACGGTTATTAATGCAATTATCAACCTGTCACTTACTTAACAGAAATTAAAAACTGTGGCATTCTCAAAATCAGGAATGCATTTAATCCTGATGTAGAAACAAAAACTACAGAACTCTCCTAAAGGTAAATTTTAAAGACTTTAATAAGTTGAGGAGTGAATGCTAAGTCACAAAGACAATGGAAGTGAACGCCCCCATAAATTAATACAATTGATTTATTGTATAAATTTGTACAATAGCAAAGTTTTGAGTGATCTGAGACAAAAATATGTGAGAACACCTTTAAAAAATACTTACAATAACTAATGAGGATGGTGAAGGAAAACACAAATATCAATTAAGATACATGTCTCCTTTAGGGCAGTTTGATAATATATCACGAAGTCTTAATGCTGTGTTAGCCTACTGTATTGGGAAGGGTGGGAAGAAAAGGGACCCTTTGTGCATGGTTGGTAGGAAAGTAAATTGGTGCAGCCATCGTGAAAAACAGTGTGGGGAGGTCTGTCCTCAACAAAACCGAACACAGAACTGCTGTATTATCCAGCAATCCCACTTTGGGTATGCTTCTGAAGGAACGAAATCACTGAATCCAAGAGGTATCTGCACCCCCACATCCACTGGGTCATTTTTTACTACAGTCGAGACGTAGAAACAACCCCAGTGTCCAGTGATAGATGAATGAGTAAAGAGAACGTGAGATACACACACAGTGGAATCACTATTTCGCCATAAAAGAGAAGGGCATTCTTCCACTGCAGACAACAGAGAGGAGCACTGAGGACGCGCTGCCAAATGAAATAAGTCCATTAGAGAAAAGGCAGACACTTTGTGATTGTACTTCCATGTGGAATCTAAAAAAAGTCAAACTCCTAGAAACTGTATAGACTGGTGACTATCAGGGGCCGGGGGGTGGAACCGCGGAGATACTCGTATGGAATTTCAGTTGTAAGACAAATAAGTTGTGCAGATCTAAAATTGTTGAGAGCGCAGATCTTAAATGTTCTCACCACACACTCACACACTCTCACACACACACACACACACACGGTAGCTATGTGAAGTGATGAATGTGTTATCGGGGCAATCATTTCATAATGAATATAGGAAATATATACCAAATCATCAGGTCATGCACCTTAAACTTACACTGTTTTATGCCAATTATATCTCAAACAAACATGAAAAAAATGAGAAAAAAATTAATGTGCTAATCCTCCATATTAGTCAGGGCTCTAACGAGAAGCAGTAATAAGAAAGAGAAAATGAACCAGATAGATGTTGAGGAACTAGTTCATCACTGAGGAGAATGGCAAGTCTAACATCTGAAGGGCAGCCTGGGAAGCTAAAAGTGTAGGTGGAAGTTGATGTGGCAGCCTCGAGGCAGAGTTTCTCCTCCAGGATATACCTCCGCTTTTCCTCTCAGGGCTTTCACTTGATGAGATGTGGCCCATCCGCATTATCAAAGGTAATCTCCTTAAAGTCCACGGACCGCAGATGTCAAGCACATCCACAAAGCGTCGTCAGAGCGTCTCCTAGGTTAGTGCTAGATTAAGTAACAGTACCACAGCCTAGTCAAGCTGGCACATAAAGTTATCACACTCCATTGCTGAAATATCACTCTCAGGAATTCTTTAGGGCAAGATATATGTGTAAGAAGGTTCTCTGCAATAAGAATGTTCAAATGTTACTTCTAAGTGGTTTGATAGGAGCCTACTTAGAAGTACACCCAGCAGTTCCCGTCATGGCTCAGCAGAAATGAATCTGACTAGCATCCATGAGGACACAGGTTCGATCCCTGGCCTTGATCAGTGGGTTAAGGATCTGGCGAGCCGTGGGGTAGGTTGCAGTCTCAACTTGGATCCTGCACTGCTGTGGCTGTGGTGTAGGCCGGCAGCTACAGCTCCAATTCATCCCCTAGCCTGGGAACCTCCATATGCTGTGTATAGCCCTAAAAATACCAAAAAAAAAAAAAAAAAAAAAGTATACCCAAATGTCCCTTTGACTTCTCCATGGCAAATCTCTAGACATAAGTAGAATAACACTTAAATAAGTACCGGTATTGCAAACTATTGCGTTTATACAATGCTTCAAGAACTAACATGATTCCTGGGATCAAATTCAGCCTCCTTCTATGGCATAAATATTTAATAGTTATATTTGAATGTATTTTAGGACTCTTCATTCTGGTAAACCTCCTTTTGCCAGATAAGATCAAGAAATCACCAGGAGGAGTTCTCATCGTGGCTTAGCAGAAATGAATCCGATTAGGAACCATGAGGTTGCCGGTTCTATCCCTGGCCTCTCTCAGTGGGTTAAGGATCCCACATTGCCGTGAGCTGTGGTGTAGGTCACAGGCGTGACTTGGATCTGGCATTGCTGTGGCTGTGGTATAGGCCGGTGGCTGTAGCTCTGATTAGATCCCTAGCCTGGGAACCTCCACATGCCGCCGGTGAGGCCCTAAAAAGCAACAAACAAACAAACAAAAAACAGAACTCACCAGGAGACCACAGGGAGAAATTAAAGCAATGATCCTATACCTGGGATGAGGGAAATCTGGAAACCTAAGATTTCCTCTGATCTATTAATCAGTTTCCAACAACAAAAGGAAATTGAGGGCTTTAAATTAAGAAAAAATTAAGGTTGAGAGTTTACTTGGAGAGAAGGGCAGACAACATGTTCCACGATCTTTGTCAGAGAAAGAATTTAACTCTTGTTATTCTGGATGTGCTGTAACGCAGAGAAGACTAGCGTATGCTACATTTTTGGAGACCAACTCAGAGGAACGCTCCACGAAGTCTGGGAATCATACCGGGACTGAAACCCATCAGAAAGAAAAGTTCATGGGCAAAGCTATACCACCTCTAGCTGTCAAACAAAGGTTTTGTCCTACAGCGCAGTGTACAACTGCACATCTGGGGCAAGCGCCTAACCAGGGGTAATGTCAATTTTACAGACCTCGGAAGGAATCGTTCGCCGTAGTCTCTCCAGAGCCGTATAGTCATTCATAACCTGATGGGGAGATCTCTCCATCTCTGACTTGACTGCGGTTCCAAAATACCGTACCATGCTTCTTATAAAAATGTGTTCCATTAGGTTTGCTTGTCACTCAAGTGGGATATTTTAGACTCAAATGCAAGCCCTTAGGTTGATAATGATGGACCTAACATGGTCAGTTCTGACCTACTGAAAATCCTGGCTACATCACTGCACATGCTATTTTCATTCTTAAGTGCAAATTCAAATCAGAAAGTCTTATGACTTTAAACCTATAAAACATAAAGCCATTTTAAAAGCTATAATTGAAAATTACCACACAATGCAACAAATGGATCCCAAGCAAAACATTGACTAAAAAGCTAAGGTAAGGGGGAGGGAGTGGGGGAGGGATTGGAATGGAGATTTGGGGTTAGTTAAGTGCAAACTATTGCACATAGAATGCATAAGCAACAAGGTCCTACTGCACGGCACCAGGGAACTGTATTCAACATCCTGAGATAAACCCATAATGGAAAAGCATATATAAAAATATATATATGTATAACTGAATCCCTTTGCTGTACAGTAGAAATGAACACAACACTGGAAATCAACTATACTTCAATCCAAAAAAAAAAAAAAAAGCTAAGATAGTGTAAATTTATAAAACCTAACATTACACAACCAAACTATTCTAATAGGTTAAAATTTTTAAAATAAATAATATAACACGGTATATGGCTCTAATTCTCTTAGGCGATTATAAACTAGAGAATATGCACAAGTGTATGCATCTACAAACACATAATATTTTATAATAGAAAATTGTACAAGCTTACACTTTTCCTGAAGGCTACGTGACCTCCAGACAACGGAGGCGAGCGAGGGTCATCAGAGGGAGAAAAACTAAAGAACTTCAGTCCTGGATACATTGTGAGAGAGACGGAAAAAGCACTTAAACTGAATATTTGATTATTGAAGGCCATCCTCATAAGCAAAATATTTTCCCCCAATTACGCCTAATTATTGAATCGTTTACACTTACTAATGAAACGAAACAACACAAAACAAACAAGTGTAAGGGGGTGGTTTTCAGCAGGCACATGATCGCCCATCGGCACGTACGGAAAGATTCCTCAAATTACATGACGCTGCTCGATTTCGACAGAAAGGCCTGTTTTTATCCCAATCAATGCCTGCGAGTAAAACTACCCAGAAGCGGGGCATGTTTTCCTGCGGTCCGTTCAGCTGGAATGCTCCCCACACACCACACTCGCACATCAATTATGATCGTCGTAATCACGGTCGTTAAGCTGAATGTTCATTATTATCGGGATGACGGTGACAGCAGATTCAATCACCGGGTGCCATGGGCAAGCAGTCACAGTCCCACCCAAGTTTCTGCGGAGAGCGATGTGCCACATTAAATCTAAGATGCATTCCACATCCCACTCCATTCCAAACGCCACAGACGGTGGAGGTCAACTTTATGTTCTGTGCAATATGCTTAGGCTCTCTAAATTAATTCTGGGGAGGACGAGGTATTTCTCTGCTTTGTAGCTTATAAAATCCTGCTTAGGACCCAAATGCACGTGAAGATAACCAAAAAGGGCTGATCTGCTGTTGTAATTCACCTATAATAAGGTGGCTGAGAAGAGCTCTGTCAACAGAAACCATCTTAAAAAAAACTCCTCTTGAATTTTGTAAATAAGAGAGGACATGGCAAAGGGCCCGTCACAGTCAGGTGTCCACAATGCACTTGAAACTCATTCTAATTCAGGTAAAGGCCTTAGACGATCATTCCTGCTTCAGTCAGTGTGAACCAGACGTGAATGAATCAAAAGAATGTTTTTAGTATTCTGAAATTTTTTTTATTGTTCAACTCTTTTAGACCTAGCCAGAGAGATTAAATGAATAGTGATCATAGAGTCTCCTTATTCAATTTTATTTCTATTTTAAATACTGAGATCAGGGGACGACAAATTTATAAATACAAAGTATTTACTTGAACTAAAAATAAGTTTGACCATTTAAGACACAGTCCTAAATCTAACAATTTAACTTCAGCCATTTTATAAACAGATAATAGAAATAGGAGTAAGTTATATGATATATGCATTATTTTACTTGATTTCCGTACTTTCAAAAAATGATATTTATATTATTTTTCATTATTGATTTTATACCTTCAGGAAAAAAATAATATTATTTGCTCTCAGTCTGCCAACTTTGTGACGTCTTTGTATAGTGCTCTTCATATTAATAGCATTAAAAATGAAATAAAAATGTTAAGTAATATTTGCGTATTAATTGATTTAATATGAATATAATTAGAGGAACAAAACATTTGACTTGCTCGCAACTGATACCTTTTATCACAGTTGTGTAAGAACTCATCTGAAAATTACGCACCCCATATGCTTAAAGATGAGAGGAAAGAAAGAAAATTCTCCATTCAGACAAATTAAAACATGATGGAAAGAGCAGAGAACAGGAATCAGATGTACTTAATAGAGCTGTTTCTTGGCTGCAATCAATCCGCTGCATTCACCTCAATCTTATGTGCACTTAAAAGATGGCAAATACAAGTTCCCTTCATGGCGCAGCAGAAACGAATCTGACTAACATCCATGAGGACACAGGTTCGATCCCTGGCCTCGCTCAGTGGGTTAAGGATCTGGCGTTGCCGTGAGCTGTGGTGTAGGCTGGCGGCTACAGCTCTGGTTCGACCCCTAGCCTGGGAATCTCCATTTGATGCAGGTGCACCCCGCCCACCGCCAACAAAAAAGACAAAAGAAAATAAAAAAATAAAAGTTGGTATATAGTCCATCTCCCATCAGATGAAGTGCAAAACTATACCAGTCTTCCTTCTTCTACGGTGTGAACTCAACAACTTGCTGAAACTCCCCTTCATCTACTAATAATAAGTCATGGCTTCACATCTCCAAGGTCAAGAAACAAAGGTTTATATAAAATAAAGAAAGAAAAATAGGCCTGCTTTTAGGTTTTTTCTCTTTTTTTTGCCTACAAGTCTCACCCAACTCACTTAATAGCAAATCAAAATATAAAATATTTTCATATAAACAATAGAATGACTACCCCTGTATAGTATATATTGACTACCCAGAAGAATAATTTAATACTGTTACTTAAAGAGATCAGATGGAAGAGGGAAGAAGGAAATGAGGAAAAAAGGGAGAAATTTAAATTTGTATTTAATTTTTTTTCTGTTTTTGTCTTTTTGTCTTTTTAGGGCAGCAGCTGCAGCCTATGGAGGTTCCCAGTCTAGGGGTCTAATTGAAGCTGTAGCCGCTGACCTACACCACAGCCACAGCAATGCCAGATCTGAGCCGCATCTGTGACCTACTCCACAGCTCACAGCAACGGTGGATCCCTGACCCACTGAGCAAGGCCAGGGATCGAACCCGCAACCTCATGGTTCCTAGTCAGATTTATTTTCGCTGCACCATGAATGGGAACTCCTGTATTTAATTTTTTAAAATTTTATTGAAGTATGGTTGATTTACAATTTTATATTAATTTCTGCTGGATAGTAGAGTGAATTCATGTAAATATATATCCATTCATTTAAAATACTCTTTTCCACTATGGTCTATTGTAGGACATGAATTCAGTCTTCTGCGCTGTACAGCAGGAGCTTGCGGTCTGTCCCCTGCATGTACGATGGCTCATGTCTGCTACCCAACCTCCCACTCCATTCCTCCTCCCCATCCCCCAGCAACCACAAGTGTTTCTCTATGTCTGGGCGTCTGTTTCTGTTCTGCAGATAGGTTCAGTTGTGCCGTATTTTAGATTCCACATATAAGATATCATGTGGTATTTGTCCTTCTCTTTCTGATTTACTTCACGTAGTTTGATTATCTCTACTTGCATCCATGTTGCTGCAAATGGTGTCATTTCATTCTTTTTTAAGGACAAGTAGTATTCGATTATAGAGATGTGCCACCTCTTCTGTATCCACTCATCCGTTGATGGATATATTGTTCGTTTCCACCTCTTGGCTATCGTGAATAGTGCGGCTATGAACACAGGGGTGCATGTATCTTTTTGAATTATAGTTTTGCCTGGATATATGGCCAAGAGTGGGACTGCTGGATCATATGGTAACTCTAACCCTAGTTCTCTGAGGAACCTCCATACTGTTTTCCAAAGTGGCTGAACTAACTTACCTTCCCGCCAGCTGTGTAGGAGGGTTCCTTTTCCTCCACTAACTCTTCAGCATTTGTAATTCGTAGGCTTTTTAATGATGGTCATTCTGACCAGTATGAGATGGTACCTCATTGTAGTTTTGATATTTCTCTAAGCATCAGCAATGTTGAACATTTGTATTTAATGTTTTTCTACGTGGCTTGGTATGAGTGGACTAATGATTTATTAAGACTTAAAGAAACTCTACACCTTTCACTCTGAGTTTACGGGGTCTATAAGAACAATCACCTGCCATTAACTTTTCAAATATGTGTTCTTTCTAAAGTAGACAGAGGCACACAGTGTTTCCCCCAAAAGGATAAAATATACTCCATTTTTAGTGAATATCCAAAAGTCCCTATATTTCCACGAAGTTGCTTACTTCAGTTATATAAATGCATAATCTTAGAACATGTCAGACCGTATGGCGTGAACCTGTTGCATAAAACCAAAAAGTACTGTATTATTTTAGAAAAGAAATATTAGAACGGGGATCTTTCTTACTATGAAGTAGCTTAACGTCCTAAGGTAAGTCATTTATATTTTAAAGAAATGAGCATTTCCTTGAATTACATAGAATGGTGAGGGCATCAAAGCAAAAAAAAAAAAAAAAAAAAAAGTTACGTCAAATAGAAAATAAGATGTAGACGACATTATGTACATTCAAAATACGAAACAAATAGCTCAGAAATCACACTTAACCTATATTCTGCATGGTTGCATATCAGGTAAAAACAAATACCTAGAACAGGTTTGCTGTGGATTTTTATGAAATAACATTGTCACCAATATTTAGGTTTGTCGGTCGGTGGAATAGGTGGAACCACTCACACTGTCTAAAGGATTCAGGTCACTTCCTAGTAGGGGTTCCCTGTGGTGACATCATATTTGCAGTGTCCTTAAGGAAAGAATTTTCTTTTCTTAACGAAAGGTCTTGCTTTTCTTCGGGGTCTAACATGATTCTTCCTCTGGAGTCATGAGGGTACCTGTGCAACTGTGTTCCCTCGTTCCCACCGTTTTTTCCGACCACAGGCTGCAATTCCCAAGTCACTTACCCCCATTTTGGTTTTTATTGTGGGACAGATTCTTCTCATTGAAGGTTTCTTCCACTTATTTCAATTTCTAGAATATCACCTGTGTCCTGTTCTAGATATGAAATCACCGTATGGGCATACTGCCATGCTGGCATTTGGTCAGGTGCCTTAAATTCTTCTGGAAGGAGGCTGAGGTGTCAATGAATAAATCCTCTTTTTCAGACGATTAAAAGTATCAATGGGCCCAGCAGGATATGGAACTCGGTGGCTCTAACTCCTTCCAGAAAATCACTTCCTACTTCATTTTACCTCTGCAGTTTTACTATGGATAAGTTAGAGCCACTAACGTCTAGACCACAGATTAAGTACATGGTAAGAACTTTCCTTTTCACCTCCTATAGCGAAAGATGTGCTGGTCTTCCGATTTAGAAATTGTTATCTAAGTGCTAATAAATACTATTCTGGAATCGGAAAATAAAATGTTTATTTGCCGCCTTGTTTTCTAGATCAGATAGGATCTCACATGTATCTCTGCTGATCTCTTTTCTTTCCTTTCTCCTTCCCTCCTTTTCTATGTGCTTCCTTCCTTCTTTATTCCCTCCCTGGCTGCCTTCCTTCCTTCCCCCTGCCCCCCACCTATCCACATACACACAGAGATCGAGAGGAAGCAGGTAAGCTCACCTAGGAGTTAGTTCAACTCTAGTCTGTGACCACAGATTCATGCCCTGACCCTAACTGGCTTTGCCAAAACTGATCCATGCCATTGATCATAGGGTAGCTGAGCAATAAAACACAAGAACACAACACACACACACACATCCAACCTCAAAAACTTAAATCCCTTACTAACTTAAATCTCTAACTGACACAGGTACGTAGCACCATTTTCACATAAAATAGCTATACATAATTCTGCAACCATGAAGGTGTTAGTTGTAACAAGAGTATTTATATTTTTTGCAAACAGTGTATATTTTTTAGCCTTTGAAAAGAAACACCATTTTGTTTTAAATGTTGTATCAACTCACCTTGTCACAGATCCATCTCTCAGGATTTTTTTCTCGGAAATGTTGGCTTCCGTAAGAATCAGGACCATACTTGCTTGATAAATGCATTGCCGGGATGTGCTTTTTACTTTTATGGTAGGAAGAAAACGGCAAAAACCTGAAAGAACATTTAGGTGATATTCTTAATTTGATATCTAGAGACATTTGATTAAAAAAATAAGAATTTAGGGAGATAGTCAATTATAGTGAAAATAATATATGACTCAGAACTAGAAGCAAGGTTTTCTCTGCCACTGAATATATATCTCTGTTGCTAACGCCAAGGAACTGTCGCTTCTTTTTCTGCAAACGGTGATACTAAAACCTTGCAGGATTTTTGTGAGTATCGAATATTTTCTATATATTGAAAATATTAAATAACAAATATATTAGGCAACAATACCCAGTAACTCAACACTCATAAGTGAAAATGTCCTTAATTTAAGACGGTATCCCAACCTGAAAAGGCTGGCCAGTTCAGGCAACTCTCATCAAAATGGGCTTTCTTCAGATCCTCACTTGTCCAAATTGGGAAGGCATTTTTGGTACACATGGTGGACAAGGAGGTCTGTGGATGGATCCGAGAGGCCTATAAGCACACCTTGGCTTTGCTCTTGGTGCCTGTGCTCCCTCATGCAAGTTCCCTGGCCTCTGTGACATGTTATTTCCACATGAGGTCGTTGTGAGCAGTGAGCACTTTAATACACACGAAGCTTAACATGGAAGCTGAAAACAGCAAGTGTCCAATAAATATTGCGTTCATTATTTACTGATTAAGATTATAATTGATTATAATCGCAATCAATTTTATTATGATTGTTGTAGCTTTCATCATCACGTCACCATCATCATCACTTTTGAGGGGTTTTGAAAAATTTTTTCTTAAAGTAGAGTTGATTTACAATGTCATGCTCATTTCTGCTACACGAGCAAGGTGACTCAGTTCTTTTTAATATTCTTTTCTATACTTTTAAGGTATTTTGAGAAACATAAGAAAACGAAGGTTTTATTTTAAAACCCATTCAGCTCTCACAGGGCATCTACGACGGTGATGTGGTTTTAGGGAAACCTGATGAATTGTTTAATCCCTCACTGAAACCTTCTGAAACAAGAGGAAAGGAGTACCAAAAAAAAAGTTACAAACTGGAGTTCCCGTCATGGTGCAGTGGTTAACGACTCCGACTAGGAACCATGAGGTTTCATCCCTGGCCTTGCTCAGTGGGTTGAGGATCTGGTGTTGCCGTGAGCTGTGGTGTAGGTCGCAGATGCGGCTTGGATCCCGTGTTGCTGTGGCTCTGGTGTAGGCCGGCAGCTGTAGCTCCGATTAGACCCCGAGCCTGGGAACCTCCATATGCTGCAGGAGTGGCCCTAGAAAAGACAAAAAGACAAAAAAAAAAAAAAAAAAAAGTTACAAACTCCCACAAAAAAAGGGCAAAAGAGAAGAAACATAAGATGAAAATGTGAACACATTTTTGGCAGAGGAAAAGCAGATAGAACTTAGTTCCAGAAGAGGGAGATGCCAAAGAAAAATAAGGCCATCGATCCTGCAGAACCCTGAGAAGTGCAGAACGGAAGCTGCAGTTACCACAGTGGGTGAGAGTGAAGAATGAAGCTGAGCTGAAAACAGATGGGAAGCCCAAGTAGACAGCAATTAAACCTCCAGGTTCCTCTCTCAGTTCTCATCTCCATAAAAGGAGTGTATTCTCAGAGTTCCCCTTGTGGCTCAACAGTAACGAACTCGACGAGTATCCATGAGGATGAGGGTTCGATCCCCGGCCTTGCTTAGTGGGTTAAGGATCCCTCGTTGCCACAAGCTGTGGTGTAGGTCACAGATGTGGCTCGGATCTGCCGTTGCTGTGGCTGTGATGCAGGCTGGCAGCTGTGGCTCCAGTTTGACCCCTAGCTTGGGAACTTCCATATACCATGGGTGCAGCCCTCGAAAAAGAATTAAAAAAAAAAAAAAAAAAAAAGGATTGTATTCTCAGAAAACTTTATACCAGAGAGCTCTGGTTTCAGGGAAAGCTGGCACTGCAGACGGCCAGAGTGAGGTGCCAAATGAAATCTACGAATTCTGACTCAAAGTCTGCTTGCCGACTTCTGCCCTTGCTCATCCTGAGGGAACTGGCTGCTGGACCAACAGATTTCTGAAGACTAGCTATATCTTCTCAAAAGATACTAGAAGTCCCAGAGAAATAACCTCAAACATCAGCATTTGGAGATTTCTTAATGAAAAGGTCATGCATGTCACAGGGCAACAAACTAACAGTCAGAGAGCCACTCTCACACACAAATACAATTTTTAATGTGATTTTTAGAGTCTCCTTTCTAAATATGAATTTAAGAATGGATTGTCAGTTGGGGAAACTACCCATACGAAATAAAGGCACATATCTAAACATAAAAGATAACCCAGAGGAAACATATAATGTAGGAAACAGAAGAAAATGTCAGGAATTGAGAGCTGCATCCTGTTTTAAATACAAGAAAGATTTAGAGGAAAAAAAAAAAAAGAGCAAGCTCTAGGAAATAAATACATACAGCTGAATTAAATACTGTGCCCAAAAAAAAAAAAATACTTTGCAATGCAGACTTTGAAAAAAAATGAAGTTGCGGTTCAACAAATTTATTGAATCGGCCTATGCTGATATTTTCACATATATTAGCTCATTTAATTAAGACAGGCAGGGGTCTTTGTAAGATCTCAATTCAACTGAAATTTTTTGTCATTATATTCATAAATTTGTTTAAAAATTAAAAGCTTAGGAAACACGGTGTTATTTCATCAATTTTCACAGATTTCTAGAACTTCTTTTTTAATGTTACTAAGAAACTCCTTTGAAATATTTTCCCTAAGAAAACATTCTCAAAGTCTATTTAAGATAAAAAAAACAAACAACACAGAGCTTTGGATTACATAAAATTACACAAGCATGTACTCTATTATTATGCTCTTGGGAAAGGAGCTCTCATATAAGATAGATTACGGTTCTTCCAGTGCTAATTTGCACATGGGATGGACAGCACACACACAAAAAATTAATGCGGCCCCAATGTCCCTGAGTATACAGGGGAGGTGCTGCGAGCCGGCTGCTACGCTTACGGTTTTTATCACTTCGGAATTGCATTTTAATAGTACATTTTTCTTTTGTGTCTGAACAAAATTTGCTTCCTCAAGGGACTGGATGGCCGAGAAGACAAGGCAGAAAAACTAGGTAGTTCCCTGTACGTGAATTAATTTTACTTTCACTAAAGCCACGATGTTTCACGAAAGTAACACGTGATGCATACTCTTAGGTGGACACATATATATCTGTTTATATGTTGAAAAATATTCAGAAGTTTTATAAGTAATACTTCAATATTTATTTTCAAATCAGGGATAAATTATTTAAGTAGAATTAAATTATCTAGTAGAATTTGCTCTATAAAAGTATACACAGCTATGAAAAGCTTAAAAATTCAAGAGATCATCAAAATTTTAGGTAATTATCAATTTCACTTTTAAAATGTTATCTTTTACCAGTTGTAAATGTATATACAATGCGCTTTAGGCTTTGCAGTGAGTACTTTTCCATTAACTGAACACTGTGTCGATGAAGATGAGAATGTTTGCCTACTGATTTTTATAATCTCATCAAAGATCCAGATCTGGTCGAAAATTTTAAATATAATGTGGAAACACAGTGATATATACAAACAAGTTTACACAATTAGGACAGAATTGGTAGAAGTCTCAGGAAGCAAAAATTAAAACTAATCCCTTCGCTTCAGGGAAAACAAGTCCCCTGCAAATATACCAAAGTGTTTATACTTTGAGTATTAAAACACTTACTGGTATCTTCCAAATAGGAAGACTAATTACACTTAATCTTTCTCTTCTTTATTAACTCTCATCTTCCCTCCCCTTTTTGTTTATAGTCCTACTCTTGTCACTCCAAATTCTAGGTTTTCCTCTAACCCACTGAGTTCCCAGCTGGATCATTCAAGTCTACACTCATGAACCCTTATTGCCTATTGATTCAAACCTGTCTTCGTTAGCCCAGCAGTCAGGCTTCTTAGGATGCACTTGTCTGTTCATCCTCCTTCCTCCCTCCCTCTCTTTCCCTTTCTTCCTTCTTGCCTTCCTTCCTTCCTGTCTTTCTATCCCGCCTCTGCCTTTGTCCATGTTCTTCTTCCTGCAATGCTGATCTGAGTACTACTACTTTGCCTTTCAAAATCTGCTTGTAACATAACACCCAGCTTTCTAGGCAACCTAATCCTCCTGCTCCAACGCACACTGATTTCTCTACGTCTTGATATGTATTCATTAAACAAACATTAAACGAACTGCTTTTATGTACCAAACACTTCAAAAAACATTGTAACAGAAGGCTGGAAGATGCAGTGTATGTAAAATGAATTCCCCTTATAACGGGGTAGGGATGAGACAACACAGTGGAAGGTGTTAGGCTTCTGATGAATAGATACACAAGATGCAACCAGGGCACAGGGGACGGTTTGTGGTACAGATGCGTATGTGTTTGTACCATGCACATGGGTTCTTGGCAGGGAGTCGGCAGGCAGCGCACAGAAAAGCCGTCTTCCTAGACCAAGGCTGCCAGAGCGGAGTACAGAAGGACACGTCGGGAGAGTCAAGTTAAGAAGCTGGTGAAGGCTATTTTATACAGAAGAAACCACACATACAAAGATAGGGAGGTGAGTTAGAGCCTAAAAAGGAATGCTGAAGTCACGGAAAGGGGCTTAACCTCGCTAGAAAATTGAGTTCTTTCTGAAGGAAACAAAGTAGAACATGAATAGTTTTACAGTGGAGATGAGACTGCCCATGGAGATGGCATATAAAAATATACTACAGATCTGTATAAATTGCAAAACATACAGATACATATGTATCCGCCCCAATAGCGTAGTTATCCCAGCGACAGCGAATTCTGCCTAAGGGAAATCAAATCTGAGGATTGCTCTCCGATGTGCCCAGAGTCTCAACGGTGAACAGAAACCACAGGTGTGATGAGAGATGAGGCAGATGTTCTCGGGGAGAAGAGTCTTTCTCTTCAAGCACCGGCCGAAGAAGGAAAACGAGGGACGACCCAGGACTCTCGCCACTGAGAGCAGCTCCAGGCCAGCACCTGACTCCTGGCGTCTGCTGGGAGGTCAAGGCAGATCTCGTGGAATGTGACCATGAGTGGGCTGGGTCTTCCCCAGGAGCAGCAGTTCCCCTCCTTGAGCGGGGGACAGGGGGCAGGGGAGCCAAAGGGAGACAGCAGCCTCCCCCAGAGGCAGCTCCTTACAATATGGAAACGGAGACGCAGTTCTGGAACTGTATCAGATAGGAAAACAGCAGGTACATAATAAATGCCAGGGGTCTTGATTTAGAGTTAATTTGGCTCACCAGTATGTCTTAAATAACTGTGTTTAGACACTGTGAGTATAAAAAGGTGAATAAGCAGAAGCCTCACCCCAAGAGTGAGGGTGTTTTTTGTTTCTTTGTTTGTTTTGTTTCGTTTTGTTTGCTTTTTGTGGGCTGCACCTGCAGCAAATGGCTAGGGGTCCAACTGGAGCTACAGCTGCCAGCATATGTGATAGCTACAGCAATGGCCATATGCAGCCTATACCACAGCTCAAGGGCAACGCCAGATCCTTAACCCACTGAGTGAGGCCAGGGATCGGACCCACATCCTCATGGGATACTAGTCTTGTTACCACTGAGCCACAACAGGCACTTCCAAGACCCTTAAAATCTAATGATGGAGAAAGACAAATAACTATGCTACTATAGAGGTGGGAAAAAAAAGCAAAGGTGTTTTTTGTTTGTTTCTTTTGTCTTTTTAAAGGGCCATACCTGTGGCATATGGAGTTCCCAGGCTAGGGGTCTAATCGGAGCTGTAACCGCTGGCCTACACCACAGCCACAGTTACACCAGATCCAAGCCAAGCCTGCGACCTATACCACAGCTCACAGCAATGCTGGATCCTTAACCCACAGAGCAAGGCCAGGGATCGAACCTGCAACCTCATGGTTCCTAGTCGGATTCGTTTCCTCTGGGCCACGACAGGAACTCCAGCAAAGCTTTTTGATAAAGAAAAACAAAAGCACCTGGGAATAATATCTAAACTGAGTTTTAACAAGTGGGTCAGACTTCTTTAGGCCGAAATGAAAACTGAGAAAGAGGATGCAATTAGGGGACCAGCATGAGGACACGCTTAGAGGTAAAAGCTTAGAAGGCACATGTGGGGTCTTGGAAGCGGGTAGCTTGTTGGCCTTCAAAATAGGAAAAATGTTCCTCAGAGGGTATTTATACCCGCTCCTACCGGAACAGACAACGTCAGCAGTCTCATCTCATCTTACCTACATCTCCGTGGAACATGATCCCCAGTTACTTTCCTCTTTTCTCGCAGACACTAATGCCAAACCCTATGGCCACCGCTGGGGCAGACCTGACCGTAGCAGGACAAAGGCTGATCAAGACCAGGGGTTAAGGAGGCGGAGCCCATCATCGCATTCCTCTCTCTGAAAACCATGCCGCTAAACTGTGATCCCTAGAAGCCAAACTTGTCTGACATCTTCCACCTTTTTACTGGGAGAGGTTTCATTTCCTACTTAGAAATTCTTAAACACAGGATTCTTACGTAGTAAGTGATGACCAGTGCATTCACTCTTTTCATTTGGGAAAAAAGGAACAAAAGTAAATGCGGCTCCATCATCTCAGACTGTGTGTGAAATGATTTCATCTCCAGGTTTTGAAACCTCCTACACTTTTTAGACAATAAAATGTAATGAGAGGAGAGGTGGCAAAGAAAGTCACATGAATTTTGCTGCCATAATATTTGAGCAATTAAATTTCAAATGTTCAAATAGTAGTGTTCTTCTATCTTAAGAGTAGCTCTAAGAGTGCTATTGTTTTATAACTAGTGAAGTAATAAATGACCAAAGAATCTCTCCGAAAAATCAATTGTCAGTTTTTTTTTTTTTTTTTTTTTTGTCTTTTGTCTTTTTGGTGGTTGTTGTTATTATTGTTGCTATTTCTTGGGCCGCTCCCGCGGCATATGGAGGTTCCCAGGCTAGGGGTCGAATCGGAGCTGTAGCCACCGGCCTACGCCAGAGCCACAGCAACGCGGGATCCGAGCCGCGTCTGCAACCTACACCACAGCTCACGGCAACGCCGGATCGTTAACCCACTGAGCAAGGGCAGGGACCGAACCCGCAACCTCATGGTTCCTAGTCGGATTCGTTAACCACTGCGCCACGACGGGAACTCCAATTGTCAGTTTTATCATATATGCTGCACAGAAGGGGGACCATGCCAATTATTATTACTATTATTTTGTTCTTATAGCTGAACTGTAAAACATGCTGAAAAAAAAAATCACAAGCTGCGTTAATAAAGATCTTAGTTTATGAGCAGTCCATCTCATTCCAGTTGTTGATAACACTGGTATGGCAGACTGGTCCAACTGGGAATCAGGAGTCCAACTGGATTCACCCTGGGATCTCTGCTTAAAAGGTCTCCCTAAAATACTTGCAAGAGAAGAAGCAAGGATTCAGAGCTCTCTCATGTTCCAAATAGAGCAGTTATTTAACTGGGGGTATAAAAAGGAGAACAGGAGGGTAAAAAAAATCCACTATGGGCTAATTAAGGGAAAGGAATTCCCTTCATTCCAGAGACAATTCCCTCTGGTCTACAAAACTTAATTTGACAAGCAGGGACTCCTAGGCATAAAAGTTTGAAAAGAGTTGATGAAAGAATTGGAAGAGAACGTATGAACAAAGCCAGCTGATTTAATCTAATAAACTAATCAACAAACAAAAAGTTTTCATGTTATCTTAAAAGTACACCTGCTCAAAAATTATGTATTCTACCAGACTCCGATATTGTAATCATTATTATAATATAGAAAATATTACATTTAATGTGTTGAAGGCTGAGTTATAATCAGTTCATTTCTGGTCTCATTGTCAGATGGCTTAATTCTCATTAACCAATTATAGCATTATTTTTTTTGAGACAAAGCTTTTTGAAAAACCACCACATAACTGGAAACATACAAATTATGTCAATTATATTTGAAATTAGGTGAACTATATTTTATATTGTAGTATGCATAACTAAAAATGAATGTTGATTTATATAATGAATTAAAAATGAATAGATAACATTTCATGATACACATATGTAAGTGAAATCATTGTGCTGTACACCTCAGACTTATACAGTGTATGTCATATCTCAAACCCTGGAAAATGAATATTGAATAATTTTAGCCCTTCTAAAAAGATCAGGTCGGCTGTTCAATTAATAAAAAAGGGCCATAAATATTTCTTTTTTCCTTTATAAGTTTTAGAATAAATTTGGCAAATAAAATGTCTCTTTTTATTACCTTCAATATGACAAATAAAAAGTGTTTTCAGTTATGTATTAACAATCCAAATTTCCAGATAAAGCAAATATATTAATACCAAGAGAGGGATTTCAAAATGTAGTGATCTATCAAAATGTTTTAGTCCAGTAAAATTTTGGTGGAGGAGATGTTCATAAAATGAGCAACAACTTGAAAAAGGAATTAGAAAACCTCATTTATGGATGAAGACAGTTTTCACTGAGATTTAAATGTAACCAATTGCTGTAAGGGTTCAACACACAAAGTGTTTCATATTTAGAGTAGAATTCACAGCAGAAACTTCAAACTCATAAACTATTTAAGCAATATTATCAATAACACAAGTCTGTTCCCCCAGGGTGGTGATATAAATATAATATTTAGCTATAAAGAATGCCAATGGCAAGACTAGCTGTTCAGCTAGACAGGGAGCTTATATTGCCAACTTCTAAATTTAAATGGAAAGACACATTTTGCCCTTCTCCTTACATTTTTCTTAGCTTAAGAGGACTAGAATTCCCTGGATATATTATTTTTCTATTTTTAATGATTTTTATCTTTTTCCATTATAGCTGGTTTACAGTGTTCTGTCAATGTTCTACGGTAGAGCAAGATGATCTATGGTCTGTGATTGGGATTCCATGGCCAACCAGACCTGCCAGTCACTCATACATGTATACATTCTTTTTCTCACAGCATCATGCTCCATCATAACGGCCTAGACATAGTTCCCAGTGCTATACAGCAGGATCTCATTGCTAATCAATTCCAAAGGCAATAGTTTGCATCGATTAACCCCAAATTCCCAATCCATCCCACTCTCTCCTCCTCCTCCTTGGCAACCACATGTCTGTTCTCCACGTCTGGGATTTTCTTTTCTGTGGAAAGGTTCATTTGTGGCATATATTAGATTCCAGATATAAGTGATATCATATGGTATTTGTCTTTCTATTTCTGATTTACTTCACTTAGTATGAGAGTCTCTGGCTGCATCCATATTGCTGCAAATGGCATTATTTTGTTCTTTTTTATGGCTGAGTAGTACTCCATCCCTGGATATATCATTATTATTAACGATCTCTAGGCAGGCTGACTCAGTCATTTCATTACATCTATGAAATGACTTTCTGATACATATTTTACAGAGTGGACTTTACTTTCCTCTAGTTGATTGTGGAAAACTTAGCCCAAAAATGTCTCTGCTAAAAGATAGTAAATTTAAATGCCCCAGCTAAACAGCATTCATGAGGCTCTTCTTTTAGTAGGCCATTTACAATATTAAATGTTTTAAACTCACTGATATGTCAAGGACTTGTGTAATCGACGTAAAGAATATATAATTAAGGAGAAAAATTAGGCTGTGGGAAAAATCATCATTCTCAAGAAGGTCTGAGAATGAAGCAAGCTGACACTAAAGAAAAAAATGGCTAAGAAAATCAAACCTTCTTCGTTAAGTTATATTTAATCTTTGGAGCAGCATATTTCAAACTATGGTCTGTGGTCGGGATTCCATGGCCAACCAGACCCGCTAGTCCGATGAGACCTCTGCTGTGTTGTCCACTGCTCTGTTCCCAATACCTACTACAGTGCCTGGCACATGTCAAGGTGCAATAATATTTGCTGAGTAAGTGAGTGAGTAAGTTTGCAAGATGCAATATATATTCCTTCTTTGACGTTCACACTGAATAAAAATATAGTTAATAATGAGAAGCCCTATCGATGCCCCAAAAAAGCTTAACTGTTTTAAATATAATTTTCCCTAATTTTGTTTGACAGAAAACTCATTAACATCTTCCAGGCTAGTGTATAAGAGACACGGTTTGGAAAATGGAGTTCTGAGTAAGAAAAAGTAAAAAGTAACTAAAGGCTGCCTTAGTACTGAGCCCGCTAGTGCAGCATTAATAAAGATCAGAGAAATCACAACTGAACTCATTTCCTCTTGCTTAACTTCTCTTTCAGATGAGAATGATTCTGGTGTTCAGATAGATGAAAACAAAACAGACAAAACTAGTCCAAGCTCAAGCTCAATATGTAAAGAACTGCTGGCCACTTACTGCTTGTCAAGTGTTGTGCTAAGCATCCTGCATCAATCCTGGGCTCTTTCTTGAAGAGCTTATCATCTGCATCAAGGGTCTTTGATTTCTATGCCTGGAAAAGCCAGGCAATCACCGCATATTAAGTCAGATGTAAAAACTAAGAGTACAAGCTTTAATCCGTTGTTGTCGTGTCAGACCAGGGGTCTGCTGTTTTCAGGTTTCCTAATTTGTAATATGAACCAAAAAATCTGGATTTTTGAAAGATATAATTACCTTTTTAATTACTTTTTAATCAATATGATTTTTAGAAAACTGTGGGGTCCAAATATAACACACCTGGAAGCTTTATGCAACTTGGAAGCTACTAGTATACAGCCTCTGGTGTAGAATTTATAAATGAGCACCTACTTCTGTCAGTGACTTTGGAGTCTCTAACCAAGACATATTGTGTCTCAAATTAGATCTCTAGATGAGATAACCAAACCATCACTAGTTCGCCTTAAAAAATTGTGGGGGTTCCCGTCGTGGCTCAGTGGTTAACAAATCCGAATAGGAACCATGAGGTTTCGGCTTTGATCCCTGGCCTCGCTCAGTGGGTTGAGGATCCAGCATTGCCGTGGGCTATGGTATAGCTTGCAGACTCAGCTCGGATCCCATGTTGCTGTGGCTTTGGTGTAGGGTGGCGGCTATAGCTCCGATTAGACCCCTAGCCTGGGAACCTCCATATGCCGCGGGAGTGGCCCAAGAAATGGCAAAAAACGACAAAAAAAAAAAAAGAAAAAGAAAAAAAATTGTGAATGTACCCAAGCTATACCAAAATACTTTAAAAGCAGAAGAGTATAGATTTTCTAACATATATGTGGCTTAATCTCATTTTAATGTCAGTAAGATTCTAAAAGAGGATATTAAAGTCAAAAGTAAATTCTAGAAGAGTGCTGTCAATATATATATATATTTTTTTAGGATACCGGTACTATTTTATTTTAATTTCTCTATATTTTGATATTTAAAGTTTTAAGAGTAAATATAAAGTTTAAAAATATAAATTTAAAATAATTTATAAAAATATAAACATACGTATCACCACAGGTAAAGTGAAATTGTAAATACGGTATATCTGAGGTTTGGCAAAGAATTTGACAAGCTCTTTTATGACAGCCTCAAGAATATGGGAGCAATAAGAACTAGGTGGTAAAAGAGAAAGCAAAAGAATGACTTTCCAACAGCCAAATTTGATGCAATTTTTTTTTTTTAAATTTTGAGTTTTGTCTGCACCAGGAACATATAGAAGATTCCAGGCCAGGGACTGAATCTGAGCTGCAGCTACAACCTACACCTCAGCTGTAACAACTGCAGGGATCCACCCTGTGCCTTGGCAGCAACCTGAGCCACTGCAGAGACAAGGCCTGATCCTTAACCCACTGCCCCGCAGGGGAAACTTCTGTTGCATTCTTTTCAGTCCTCATCCAACCTGGACTCTGCATCAAGCTGGGCACCCAGTCCTTGCAGTGGCCTCTCCTCTCCTTGATTTGCAAAATCCCTCCCGGTACTCTTCCTTGCTTGCTCAGTGTGCTGACTGACTCCTCATTTTCTGCCAACACCTTGAATGAATGCCACTTATCTTAACTGGAAGTGTGCATCAGAGTCACGGCGACAAGTATTGCAAACCCATGTGCCTACTGAGTCAAAACATGTGGGACCGAGACTCAGGAGTGCACAGGTATATAATTTTAAACCTCAGGGTGATATAAGATACAAGCTAACTAAGAACCCCTGCCCTACCATTAAAGCAACTCCCAGGAATCTGTACTTAATCTGTTCTCTCTACAGTTTCTCCCCGGAAAAGGTTTCCACCCAGGTTTTAACTATCACCTCTGCTGATTTTGAAACTTTTCTCTCTATATATTAATGTTTTCCTTTAATTCAAGGTGAATATTTTCAAATGCTCTTTAGGAATATTTACCCATATACTCAAGAGGCACCTCGGATAGAACTGCCCCCAAATTAAACCCCTACCCCAAATCTCCACCCTACCAAGCCCATAGTTCTTACATTTTTTTTTTTTTTCTTAACTGAGGAAAGGCATCACTACGGAGCCGGTCGCCTCAGTCAGAAGCCGTCCAGTCAAGGCACCTGAGGACATCCTGCCTCCGCACTCCTCAATCTGAGGAAGGCCTTGCTCACGGCCACACTTTTGTGATATGCTGTAGTTGATGTAACGTGACAGGCCTTCCCTCGGACCACAGCGGTGGTCCATTCATGTGTGACGTGAGCATGCTCATCAAGTGAACACATATCTGTTAAGGATCAACTGTGCTTCAAGCCTACCACTTGGGTGGGCCAGTCAGATAATGAAAACTGAGCAAAACAGATTCCCTTCCAGGCATGTGAACTGAAAAACGGAACTAGCTATGGAGTCTGGAGCTGGAAGGTTGTACTGAATCAGGTCTTGCGCGTCCGTGATAACAAAAGGCAAGCAAAGATTTATGAGGAAGGAACTATGAGTCAGCAGATGAAGCGAGTCAGCAGAAATGCAGGGAAAAGTGGAGATGCCAGGAGAGGGAGGAGAAAACCACGTCCCCAAGAGTCATTGTAGCCCAGGGTTTCTCTGGTTCCTTGTCTTCCTATGAGAACCTTCAATGCATCCTTCAAACCCGGCCAAAAGCTGAGTCGCTTTAGTGGACCCTTGTTCTTTGCCATTACGGAAGCCCTAAGACAGTGACCCTAAAAGCATCTATGGCCCTGACCGCATCATCCACACCACACATGTTGGCCTCGACTTCTGGTTTAGGGTCTACAGGATTCTACCCGTAGAGGGGTTTGTCAACCTTTCTCTTCCTTTTCACCACCACTGTCCTTGTTGTACTGCACCTCCTCTTCCTCTCTGAACTGGACGGTGGCTGCAGTACCCTCCCTGCAGGGCCTCTCGTTCCTTTCCCTTGGATGTAGCTAGTAGAGCCATATTTCTAAGCTATCGGACCCTCTCACCCCAGTGATGACAGCACCCCCATGGGTTACACTGTTTTTTATGTGGTCGAGTCCAAACACTTCACCACGGCACACATGGCCCTTTACACTCTGGCTCCACCTGTACTTCCCATCTCACCTCTGCCACTTTGCATGAGGTACTGCAGCTCTGAGCTAGGCTTCACAAGATACCCCGGAAGGTAAACCAAAACCCACAGGAGCTATGCACTTGTTGGCAGAGAGTCAGCTTTGTCCGGGTCACCCCCGCCCCCCGACACCCTCCTTGTTCCTGGAAAACTTCTATTCAAGCTTCAAGTCTCTTCTGACTCCCAACACACTTTTGAACCCTAAACTGAAATAGGAACGTCTGGGATGTATAAATGCCACACACACACACACACACACACACACACACACACACATGGACGTGAATACGGCATGGGTTGTCCTACTTTTACAAAGGAAATTCCACATTATCTGAAAATGTATGATAATTCGTAAATTGACCAAAAGTTAACTGGCAGAACTTTATTTAGCATGTGTCAGCCATTGCCTTAGGAAGAACACCTAGAAAATGATACTAATTTAACGAAAAAGATCAACGGTGTGTTTTCCTGACTTGTCTGACGACACACACCCAAAGTGTGGGGAACACTTTCACGATATCCGTAAAAGCATTCCAAGTTGTCACCATTATGTCAGTGTTATAATAGACTTAGACGTCCGAAGGAACAGGATTCTGGGAGTCTGTGCTTCTTTATTTAAAAAGCCATCTTTTTCAAGGAAACGGTGGACAAAAGGAGAGCCAAAGCAATCAAGGCTCTTTTGTAGACGAATTCTAGAACTTGTTAATTATACACAGGCTTATTATCTGTATCCCCAGTGTTATAAAGTAGCAGAACTTCATTAGAAAAATTAAGCTGGAAAAATGAAGGCAGCACTTTGTAAATTTCCACTGGAAATTAGCTGGGAGAGGCAGAGGAGTACTGGATCAAAAGAGGGTAATCACGCTTAACCGTGCCCTAGAGCACCCGCATGTATAATACGATTTGCACAGTAACTACCTCTCCTATTACGGCTTGTTTGGAGTATTCTGTGTTAATGGGGTTAGCTAATTTGGTATTTTAACTTAAAAAGGCTCTGCTGATTAATAAATGTTGCACACTGTGCTAGTAATTAAAATAAATGGAAGAGTTACAAATAAAAGTTGAATTGTTAAGAAAACATTATCTGAAAATGTATGATAATCCGTATTTATCATAACACAATAACATTTCAGAAAGTATGCTAATTGTAAAGGTCTAAAGTGTTGGGAAGAAAAAAATCACACAAATCAAAAAAGTTTTGAGATATGTTGCATTTCCTTAACACTATTCTTAGGGATACAGCTAACCATATCTCATCTGAATATACCACAATTTTTAAAGGCCCTTTTTAGAAAACTGTTATTTAGAACTAGCTTCTTAACCTTTCTCACAACATTTTTCCTATGGCCATGTCTACAAAATGATATTGGTACTTTTAGAAATATTCTTTAAAAGGTTTAAAAATGAGTAATCTAATATTTACTGAAGCTTCTGTGTTAGCTAGGTTGCAAATTTAAGGGCAATGAAAACAGACATACAAGATTCATAGCCATTGAGTGTTTTTCATTAATATCAGCAAATGGAAGCACTCAAGAAACTGAGTCGCTAGTTATGCTTTGCTACTGTTTACAGGGTGTTTCTCATTTCACTTACTCCAAATAATGAAAGTGGCAGAACCTGTCATCCCAGAATAGACCACACAGGTCAAGGATTGTTTTGAGCTAAAGGCACTGAAAAACAATAGGTACAAGAAAAGTGATCTTATTACCCCCCCCCCGCCCCCGCCTTTTCCCCTAAACTCAGGAGATGACACTCCATTATGGAAGATGCCTTTCCTATACCAGGAGGAAAGAAGCATTCCTATCACCAGAAATGGAAAGTCGAAGCATAGAGAATTCTGTGCAAACAGACTTCGTTGAACAACTCTTCCCTTCCATTGGACTCTCCATATATTTTTGTTATTTTCCACAATTACTTCTTTTTGCACAACCCAACATATAAGCGCCTAGGGTCTGCCACTTCTTGGGGTGTTCATGCCTTTATGAGGGCTCTCAAGTGATGTAAAATTCATATTCAGTTCATCTGTATACTCTTCTCCCTTCAGTCTATCTTTGTGCCAGTTTCATTCTCAGGCCCAGCAGAAGACCCTATGTGGGCATAAGCAAAGTTCTGCCCCTCCTACAACAGCTATCAGAAAATTAACATCTTTAATGTTTCAAAGTGATGTAGAGATGGCTATTGAGCTGTTGGTACTCAGGTTCTAATGGAAGGTTACATAAGTTTAACATATAGTATCCTTATACTATGATTAAATCTTCTCTTCATAGGAAGTCTCAAGCATGGTCACATATTTTTAAATCCTCTCAATGTCCATACCCCATACGGGCAGAAGACCCTTGAATCCTTAGCCATGTAAGGATTTCCCTCAAGTTTAGAACTATCCCTGACAGGCAAACGTTTGTTGAATCAGTAAATCTTCCTTATATTTCTTACAATATGTAGCCGAGAGCTTCCCATATAAAGATTATTGGGCAATTATTTAATAATTGCTTACTTAATTTCCTGGCTTCATAAAGATATGCATAGGAGTAAGGAAAATAATTTTCTTCAAGAAGCCGTGAGAAAACGGGATGAGTTTCTTCAGGAATAAGGACACACACAGTCTTTAGATGACTTTCCTTTCATACTCATTATCCCATTCAATCTGCATGATGACATTTAAGATAACATTTCTCTCCCCATTTTACAGAAGGGGAACTAGAAGTTCAGGCTGGCTAAGTAGAGCTTACACAGATCTACTTCCAAAGCCCAAATTTCTACTGTCATCGCAGTGCAATGTTCATAATGATATGAAAACAAAATAGCTAAATGCATTAAATCCTCCACCCTTTGAACCCTTAAGATTAGAAATGTCTTCCTGGTCTAGCCAGAGGTTCCTAGATACGACTTTGGGATGGCAAAGGCACCATCCTCAGTTCTTTACAGATGCAACTGGTAATGCAGCAAAAAAGGAGTCTTTGCACTAAAAAAATCCCATGCATCTCTGTGATAAAAGTAGACTTTCTGTCTAATTTCTATCACAGAATTCTTATTTTAAAGATATAAAACCTAAATGTCAAACATTCCTTTTGCCTCACAAGATACAATTATGTTATCTGGTACAAGGAACCAAAATGGCTTCAGAAGAAGCCACAAGATAAAAGTTCCAATTCTCTGAAAAAGTGAATTATCCATAGGCAAGGTGTTAAAACCACCTGCTTAGCCTCTCTGCTATAATAAGATAGCTTCACATTTACAAGTCATTTCTTTAGCTTTTCCAACTTAGTTTGTTCCTGATTGGTTGGTTATCCTAAAAGCACTTTGACATCTCAGAGTTTCAGGGTAAATGGTCATCAGTAACACCGGAGAGGCTGAAGATATTTACCAGTATCCCACCCGAAGTACAAGTTCAGGACCCCTCTTTGGAGATAATATTGGTATCTGCCCTCTTCTAGGCTTATCAAGGAAAATACTAAGAAAGCCTACTTCAATATCTGTGATACACAATGATTTCTGTAGAAATATGAATGTGGTTAATTTATTTGCCAGAGAAGTTAATTTTGTTAGTTCATAAACCTTGGCATCATTGAAACAGAAAAATAATTCTGAGTAATATAACTCTTTAGATATTCATCACTAAATTGCATATTTTGCTTGACTAGGTCTGAGCAGCATTAATCTTCTATAATCTCTTTAACTAAAAGAAATCTATCTCCCCAAACCAATTGGAAAAAAGAGTTTCTTATTTTCTTATTCTTTATATGTTGGGCAAATCAGTCAATTTTTGAAAGAATCTGCTGAACACTCTATAGCTAATACCTCACTTTAAGTAATTACTATAAAATGATAAACTATAAAAAATTACTTGAGATGCTTGCCAATTTTATCTTTCATATGAGTTTGTTTGAAAATGTGTATTTTTCAAGTTTCTTCAAAAATATATGATTAAAATAGATCATATTATGTATCCCTTCCAAATGATAAAACTATCCAAAATCTGTGCTTGATAAGACGTAACTCTAGTTTCTTTAAATAGCAAAAGATACCTTGTAATGTATTTTGAAAATATTATCATATAAATTATTAATAACATGTAATACGATTATTAGTGTATGCTATATACTTGTAATAATAAATAACTGCAGTTTATATGCTAGAGTTAGTTATTATATAATAATTTATAACATATTATATTACACTATAATTGTAAAAATTTGTATTACATAATAAAAGCCATTTGTGACAAACCCACAGCAAATATAATACTCAGCAGAGAAAAGCTGAAAGCCTCCACGTTAAAATCTGGAACAAGACAAGGATGTCCACTCTCACCACTTTTATTCAACATAGTATTAGAAGTCCTAGGCACAGCAATCAGACAGACAAAAGAAACAAAAGGTATCCAAATTGGAAGAGAAGAGGTAAAATTGTCATTGTATGCAGATAACATGATACTACATATAGAAAACCCTAAGGATGCCACATAAAAACTACTCAAATTGATCAATGA